>NC_135482.1:187809378-188476521 GCF_052094955.1 Ictidomys tridecemlineatus
TCTGTGATGCTGAGAGGAGTCGTGTGATGGCGGCTTGTGGTTCTTGAATCTGGACCATGGCCACCATGGAGGCTGCTCTTGAACTCCTTAACGCCCAGTAGCCTTAACGCTTTTTTTTTTTTGCAGATAAATATTACATATATTTGGAATAGGAAAAGCTAACATTTATTTAGAATCGAGTTTCATGTATCCTGTAGGATAAGAATAAGTGTGCAGCATCACAAATATAGTACTCCTTAAAAAAAATCAATTCAGGATATTATGTAATAACGCCCTTCCAGACATTTTGTCTGTACTGAAGTTTTCCTATTAAGCCTCTTCTGCTTTGGGCATCTGTGATGAACCCTCCTAATGCAGCCTTAGAAGTAGGTGGGATGAAATGGGAGGGAAATTTGCTTTTTAAGTGAATGGGGTTTTTTTTCATTGTGATAAGCTATATATAACAAAATTTTCCATTTTAACCATTTTCAAACAGAGAACTCAGTGGCATTTGGTTCATTTACATTATTGTTCAATCATTACCACCACCATCAGAATTTTTCATCTTCCCAACCTGAAACTGTAAGTCCTTAAACCAATTCCCCATTTCCTTCTCCTCCAGCCCCCAGAACTATCTTTCTACTTTCTGTCTCAAGAGCAGGACTGGCTCTAGGGTCTTCGCTTAAATGGAATTCAGCAATATCTGTCCTCTTATGACTGGCTTATTTCACTTAACGTAATGTTCTCACAGTTCATCCATGTTGAAGAATGAATTCCATTCCTTTTTAAGACTGAATAGTATTCCATTAGGTGGATGGACAACTTTCTTTCAGTTATTCATCCATCAGTGGACCTGTGACTGGCTTCTACCTCCCAGCTGTGAATAGTGTTGCTGTGAACATGAGTGTGCAAGTGCCTCTGGAAGAGCCTGTTTGTCATTCTTTGAGAATATACTCAGAAGTAGGATTCCTGGATCCTCTGAATTCTATTTTTGATTTTTTTGAGGAACTACCAAAGTGTTTTCCATCACCCTGTACATTTTTATACTGTCTGAATCACTGTATGTGAACTGTATTTTGAAGCATTAATAAAACTAAGCATTCCTAAGCACAAAAAGAAAATATTTAGCTAGAAGATACATAAAATGGTATGTCGGTTTTCTTCTGTGATATTTAAGGGTTCAGGAGCTACACTGTGGGTCTCTCATCCCCAGCTGTTAGGACTTTTCTAAGTCTCTGCAGTACTCTTCTTTCCCACCTGAAACATTGTAACTGTCACTGTTTTGTGTCCACCCCTGAAGGTTTCCATATGGAATTTGCTCCTCTCCTCCTACTCTTCCCCAAATTCCTCTCAGACCTTATCTACTCAGAATACTGGTCCACTCTCCCCATTTCTCCACAGTTTTCGCCCTTTTAGGGCCTGGCTCTTTGGACACATGCTCAGCTGTCAGAGGACTCCTTGCCTGTCTTGATAAAAGCGGATTAATTACAGTCCCTCAGTGCATCTTCTGGGTCTTGAGCGTTTTCGGATTGCATTTGTTTATTTTCATTTATAAAAGCTCCATCTGTAAACACCCAGCTTAAATATGTTAGTTTTTCATCGCTGTGACCAAATTACCTGACAATAACACCTCGAAGGAGGAAAGATTGGTTCCAGGTCAGGGTTTCAGGTCATGATAAGTCTGTTCCGGGGTTGAGGTCAGGCAAGACATCATGGCGGAAGGAAACTGCTCAGCTCATGGCGGCCAGGAAGCAAAGAAAAGGAAATGGGTGGCAGGAAAGGGCTTGGGACATGCTCCCAGTGACCTGTTTTCTCCCACTAGGTCCCACCTCCCAGTAGTTCATTCCGTTATCAATGGATGAGTCCATCCTGTAGATGAATCCACTGATGGGGTCTGGACACTCATGATCCAGTCGTTGCCTACAAGCTGACCTCTCAATCTCGCTGTACTGGGGACAGTGCTTCCAACACACAAGCTATTGGGGAACATTTCAGATCCAAACATAACAGTAAGTTTGGAAAGGTCAAAACTATGTGTAAGGTTTCGTTATTATATAACTCTGAAGCCTTGACTTCATAAATATGTTGGATCCCAAATAAATATGAATCAATCTGAGCACAACGGTGGGCCATGACAAAACATGAAAAGGAATTTCAAAAGTGTAAGAAATCTGTTCTGGAGGACAGTACCGAGCCGATCGTAGACAGCTGCTGTGGTCTCACCATAACAGGAATGGAGTCACCCTCAAAAATAGCCACTGCTCTTGGCTCTATGCTTGGCCACACAACCTGCTAGTCACTCATTTGGCTTTCCAAGAACCTCAGTGCTTGGAAATGAGTGTTCAGTCTGGACACCTGAGCCTTCTCAGCACCGTGAGAACAGTGAAGGGAATAAATAGTTAATGTATCAATTGGCAATTTGGCATTCTGATTTATATATTATTGATCGCTTCTGAATTCAGTGTCCATCTAACTAGCCGTGGGACCCGGCATGATTGGACTTTTAAAGATGTAAAACAGAGGGCTAAATTTGATAATTTAGTGAGGTGAGGTACAACACACAGCCAAGTGGCTGGGATTGGGGCTCAGTGGCCGAACACTCGCCTCACATGTGTGAGGCGCTGAGTTTATCCTCAGCACCATAGAAAAATAAATAAAATAAAGGTATTGTGTCTACCTACAACTTTAAAAAAAAGAAATTTCTTTAAAAAAAAAAAAAGTGCAGCCAGACTCCTGGTGGTAGCCTCTGGCTCTTCTTGAACTTATTCAAAGTTGATTCTCTTGACTGTCCTTCAGGAGTATTCTAACTTTGCCTAACAAAAGGACTGCTCTGTAAACCACTTTAAAGTGATAGAAAAAAGCCAGCATCTTGGACTTTCTTCCATCCTTCAATATGATCACTCCTGGGAAGAGGTGACCCTGCCTCACCTTTGTAAGAAATGGCTTCTTTTGAAAAAAAGTGGGCAGCTCACAATCATTGGATTGCATTTCTTCCTTCTTTCTAGTTCAGAAAGCTCTTTCTTTGCAGAACACTGTCTAAAAAGCAAAATAGACGGGAACATTACATAGTACTAATTATTCAATCCGAATGACATTCAATGCTTTTTTTAAAGAGTACCACTAAGTTTGCGGGGCGCAGTGGCACATGCCTGTAACTCCAGCAGCTTGGGAGGCTGAGAGAGGAGGATCACAAGTTCAAAGCCAGCCTCAGCAATGGTGAGGCACTAAACAACTCTGTGAGACCCTGCCTCTAAATAGAATTACAAAAATAGGGCTGGAGATGTAGCTCAGTGGTCGAGTGTCCCCAAATTCAATCCCTGGTACCACTAAGTTATTAAGATTTGTGGGCACTCCTAAAAGCTGTGGCTGTGGGAACCCCAATAGGCAAACATAAGTTAATTGTATAACATTCATGAGAATTGTCAAGCCCATTGTATTTAAAATAATATTAACAAACATCTGTGACATCTTCCAAAAGTCTGAAAGTTCTTCCTTTGGGGAGTTAATTCTTTTGTTATTCTGCTTTTCAAAGACCTTTGAAGGATGACACCGGTCAGTTAGTGAAAGGAGATGCTGGTGGTTTCCCTGCCCTCTCGGGGTTCACACGTGCCTTGCTGAGCAGAACTGAGGCTAATGTGAAGACTCATTAAATTCTCCCCAAACACCAAAAGGTCCCCTAACTACGGACTGCCCTATTGGTATTTCCATTTTAATTGGGTAAAATAAGCTGGTTTGTAGAAATAGGCAGCAATAAACATTTGAATTCTATTAAAACTGCTAAAAAATAAAAGTGTTATGGAAGAAATCTTGTTTCAATGAATCACAATAATCTAATTAATTTGAAAGAAGGAATCTGACCCAGCGGTATTGTTAAACCATTCAAAAAAGAGCTCTGTATTCCTTTTTTTTTTTGCACCTTACTTTAGGGAAAATGCATTGTATTCCTTTCCATGAAGGAAAAAGCAGCAAAGGAATGCCTCCATGGGGCTCCCCCTGCTCTTGCTTGTCCTCTATTGTCTGTTTCAGGTCCCCAGAGAGAAGGACTTAACCCTAGACAAGCTGAGGGCATTTTATTTTGTTTTGTTTTTTTTTGGATGAGGAGTAATTTCTCCAAGATTCCAGAATGTTCTGGAGTGTTCCACAGTTCTCTAACAGACCTTAACTTTCAGATTACTATAAAAGACTGCTTTTCCAGGTAGGAGGGTAGACTATGTTTAATTTAGTGCTTTCTTTGCTTGGTTTCAATTCTCTAGGATTTAGCCCTGTGGAATGGGAGCCTCCACAGATGCTGAGGACTGACCCATGTCCAAGGCACTCATGATGCCCAAGCAAGGATCTGTCCAGAACCTTACTCTTCCTACTTGTTTCTGCTTGTCTGCACTGTTATCTTCTAAGACATTCCATGCTGCTATCGAAGCGAGGGCCGCCATGACACAGAGCCACACACTGGGGCGTTTGAACCACAGAAACATCTTCTCTCAGTTCTAGAGCCTGGAAGTCTGAGACCAAGGTGTGGATGGGGCTGGCTCCCCCTGGAGGTTGGGAGGGAAACTGTCCCACGCACTAGCCTGGCTCCTGGGGGCTTGCGGCCCATCTTTGGCATTCCTTGGCTTATAGATGGATTGAACCAATCAACCTCTGTCTTCCCACAATGTTCTCTCTGAGTCTGTGTGTCTCTGGTTTTCTTCTTAGGGAAGCACAAGTCATATTGGATTGGGTCCTCCTTCTGTATCTTAACCTGATTCCATCTTCAAAGACCAACCCTACTTCAGATAAGGTCACGCTCACAGGTGCTGGGGTTAGGACTTGAACATGTGTTTCTAGGGGACACAAGTCAACTCAATATTCTTCTCAATTTAAGCCCACATGAGTAGTTAGTATTTTCCTGAATAACCCAGTCAGCACATTGAAGCCCTCGCAGGTGCCACATTGTGGACACAGTGATGTCTTTGGGACACACTCCCCAGTGACCACAGTGCTGCCTGACCCCTCGGGGCTATTGGTACCTTTGAGCAGGTGCATCTGTACATCGCACAGTGCTCCTCAGGGGCCGAAGGGCTTGGTTTCTCTCTTTGAGAAGGACTCTGGACCACGGGAGTACAGATCATAGTGTCTCCATGGGCTGAAGCTGAGAAGTTGACTGCTTTCTGGCTCCACCTTATGTCTGTCTAGTAATGAAGAATGACCTCACAGCTGGCACTGGAGCTCAAGTCCTGGTTCTGCTGATAATCAGATGTGTGGCTTAGGCAACATGCGTACTCCAACATATTCCTAAACTGCAGCAAAGGTTTCATAAAACGGGAGACTGTCCCCACCTCCATACGGCTCTGACTTGGTAGGTCTGAGGCAAGGCTCAGCCATTAGCATTTTTTAAAGTTCTCAGGTGCTCCTGGTAATGATGCCTCTGGGATTATACTTCTAGAATGACTGTTAGGTATCATTTTCTACCCATGGAAATCTAGTCAATTCACAAAATAAGAAACATTTCATTATTGAACATTTCAAAATAAAGTGGAAAGTGTAGTAGAGTAAGTCCCCATGTATTCACACCCCCACCCCAGCAAGGCCAGCTTTGATAACTGCCTGTCCCTTCATTTTATACTTGTACTCACAAATTATACAGCCAGTCCAACCCCTCAGATTCATAAGTTACCAAAGATTTTGCCAATCTTATTCAGAAAGAATTTATTGAGGATCTATTATGTGCCAAGTGTTGTATGAGGTAGGTGGGCTAATAAGGGGAACCCCTGGTTTACAAGAGCCTTCCAGGACAGCACAGATGAGTAAAGCTGCCGTCAGCACACAAATGCACAGGATGTGTACTGAAATAATGCTCTAGTTTAAATGGGCCTCGTATTTTTTCTCACCATCTGATAACCACCATTCTCTTTTCCATTTCTATGAATCTGTCCACTTTAGATAACTAACATAAATACAATCACATAGGGCTTATAATATTGTAAGTGGCTGATTACACTTGGCATAATGTCCTCAAGTTTTGTCCTTGTTGTACCCTTCAATGAGACTTCCTAAGGTTGAATAATGTTACTTATATGCATTTGCCACACAGTGTTGACCCATTTGCTTAATCAATGGACACTTGGGTTGTTTTTGCTTCTTGGCTCTGGTGAATAATGCTGCTGCAAACATGAGCATGTGCACATTATTTTAAAGTAATTCACTCAATAATTAGCAATAACCTTACCACAATTGTTGAATTATTTGCAATGCCCAGGCTTCCACGACAGGAACAGGAACTGGAAAGTAATACGTCTAACCCCCGAGCATGGTCAGCTGATATCTGGATTTTCTGAAATCTGGCCCCTGCATATGATAAGTGTTTCATTGAACCAACAGGATCTGAAGCATACGCGGCTCTGATTCTACCTTAAGGAGAGGTTTGAGGCTCCGATGAGATAATGCACTTGGAACACGGGAGCGTCTAGATAAAGCAGAAGTGATACTATTTATACTTGTGGCCTTTCGCAGCCTGCAGTTTGCCTGCTCTCTCTGCACCTGCTTGCATCAGGGCAGGGAAGGACCTGCACTCCACAGCCCTTCTCCATTGCTCCTACTGGGATCTTGTGCTTCTTCTCGTAGCCTCTGCCTGTTCCTCATGCTTCTCTGTTTTGCCCCTCTACCTTTTAAAATCAGGTCCAGGATTTAAAGCATAGAGTTCTGACAGAGGGCACAACACAGATAGACCAGGGCCCTTGAGAGAAGAACTCATCACTAACATTTGCTGAGAAGGGGACATGCCATCCCACACGGGCCACAGGGGAAGCATCACAGTGGGAAGGAGGCAGAGGACAGGAGCCAGGAGAGGGCCAGGAGCAGGGCCAGGCCTTCACTGGGGGGTCCCTGGGAAGACAGGGAGGATGGAGGAAAGAGCTTAGGATTGGTTTGTTTGAATAATGTGTTGGGCTTGGGTTATGGGGTGGTCTCCAGTTGCTTGGTCCCAGGCCCTCGGATGTTTTAGGGTAGGACGGGAAAAATGTTAGCTTGCTCTGTAGAGTCGGGTAAGGTGGGAGCAGGGCCCAGCCTTGGATGGGCCGATCTGCGTATGGGAAGGCCAGTCTTGGGTGAAAGGATGTAGAACATCCCACCTGTGATATTAGGATGGACTGTGTGTGTGTTTGTGTGTGTATCAAAATTCATTTTATTTTATTTTTTGGTTTTCATCCATGGTTCCCCAAGGGGTCATAGGAACTCAGATCTTCTGTCTGAAACTGACCAGAGAAATAAACCAACCAACCAACCAATCAACTCTGGCTTCCCTTGTCTGAGAGTAGGTAAAAGACCTCCCGATTCCAGAGGGGTCCTGCCGCAAACGGGGAGGAAGGAAAGCTACACAGAGAGGCCAACAAGGATCTAAAGACACCATCTTGGCTGGGTCTCCCCACCCAGTCTGTGGGCAATCAAGGCTCCATATAAACCAGAGGGACAGTGTTTGGGGATCTTTAAGTCCTGGAGAGTGCAGGGGGGGTCCTTCTCCAGGCCTTGCCCCCACACTGCTCATCCGCCTCCTTTGCGAGCTGCTGGGACTACAGGTGTGCCCCATGGCACCTGGCTGTTGCCCTGAGTTCTGTGAGCCACTTTGAATATTTTTTTTTAACAAAGTAAATGGAAAGAATTATTTTTTTTAAAGAGAGAGCGAGAGAGATAGAGAGAGAGAGAGAATTTTAAATATTTATTTCTTAGTTCTCGGCGGACACAACATCTCTATTTGTATGTGGTGCTGAGGATCGAACCCGGGCCGCACGCATGCCAGGCGAGCGCGCTACGGCTTGAGCCACATCCCCAGGATCACATAACACATTCCTGTGATCCCAGCTGCTCCAAAGGTGAGGCAAGAGGCTCACACTTTGAATATTAATTGAACTGGAAGAGAGGGTCTCAGGGACCCCGATTTACAGCCAGTCAGTCAGAAGCAGCCGTAAATAACCTGGGGCTTGCAACTGGCATCTGAATTGGGGGACGGGGTAGGGACAGTCTTGAGACTGAGCCTCAACCCATAGGATCTGACACCATCTCCATGTGGACAGTGTCAGAACCAAATTGGATGGGGGACACCGGGCTGGCATCTGCTGATGGAGAACTGGTAGCTGGCCTGCTTGGTGGCTGGGGAGATGGCCATGCCTTTTAGGGTCATGGAGTCTTCTGTGTGCATCACAGTGTGAGAACAGGGAAGAGCAAGCCTTTGTTCTTTCTGACGAACCCCAGTGAGGCCTGCCACTTGGGCACCATGATTACTCTGAGCTGAGAGCACTCGAGAAGCAGTAGGTGGCAGAAAGGCTCGGGGACCTCCCCTTTCCACACATTGCCCATGAGAAAGATGCCCTCCGCCAGGAAGAGAGGGACTTCTTACTGCCAGGGCCTGGAGCTGGGGCTCAGGTGACCCGTACAAACGCTTACCAAAATATCCTTGTTGGGCTGGGGCTGGGGCTCGGTGCAGAGAGCTTGCCTGGCCCATGTGAGGCCCTGGGCTCCATCCTCAGCACCACATAAAAATAAATAAATAGAATCAAGGTATTGCAAAAAAAAAAAAAAAGTCCTTATTTTCCATCCATTTCCCTCTACGTGTTTCCTGGTTGCTGTCCCACAATGTACTGCCCCAGCCCAGGCCCCTTTGTCCTGTCACCTCCCCATGGTTTGTCATTGTGTAAAAAGGCACATACGCTGTTGGCCCTAGAGTCTTCTTTGGGTCTTATTTTCCTCCCCAAGGTCCCAGTAAAGACATTAAGTCAATTTTTATGTTTTTTTTTCCTTTGAAATTTCACAGAGAAAGATTTATTTTTATTATTTATTTTCAATCAACTCAAGTTATTCTCCATTTCTGAATAGCTTGATTTTTTAAAAAATGTTTTAGCTATAGATGGACACAATACCTTTATTTTACTTTTATGGGTGCGGAGGACGAGCCCAGTGCCTCCCACATGCGGGGCGAGTGCTCTACCACTGAGCCACAGCCCCGGACCCTAGCAAGCTGATTTTTAAGAGGAAAAAAAGCCCCACAGACTGATTTTTTTCACAGATATTTTTGACCTTACAGAAAAATATCTTCTTATCTTTTGTAAACTAGGAACAGAAAGAGCTTAAAATGGATGCAGTTAGCATTTTACTTTTACTGCCTGAATAACAGCCCCATTCCTGGCGTATTTAATCATTAATCTTTTTAGTATACAAAAACTGTTTGATTGGGCTGGGGTTGTGACACAGGGGTAGGGTAGCACGTTTGCCTAGCATCTGGGTTTGGTCCTCAGCACCACCCTTAAAAATAAATAAATATATAAACGTAGCGTGTCCATCTACAACTAAATATATATATTAGTTTACCTACATTTAGTTATATGACATTAGTGTTTATATTGTATACATTTATATTTATATTATGTCTGTGAGAAACTAATTACCTGTAGAAAGTATTGTTATCAGTTTTACAGAAACTTTATATTTTTATAAACTTGACTTTGCCTGCCGGGGACATCAAAATTTAGGTGATTTTTATGTTTGTCCTTCTTTTAATCTGTTTTGCGTCAGCTTCTTTCTGGGTTCCAGCCGCGGAACCTGAGAGAGTAGGAGGGAGCCAACCCCTCTCCACGGCGAGCTGTCTCCTTCTTCCAGAAATGTGTCAGCCCTGGGAGAGGCAGCCTGTCCCCAGATCCGTAAGGCCCCAAGAGATGCCAAAGCATCATGAGATGAAGAAAATAAAAAGCATAATTAATACAGGGGTCAAGCCAGCCCGTCCCTGGGCGGGCAGGATTTCCGCAGTTTTCCCACGGCCAGGTTTAGGGCCAAGGCTGGGCTTTCCCTGGATGGCTGCCCAGCTGTGGCCTTGCCCCTGAAGGGCACACACAAGGTCTCCCAGGAAGTAGGGGCCTGGCTGGCTGTGAATTATTAACGCATTCCGTCTGCTGTGAGGTCTCAGGACTAATTAATCATCCCTCTCCCGTAAGGGTCTGTTCATCTTCTTGCAGTGGCCTTAGGCAGGTTTCTTCAGGCCTCCGAGTCCCTGAGTTTTGAGAGCAACAACAATGATTTCCATTTCCATTTCCCCTCTTGCTGCCTGCTGGGTGCTCATGATTCTGATCATTTCTGGGTCCCCAGCTGTAAAACAGAGAATTGGCTGGGCACATAACACATTCCTGTGATCCCAGCTGCTCCAAAGGTGAGGCAAGAGGCTCACAAGTTGGAGGCCACCTGAGGAACTTACTGTCTGAAAGTGAACTAAAAAGGGCCAGAGATGCAGCTCGGGTTGAGCACCCCTGGGTTCGTTCCCCAGGGTTGGGGACAAACAGAGAGAATGTTAATGAGTTTCTTCAGTGAGTTTGTTTGTTAGTCATTGAACTGTGCAGTGACAGTTCTAAGGGGCCCATGGGTAGAGTATGATTCATGCTTTCAGATGTTGAGTGTCAGAATGGAAACAGCCCATTTTCTGCTCAGGCACCTGCACCCCAGGTTTTAGTAGAGAAATGCAAGGGCTTAGTTGTGGTACCCCATGCAGCCACTTGCATGAAGGGGAAAATAGATGGTTGTTCCCTTGACAAGGCTCGGTACAGCTCCCCACAATGGGAGCCTGGATTCGCTAGGGTTGAGGTTCGCATTTTTTGTCCTCCTTCCCCAGCCTCCAGCTGCACATGGAGCCTCAAGAGATTGTACATTAGATTTGCTTGTTTTTAAATTCCTTACTTGTTTTTCCCTATTGTTCTTTCTCATTATGCTACATTTAAAAATTCTCTCTTTTCTTGCCACCCTATTATTTTTCACAGTGCTTCTTTAAAAAGCAGTTATAATAAGAAAGTTACTTTTACAGCTGTGCAGCTATATGCTGTAAGTGATATAAGGTATTGAGACAGAAGAGACCATGCCACACACATGTCACCTATGTCCAAATCCATGAAGCCACATTGCCACTGCATTAAAAAACACAGCGATGTGCCACTCTTAGGAAGTCCTATGGCACCCAATTATTATTTCAAAAACTGATAAGCATAGGCAAATGATGAATTATTTGGTCCGCCTTTTTAATATGAACTGTGTTCCTCTAGAAGTTTCTTTCTCAGCTTCAGCTTCAAAAAATGAAGGAGGAATGATAGACTATCTGTAAATATTTCAGTATGTATTTCTAAAAGACTCCTTTTTTAAACACATAACCATGATTAAATTATCACATCTAAAAATATCCACTTGGCATTCAAATGTTTGCAAATGAAATAAAGAGTTTATGCAGGAAAAAAAAAAGAGTGTATGCAAGGATCATCATCAGAATGAGTAAAAAGAGACCAGAGATTTATTTACCTCCTGCTGGAAACACAATATTCACTTTGAAAGTATTTCTATCCCTACCCTCCACCCAAATTGAACAGAATCAGATCAAGTCTTTAAATCTAATTACCAGTTACCAGAAATACTGGAGTCAGAGAAGCATGCTAATACCATGAGATGGAGTCAGCAAAATCAAGACTGTGGGAAATTATCCAAGGCAAATGACCCAATTCCTTCAACAACAACAACAAAAATTGCAAGGAAAAGAATATGTGATTTAAAAGAGACGTAAGAGATACATTAAAGAAGCATACTGCTCAGACCTTGTGTGGCTCTGCCTCAAACAAACCAACTGTGCAAAACATTTATGAGATGCCCAGGGAGAGCTGAACACAGTATCTCTCTCCAAAATCACAGTATTGTGATCTTATCTCAAATATAGTCATATACATACACATACACCTATATAAATATACCAGATATGTATGGGTGTAATTACCTGATGTCTAGGATTTGCTTTGAAATAATGCTGATTGGATGTCCCTGGGATGGAGCTGCATGGATCAAACATGACATGATTGGCTGAGAGTTGATAAGTGTCAAAGTTGGCTGGTGGGGGTCCATTGTACTGTTCTCTTTGTGTATGTCTGGAATTTTCCATGATTAAAAGTAAAATTGATGGGCTGGGGATGTGGCTCAAGCGGTAGCGTGCTCACCTGGCATGCGTGCGGCCCAGGTTCGATCCTCAGCACCACATACCAACAAAGATGTTGTGTTCTCCAAATACTAAAAAATAAATATTAAAATTCTCTCTCTCTCTCACTCTCTCTCTTTAAAAAAAAAAAGTAAAACTGATAAACAATTTTAACAAGCAAATAGATACATACTCTGCACTTTCCAGAGTGGGTGAGTAGCTGGGTGGAGTTTCTTCACCAATTCTATAAATAGCTTTGAAATTAGGTCTCAGAAACATCTGCTCATTTTCTTGCACTGGGATCCACACCAGCTCATGCTATTGATCTGTCCTCTAAGAGTTCTGCAGCATAACGTAGTGTCAGCATCCAACCATGTGACCACGTTCAGAGGCCCCTGATGCGCAGGTAACTAACTGCTCAAGGTGAAGCAAGAGCAGAACTTCCCCTCTGGACGTGGCCCCTCCCCGTCCTTGAGAGCTGACCACTTCTAAGGTTGTTCCTTCAGCTTCTCCGTTCAGAGCCATCCAGCCTGTCCCCTGTCACAAAGCGATGGACATAGGCAGAGCCTGGCCCTCATCTCTCCACTCTCCTAAATCACGACCAAAATCTGCATGGATGAAAATCACAACCTTTAAAAGCAATTATGTGTACACTTTGTGAAGCAGAATCAACCCACTCTTAAATACCATGTGGTTCTTAAATATTTAATATTCTCTCCAGGTCTGAAAAGCGTGCACTGTTTTCATCATGCTTGTCTGAAGATAGGCATTGTTTTCCCCAGGTGTGAAACGACATTTTACTATCAACTGCCTTGAAATGAGGTCAGCATTGTATTTGAGGGTCTGGTTTCCATCCCTCCTCGGGCTCCCCACGCCAAGGCTGCTGGCCTAGTTAGTCTCTGACGATGCTCTCTTCCAGGCCAGTCGCAGGGCGCCTACTAAATTACTGTCACTGAAATGGCATTTGTGATTCCTCTGGCTTTCGCCCAAGGACCCGAGGCAGCCCACAAGATCTGTTTTTGCCTCATTTTAGAACAGCAAGGTGGAATAAGGGCTCTTAATTTCTTTTTTTCCCAAGTAAAGGGTTGAATCTTAAAAGACTTGATTTTTTTTTTAAAGCAACAAAAATTTGAGAAATTTTTTAAAATGGAAAGAAGAAAAGAAATTCGTCCTTGGTGATTCATTTTGATGTTTCTTTGTTGCGAAAAGAAAAAAGAGGTCCCCAACTGTAATAAAAACCCCATAAAAGCCTGGACTCACCACAGCATAATATTGTTCCACTGAAGTAAAGTACCTATTCTCTAGACTTTAATTTTTAAAAAGAAACTCTCAAGTCCTTTTAGACACTAATTTTATTTTAAAAGTAGCATTCATCGCCTTAATAGAAGCATATAATAGTTTCACCCTTTCATAATCTAAGAAACATTTATAAGAAACATATAATATTCCACTGTATTTGAAATGGGAATAGAGGCTGAAAGGAAGAGAACTTTTAAAAAGCAGTTTTGATATTATTTTCGTATTTTCCTTTAATGAAAATAAATGCTCAGTTTACTTTCATTTTTTCCTTTTAAAATTCTCTAAAATATGGGTTTTGTTCATGATTTTGATACTAGTTAGTGTTCACAATCCACTCTATTTTACTCACCAATAATTGTCTTTTCTCTAAATGAGTTTGATTATCATGCCAGCCTCCCTAAATCTTCTTTTATTAGAAATGTTTGGGTTTTTTATACAGCCAATAAGCAAAGAATCTAAGTCACAGCAAATGACCTTCCTCTTTCTTTGAAACAGAATAAGGTGAATTTATAGACTAATCCATTTGGCAAAGCTTCCTCATGAGTATTTATTTATTTATTTTTTCTGTAACATCATTCATGTTTTATTTCTTTTTTTTAATGTTCTTTTTACAAATTTATGTATTTATTTTTTATTATTTCTTACATACATCACAATAGAGGAGTGCTTTACATTCATAATTTTTTGCATTGCAATTCTTAATACACCTTTACCACAATTTATCATATCTCTGTTTGTATATAAGGTATGTTGACACCAAATTCACGACTTCATACATGAATTTTTAAAAATATTTATTTATTTTTAGTTTTAGGTGGACATAATATCTTTATTTTATTTTTATGTGGTGCTGAGGACCGAACCCAGTGCCTTGCGCATGCCAGGTGAGTGCGCTTACCATTTGAACCACATCCCCGGCCCCATACATGAATTTTTATAATGATGACTGTCTCCTTCCATTATCCTTGCTGTTCCCATGAGTGTTTAAAAAATAACATGAAGGGCTGGGCTATTGCTCAGTTGGTAGAGTGCTTGCCTCGAATGTACAAGGCCTGGGTTCAATCCCCAGCACTTAAAAGAAAAGAAATAATAACAACCTGATGACCGCTAGCAAACCATGTGACTGAGCTCAACACCGGCAAACTTCTCCCCGCTGGTTTTCTGTGGAGTTGACTCTTGGTCAATGGTCGGTGACTCTAGAGTCCACTCTTTCTAATTTTACCAGGCAATTGACATCTTTGGTGTCAGAAGATAGAGAAATACGATGCTTGCGAGGAGGAGATTTTGGAGAAGTGAAAATAAAGTGAGCGACCCACACCAGGTTATATAATGATGGTGCAGTGACTTTGAGGGTCCCTGGTGACAATGTGAGATGAACGTGAATCTGGACGGGCAGGAGTCATTTATCAACTTTGCAGGTGACAGAAAGACAGGAGGGAGACGTACTGTGATGGAAGACAACCCGAGAGTTTCAGATGGCCCGAGGCTAGTGCTAAGACGCAGTAAGTGCACACTGTTTAGGACTGTACCAGGATCTGTTTTCATCAGGCACGGTGAGACACAGACGTGGAAACTAGTGTCGGGCCATGCCCACGGTCCCCCAGTGTAAGGCCACTTGGGGAGACACCGGCTCTGTTGGGAGACAGAGGAGCTGGGGGGCATGTGGAGAACTTGTCCTGGGGTCTCAGTGGGAAAGGCAGGAGGAGCAGGTCCAGGATGGGCCGGGTTGGGGGCTCAGGAGCTGCCTCGAGTTGTCTAGTGGCTGACTGAGCACTTAGGGCAGGTGGACAGTGGCCCTCAGCCTGAGCTGCCCTTAGAGGAGCCGTGGAGTCTGCTGTGGGTGGCTGGGTTGCAGCTGAAGGCTACCCTCGCAGAGAGTCCTTTACTGTCTTTAGGAACTGGCTCAGCCTAGGACGGGCTGTCCCTCCAGGGCCCAAGGCTCCCAGATATCAGACCTTCGAATACAGGGACTAGAAAATGTGGTTATTACTAAACACAGTGCATACATTCCTTGCTAAGGATAGAAGGACCAGGCTTAATTCCCATAAAAACAAAAATCTAGGTTTTGTTTGATTTGGTGACTGGTTATTGAGCCAACTGGATGACTCGGCTCTTCATGCAGCAACTGGTCATCACCAGGTCCCTGCTCAAAAGGACCTGTGCAAAGAGGTCCTCCCTTGCCACCCTGCACCTATTCCCACTGCCAGGTGCCCCCTGGCCATTAGGCTGATTCAGACCCTCCTAGTTACAGGAAAGGATCAGGTGTGCTGTTGGCTCAGCCAACGTCTGCTGCTGTTTCCACTGTCCCCTCAGCCTCTAGAACAATGCCCAGCACGTAGTAGGTTCTCAGTGATGTTTGTGAGTGAACACATGCAGAGCAGTATAGGAAAAAAATACCCACTTGCATCTTGTTTTTTAATGATTTGTAGATGAAGATGGACAGAATGCCTTTATTTTATTTGTTGATTTTTATGTGGTGCTGAGGATCAAACCCAGTGCCTCACACACACCAGGCAAGCGCTCTGCTGCTGAGCTACAGCCCCAGCCCCTCCAGCTGCATCTTTAAATGAATTGGTTGGCATGTAATTGATCATAGAAAAAAGATAGCTCTGAGCAGGGGCTGTGGCTCAGTGGTAGAGGGCTTGCCTGGCATGTGTGAGGCACTGGGTCTGATTCTCAGCACCACATATAAAGAAATAAATAAAGGTCAATCAACACTTTTAATAGTTTTTTTTTTTTTTTTACTTTTTCAGTAAATGCTGCGCACATTACATCAAATTTTGGATGTCACATATTTTAAAGAAAAATATTGACAAATTAGAGAGCCCAGAGCATAGGGCTAGTACGTGGGATAGTCTAAATACTGCCCCATATAGAATTAAGGGAGAAAGAAGGGACATTTAATTAGCAGCTACTGTGTGCTGAGAACTGTCTTGGGTTGTGAAGGAACACATTTCTGGTTGCCACATGTGGGTAACTTTCCTCTGAGTAAAGCTGTCTGGGTTGAGATGTGAGTGTGCCCAGGGTACCCCTGGCTCTGTACAGTGAAGCTCTGTTCTCCTGTGTGGGGGGCTGGGATTCACCTCAACCTGGGTCATTCTTTGGGAGAACACTGCACCCTAATCTAAGAGAAGCCCTGTGTCAAGAGCCAGCACTCACAGGCCTCCCCTGGACCCGCCCGCCCTCACCCAGTTGTAGCATGGCCTATTTACAACCCTTTGGGTACACATGGAGAATGGCCTCTCTGCACCCAGGAGGGCATAAGTGCCTCTTGGGCTTCTCTTCCTGCAGCAGTTTATGTCTCAACTAGTCCAGACTCTATGTAGTATCCAGTTATCCAGTTAACCCGTCTAGGTGTTGCTGTGAAGGCATTTTTCAGGTGTTGTGAACACTGGTAATCGGTTGGCTTTAAGTACAGGTTACCCTCGATGACTTGGTGGGCCTCCTCTAATCAGCTGAAGGCCTCAGGAGCCAACCCAGGGTACCCTCAGGAAAGAGGAGGTTTTGCCCCAAGGCCACAGCACCAGCTCCTGCTGCAGTCCAGGCTGCTAACCAGCCAGGCACACAGATGTGCACACACATCCCCCTGGTGGCTCTGTTTCCCTGGAGATCCCTGCCGGGCAGGCGGCCCCGGACTCTCCACACACTAGAGCTCCAGCGCACCCTGCCCTTTTGTCCTGGGGTTAGAACCAGCTGCCGGCTCTGGCCTGATGAGGTCCTATGCCCATCAGGTCTCAGGCTGACTAAGTTCCCATGCCCAGGCCAAGCCCCCGCATCCCCACAGGGAATGGGGCTCCCTTTCTCCTCCTCCCTCAGACCCCAAGCTCTGGGCCCGGGCTGGCCAAGCTTAGCCCTCGGGGAATGGTGTCTGAATATGCCCCAGGCTGAAAATGTACTCACCCACTCCTCAGACAGAGAGCAAGGCGGGCTGTGATTTTCAACAGAGAACTGAGCTCGCTCAGAGCTTCCCTCTCTGCTGAGAAGTGAAAGAACATTGACCTCTGATCGTCTCAGCCATGCTCCTCCAGTGAGGCAGGAGGAGAGCAAAGTCAAGGCCAGCGGGCAACTGAGCCAGGACCTGTCTCAAAATGAAAAATGTCTAAATAAATAAAAGGGCTGGGGATGTGGCTCAGTGGTAGAGCACCCCTGGGCTCAGTCCCCACCACACCACCACCTCCAAAGGCCACAAAGGTTTGTAGGGACAGGAATGTGATTAAACACCTTTCCTTTGAGATCGTTCAGCCTTTGTTTTCTAGTTCTGCAACTTTGATCCACCTCATGTTTGTCAGGATCTTATCAGGCCCCACTTCCTACACTCCCCGCACTGGGAACCAAGTTTCCAGTTCAGGCGCTCTGGGGGACACATTCAAAGCACAGCAAAGCCCTTTGCATAAAAAAGCGTCCAGCAGGCCCCATTAACATCCTCAGAAAGACCCATTTATGACGTGGCCCTTGGTTAGCATCTGGGAATTTACAGGACTCTGGAAGCAGGCACCTGGTTCCCCTATACTCTGCCCCATGCCCCCTTTCCCTTGACTGGTTTTGCCTTGAATCCTTCCTCTATATAAATCAAAGGTGTGCTGGGCGTGGTGGCACACACCTGTAGTGACTCGAGAGGCTGAAGCAGAAGGGTCACAAGAATAATGTTTGACTAAATATCTGGGCACCCTGTGGCCCAGTCAAGCTGACATATAAAATTTAGCACCACACCACACCAGAGTAGAACAACACCTCACTCCATTCTTCTCTGTTCCTTTCCCTGCTTTACTTTGCTTATTATCAGTTCTCACCACCTGGTATGTTATGATTATTAATTTATTGTTTTATTGGCCCACTCAGCAATAATTGAAAGTTTCATAAAGTAGGGATTTTTAACTTTGTTCCTGATTTGAGCAAATCATTTTGAAGAATGCATACATGGAATTACATGACGACTTAGGTTTACTTTAAAGACTATCAAAACACTAAAATATAAAAAATACCATGCCATTCCCAAGAGTACCAGAAACTTACTTGAGAAAATGAGGCAAAATGTTGATGTTACTATCACATGATTGACAGTTATAATGTGCTAATTACCACCCGTATATTACTAACATGTATTTTAAAAACTTACCATGAACATTTTTAAACAAAGGTGGAAAGGATAGTAGAATAAATTCCTTTCAAATAATGCCTAGGTTAAATTATCATCAAAATTATTTCCGTTTTTTCTTCTTTGTCGTAATATTTTAAAGTATGTTTCGTATTTCTTGTCATCTTACTCCTACTTGCTTCATTATGTATCTATAAAAATTAAGGGCATTTTCTTACATAACCACCAGGTTATTTCATCACACCTAACAAATCAACAATAATTCTTGGAATCACCATACCCAGACCATAATCAAAATCCACTAGTTGTCTCAAAGAATGTCTCTATTTGTTTTGCTTAAATCAGATTCAGGACAAATTACACAAATGTTCTTTAGTTCTGTCTCTTAAGTCTCTCAAAATATAGAACAGTCCCCTTCCTTTCTTTTTCATGCCATTTGTTTCATAATTTTTTAAACTAAAACATTTATTTCAGAAAACAGAACAAATGAGGGAACAGGAATGAAATTTGCATCAACAGTAGAAACATGGTCTGCTTAGAACCACGCAGAAGCCAGATCTGGGAGTTCGCTGCATGGGACCTTGATTGAATCATGGTCAGTTTTGTACTTTCCTTTTTAACTTATACCTTGGTAAGGCAGGGATACTGAGCTGCCAGGTGGTCTTTGTGCCTAGAATGTGTTTTGTTCAGTGCCTGATACATAGGAGGATTTCTGAGAAGAGTTGAAAATCAATCAATTACTATTATCCATAGATATTACAGTGATATATCAGTATCTATTGGGATTGGTCAACTGAAATAAAGGGAACATATTTCCAATCTCAGGCTTATTATTTTTGGTAAGAACCCTTGGGCAAGTTTATTATCGCCAAATGTCTCAGTTTCCTCTTCCATAATACATTTTATAAAAACTAAATTTTAGCCAGGCACAGTGGTGCACACCTGTAATCCCAGTGACTTGGGAAGCTGAAGCAGGAAGATTGCAAGTTTGAGGTCAGCCTCAGCAACTTAGCAAGGCCCTAAGCTACTTAGCAAGGACCTAATCAATGTAGCAAGACCTTGTCCCCCCAAAATGAAAAGAGTTGGGAATGTAGCTCAGTGGACAGATGCCAAAGCCAATGTCTCGGCTTGGCACCAGAATCACGAGCCACCACACAGCTTTGTAGGTTCAAACAGCAATTCTTTATTCCCGCTCTCACACTGCCTCCACACAGGTCCAGGGGCAATCGCGTTCTGCTGTCTCCCGCACCATCCACCTACTCCACGAGGCTCTCTCCAAATCCCATTTTAATCTCACGAGAACTCAATGGGAACAAGCAACAGGAACACCCTAATCCCAGCAATAATCTTCAACCTCTAACTTCCCTAAAACCCATTATCTTAAACTGGCAACGCCTTAAACTCAAGGAGCCGGTTACTTCTTCAAACCTGATCAGCTCTAAACTGGGATCGGCCTTGGTCCTTGAGCAAGGTCACCTTATTAAAGCATGCATGCAATGTCCCATCGAATGTCCTCTAAGCAGCATGGGGTACGCTTGGCAAGGAAATTTCGATGCGTCATTCCTACTTGGTAATGGCCCTCAGCAGACAGAACCCCTGGATTAGATTCACAGTACAAAATAATAGTGATAATAATAATAATAAATAAAATTTAAAATGCAATTACCTATTCTGGCATGAGAACATCAGCTTGCATGATGCAGTTTGGGAAATGCTGTCTTAAGAGATCAGATGCTGGGCTGGGGCTGGGGCTCAGAGGTAGAGCGCTTGGCTAGCATGCATGAGGCACTGGGTTTGATCCCCATCATCACATTAAAAAAATAAACAAAGTAAAGGTATGGTGTCCATTTACAACTCTCTCTCTCTCTCTCTCTCTCTTTCTCTCTCTCTCTCTTTCTCTCTCTCTCTCTCTCTCTCTCTCTATATATATATATATATATATATATATATATATATATCTTTATTTATATATAAAGAGAGAGCTCAGATGCAGTAGAATGGTAACCATCCAACCTGGTACCTGCAGATGACAACCAGGCTACAAACCAGCCTCTTGTTAGTGGCATTGTTTTCATATTTCTCCCTTCCCCACTCTTTGGCATTTAGAGAAAAATTTTCAAATGCTTCGGTGTGACTCAGATGTGATGAGGGTAGACAGTGATGGTGCTGGACTGTCCTGCATATTAATTAGAACCCCTGACAATAGGTAGCAGAGCCAGCTCAGATCAGCGTGTGCAGCCATGGACTCCGTGTCCGTGGACTGCAGGGTGTTGGAGGCCTCCAGAGGCAGCTGGGCCCCAGGCCTCCTACACCGTGGTGAGTCCAGGAGATCCTTTTGTATGGGGATGAGTTTTGTCCCATAAAAAGATATGTTGAAATTCTAGCCTTCCGCACCTCTGAATGTGGTGATGTGTGGAAATACCGCCAGCCTGGAACTTAGGATGGCGTGAGTTTCCGTTTTCCGACCTCACAGTGGGGTGAAAGCAACACTGTTCAGTAAACACCATGCTTCAAATTTTGAGTATTTGTCTTCTCCTGGGCTGACGACGTGTGGCACAGTCTCACTTGCAGTCAGTGCTGGGCCTCAGCTCCTAATTACCAGGGAAACATCGGCTCTACAGTGGGCATTTGGGATGTTATAGTCTTCGGCACATTTTAAACTTGTGATCTCTGCACCTTAAGATGAGTTTATGATGACGTAACGGTGTCATAAGTCGAGGAGCATCGGTGGGGTCCTGGCGGGTGTAATGATGTTGCAGTGTCATGTTGGATGAGGGTGGGCCTGCTCCAACAAGACTGGTGGTCTCATGGGAAGACCCAGACACGGGGCAAGAAAGAACCCATGCCAAGACCAGGTGGAGACTGGAGCCGTGTGTCTGCAAACCAAGGAACACCACAATTCCCAGCAACCCCAGAGGCTGAGAGAAAGGCCCAGGAGGGAGCCTGCCCTGGAGCCTGGGCAGGGGGCCTGGCCCGCTGCCACTTTCCTTCAGGACGGTTCTTCAGAACCAAGAGAAGGCCTCTGTGGTTTGAAGCCATCCCGGCCAATGGCATCATATCAGGGCAGCTCTAGAGATGGAATGCACCTCCTGCCCCCGCTCTGCCTCCCTCAGAGCCTCTGTGTCTTCTTTCACCAGCAAACAGTGTGTCTGTTTCCCAGTTCACGTGCAGGAGACACTTGCCCAATCAGCTTCCGAGTTTACATGACACAGCCCCAGAGGCACAGAGAGGCCGGCTGGCTCTGCCCCATGTTCCTCCCAGATCCTCGGGGCAGGGCCTCAAGGGCTTGCTGGACGGGGGGCTCAGGTCAGGCCCTGCTAAGCGCTCCCAGGTGGGAGGCTCTAGGATCACATCTGTGGAGAGGATGGGCCTGGGGGTCAAAGAATCCAACAGACACGTCTGCCCGGTTCAAAGAGGAGGACCCAAGCCCGTTGCAGTCAGCCAAGTGAGAAGACCCCGAGAGAAAGAGAGGGGAGACCAGGCACCTGGCAGGGTCATGCAACTTCCCCGCATGGCCACCACGGTCTCCTGGGGCTTCCGAGGTTCTTTCTAGTGCCTCCCTCCTTCCCACTGCCCTGTCGTCTGTCTTTTAAAAAGCCTATTTCATTTAAATAAATGCTTTAGTCGTATGGCTTCATTTCATCTGCCCAAAAGTCACGTGAGGAAGTCATTTCCTTCTCCACAAATGCAGAAACAAAGGCGAGGAGAAATCAGGTTAGATGTTCAAGGTCACCTTGCCCAGAGTCAAGATAGAAGGTCTAGATCAGAGAAATTCTGGCTACTGACGGGAAAGTTGGAGAGTTTATCTCTTGTGGTCTACTAAAACTCAAAATTCTAGGAATGCTGATTAATCGTAGTAATATTATCTATTTTTATGCAATATCTTTTTTCCCCACAAGTATTTTGAAGTACTTCTCATATATTTCTATTTGACTTTATATATCACCTAAAAACATTTTGTGATATAATACAAAAATATTTTTAAAACAAAAATATTCATGCTTCTAGAACTACTGGTTTTAATGGACATGGATTTTTTTTCAAATATTTTACTGGAGTAGTCCTCCCATTTTCAGTGGAGCTGTTTTTAGACACCCACAGATGTACTGAACACTACATAAACTATTTTTTTCCAATATGTACATAACTGTGATAAAGTTTTTTTATAAATTAGGCTCAACAATAGATTAATAATAATAGCTATTAATAAAACAATTACAACAATATACTTTAATAAAATCAGCAGCATCACTACTTTTACACTTTGGAATCATTAACTAATTTAAGAGTTGCTTAAACACAAGCACTGTGATACCATGATGATAGATCTAATAAATATGACAACTACTAAGTGACTAATGGGCAAATAGCATATACAGTGTGGAAACATTGAACAAAGGGATGAATCATGTTCTGGGCACAACAGAACCAGATGGTGTGAGATTTCATGATAATTTTCAGAATGGGCATATAATTTAAAACTTGTGAGTTGTTTGAATTTTCCATTCAATATTTTTGAACCACAATTGCCCATGGTTAAGTGAAACCATGAAAAGTAAAACTGTGAATAAAAGATTTCTATATTCTATGGCTTAAATATAAAAATTTCTAACTGTATTATGTGAGATAATATCTATTTTAAGGACTCCCCTAATCTGACTTCTATTGAAACACTGAGTTTTCTTCTAGCAAGGATTATTTGGTATATTGAGTTCAGATTTCAAATTATTATTTTTTTTAAAAGAGAGAGAGAGAGAGAGAGACCTTTAATATTTATTTTTTTAGTTTTCAGCGGACACAACATCTTTGTATGTGGTGCTGATGATAGATCCCGGGCCGCACGCATGCCAGGCAAGCGTGCTACCGCTTGAGCCACATCCCCAGCCCTCAAATTATTTTTTCTACCACTTACTTTGGGATTTCCATTTTCCCCATGTCTTTCTCCTTTGCTGCTGTCTCATATTTCTTAGACTATGGACCTATATGAAGCTTTCACTATTTTTCTGCATGTGCTGAGTGTTGTTTACAGCACAAAGACATTCTCTATGTCATGGGACTTTTAATGTTTCAGTGTCTTGATTCCTTCATATTGTGTAAGTCAGACTCAAATATTCTGCTTTATAAAAAAAAAATTAACTGAGGTAAACACAAAGCAAAGGACACTGTCTCCATTTACCAACAAAGAAGTGATAAGATATAGGGCTAAGCAACGTGCCCAGATACACCCTAACACAAACTCACACTGGCTTATGCGTCCTTATTGACAGGCTTGGGCTTCTACAGAATCTGAGTAGAACCTAACCTGACTCTTCCTGCAAAGACAGAGTAAATTAAAACCACCACCACCAGCCCCACAAGATCACATGGCCAGCAGCTGACGTGTCCAGATCACACCTCTTCTGACGTGGGTCAAACCATCTCAGTTCACTGGGTGGCTGAAATTCTACACAGCTGGCCTTTGAATAATGGACCCAAGAACCAACAGCCAAATTGGGGGCCATTCAATTATATTTGTGACCCTGCAGTGTCCTTAGACGACAGAGTTCTTTTACGAGGCAAACTGGAACCCGAGTGGTTTAGGATGTCCCCAACTCTCTCACAGATGGGACAAGAAGTTAGTGCAACACTCTTTGGCTTCTTGATGTGGTGTTACGGGCTGAGCTGTGACTTCCCCAAATTCATGCATTAAAGTTCTAGCCCTTACTACTTCAGGATGTGACTGTATTCAGAGATTAAGTAATTAAGTTAATTAAGTTCAGGGGAAGTAATTCACATGGGCGCTAATCCAATTTGACTGGTACCTTGATGATAAGAGACGTGGTGCGCACAGGGAGAAGACTGCCATCTGCAAGTCAAGGAGAGGTGACCTTGTGGACACCACGACCTTGGGCTTCTAGCCTCTAGAACTGTGAGAAGATAAAATTCTGTTATCATTCCGACCTTGGTTCTTGGTCATAGTAGCCTTGCAGACTAATAGGTAGAGATTGCCCTCACCTTTCAAGACAACTTAATTTAATGTCCAGTTGGAAGTAAATGGAACATTGCGAGTGGGAGCTTACAAAAGTGGCTCTCTGTGACAGTGTTCATTCTTCCTTCCAAATGGCACAGGTAGGACCTCACTGAAGGTGACAGTGTCGTGCACGTCCGTGAAAACCACTCCTCCCCATTTTCCTGACTGATTACCATGGGCCCTCCCAAGGCTGTCCTTGGGTGTCTAGTTTCATTCACTATCGTGATCAGTTCATCTGGTCCTGGGGTTTAAGTGCCACCCGTATGCTGTCCGCCTCTGTCGTAATCTGCATGAGCTGCCATAATTGAATACTGTGGCTTAAGCAACAGAAACTCTTCCTCCCAGTTCTGAGCGCTAGAAAGTCCATTATCAAAAAACTGGCAGATAGGGTTTCTGGTGAAGTCCCTCCTCTTGGCCTGCAGATGGCCACCTTCTCCGTGTCCTCACATGACCTTTCTTTAGTGTGTGCAGTGTGCTCTTCTCCTTTATGGACACTCATCCCATTATGAGTGGTCTGCCCTGATGATTCATCTACCTTGGTCACCTGCAAAGCTCCCATCTTCAAATACCACCCCTCTGGGGTTTAGAGCTTCAACACATTCCATTCGGAACTACTAGCAAATGTTTAACTCCGGTCTGCCCCTGTCCACTAAGTTCAGCTACCTCCTGTCCGCTCCTCTTGGGTACTGAATTGGAACCCCCAACTCAGCCCATGTTGGACACCAAGCAGCTCCGTCCCCTCGGGCCTGCTCCCTTCCCCAGTCATCTCGGGGCAACTCGATTGGTCCAGTGGCCAAACAACATGGCGTCCTCCTCGACTCCTCCCTGTCTCCCTCACATTCCCCTCCACCCCGACTCTGCCTCCGCAAGCTAGCCAGACTCTGGCCACCTCCCCTCACCCCCACCATTACCACCTTGGGCCACACCACCACCCTCTCTTGCCTGGACTCCTCTGTCTTCAAGGTGGTTCTCAACATAATCACCAGAGAGATGCTCCTGAAGCACATCAGATGGCGTCTCTTCTCTGTGGAAAACTCTTCAATCACTTCCCTCTCAGTCGGAGTCAAAGCCAAAGTCTTCTCATGCCTCCTTCACCTCCACGTCCTCAGTTCCCGAGTCCAGCCCCCGAGTCAGTGCCTCCTCTAGGTCTGGTCTGCTCTTCCCCAAACTGCCATCTGGCCACTTCCTGCATTTCTTATAAATATGGTTATCATATTTCCCTTTATTCTGGAACTTTCTGGAGTTTCCCCTTCTCCTAAGGCCCTCCCAGCCATCCTACCCAAAATTGTGGTCCCAAACACTGTCTTTTCCTGTTCCCCTTAGGATTCTCTGTCCTCTTTGTACAGGTTTTGCTTCTGTTCTGGGTATTCTGTTTCCCCCGTGCCAGAATATAAGCTCCCTAAAGTGCAGGGTTTTTGTTGGTCTTATTCACTGCCGTTCTGGATGCATGACACAATACCTGGCACACAGTAGGTGCTCAATAAATCACCAGGGAATGACCATCATCTTTTGTGTCCCTTGCTGTCCTCTAGGGATGGGATGTCGAGGAGATGATGGGCACAGTAGGTATAATAACGCCCACCCCCACCCCGCCAGGTGTCCCTGTACTAATCCCTGAAACCTGTGACTGTTACCTTCCCTGGCAAAGGGGACTTTGCAGGTGTGATTAATTTAAGGATCCTGTGATGGCGAGATTGTCCAGGTGGGCCCAGTGTAGTCACAATTACATTTTTAATTATAAAAGGATGGCAGGAGAGTCAGAGTGAGAAGAGTTGATAGGAGGCAGGAGGCAGGAGGCAGAGCTATGGGGACGTGAGCCCAGGAAGCTGACCTCTCTCAGAGGCTGGAGCTCCAGGGGAGGGCAGCCTTGCCGGTGGACACCTTGGTCTTAGGACTTCTGGCCTCTAGGACTGTCCAGTTACAAATCTGCCTTGTTCTAGGGCACTGAGCTTGCAGGTCCCAGCGGCCACGGGGAACTCCTGAAATCAGCCTTGGCCTCGGCCAGCTGGTGGGCGCTCCCCGACCGTCTGGACTCTGCCTCGCCTGCCCTTCACTGGACCTGGGGAAAATTCAAGTTGCTTTCTATTTAAAGGTTCAGATGGTTGAGCCCAGCTATTCCAGGGACGAGGTCAAACAGGGACATGAAGGTAGAGGGGCCCCAGGAATCTGCTCTGGCTACACTGGCAAGAGGCCAGTGTCCCTGTCTAAGTCGCCTGGCTGAGGGTCCCACAGGGGTGTCCCCCTGGACCTCCTTGTGAATCGCTTTTGTTCCTATAATATCCCCCTCCCCACCTTCCTTCCTCTCTCCTCTCCAAGCCACTGGCCCCCCCCGCCCCCCAGGACCCACTGCCTGTCCTCTCTGGAGATAATTAAGTTCCAAGCCTCCTTGGTTCTTCCTCATGTCCTACACGTTTCGAAGTCCCAGACATCGTTCAATGGCTTTACCCTTTGGCCAGCGACAGAGACCCCACAGTAGCGACTTTCAGCCTTCCTAATCAGGAGGAAAGGCTGGGGCGGAGGAAGAAGCTGGGATATTTTGTGAGATATTCAGTTTTTAGAAGCAGAGACCCGGAGTAGGTTCAGTGTCTGTGGCCACAGTGGAGCAAGAGGCGTTGGCTCCGAAGAAAACGAGAAAAGAGAAGGGACCTTGTTCAAGAAGAAGGAGAGAGGGGTCTGTGGGCTTGCAGGCAGCAGGGACCCCCCTCACCTGTGGGCTCTGGCCTGAAGTCACAGAGCAGCCAGACGGACCCAGGATGCAGCCCAGGACAGTGATGTGGTCCCCAGAGGGTCTCCTAACACCTCGATGAGACCGGACATGTGGGGACTCTCCTGCAAGAAGGGTGAAGGGGAGGGAAGGGACGCCCCCCAGGACTGCAGCGGAGTTTCTTCCTGCCTCTGGGATGAGGTTTAGAAGAGGAATTAATTTTAAATGATATTTCTTGCATGCCTGGATTTATTTAAATGGGAAACAAATATAGAGTGTTTTCTCCATAGGAAAAATTCAAAGTCCATTCATTCTGCCATGAAAAAAAAAAAAAATCAAAGTCACAATTCCACTGTGAATCCGGTTTGATAACTAATTCATGAGTCCTGAAGAACTATTTAGAAATAATCAGCATTGAATTGCATTAAGCTGGTCCATGAGATCATTTTGAGATGATAGGTAGTGGAAAGTTATTTTAGTGACGAGATCATAAATACTGGAATGAGAGAAGTATTGAGAAAGCAAAAGGTCTTTCTCTGGGAAAGTTTTATAACAGGAAAGATTGATAACGTCTGTCTAGCAAGGAGCCTAGGGGATCGGCCAGATGCCACAAGAAAATCCACATTAGGTCTTCTCACTTACCCGGAAAGAAACCAGGCTAAACGAGAAAATCAAAACACATAAAATTCTCAAGTTAGAAAAGGCTTTGGAGGAATAAGAGGGTGGATCAGGAATTTTTCTACTTTTAGGTAATGGGGGGGAAAATGCCCAAACTGTTGGGGTTTCATACGTAGAAGCAAAGCATGGTTTCAAAGACTGTGTTTTAGATAATTAGCTCAGGTTGGTGTCGCTGAATGCAAGGGAAACTTGAAAAGCATGAAATGGTAGTTTAATTGCAGCTAATGATGTTATAATTGCCCATCCATATCCATAAAAAAGAAATATGTAGGAATATTGGTAGGAAGACTTCTACGGTTGTGATTTGGGGCTGCACATCTTAATTTCTTTATTATTTTATCTGCAGGATTCGCTTCCCAGATCACAGGCATTCCATTAGTATCAGCACAAAGAGGAAGAGGTGGTGAATGACCATCGCTCAGAGCACGACACACCAAGTCCCTTTTGTCCAGGATGGAGGGCTCCCACCTGTCCACCCATCTACTCTTCAGTGCCTTCTTGTTCCTCCTTCCAAGAACTGCTGACTCATCGGGTCCTGAGGGTAGGTGAAGCCATCGGCCCTGGGGAGATCTGGTCTTTCTCCTGAGCTGCTGATCGGGAAGAATGTGATTGAACTGATAGGAGAAGAACTTGGAAAGATCTTAACAAGAAAAGACAAGGCCACAAGTCACCGAGAGAAGAGGAAACCAAAACATACCAAGGGATCATTTTTAAAATATCAGATTAAAAAAAAAAAAAAAGAAAGAAAGAAAAAGAAGAAGAAGAAGAAAAACCTTGAAAGTGTGACAAGTCAGTCTGGGGAAGGCAATGGGGGAGGGGTTCTAAATGGCCACCACCCCGGATGCCAATTTCTCATTGTCTCTCAAAATTGCAGATGCACGCCATTATAGGCACACAAGTGCAAACTAACATGGGGCTGTTTGTGGACGCATTGGGGGTAATAGCAAATAGGAAACAACTGAAATGCCCATCACAAAGTAATTCTTTTTTTTTTTTCAAAGAAGTAATTCTTCAAAAATGATGTGTCAAAAAAAAAAAAAAAAAAAGATAAGGGCTGGGGTTGTGGCTTGGTGGTAGAGCGCTTGCCCAGCACATGTGAGGCACTGGGTTTGATTCTCAGCACCACATAAAAATAATTCAATAAAATAAAGGTATTGCGTCCATCTACAACTAAAAATATTTTTAAAAGATAATATATTGAAAAAAATGGTGTATCCATATAATGCAATACCAGGTGGACATGAGAGGGAGAGAGAATAAGGGATCTTTATGTAGCTATATCAAATGATTTCAAAGACTTTCCCAGAAAAAAGTTTAAAAGTCTACCTTTTCTGTTAGAGGGAGAGAAATAACATATTTCTGTCTGAGTTGGTTTAAATTTTCCAGAAAGATAAAGGAAAAACCATGAGCAGCAGTGATCTGTTTGGAAGGGGGGGGGGTCGGGGGAGACAGGTTGGGAGCAGCAGGTTAGGAGGGAAGCTTCTCATGAACTATTTATTTTTTCACTTTTTTTTCTTTTTAGATATACATGACAGTAGAGCATATTTTGGTATATTATACACACATGGAGCATAGCTTCCCCTTCTGTGGTGTATATGATGAGGAGTTAACACTGGTCGTGTATTCATAAATGAGCAAGGGAAAGTGATGCCGATTCATTCCACTGTCTTTCCTATTCCCATCCCTTCTCCCTTCCCTTCACTCCCCTTTGTCTAATCCAGTGAACTTCTATTCCTTCCCTCTTTACTCTCCCTTGTTGTGAGTTAGTATCCACATTTCAGAGAGAACGTTCAGCCTTTGGCTTTGGGGGACTGGCCTATTTTACTTAGCATGATAATCTCCAGTACCATTTATTTACTGGCCAATGCCATAATTTCATTCTTCTTTATGGCTGAGTAATATTCTATTGTGTATATACACCACATTTTCTTTATCCATTCTTCTTCTGAAGGGCACTTAGGTTGGTTCCATAGCTTAGCTATTGGGAATTGAACTGCTATGAACATTAATATGGCAGTGTCACGATAGGATGCTGATTTTAACTCTTTTGGATATAGATTGAGGAGTGGGATAACTGGGTCAAATGGTGGTTCCATTCCTTGTTTTTATGAGCTACTTTATTTAATAGAGTTTGATTTGGAGTCATGGAACATATTATGTTTTGAAAAACTAGAGGAGGAAAAGTATGTCGGGCCTCATCACTTTCTCATTCTCCTCCTGCATGTGCTCCTTGCTGGGGCCTCTTGCACCTTTTGGCTACCTAGAGCATGGTGAGATTCCATCATCGGATCTAAGCTCTGAGCTAATCGGCTCCGGCCAGACCTTCTCAGCCATAGGGTTGACCTGGGTCAGTGTTCTCCATCTGGTTGCACATTAGAATCTCCTGGGAACCTTTAAAAGATCCCAGTGCTCAGACTGCACCCCAGACCAATTTCCCAGGTCATTTCAAATGTGCCCAGGGTCAAGAACCTCTGGGACTTTACAGGGACCGGCCTGACCCACGTGGCAGTGTGCAGGCATTTCTAAGTTTCATTCTGACTTTAGTAGCCTTCCTTTTCATGTGTGTCTGCCTGAGCTTTTTGTAATCAGGAATCATTAAGAAAACACCTGTTAGAGACTATTAGATGCCTCCAGTTAGAACCACTTTGATAAATCACAGATTAATATTAGGCTCATGAGTCTCATACATTGACAAATTCCTCATTAAGAAATTCGTATTAATTTATTAGAACATATGATGAGAACTTTTTATCTTGAGCAAGAAATCTAGTTGATATGACAATTGGGTGACAGTAAAGTTGATCCTAAAACTTTCCACCATTTTACTTTATGAGAACCTAATTAAGACATACATATATATGCCATGTGTGTATGTCTGTGTGTATGTCTATATGTCTATATATGAAAATTAACCACTGAGCCACGTCCCCTAGCCCTTTTGAGACAGCATCTCACTATGTTGCTTAGGGCCTCGCTAAGTTGCTGAGGCTGACTTTGAAATCACAATCCTTCTATATCAGCCTCCCAAGCTGCTGGGATTACAGGCATGCACCACCACGAGTGGCAAGATATAGTTCATATATCCTACAATTCACCTATATGAGGCATACAATTCACTGCCTTTCGATATATTCAAAGTTCTACAGTCATTTAGAATATTTTCATTAACCCCCCAAAGCATCTGTACCCATTAACAGTCTCCATTTTCCCCCAGCTCTCCCAGTTCCAAGCCACCTCTAACCTGTCTTTATAGACGTGCCTCTTCTTGATGTCTTAAATGAATGGAACATACTGTATGTGGTCTTTTATGGCCACGTATTTTCACTTAGCGTCAAGTTTGTCAAGTCCATCCCTGGTGAAGCATCTATCAGTCTACTCTTTTTTTTAATTGCCCAATAATATTTTATTGTATTGACATACCAAGTTTTATTTGTCCAGTTGTCATTCGATGGACAACTAAGTTGTTTTGTGAGGTTCACATAGAAACTGCTTGTACATTTGTGCACAAGTTTTTAGGGAATGTTTTCATTTCTCTTGGGCACATACCCAGGGGTCTTTTTGCATCTGGCTTATTTCACTCAGTCTGAGGTCTTCAGGGTCATCCGCGTTGTAGATGGTTGGCATTTCCTTTCTTTTTAAGGCTGAATGACGTTCCGTGTGCTTGCCTACCCCTCACGTGTCCATGGCTATGGGTGATTTCTGCATCTGGGCTATGGTGAATGATGTTGCCCTGCACATGGGTGTGCAAATACATTTTCAGCACCCTGCTTTCCAATTTTAGGGGTACACACCCAGAAGTGGGATTGCTGGATCACATTGCTTTCTGTTTTTAATTGTTTGAGGCACCACTTTATAACTTATTGATAATGCACAGGGTTTCTATTCCAATTTCCTCACATCTTTGCCAACACTTTTTTTTTTTTAAATCTTATTTTTCTTAATAGGTGTGAGGTGCTCACTGCATTTCAATTTTAATCGACGTAAGTGAATTGTACCTATTTGAAGGGTACCGTGTGATATCCATTGTGGAATGTTCAAATCTTGGTAGACATCTGTCTCCTCAATCTTTTTATCATTTCCTCGTGGTGAAAACATTCAAAACCTTTCTCCTAGCTTTTAAAAATATGCAGCACATTATCATTATCTGTAATCACCGTGTGCTGCAGTGCGCCAAGGCTTCCGTCTCGTCTCTGACTTGGTGCCCGTTGACCCTGCTCTGCCCTCCTCCCCAGCCTCCGATTACCACTGCTTTGCCCTCAGCGTCTGAGATCAACTTTTTAAAATTCCACATGAGTGAGATCATGGGATATTTGTTAGGAAGACAGAAAGGCAGTGCGTTTTTGAACAATGAAAATACTTCATGTAACCATCCATAAGGATGTACCTTCCCCGCCTGTATGTCATTCTTTGAGAATCAAAAGGCACGACAACAAGCCAGATTCATAATGACTGCCTCCTGTGACTTTCTGGTCCCTTCTAAATGTCTCCTGTTGAAAGTGAGGAAAAATATGACCTGATGTCCTCACTTTTTATCCTATTTTATTTTCTATCCTAAAATAAGTATATTTTCCAACATTTCTCCAGCTGTCCTAAATTTCTGAATACTGAAGTACAACACAACCTGTGGATAAGTGCGTGATCTCTGAAGCTGTTGTGACCCGAGCTTGAGTCTCCTTCTCTGCCATTTGCCAGTTGTGTGACCTTGGGTAGATTACTTAGCTTCTCTGTTTCAGTTTCTTCTGTGTAAAAATGGAGATGATCATACAATTCCTACTTCACAGGGTGATGTATGTGCCTGTTAAGTGAGTTAATCTTCACTAAGGTAATAACAGCTCAGTATGTTTTTTTTTTGTTGTTGTTGTTGTTGTTTTAGTTGTAGATGGACACAATACCTTTATTTTTTGTTTATTTATTTTTATGTGGTGCTGAGGAGTAAACCCCATGCCTCACATGTGAGGGGCAAGTGCTCTACCACTGAGCCACAACCCCAGCCTCACTCAGTATGTTTTTAACTGTTGTTATTACAAATAGAAAAGAAGAAATTCTGCGGTTAAAGGTTAAATTTTCCAAGCAATACTAATCAAAACTGTAATTAGAATTATTTTATGAATTTGTGGGTACTAAAATTCATTTGGAAAAACAAACAAGTAAGACTAGTCAAGAAAACTCTCTTGAATAACAATATATGGCACAAGCTCTATCAGATAGTAAGATATATTATGAAATTATAAAAAAGTTTTGATACTGGGAGAGGAACAGGAAGATCAGTGTAAAAGAATATTGACTATAATGTAGGATGAAGTTGGCATTTAAAGAAGCACAAAGAGATGGATTATTCAAATAATATCTATGTAGCCATTTGGGAAATAAGAACTATTGGATCTATATCTTATTTTTTATGCCAAGAAATACCATATAGATCAATGATAAAAATAAAAATAAAACTGTTAAAGTGTGAAAATATTTTTTAAGTCTTGAATGGGGAAAACTTTTTTCAAGCAAAACCATGAAATACTAAAAGCAAACACTGAAAAATTTGACAATGTAAAAATTGAGAACTTGCTGCAAAAAAGAGTACCAGAAACAATCAAAAACAGAAAAAGATAATTCACTGCAGGGTTGCAAAGAACTGATTTCCTTAACATGTAAAAGGTCTTCTAAGTCAACAAGAAAAAGACAAGACAACCACCAACCTAACGGCAAGGTGATCACGGACAGGGAAAGAAGTTCTAGGGAAAAGAAAGGTCAAGAGACAGTTTACAAAATAAGACTGTTTTCGCCTAAGAAAGACAAGTATTAAAAGTTTGCCAGTAGCTGGAGCTGGAAAATATGCAGAAGCCTGTTGGTGGTGTTCTGGTCACCTATGACTTCCAGCAAGCTGTGCAAAATTTAATGGTGTGAAATACTCAGTTTACCACCAACTCTGTTGACAGGAACTTGGACATAGCTGAGATGCTTCCTCTCTGCTCCGTGGTATGGTATTAGGTGGTCTAACCCAAAGGGCTAGGGAGGCCCAAAGGACTGGAGAACCCACTCCGAGCTGGCTTTGTCACACATATGCTGGCACCTGGGCTGAATGACTGCAAGATCAGCTCCTCTGGTTCTGTCACCACCTGAATATCTTCCCCCGGGCTCTGGAGAATGGTGACTCAGGAGAGCTGGGATTTCTTACGTGGAACCGACCTCCTAGAGCAGGTCTATACCGGGAACAGGCTAGAAGCTGCTGGATTTACAGGACCTCGCCATGGAAGTCACATAGCTTCACTTCCACTGTATTGGACTGACCAAAAGAGTCGCAAGTCTATCTAGATTCAAAGGGTGGGGACAGAGTCCCTGTGCAAGCAGAGTCAGATTACATCTCCGCAGTGGAAGGATAAACTGCTGCAGGGTCTTTGGAGAATAATTCACATTATCTACTAGAACTGAATCAGCCCTTTGAACTCTGAGCGTCCCATGTGGACATTCCCTTCATCTCTGTTCTCTCCCCTCTCCCCCCTTAAGCTTTTCCCTACCTGGCTTCCATCACTGTCTTTGCCCCCCCCCCATCCTTCTCTTTCTAGGCCTGGAATCCTCTTTGCAGAAGAATCAAGGTCTCACTTTCAGCAGCCCCAAAGTTTTCCAGGTCATGTTAATTCTTTCTTTGCAGCTCGGTTTCCATTGGTTCCATAAAAAAAAAAAAAAATAGCTACTATAGAGAAAAGACTGGCTCTGGCGCCCTAGGTATTAGGGATCCAGAAAGGGGAGGGATCTGCACTGTGGACTGAGGAAATGAACCCAGTTCAAAACCCCACTGACTACATAAGGGGATTCATAGTCTTCCAGTTGACTTTGACCCTGCTTCTTCTAACATTTCTTCCTACCATATTATCTACCTGTCTAGAGGTCATCTACCTCTGCAAAGCAAGTCACTCCAAAACATGGTCAAGAATCTAGGAATTGCTAAGCTGGGTCCCCTGGCTTGGGGTCTGTCATGACACTGAAGTCATTTTAAGGCTTGATTGGGAAGGACCAATATTGGCCAACTCACATCTTGGTGGTAGGGCTCTGTACCTTGGGGGCTGGTGGACCTTACCTCATTTCCTTATGAGCCATTTACAGGAGGGCTCCCTCTGTTCATGTCCACATGGGACCTCCAAAAGGCCATCTCTCAACTTGGTGGCTGGCTTCATCAAGGTGAGTCAGTGAGAGGGCAAGAGCTGTCACCAAGACACTTTGCTAACAAAGTGGAAGCGTTTGGTGATCTAATCATGGACCAGCCCTCATGTTTCCCTCCTCTATCCCGTAGCAGTGAGTCACCACTGCCAGGCCACATGGAAGGCAAAGGATTATTACCAGAGCAGCCAGTCTGCTCTTCCCTGCCTAGGGTTCGGGTGCCTGATTCCTTGGTGGCCTACAGTGCATGCTGTCATGTCCAGGGAGCAGCAGCACCCTAAATCCAGAGATTCCTTTGACCTTTGAATGGTGACCTGTTGTGGGGGAGTGGGTGGTAACTTTGGGATAAAAAAATTTCACTGTGACGCATGAGCTCTTTATAGGAAAGATTTGGGTGCTCATACCTTTGCATAAGACCAAAAAGTTTTGTAAGTCTAAAAGTTTTTGGGAAAACTGAGAACTCTACTGGGGATACAGGAAAGGTCCTTTATGGGTTTTACTTAGTACCCTTCTATACTGCTTGATTTAAAATTGTACCATGTACCCATATTTGTTTTATATAAATTTGTAGTGCTGGGGATTGGCCCTCAGGTCTCACACATGTTAGGATTACTGACTGAGACATCTGATCTAGGCTTTATCTAAAGCCACACACTGGCCTCAAACCCACTACTTTAAATACAAACTTCCAACGCCTGTTTCTTCTTAGGTCTCAGGCCTATAAGGACCTCTGGGCCTATCCTTCGCCAAATGTGCGGACATTTAAAAATAGTTCCGTGCCTCATACTCAAAGGGCTCTGCTTCCCCGCTGGACACCACTCCCAGCTGCTACCGGCAAGTAGCCCTCATGCAACCCCCGTTTTTGTTTTAAGGGGTCCTTCCACCAGCACAATTTGGATTCAACTCTTGAGTTCAGTTGTGGCCTCTCGGTGAAATGTGTCCTCGGGACTTGAGGTCAGTGAACTCCTTCAGAGAGCACAAGGACCGGGGCTGGAGTCAGAGGCGGGACTCAGTAGAGGAGGGAAGCCTAGCGGTCTCACTTGCGGCCGCGGAAGACCTTTCCCACCGTGCGTAAAGAGGGAGGAGCGAAAGGCTGAGCTAGGGAGCGGAGACCGTAAAGGCAGCTGGTGGGTGGGGAGAGTGGCTGGGGTCTGAGCCCTGCTCCCAGTTCTGTATAGTTTCAGAAACCCGGAGGCAGGCAAACAGTCGCTTGCACGCCATTCCCTACAGGGTGCTGCTCCAGTCCCCCGGAGGGACCGGGACGGAGGTGGGTACAGTCTTGGCGGTTCGCCTGCACCGAGGAGCCTGGGCCTGGGCAGGAACAGTGGTGACAACTGCCCCTCTGGGACTAAATCCCGTGCAACCCAGGGTGGTGCTGGAAGCCGCGCGAGTAGCCCGGGGAAGGGGGATTAGTGGGTCTCTGAATAGTACCACTCCCCACACGACTTTGTAGTCTCATGCTGGGCTTCAAAAAGCGACCTGCGGCGTCAGCACTACAGATCCCGGCCAGGGGCTCTTGGCGTCGCCGGAGCTCTGTCTCCCGCCCTCCTCATTTAGCTTTTCATCACAGCATCAGGGCTTGCGTCTCCCTGTGGCGCTTCCCGCGCTCGGTTCCGCGGCGCAGCGTGGACACCAGCTTTGGCAGTACGCCCAAGTAAGGCGCAGCCCGGAGGTGGTGTGGCCCTCTGGCCACCTCTCCGCGCACCTGCCCCCAGGGCGGAGCCTGGCGGGGCGCGCCGGCGCGCAGGTCGCCGGCCCGGACGCTGGAGGGGGCTGTGGCTCTCCTGCTGTCCCCGCGGCTCGGGCTGTGGGCGCCCAGGCTCCCCCCGCGGAGGGGCCGGCCCAGGCCGGGGAGGGGCGGCGGCCGCCTGCACTTCCCGCTCGCCTGGCCTCGGAGGCGGCGGGTCCAGCGTGGGCGCAGCGGCTGCAGGCGCTCGGCTTGGAGCGGGGCGGGGACGCGGCCACCGCCCGCTTTGCGCTGCTCCTCCCCGCGCGAGTGGCGCTCGGCTGGGCGTCAAGGCGGCCATGGCGACCCGGAGCCCGCTCCCCACCCACCCCGCCTGCTCCGCCCTCCCCTCCGCCCCGCGCCACCTTTGATGGCTCGGACCTCTGCCGGCCACCGCCAGCCCCGCTCGCGCGCCCGCGCCGCCGCCGCCTGCGGGTATTAATAGTCCGCGCCGCAGCCGCAGGCGCAGCCGGGAGCCGCCGCGCCCTCGCCAGCCGGGGGCTCGGGAGCTGCAGATCCCGCAGCCAGGACCGGGAGCCGCCGGAACCGCCGGCGCCGCCGAGGTAGGAGGCGCGCGGCGAACAATGACCGCGGCCGGGAGGGCGGGCGGGGGCCGGGGTGGTCCCGGCATCGGGCGGCAACTTGTGCGAGTCGGACGCCTGCAGCGCACCGCGCCGGGGCGCGGGCGGAGGTGGGCGCGGGCCCGCGGGGTCCCGCCTGGAGGAGGCAGGCGGCCGGCCGGCCCCCGCAGCCCCGGCAACAATAGCGGGAGCTCCGGGGCCTCGGGGTCCGCGCCGCCCTCTGCTCCCTTCTCTCACCTCCGCCGATCGGGCTGCGGGGCTCGGTGCCCGTCCCCTCTCGTCTCCCCACCCCCTGCGCCCTTCCCCCGCTTCCTGCCATCCCACCCCGCCGGGTGACAGCGGCCGACGCCGCTTCCGGACCTCGGGCCGCAATCTCGGTCCCCGAGGCCGGTTGTCGGCCAGGGAGGTGGCCGGTGGCGCGGATGCCACCGCGCCACTGAGTGCCCGCAGCTCTCCCACGCGCGGCGCCAGGCTCTCGGTGGGTGACAAAGACGAACACACCCTCTGCCAAAGTTAGATTTCGTCTCATTACCGCACGCCTTTACGGAGGGCAAAGTTTGAGGTTTTCTTCTTTTAAGCGAAGGACAGATTTTGTGTGTGCGGTGAGCATTTCAAAACAACTTCTGATTGTGGTTTTATGATTAAGTTCCGGAAACTTTAGCTGTGTGATCCGGCTGAACCCGTGTGTGTGTGTGTGTGTGTGTGCGTGTGTGTGTGTGTGTTGGAGGGAGAAAATATGAGTTCCCTGTAATGGGTCTGGATTTCATTTATGGCAGCTGTAGAGCAGCGGCTGTTGGGGATTATCTTGGGTTCCCCAGAAAGGAGGGGAGGCCAGACTCACAAAGAAACGCGGACCCTGGTATCAGATGGGCTTGTGGAGACGTGGGAGCGATTGCTTCTCATCTGGAACAATTTAACAGTCTCAGTTTCTCCCGCCCCTCCCCCTCCGTCAGCTCTCTGGAGTACCCGCGGCCTCAGGCTGTTTCATTTTATTGTTGTTGTTAAACCTTCTTCCTTGTTAGTTTCCCAGGTTTGACTGGCTCAGCCCTGGCTCCTGCCCTGGATACCCCGGGGACTCCCGTCTCTTCCATCCAGCAGGCTGCGTTTCCTGAGCCAAACCCCGGCCTAGCGTTTGGGTTACGTTTAATGTGCTTTGCACGTGGTGACTTGCCAAGCCCATTTCAGAACGTCCCCCAGCATTGTCTTGCTTTTCTTATTCAGTCTGAACAGGGGATGGAGAAAGAAAAGCCTTTTTGATCTTGAAAGCTTTGAGGGGGAGTTGCCTTAAAATTGTGCTGGTTTTTCGGATAAGGAAGTCTTTATCCTGGGCTCTCTTCCCTCATTCCTCTGTATGCCTGTGTGTGTGTATGTGTCTGTGTGTGTGTGTGTGTGTGTGGGGGGGTATTACCCCCAGCTTTTCAGGTGGATCCCTCTTCAGGATAGACAGATCCTGACAATGCACTTCATGTGTGGATACAGCATCCACATGGCTCACTTTATATTCCTGCAGCATCGTTCTGCAGCAAGGCACCAATATTGGAGTTACTCCAAGCACAACGAAACGTTTGTGTTTTTAGAATGTCTGGCTAATAGATCTGCTTCTGGGTAAAATAAATAGAAGCATTATTGGGCAGTGGCTGGTTTACTGGGGGAAGTGCTGTGGAGATAGTGTGCGGATGCCTGCCTAGCCAGTGCCTCCCAGAGTCTCTTGTGTGGACAGGAAATTAGAAATACCTGGCGTGGAGGTAACTGTGCCGGTGTGGATTCGGATTCTAGGATGTGCCCTCCTGTGACTTGGGGGGTGTGCTGTTCATTTAGAAGAAGTTAATGTCATTGTGGAATCCTTCTGAAGTTAGGATTACAATGCTCCTTTTCACATTGATATTCCTTTCTCTCCAATGGATGTAGGATCATATTAAAATGGGAATGCTGCTTTTTTGACCAAATATACTCAAAGAAAAATTTAAAATAATCGCTCCTAGACAACTTTGTTGCTGGGTTATTGCAGTTATTTCAGAATTGTGCCGAGACTGTCAAGAACCTTTATATATGTGTTTGTTGTGTTTTTCATTAAATAAACTGTCCAAGGAAATTGCTTTTTAAAAAGATAAGAATTAAATATAGTATTGAAAAGGTTAGTTTTTTTTTAACAATGTTCCTAGTCCAATATTCATGAGCACATAGGAGGAGGATACTTGTGGTAAACAACAAAAAATAACTTTATTTTTTCCATCCTAAAAGAGGTTAGAGGACACTAGACCAAAAAAAACAAGAACCTGTTTCTTACATGTTAAATACGCCTAGAAAAAAATGACCTCTTGACATTCTGGGAGGATGAGGGAAACGTAATGAATTTGTAGGAACTTAATGTTTCGATAGCTCGGTGACCTGGGCGTTTTATACAGACCTTTACAACTGGCCCCGCTTATTGCTGAGAACAACTTAGTATTTTAGAGGAAGGCACGGTCTCCTGTAATTGAAGATGCACAGGTAAGAGGGGCCCATGTAATCCTGTCATTCATTTTGGATCCTTTCTACCTTGGTAGACAGGCATTCCCTGCGTTGGCTACCATTTGCCTGGGAGAGGATAGAGGAAATCTTAGGACCTTATGTCTGTGCCTCTCTTATTGCTTTGGATTGAATGATCTCTCCAAGCTGGGCCTTTGGGTGGTAAGTGGTATGTCAACTCCCTTTTCTTGGGGAGTTTATCCTATGGCACTACTTGACCACTGTCCTCCTGCCCTGGTTTGCCATAGTGGCATAGGTTTAGCTGTTACCTTATCAACCTTTTCCACACAGCCAGAAAGAGCCAAAGGGTTTCCATTCCAATGATTTGAAGCCCTAATTTCTCCAGTCCCCTTATGTCAAATGCAGCTTTGGTTTTTAGTGCAGAAGCCCTCAGACACTGTTTATGTCAATGGGGAGAAACTGCCTTTTTTTTTTTTTAGTTGTAGTTGGCTACAATATCTTTATTTTATGTATTTATATGTGGTGCTGAGGATCGAACCCAGGGCCTTGCATGTGCTAGGCGAGCCCTCTATTGCTGAGCCACAACCCCAGCCGGAAACTGCTTTTTAATAGATACAGTTGTCCTGGTTTTAATCAGAGAAATGTTTTGCCAAGTTGATACTTTGAGCAAAAGTGGACAGTTGATACATTATGAAAACATGTTGCTCTAAGGTTTTGATAATTATGAAATTAACCAGAGAACCATCAAGATGAGCATTGTGTTGTGTCCATCTACACCTAAAAAATAAATGTTTTTAAAAAAATGATGTGATTAACACCGAAGGTTTGCTCAGCGCTGCTTATGAACTTCCATTGTAGTTTTCTTATCTACTGAGGGATAGAAATTATAGGCAAATTGCAAGATTGGCAGTTAATATGGGAACTCATCATTTATACTGAATTAATTTCATATATAAAGCTGTCATATCTGTATTTGTTTTAAAAAAGAAAAAGCCAAACCAGATTTAACTCTTTACCAGCAGGGTAACTTCACTTTAGGCTTAGACCTTGGTGAAATGCTTTTCATAAAGATTATCTATTATCTTAAAAATCTAGTAGAATGACTTTCACAATTTTGGTCTCATCCTGAATCTAGTATAGTGCCTGGAACATAGCAAACCCTTAGTGACTAGGGTTTAGTCTTTTAATGTCCTTTCAAATGAGTCTTCAGGTTTTTAAAAAATAATTTGTGGTGCTGGGGATTGAACCCAGGGCCTTGTACATTGTGAGGCAAGCACTCTACCAACTGAGCTATATTCCAAGCTCCAGTCTTCAGGGTTTTTAAGAGAAAGTTGATATTAGCACTGGCAGATTGAAGTTCCAGGAATTTGAAATTTTGATATTTGATTTTATTTCCATTTCATTCTAATTTAGCAGGTTGGTTCTTAAAGCTGGTGCATAATGTAAAAAGACAGATTGATTTCTCTCTCTCTCTCTCTCTCACACACACACACACACACACACACAAAGACCACAAATCAGACAAGGAGAGTGTGAAGGAGAAAGTAAAACTCTCCTGAGTCCTACCACCTGTTACCCAGACCGTCCATTAAGATTTTGGCAGGGGGTTTTCTAATGTCCTCATTTCTGAGCTTCCCCCAGACTCGGTGGCTTTCTGTTTTCCTAGCTCTTATCTGTATGATTCACTGGGCTCCCCATCCTTCTTCTGTACCGAGGTTTGCTTCTGGGATGGTGTCCCTTCTTTCAGAGATGCATCTTTTAGAATTCTGTTAGTGAGCATCTGTTCCTGGCACCCTCCTTCTGCTGTGCTTTATCTTGACTTCTGAATGATGGGTCACCTCAGTTGGCGGTTCTGGGTGGTGGCTCTCATGTGGTCCCGTGGCAGGGGCTGGCTGTTGTTGGTAAAGTCAGTCTTTGCTCTCTGGCTGCTTTGAAGATTCTTGGGTGCTCTGCAGTTCAACAGACTGTGTCTGGGTCTACTTCTTTTCTCCTTTTCTTTTCCCCTCCCTCTCGCTCCCTTCTCCCGTTCCCGTCTTCTTATCAGTTCCTTTCTGTTCTTCAGTCCTGTTCTGGTGTCTGGATAGGGTGGTTTGTCCATTCCTCCTTGGCCACCGAGTTGTTTTTGGTTTGGGTTAAGTGGATAAAGCTACGACCGGCATCTGTGAACAAGCCTTTGAGTGGAGGTCTGTTCCATTTTTCTTACTGCTTCTTCTGATGACTGTATGTTTAGTTCCTATCTGTTTTTCCAAAGGAGTTCCCTGTTTGAGATTCCCACCAGAAATGTATGAGACTCACAGTGACTGATCCTCGCCAACACTTGAAATTGTCGGTCTTTTCCCTTTTAGCCATTTAGGTGGATATATAGTGATATCTCATTGTGTGTGTGGGTGTGTGTGTTTTAAATGTTTTCCTGATGGCTAGTAATAACTTTTCATGTTTTTACTGATTAATTGTATGTTTAGTGAATTGCTAATGTGTTTTGTATTTATAATTGTTTTTTTGTTTGATTTATGTAACATCTGTCTTTTCTAGTATACTTAGCATTTCTCTTAATGTTATATTACAGTTGTAGGAGCTTGTTACTTAGGTTATACACTCTGGATGTAAGTTCTATGGTGGATCTATGTCATTTGAATATTTTTTTTTTTTGGTATTGGGTATTGAACCCAGGGACACTTTATCACTGAACTGAATCCCCAGATCTTTAAACTTATTTATTTATTAATTTTTAGTAGTCAGTGGCCTTCATTTTACTTGTTTATATGCAATTCTGAGAATCAAACCCAGTGCCTCAAACATACTAGGCAAGTGCTCTACTGAGCTATAGTCCTAACCCCTATCCCCACCCTTTTTTATTATTAATTTATTTTTGGTACCAGGATGTGAACTCAGGGTTGCTTAACCACTGAGCCACATCCCCAGCCCTTTTTATTTTTTTTCTTTTGAGACAGGATCTCATTGAGATGTCTAGGGTCTTGCTAAGTTTCTGACGCTGGCTTTGAACCTGCGACCCTCCTGCTTTCCCTGATCACTGCGATTATAGGAGTGTGCCACTGTGCCTGGCTTATTTTTTATTTTTCATATAGGGTCTTGCTAAGTTGCTCAGACTAGTTTTGGACTTGTGATCCTCCTGCCTCAGCCTCCCCAGTAATTTGGACTGTAAGTGTGCGCCACCACACCCTACCTTTACCTCTGTTTTATATTGATGTCATTTGAAGAGAAAAAGCTATTAAGAAAACACTTAACATGATCTGATTGTTGAATATGATCAGGAAATTTATTCAGCTTTGGAAAAATAACACATTTCTTGTGGGTAAGGCATACATTAGTACTGAACGTCAGACTCCATTTACTTGAGGGTGATGGAACAATTATTCTTAAGTAAACTGACTTGAAATGAAAAATGAAAATGAAAAAAATTATCTGTCTACTTTGAAAATGTTGTGTTGGCAAATAGGTATTTAAGGTTATGATCAAATAAATTGTTCCTAGAAATCTCAAGTTGATCATGCTTGTTCTTTAGCACACGGAAGGATCATGGGAAAAATATTTTTGAAATCTATTAAAAAAGGGAGGATTTGGATAAAAGCAAGATGTCACATTCTAAAAAGAGGTCAGTGTGGCACATTGAGGTGGCTGGGAATGGACTTGAATTCCTCCAGTTTGGGAACCCCTACGTGTATGTCAGTTTCTAACTCAGATTAATATGCATTATGAAGTGAAGGAATATGTTTCCTAAGTTTTGGTTCTCCTGCCCATAAAAATTAAATAGTAAACACTGGTGGATTTGAATTAGAATTTGTGAAATGAACACTTTGATATTTTAGAATGTAGTAGTGGGATGGTATCAAAGGTACCGAGTTGGGAATGTAGGGACTAATGCAGACATTGGGACGTTGGGCAAGTTATCTTCTCTCTTTCCCAAAAACCTCAAGGGAACATTTAAGAGTGCATTTATCTGCAAGTGACAGAATGTCTGACAAGTAGCAGTTTAAGCCATCAAATATTTAGTTGGCTAGCCCCTATTCCCAGCCCTTTTTATTATTTATTTATTTTTGGTACCAGGGAGTGAACTCAGGGCGCTTAACCACTGAGCCACATCCCCAGCCCTTTTAATAATTTTTCTTTTGAGACAGGATCTCATTGGGATGTTTAGGGCCTTGCTAAGTTGCTGAGGTTGGCTTTGAACTTGCGACCCTCCTGCTTTCCCAGATCACTGGGACTAGAGGTGTGTCATGAGAGGAGGGGCCTCCCGCCTTGTGACTCAGCCTCAGTGTCATTAAGGACCCAGGTGCTCTGGTCGTTCCCTGCTGTCGTCCTCTGCAGGCTGCTCCTGAGCTTGGGCTTGTGGGACCGGGTAATCAGACCAACTAGCTGTTGTGGCTGGTGGTGGCTGCAGCTCCAAGCTACATACTGTCACCCATTTGGTGTGGGTAGATCAATAGTGGCTTAGGCTCCTTTAAGCCTCCAGCATCTGGGAGGTTTTTGGAGAGGGGTCTGGGAGGTGTTTCTGTACTCTTAAAAAGAGACCCAAAGACCAGATGGGATGCCTGGAGCAAGAAGTTGGGATGACTTGGGCAACAAGAGGCTGGAGCTGGAGGATGGATCCAGAGACCATTATGTGTTATTGAGTCATACAGATATTTTTGCACTTGGCAATTGGTACTCTAAATAATACTAATTTGCACTTAGTATTTTTTAAAAAAGTAAGTGCGTTTTTCTCCTAATTCTGCTGGAGTTGGGATCTTCTGTTGCTGATACAAAGCATCAAGACTGATAAATCGGAAGAGTTTATCTTTCATCTGGCATTTAACATTAACTTTGAGAAGACTCTTTTCTATCTGTTATTTACATGAAAAGTGGTTTTGTGGATAGGCCAGATCACTCAGAGATGAGCTGTTTTTTAAGGACTTAAAACATTTTTTTTTTTTTTTAGTTGTTGATGGGCCTTTATTTTATTTATTTATTTATATGTGGTGCTGAGAATTGAACCCAGTGCCTCACATGTGCTAGGCAAGTGCTGAGCCACAGCCACAGACCCTTAAGGACTTTTGATATTTGAGAATGTGTGCAAACCATGCAACCAAGTCTCCATGAATTTCACCTCTTTTTATTGGTGGCCTTGTAGGACGTCTGCTTGGAACTGGCCATGTTGCAGTTTGAAATCACAGAACACATTTGGCTATGATAGCAACAACCGAGTATCAGTTTATTTCTTTAAGAAAAGCAAAGGCAGTGCCTGCCATTTCCATTAACCTAGGATGGCATTTATGGACACATTTAGTATAGCTTAGGAGGTTTGTGAGGACATCATTAATCAGGGGTTCAGTATCTTCCTTTATAATCCTCCTATAGCCTTTGATTCTCTGGCATCTGATCCTCTGGTCAAGGTGGAGCCATGTGGAGGGACCTGCTTAGAAATCACAATTTGGGAAAACTAGAGGTTTCTTGAATGAAAAAAAAAAAAAAAACCTGATAAATGAATTTGTAAAAAAAAAAAAAAGTTAAAATGATTTTAATCGTAACCTTAGTGTTAGTTCAAGCAAATGAACATAAAACACCCAGGTGAAAAAAATTATAGCATGTAGAACTACACTATTTTTATCTTTTAATTTATTTGACATAATGTTTTAAAAAGAAACCTGAGCCAGGCATGGGGGCTCATGCCTGTAATTCCAGTGGCTTGGAGACTGAGGCAGGAGAATCACAAGTTCAAGGCTAGCCTCAGCAACAGAGAGGCCCTGAGCAACACAGTGAGACCTGTCTTTAAATAAAACACAAAAAAAGGGATGGGATGTGGTTCAGTGGTCGAGTGCCCCTGAGTTCAATCCCCAATACCAAAAAAAAAAAAAAAAAAAGAAAAAGAAAAAGAAAGAAAATATGAGCCCTTTTCCCTTGTTACTTGCATGGCCAATTGAGGAGGTTAATTTGCATTTTTCCTGCCATTGTATTTTTAGATCATTTTATATAAGGGCTGATCAAGCGATCAGATATTTAGTTTATTGAATATATTGAATCTGCTAGTTACTGTTGGTGTCACAAAATTAGGGCTTAATCTCTGTTTTCAAAGAGCATAGCATCTAGACTGGTTGGGAGAACCAGGTGTCGTAAAAGGCGATCTGCAAGAAGCGATTGCCGAAGGCGCTAGTGTTGATGGAAGCAGGCAGGATGGTGGGCCCTGGGCTCTGTTTGGAAGAAGGGATGTTGGACTTGAGCCTTGAGTCATGAAGCATGTTCTTGTTTCCTTGTTTGTTTATTTTAGTGCCTTACTTGGTCGCATGTTTAAAGTAACAGTTTTTTAAAAATTCAAGAATAAAACAAGGTAAAAACCCTTGTAGTCTTGTGGATCAAAGATTGTGAAGATTTGAATTTGGTTTGTGTCCATTCGTGCTTTGGCACCTTGTCTATTTCCAGGATTTTTTCCCTACGTGGACAGATATACATTTAAAATAGTAGGTAGAAGGATGCAAGTCCACTTTAGGAGCCACGTGTCCCCTTGACGTTAGCTGAGTGTTTTCCATATTGAATTTCCTTTGAAATTAAAATGCCTAACAGTGGTGCGATGATCCCTGTGTGGTCCCACAGAACGTGTCCAGTGTCCTTCATTGGCTGGGTGGTTTGCTTGCGGCCTTTTGCTGCAGGGACCACCTGTACCTAAGTCTGTGGAGTGAAAGTCTCTGGGGCTTTTTTGTTGCAAGGGACAGAAGTGCAGTTTAGGTCCTCTGCAGAAGAAGACTGAGCTCTCAGTACCAACCCCAGGAAGGGCAGAGGTGGACCGTGTCGGGATCTGGACCTGGATCCATACCTTCGAGCCCCCTGGTGGGTGACTCTTTGGGTGTCTGGTCTCTGCTTTTCATGGGCATTGGTTTTGTTTTCCTTGTTACCCTCTCTACAGCCATTCTGAGTGGCACAGTTTGGTGATGGAGGTGTTGGAGGTGGACAGAGAGGAGGGAGTGGGCAGCTTTCTGCACACTGCAGGAAGTTTAGCAACCATAGTGCCCACCCTAAAATTTAAGTGGTCCCTCTATCATCCTGGCTGCTAATATCAGCTGCCTCCATTTTTTTTTTGGTACCAGTGATTAAACCCAGGGGTGCTTAACCACTGAGCCACATCCCCAGCCCTTTTGTGTGTTTTATTTAGAGACAGGGTGTCACTGAGTTGCTTAGGGCCTCACTAAGTGGCTGAGGCTGGCTTTGTCCTGGAGATCCTCCTGCCTCAGCCTCCCAAGCTCTGGGATTACAGGCCAGCACCCTACCTGGCTGGCTTCCTGCACTTTCAATTCCCCTTGGGTTTCTGCTGTGATGAGGATGCCTAGGGGCTGTTTGGCCCCTCCCACCAGGTGTGACTCCAGATTGCCCAGAAAAGGGGCCACTCTTGTGGTGGACAGTGTGTGTGTACCCCCAGGATGGGCTGAAAGATCTGGAGGGATTAGGGGAAGGAGATTGTGCCCAGACAAGAGTTGCCTTTCCAGAATTGATCAGCACACACAAGGAAAGACATGTCTGTGTGGGATGGATCAGCAGGGAACACGAGGGCAGCAGTAAAAACCAGAAGCCCCTCTGTCCCCACCTGGTGGGGGTGGCACAGGAGGCCCTGGAAGTCCACCGTGGCATAAACCTTGATGTCTGTGCTAAACGTACAGCCCTTCTGACCTGGCATGTCTTGTGCCAGGTGTCATAAGTCATTTGTCACTCCTTATATCTTGTCCTCTCACTTGTATTCAGTCACATCTTCCAGTGTGGTAGAAAGGAGGGCAGAGAGAGCTCTGGCTCTATGTGACTCCTCGGCACGACTGTCCCTCTGGTGAAGGTTGAGTCTGGTCCCCAGTACGTACTCGGGAGAGCAGGGCCTGGGGCCGGGAGGGGTGGGCGCTGACCAGCGTGGGGAGATGGCACCTATCCTCTGGCTGTCTGTCACAATCCTTGGTGACTGAAGTTATAATTTCCTTCTGCCCTAGTCCAGCCCCAGCACACTGGGCCACTGCGGAATACTGTCCCATGTTGACAGAGGAGATAGCGCATTTGTGACACACCTGTGCCTTGCATGTTCCTCAGAGACCCGGTTAAAGCACGTGGGTTCTGTGGTCTCCTGGTGCAGCGTGGAGCACTGGGGAAGAGCTCGGGGAGCAGCAGCGCGTAGGCGCAGCCTGTCTCCGTGTCCCGCCATCCGTGTCTGGCAGGGTCCCTCCCTATGTACAGTTTTGCTTTTTTCACCAAAATTAGTTCTTGGGGGTCAGAAGCCATGTCTCAAACTTCTCATTGAATCTTCCAGGCACTTAAAAAAAAAGCCTTTCTTTGGTTGATTAGTGAAAGTCACATCATGGGATCATGGTTGGAAATTCCAGCTCCTGATTAATTTCTGGGTCTTCACAAGTTAGGATGAAACCGATCTTACTAACGAGATCTGTTCAGTACCTCCCACAGGGTGGGCACTGTTCTTTGTGTGTGTGTGTGTGTGTGTGTGTGTGTGTATAAATAATTCAGTTGCAGACTGACCCAATACCTTTATTTTATTCATTTATTTGTATGTGGGGCTGAGGAACGAACCCAGGGCCTCGCACATGCCAGGTGAGCGCACTGCCGCTGAGCCCCCGCCCCAGCCCCAGCCCCGGGCACTCTTCTTTCCGTGAGCATCAGTGAGTGAAGGCCCTGCCCTGGTGCAGAGTATCCGTCTGTGTCTGTATTTTCTTTGAGACAGTTTTGATTCTGAAGGGAGGTGCTGCCTGCCAGGGGACCCGGAGGAAAGCTGTCCAGGTTGATGATCTCCCCAGTGCTCACAGAACTCCTGAGATGTCCATGGTGGCAGAGGTGGGTGGTATTTCCTAGACACCATGAGACAGCTGCTCTGGGCCAGTCTGGGGGCACGTACAGCGGATCTCTGGGACTTCAGAGATGGTGCCCACTCTCTGTTCTTCCCGTAAACATTGATTAGAACCCGAGCAGTTGTGTATGTTCCTTGCAGGTGTCCTGGGGATCCAGCCAGGGCCTGTGTGCTGAGTGTGTGTGCTGCCTCTGAGCTCCCCCCCAGCCCTGTATCTGTGTTCTTTGAAGGAGCTTTAACTCCCACAGGAAAATGTTTGTGGGGAATGTAGCAGGAGGTTTGTGCTTGGCTGTCAAGGAAGGTGACGTTAACTTTCTGAAAGAAGGTGGAATGTGGGGCACAAACCACAGATTCTATAAAATTTGCTTTTATAAATCCTTGAGATCCTCACTTTAGGATTGGAAAATCAAGAAGACCCTAGTCCCTGAAGGTGATTTAACAAATGGTTTTGTTTCTCCGTAAGGGAAAAATGAGTTGAAGTTGCTTATAAAGGGAGGTATTTGTATTTTTATTTTAAAAATCAAGAGTAAAACTGATGTTTTTCTTGGATGTGTAGTTCTGTGAGTTCTGACACATGCGTAGATCTGTGTAACCAGTGTTCACTCAGGACAGGAACATTTCTGTCACCTCAAAAAAAAGTCCCTTGTGTATCCTTTGTCACCCTAGCCCATTAACCACTGATCTGTGCTCTGTCACTGACTATACTTTGGTCTTTTTCAAAAAACTTTCATCACAGCGTGTGTGACCTTTGAGACTGGCTTTTTTCATCCAACACGTCATCTTTGGGGGTCTCCTAAGTTGTGGTGCACGACTGGAATTGCTTTACTTTTGCAGATGAATAGTAGTTCATCTTGCAGATGACTTGGGTGTGTGCCCATTTAGCCACTGAAGGACATCTGGGTTGTTTCCAGTTCGGGGCAGTTATGGCTGTAAAATTGGAGCTGCTGTAAACTTTCACATGTGAGCTCCATGTGGACATGGTTTTGACCTCCTGTGGGTAAGACGCCTGGAAGTGAAGTCCTTGTCAGCACTTGGTGTTGTCAGTACCTTTTTGGTTTAACCATTTTATTTGGTTTGTACTGGTATCTTATCATGGTGTTTGACATACGTGTGTACATATATAAGCACACACATACATATGCATACATACATATGAACATATTTACATATATTTTTTTCCTGTCTGGGGTGCTGTACCACTAAGCCATATCCCCAGCCCTTTTTATTTTTTTATTTGAGGTAGGATCTTGCTAAGTTGCCGCAAACTTGCAATCTTCCTGCCTCAGCCTCCAGAGTCACTGGTTTACGGTGTGAACCACCACACCTGGCTATATTTATTTTCTAAAACAAAAAACACAGAAAAACATTTTTAAAGGGAACCAACTGAAGAAATGACTAGTTTCTTGGACTATGTAGCAGAGTCCTAAGGAACTCTGTGAGCTGCCTATTTTTGGAACGGTGGGCTAGAAGGGCAATGTGTAGGTAAAAGTAGAACTTGCCAAATAGGTTCTGCAGGGAATAAATGTAAAGATGTCATCTTAAAGCGCTTATCTCAAAGGCCAATAGGGTGTATAGATTAATTTCAGTAACTATTTTGTTAATTTTTCTACACAAAATGCAGTGATAATAAAATCACTGAAGCAACCACTGGACAGTGTCAATGTGGGCAGAACACAGCCATCGGGTCACAGGATGGTTAGCTGTTGCTTCAAGGCCACTTTATCCACTTAAAGTAACAGAAAATATTATCTTTTTTTCATTTCTCTGAGTTAGGACTTTAGAAGTGCCTTAAATGAGTAATCCTGATTCACGTGTTTACAATGAAGATGTCCACGGGGGCTTTAAGATCTGCTTCCCAGAAGTCTCATTAGGCTGCAAAGGCAGGTTGGTTGAGCATCCTCACAACATGGTGGCTGCCTTTGCCCAGAATGAGAGATCCAGTGAGGAAGCCACAGTAGAAAGCACCATAACTTTTATGAGCTAGTCCTGGCAGTCACACACTGTCACTTCCACAGTATTCTTGGTTATAGGGGCTGTTAGGTGCAGAACAGGCTGAACTGTGTTATCTGCAGGGCAGGCTGAACAAATGTTAGCTGCAGGATGGCCCACACACTCAAACCCCCCTCTGTCTGGTCCTTTATCACCTGTTTGCGTCAAAGCTGAACATTCAACCCCCCCTCGTGCCAACAAGGCAGCTTGCAGACCCAGAGGCCCCGTTAGATTTGGGCTATAAAAACTCCCTCCTGCTGGGCCCCTCTCTCTCTTGCTCTCTTGCTCTCTCTCTCTTGATCTCTCTGTCTCCCTTGTGTGCATGCTCTTCTCTCTCTCTCTCTCTCTCTCTCTCTCTCTCTCTCTCTCTCTCTCTCTCTCTCTCCTCTCTCTCTCTCTCTCTCTCTCTCTCTCCTCCTCTGTTGCACTGCTGCAAAAAGATCTCTTGGTCGCTCCGAGTGTTGTGGTCACTTTCCTTTCAGGGGCCAGCCGTGATTCACTGGGAGACGACTACACAAATGTGTGGATGCCATGAGGCGAGAGTCATTGGGCGCCATTTTGGGAGCTGACTGCCAGAGGCCCTGAGGAATCTGTGTTCAGCTTCCACCTCTGCCACTCACAAGTTGTGTGTCTAGAGAAAATCATTGCATCACTGAGTTCCAGATTCCCCTCATCTTTAAAATGGAGGTCACACCTAGAACATAATACCTGCTGAGATAGAAATCTTGAATTCTACATAACTTGCTTATCAAAAATAGTCCTTGTGATTAGCATTTTTGAAAATCTGGAATCTTGAAGATTTGGAATTTCTTTTAGAAATGGAAGGAAATACAATAAGGGACTCTGGCAGTTTATAAAAGCCTTGTGATATCTCATATTATTTAACAATGAAGCTTTGAATTGTAACTGTGCACAACATGTAAACAAAGGTTAAGGAATAACATTAAGGAATAACATTCTTTTTTAGTAAAGGTCTTGGTCAGGGCTTCTTTGACTTTTAGAGTCCATATATGATTTTAATTTTTTCCTTCCTAAAAGGGGAAATCCAATCATTTTGAATCAGTGAAGACCAAATTCCTTATCAACTCTTGTTCTCAAATCTTTAGTAATCTCCCCAAATAGCAACTGTGGAGTGTGCAGCCTGGCGGGCTGTGTTGGAGGGGCTCCGAGACGGTGCCGATGGGTTTATTCTGTCTGCGGAGCAGATATTAAGGATCCCTGCACGACATTCCCAACTCTTCATAGAGATTTCCTCTTCGAGGAGTTTTAGAATGCTGAAGTCAGCACCCTTGACTTTACTGGACTTCATTGGACAGTAAAGAGAGCTTTCCGTTTGGGAGTGATGGCACAGGTGGTAACGTCACTGATGATGAGGGGAGGTGGAAAGAAATTGGGTGTCCTTGCCCTGTTTTCTTCTCCAGCCTTCTGATCTCACTACCCCCAGTCCCCAGCCTGTGCCCCTGCCCTCCTGCCCCCGCTGGACAAGAGCAGGCTCCTCAGAGAGGCCGCGGGAGCCTTCCTCTCTCCCTCTTCCTGCCTCCACACCTGCTGCTGATGATTGCCCTGAGTTCAGCCCTCCTTCCAGAAGCCTCTTGAAGGCGAAGGTCTACTGGGGTGCTAACCTGGGCTCCCACATTTCCACTGCCTTCCCCACTCATTTTGTTTGAGTATTTTGAAGTCCCAGGCTGAGTTCTAACTGCCTTAAATACCAAACTCATTTCATTAGTCTCATGATCTGATTTTTATCCTCTTTTTACACAAGAGGAAACGGAGGCATAGAAAGGTTAAATGACTTGTCTGAGGTCACACAGCTTGACAGAGCTGGAATAGAAGCTTGGAAGACTTTCAGTAAGTCTTCCCTAGTTATTGAGAGCAAGTTTACAGGATTTACACCTCTGCACTCAGCACCTTAAAAGTGCCCAGAATATAGTAGGTGCTCAGTGAAAACTTAAAAATTAACTCTCTTGAGTGATGAATTTTGTCATGAATCATTTCTTTCCATTTCTTGGTAAAATGTAGTCTCCCATGACTTCCTCAGGATGTGGAGGTCTGAGTTATTGCTCACCTTCTTCTCTGACCACTCTTTTGTGATTATGCCCTTAGTTTGCTAGATGAAAGATGTTTAAAATTGTATATATATATGCATTGAGAAAGGATGTAGTTCGTGGTGTTCTTCAGATAGGACTAATACCAGTGATTTTTATTTTTTCCTTTGAATTTTTCTAATTTTCTGAAGTTCCCATAATGAATTCTTTTTGCTCTTATAATTAACAAACTAGGTTACTTACACTGAGAAGATTAAACTATTTCTCAGAGATACAGATGTGAAAAGGGAGACCTTTAAACAGTCTTCCCCTGTGAATTTAGCTAAACTTGCACATATGTAAACAATCATGTGTGACATACTTTTGGCTATAGAACATGGCCTTGCAAATATATCCCTGTGGGACTATAGAAACCATCTACTCAGAGATCATTTTCTTCTCCCCACTTTGTTAACGGCACAAAATGAAGGAATGTTAGATGAACTTGACACTGGTGGGAGGGGTGGCTTTCTTGGGAGTTATTTATCCCAGGAAATTTTTTTTTTTTCGGTTTGTTTGTGGTTTGGAAGTTTAAGATCGTGAGATCTCTTTTCCCAACCAGTGGATGTTTTGGTCTGAGATAGAATAATTCATAAGCAGTGAGCCCTGACCCTAGGTCCCACTTCAGAATAGTAATTCCAAAGTCACATAAGTACATCTCAAAGTGAGTGTGAAGTCCAGAGTTGGTGGGAAGGCTCAGAGCCTGTGGCAGGGAGCCCCAGAGAGGGAAGAGTTGCTTCTCTGAGGCTTTTAAGATATTTAGCCAAAACTGCAGGGGATACGACACTGTCCTTACGATGTGATTTCTTTTATTTAAAAAAAACCAGCCATGCTTTGGGCACGCAGAGGTGGCTTGGTTTTCTAGCCACGCCCTGCTGATCGGCATGTGTCTGCACCTGGAGGAGTGGGACTGGAGCCTTTGTCCTGCTTGTCATCCACTCACCCCCCCCCCCCAACTTGGTTCAGGTCCAAAGGCTGAGGAGGAAAGTGAGACAAGTCATCTTCAAGGACTGGAAAGGAAGACCACATAACCCAGCAGGAAGCATTTCCTGAACATTGCTTGGAAGTCTGCTGTGTGAACTAGAAGGCAAATAGCACACCGGAAGTGCTCTCCGACCTGGTGGGGTGGTTCCTGGTCGCACGCTGTCCCCACTGGTGCTGTGCTGGTGCTGTGCCTGGTGCCTGGCCTATATTTGTTCTTGGTCGGGCCATTCAGGGAGGGGGCCCTGCAGGCTCAGGCTCAGCCCCCCATCTTCATTGAAAATGTTGTCATCTCATTCATCTGGATTTTAAAATTACTTTTAATTTTTAAAAAATATTCATTAAAAATGATTATCTGCTTAATTATTGAGTGTTTTGGCACCTCCTGGATCTTGCCCAGGGCCAGCGCGGTACCGTGCAGGTCTTGCCTCACCTAGTGCCAAACAGCAGTCCCCAGGCAGAGGGTGGGACTCTAACCTGCCACCTGCTCCTTCTTCAGCCTCTGCTGCACTGTGATGCCCGGAAGCATTTTTCGGGCTCCAGTGTGGTCTTACCCTTGTGTCTCACAGTCACCTTTCAGAATGCTTCTCTGTCCCTTGATACCCAGTTGCTGGTAGCCAGGTCACTTACAGCATTTTAGCTTTGAGAAACCGAAGCCCAGGCTGATGAAAGCTGAGAGTCACCGTGGCCATGAAGCCCTGTTTTGTAGCTTGGTGATAATGGTTTGGGGTGGGGACTGGTGGTGTGTGTGTGTGTGGTGGTGGGGAGTATGGCTTTTACACTGAAGTCACATTATAAAGGAGCTATGAAGTGAGGGCTTTTCAGGGTGCAGATCGTACCTCTGGCAGGGGGTGCTGTGGGCATCACGGGCCGGGCTCTGTCTCTTCCCCTGCATTCCTGCAGGTTGCCTCGGGTAGACCAGCTGTCCTAAATCCATCACCAGGGAGCCTAATGCACTCGGCTGGGGAATTGGTTGTGTTTCACTGAGACTTTTTCTTTTTTTTTTTTTTTTTAATAAGAAAATAATCTTGTTTCTTTATAAATTTTTTTTCTCACTTTTTAATTACAAAAATAATAGGGTCACTGTCAAAGTGTTCAAAAATGAATAAAGAGAAAGCAATCAGGCAAAATACATGCATACACTTACTGTTGCTATTTACCACAACTCCACATACAGATTGCTTTTCTCATATTTCGCTTTCTTTCCTAAGTTTTTAAAAATGGATTTTATTTTTTTAGACCAGCTTTAGGTTCTCAGCAAAATGGAACACAAGTTAGCCACTATATGTGCCCCCCAAAACCCATTGTGAACTTCCTACGTTTTCCTTATTTGGTGCATTTTTTACAATGTTTCCTTTTTCAAATTAATAATATATTCTACATATGTTTTGTGGACCTCTTTCTCCCCAGTTATCTTGCCTCAGTAATCCTTAAGTCAACATGATTAGGGTCAAAGGTCTTGTAAGGTCATTTCCTGTTGACCTTTCCTCAGAGGAAGGCAGCTCGGTTCACATGATGGGAGGGAGGTCCCAGATGACTTGGGGTTTGAATATTTATAATGTAGAGATTTCCCAGGATGAGCTTGGAGGAATTGAGGGCCTATGAGGGCTCTACCCTTCCTGTCTCTTTTATCACTTGACATTTTTTTCTCAACAGCCTTTGGGGGAGGGGGCCTTAGATTCTTGTGCTATATCAAGTGTTCAGCCTTCCTCCTGAGTTAGAAAACAGAACTGGGGTGAGAGTGTTTCCAGAAAAGTCTTGTGTGTTCAAGGAGCACCTGAGTCAGATGCATTCCTCTGGAAGTTAATACTCCTGTGGGCCCTGCGGCCCGCAAGCTGGGGGTGGGGTAGGGCAGGGCCAGAGGGAGCGGACAGTGTGGCAGGCAGGCAAGACCAGAGGCAGGACTAACAGCTCCACGGTGTGCAAGTGTCTTTCCCGTGTGCACCTGTAGACTTTGGCCTATTTTGTGCACTTTGCATAACTACTGCCTGAGGAAGGGCGTGGTCCCTGGTAGGTGTGCATTAAATCTTTGCTAAAAGAATAAAGAAAGGTGAGGCTCCCTCTTAGAGTTTCTGGTAAAAGTACCCTGAACCTCTCTCAGCTGTTGGTCACAGATTGCTTACAAAGCTAAATTTATTCCTGGTCCTTGTTCCTGGAGCCCCTTCCTTTAGCTTCTAGATTCTGTTTCTACCTTTCTGAGGGATAGACCAGGTTAGAAGTGCTTTAACAACATTCTTGCAAGTCGGGAGCTACCAGACCTTAAGAACAAATACCCTTTCAGAGAGAAAAAATTAAAAAAAAATGCTTATTTGGGACTGTGATATCATACATCAGTGGCCTATAAATTAAACTTGGCCTGACCTTTCTAAACGCCCCATGATTACCCTTCTTTAGAGTAATTCTGAGTAAATTGCTGGATTGCCTGCTACCTTTCTGAGTCATGCTGGCTGGAGTCCTGTGCTGTGGAGAACAGGGAGAGTTCTAGTAGCATTGACTGGGGGCCAAGGGAGGGAAGGGGGCCCAGGAAACTGGCACAGGGTGTCTCCTCCCTTAGCACTGGTTGATTTGCTTGTGGCCTCGGTCAGCTTCTAGGCAGTGGCCTTTGTTTGAGTCACATGGAGATGGATTGCACATCTGGACTCATTTACCTAACGGCCACCAGGTAGCATTTCCCGGGCTCCCTTTGGAGGAGGTGGAAAGGGCCATTTTGTTGGATACGCAGAGAGCCCTGGATTGGGCAGGGGTGGGGGGGTGCTTGGAAGGCTCCTATGCGACACAAGGCTGTGATTCTTGCCTGCTGACCGCTGGGCGTGAGACTCTGCTGATTTGTACTTGATTAAACAGCCAAGCGACACATCTGTGGCTTTAGCGCTACATTCCTACCTCCTGCTGTGAAGCCAATGAGAGCCTTATTAGTCTTTTGGAGAACTCGGATTTTTGTTTAATAGGAAACAAGGGGCTGTTTTCGTCTGAAGAACTGTGTGGCATTCCTCATTCCTGCTGCTCTCGCTTCCTCCTCCCTGATCGGAGGTGCCCATCAGCGTGACAGGGAAGGGCTCCCATACAGTAGGGCCTGATCTGGCCAAGAGGTGGGCCAGTGAGACGCGGCCAGAGCGAATGAGGCGATGGCTTCATTAATGCCATTCATCTGGGAAACACTGGAAGGAAAGTGGGGTTTGCTTTGCCATGCTAATGTTCGAGTCTGCTTTTGAGTTTATCTTTTACAAAGTTTGACACTATTGTACTTTGGCATATTGTTACTACAGGAAATGAACGGTTTTTTTTTGCAGGGGAAAATATCAGTGTTCACAATGCAGTGTGTGGGTGGGTGGGTGGGGAAGGGACTTGTTTAGCAAATAGTGGCTGTAAGCTGACACGGGTGAAGTTTGTCCTGCTTGAGAGAGTAGACTTTTTAACGCTGAGGCATTGTTAATGAACAGGCCTGGAAGAATCGTGACGTGATGACATGGTTATCATTTAAAAAACATCCTTCCAGACCTTTCGCACAGATGGTGGCCTGCCCTGTGCTGTGCTGGGCCCTGCTCTTCCCATGTTAAACTCTCTGAAGGTTCCACATTAGTGCGTGCAGATCCGCCTCATTCTTTTTATTGGCGCAGAAAAAGAAAGTCACTGTTACATTATCTGTGAAATTTTCCTCACTGATAGACGTTTAGGTTTTTGGGAACATTTTGCTGGTGTAGGCAGAGTGGCAGTGAGCACCCTGGATGTCACTTCTTGAGTAAATCTGAAATATAGATTCCTAGGCGTGGAATCCGTGGTCAGAGGGTCTTTTTGCTCTTAAAGCTGATGGACATTGCTGCATCGCCCTCTGAGTCGATACCCATTTGTCTTACAAACCCTTCCATGGTGCTTGCTTTGGGCGAGGAGCTGTGCCGCATGTTTTACAGATCTGAAGAGAGGTCATCATGCTCAGAGCTTCTGCAGAGGAGGAGACTGAGGAAAGAGATGAGGAACTCACCCGAGGTCCATCTCCAGCAAGTGGTGGAGTTGGAATGCGCCCGGGCAGCCCAGTCTACTGTTGGTTCTTCATAACAGTGGGGGCTGTTTCTCCCCATCCTGGGACCCCACAGTGACACCCCCCTTCTTCACCTTTCCAAACCCGATCATGTGGCTGCCAGTTTTTCTTATCATTTTCCATTTTTCTTGTTACTAGTTGAGACGGGACACATTTGCATTTTCTTGACTATTCATCCTCTGCTTCTGTCCTTTGCCCATTTTTTTCCATTGAGTCGTGAGTATATATCTACATGTTTTATACGAAGGAACTCCTTACAAATTAATATGGGGAAAATCAGCCCATCTCATACGAATTCCAGGTGCTTTTTCCTACGTGGTTGTCTGCTGTTTGCCTTTGAGATGTGCTAGTTTGAAGTGACATGGGAGAGAGATTCCGCAGTTTGAAAGCATTTTGTAAAAATCTCCCGATTTCTTCTAGAATTTCACGATTCATTTAAAAATGTCTGTGTTGTTTCAAAAGTTAACCCTGGGATCTGGCTTTATCTGCCTGTAGATGAGAACTTGGTGCCGGGCATTGTCCCGACTCGGCTGTGACCACGGACGGCAGAGCTGTGTCTGGAGACGTTGGGTCTCGCGCGAACCTTGACTACTTTCCTTCCTTGCCCTGTTTGTGCCCCTGGAGCCGTTGATTGTCTTCTTTCCTTTGCTTCCTTTTCCAGGTACTCACCCAGTTTGTTTCAAACGCTGCGTTTTCTTTCCATTGACTTGGATTCGTTGGATCCGCCGAGGCCCCAGTCTCTCCCCTGGGAGTGCCTGTCTGCAGGTTTTCCGGGCTTTTCTGGACAGGGTTGGCTTTCTCTGTGGCCTGGGCGGCATCAGGGACCTCACCTGCTGCTACTTGGGTGGGGGGGCGGGGGCTCCCCTTTGCCTCCCTGAACTCCATCTCTGGAGCCGGGGTCTTGGTTTCTGTTTTCCTTCCTGTGTTGGGCCCTCTCGGTGGCGTGTGGGGTGACCGATGTTTCGAGACCTTGCAGGACACGCAGATCTGCAGACGAGGTGTTGAACTTAAAGGCTGTTCAGGAGTTACAGCTGACCAGGTCCCCTGCCTCGCTGCCACTGGCAGGTGGGCCGGCCCTCCACACCTCACCTGTCCAGGGGTTCTGGGCCAGGCCTTGGTGACTCAGTGCTGGGCTGCAGGTCATCAGGACCACGTGGAAGAGCTTCCTCCTGAGCCAGACTGCCCTACAGTTATGTTTTCTTCAGAAACTTTGTTTTTCCTGGAAATAGTGCACTTTTATAAAGCTTGCTCGATGCTGTGTTTTGGATAAGTGTCCCCAAAAACCCATTATTGAAGGCTTGGTGCCCAGAGTAAAACTGTACTTAGAGGAACCTTTAGTAGGTGGAGCCTTGTGGGAGGCCCTTAGGTGGCTGGGGGCGTGTCCTGGAAGGGGACTGTGAACCTCAGTCTCAGTCTGGTTCCTGGCTCCAGATACAAGTGGTCTGCTCTGCCATGTTTCCTCGCCGTGATGTGCTGCCCTTGCCAGGGCCCAAAGCATAGGACTGCCTCATCCTGAACCTCCAGAACCACGCCCTAACTCAACCTTTCCTCTTTATAAGTTAATTGCTTCAGGTATTTCATTACAGAAAGGGGAAGCTAATACACTTGATTTTTGAATGTACTCATTGCTGAGTTTTCCAAACAACTTCAAGAGTCCTGTCAATTTTCTTTCAAGTAGTTTTTACTGAACTCTAAACTGCAGTAACTGTAGACTTCCTTGACATCATTTTGCCCAGAGCCCCACTTTCGGTAGCACTGGTCTTCCAGTTCCTGTCTGAATGCCTGGTACCCAGTGCTCCAGGCCGGTACCCACCCAGTCCTCACTTTGTACTTTGCTTTCCTCTCTTCCTTCCTTGGTTCCACTCTCCTTTCATGGCTTACGCCATTATTTTGATAGGACACATAATCCAGCAGCTTTCTCAGAAGGTAAAAGTAGCTACATTCCTTTTGAATTGTTACATGTGATATCTTTGGTGTAAGCTTAGATTTACTTGAAATTTTTACTATATACAGGATTAGAAATTGAAACTCTTACCCTTGAAATTTCAAGGATAGTTCTTCATTGTCTTAAAACATGCTTCAGGGCTGGGGTTGTGCCTCAGCGGGAGAGCACTTGTGCCAGGCCCTGGGTTCGATCCTTAGTACCACATTAAAATAAATAAAATAAAGGTATTGTTTTTGGATAAGCGTTTTTGGATAAGTGTCCCCCAAAACCCATTATTATTGCTGCATTGCCTAAAAAATAAATATTTAAAAAAACATGCTTCATATATCACGCCCTATTTGGAACATTTATGGATTTTCGCTTAATTTCTCATATTTTTAAACAACCTCTACCGTTTATCTCAATGGGGGTTCTTTTAAAATTATGTCTGCTGGGCGTCTGTGTTCTGGAGACACTTGTCTGTCAGTCTGAGACAGTTCTTGAATTTTTTAAAAAAATAATTTCTTTCATTTCTCTCTTTATAGATTATTTGACTGTTAGGCCTTTTGGAGGATTCTCCACTTTTCTGCTTTTTAAAATTTCCACCTATGTATATTTTGCTTTTATTTCTGAGAATTCTTCAAATGACGTTTTCAACTAACTATTAAAATAAAGATTTCAGTTGTCCATATTGTTAATTTCCAAGTGTCATCTCTTCCTGTGTCTTAGAAGAAATATTATTTTTCTCCCCTGGGGCCATTGTGGATTTTTAAAAAATCTTCTGTTCCCTAGAGCGTCCCTGTGATTTTAGAAGCTTTGTTTTGCTTTAACTCTGCTTCTTCAGCTAAAGCCCTGACTGACCCTTGGCTGTCAAGAGCAGGGGTGGACAGCGAGGGACTGAGGCTTGGTGGGCGGGTGGTGTCTGTTGGTTTTCTTTCTAGTGGGGAAGCAGCAGGCCCTGGGTTTCTGAGGAAGCCCTCAGGTGTGAGCTGTGTGTTCATGGAGATTCTCTGAGAATTCCATCAGCCGGCCTGGGATGGGCCTGGATGACCTCGGAGTGTTCTGGAAGCAGGATAGAGGAGGGTGCCCTTGGGCCCTGTGGTGCAATAAGGAGCCGCTTCCTCCATTCCCACTGTCTTGCCTCATTTTCAGCCTTGAATCACATGCTCTCAGGTGTCTGCTGTGTGTGAGTCTCTGACCTCCCTGGTTCCATGTCTTTGTACAATCAACCTCTGTTGCAGAGCAGGGCAGTTGGGGAAGGACCGTGGGGTACGAGGTCTGGCTTCTTTGTGCATTGACCACACCCTGTTCCTCTGCCCCTCAGACTCCCTTCAGCATGAGCCTCTTGGGCTCCGGAAGAGGCTGGTCCATGGGCTGGAGGCCCTGTGAGCATCGCTTAGGCTGCCATCCGCGGCTTCTCTGGTCCCCCTCAGCCCAGAGTCAGTGAACTGTCCCGTTTGCTCTTGTGTGCTGCCAGCTACCTGTTGTCTGTCCTTTAAACAATCTGTCCACTGTCCTTTCAGTAGGGTTTTTCGTGGGACAGGTGACAGAGGCAGGTGGTGAATCTGTTCAATTGGAGGTTCCTTTTCCTTGGCCAGGTAGAGTACGAGAGTGTGGCCACAGGTGCCCACAAGTTTCGTTATTATAATTACTGTAAAAGCCGTAGTAATACCAGACCTGAATTATTTTTGAAGTCATGCAAAATGTTTCAGGTCTTTGTAACTCGCTGAAGGCCATTGATATGATTGACTTAAAATCCCTCCTCCCTCCCCCAGGCAGCCTCAGAAACAGCTCGTTGGAGTGAATGACACGTTTGGTCCGCTGTTCCCGCGTCCCCGTGTGGGTCCGCACAGCTCTGCTTCACGTGTCTCTGTCTCGTTTTCCTCCCCAGCACACAGAAAATCAGATTCAGCCTGCGAGGTTTTCTCTGCTGCTCTCCTGACTGCAGATGTCTCCGTTCTGTCTGAGGGTGTGTGCCAGCCTCTCATCCGCGCTGCGTTTTCTTCTGGATGGAACAAAGGAAGGGTGTCCTGCGGAGCCTTCCTGCGCCTGCTGCGGGTCGGGTGGGAGACAGTGGGTGGGAGACACGGGAGAGTTTGAGCTGATGAGCAGAGACTGGGCCTGGGTAGGAATCCGCAGACCCCGAGCCTGGCTGCTGGTCTCAGTTCAGCTGCTCTGAAGGTCTCGGTGACCTTGAGCACCCAGTGTCGGAGGGGAAGGGAAGCTAGCAGGACAAGCAAGGTCCTGAGTACAGGGTCTCCCTGGTTGACAGGGGGCTCGGGCTGGGCTCCCGCAGTTCCACTGGGCGGGTCTGGGCTGCTGGTCTCCTGAACCCCTCAGAATTTCCCCACTACCCCCAGGGGCTGTAGCCAAAAGGATGATTGCCCCATAGCGTCTCTAACCAAGCCCCCCGAAAATGCCCATCTGCAGAACCAACAGCTCCTTAGACATCCAACTTAAAGCAACAGGGAGCTTTAAGACCAGCTTGAGGGCTGGGGATGTGGCTCAAGTGGTAGTGCGCTCGCCTGGCATGCGTGCGGCCCGGGTTCGATCCTCAGCACCACATACAAAGATGTTGTGTCCGCCGAAAACTAAAAAATAAATATTAAAAATTCTCTCTCTCTCTGTCTCTCTGTCTCTCTTAAAAAAAAAAAAAAGACCAGCTTGATGGATGTTCGGAAATAGCCAAAATTGGGGAGACAGTCCCTGGTGGCCCTCCACCTGGCCACCTGTGGTTTCTGTAGGCCTTGGGCGAGCGTGCTGGTTCCATATTTATGTTTTTGGAAGAGGAGAAGCTGCAGCCCCTCTGCTTTTCACACTGTGCTGACTCTGCGTTTCTTTGTGAGGATTCTGCAGGCCTTGACGCGCATGTACAGGAGCAGAAACCAAACTTCTCTCTCCTCCAACATCTGTGGGCTCAGGGGGTGGGGTCTGGAGCCCAGGGAGCGGGTGGGACAATGAGCGCACTTCCGAAAGCCGGGATGGGAGACATCAGAGCCACAGCGCTGCATCATCGGCTGGCAGGGACCCAGTACCACGGCAGACCGACGGCTGGGCCAGAAAGATGCGTCCAAGGTGCTGAGGGTCACGGGGGAAAGCGTGCCGTGGAGGCCTGGGAAGTGGTGTTCTGCTGGTTTATAAGTAAAGGTGCTTAGGGCCGTCTGCCGTGCGGCCGTCTGTCATCCTCCCATCTTGAGCTCTCGTGTGGATGGCTCTCTTTCCCACCCTGCAGGGCTGTGTCGCCCTCAGCCCTACGCACGGCCTTCAGTCAGGGAGCCTTGCGTTGATCACCCTTTGTCCCTGAGGGCTCTGTTCTCCCGGGGCTGGGCAGGGGCTTTTCTGGGCAGTTGGTGTCCATAAAAGGTCCACAGCAAGTTGATCTCAGGTGGTCACTTAGATCTCAGGTGGTGCTTGTGGAAACTCCTTCAGGAGGAATCTGGCCATTTCCGAATGTCCATCAGGCTGGTTGGAATGAGTTCTAAGGGGACCCTGTGACCCTGGAACGCAGCAGGCCTGGGAGGTGTCTGGGGATCTCATAGGCCTCACTGGAAGCCTGGGCCATGGGAGGGGGTGGGGGCTGCCTCAGTGAGTCCTGCCAGTTAAGGACAGCACCAGAGGGTGTGGTTTGCCCCGTTTTTTACCTTGGTGTGGTGCGCACACTGTCCCACGCTGGTCAGGACTTACTGGCACAGGGTCCTTTGAGGAGTAGAAAGGAGCCAGTGGGGGGTGGGGTAAAGAAGGGAAAGAGGGCAGTGGGGAGGGTGCATGTGCAGAAGTGTCACATGGAAACTCTTCTATATAATCAGTATGCGCTAATTGTAATAATAATAATAATAATAATAGGAGCTCGGGCCAGGGTTGCCTGACTGTGGCCTGGTGGTGCGTTGCTTTAGCTGTGCAGGCGATGGTCGTGAGCCCATCCTGTTCACGTAGGGGTGTGCACCTCTGTGTTCGTAGGTCGGTGTCTGTTGACAGTGTCTTCAAAGGTCCGTGACTGGGAGCCTTTGTTGACAGTCACAGGTACAGCTCCTTCTGGCACACATCAGGAGTTCTACATGCACACGAGTGTGATAACGGGAGCCTGCAGGCTTCATATTTCTTTTGGTGCAGATTCCAGATGTGTTTGAAGACGCGGAGTGAGTGAAATAGCCTTTTGACAGAGTGACAGCTTGGAGGAGGGCCCGGGAAATCACTGTAGGCGGCTCTGCATTGTCTTTGGAAAGTTGTTCCTAGAGAAAGCCGCCTGGGACATGTCAGAACACCTGGCCTGGGGCACCTGGACTGTCTGCCGCTCCACTGTCCAGCTGCCATGTCCCCTGCTTACATGATCACAGGCAGCTGTGGTGGCAAAGCTTTAGGCCTAGCAGGGCTTAAGCCCTGTACAGATGTTAATTTGCTTTCTCCCCAAGTGCTGAGAGATAAGTGACACCTGAGGAAATGGAGGCACAGAGAGGTCGAGTGACTGCCCAGAGTCACACAGCTGGCAATGGACAGAGCTGTGATTTGAACCCACTCGGCTCCTGGGATTACGCGCTCCAACCTCTACCCTGCTTCTGACTGGAGCCTAGGCCACGGTGATAAGAGGGTGTGGGTCAAGGTTGAAGTTGGCGTTGCATTCTCTAGAAGATGCTTGGGCCACAGACTGCCAGGGAGCTTGATTGATTGACTTTTCAGGAACCAGCCACTCTTTATTGAGGTACCTGTTCTGTGGGCCATTCAAAAATAGGAGCGTGAAACGTGGTTTCCGTCCTCAAGGGCTCACAGCCAAAGTCAGGATCTGGGGAATGGTCTTGGGAACACAGTTTGTGCAACCCGAGACACAGCTCCAGAGAGCCCGGAGTGGATCTGTCTTGGGAGGGGAACTGGTTGCCATCTGAGCGACAGAAGGTCAACCTCAACCAAACAGAGTCTCGGGAGCCTCCAGCCCGGAAGCTGTCCTGCCTCATCCCTCCTGGCTCCTTAACTGGTCTCCATCCTTTCCATGACTCCTGAGCTCTCCCTTTCCGCCTCCCAGTCTTGGATCTGTCACTCATTCCTTCTGTCTTTCTCCCTCTCTTTCTGTCTTTGAAAGTAAAAAAAAAAAAAAGCAAAAAAGAAAAACAAGTTAATTGTAAAAGAAACACATAATATAAAATGTACCCTCTCGACTTTTTTTCATGGTACTGGGGATTAAACCCAAGGGTGCTCAACCACTAAGCCCATCCCCAGCTCTTTTTATTATTATTATCACTACCTACTACTATTTTGAGACAGGGCCTTGCTAAGTTGCTGAGGCTGGCCTCAAACTTGAGATCCTCCTGCCTCAGCCTCCTGACCCACTGGGATCATAGGCGTGCCCACCACACCGAGTCCTCTCGACCGTTTTTAAATGTTCAGTTCAGTCATTTACTCTGTCCACATGGCTGCGTCCACAGATCTCGAACTTCATCTTGAACAACTGAAACTCTCTGCCCTTCTCCCTGGCCCTGGTGCTGTCTGTTCTGTGATCTGGGAAGCGCTAATACCTTACAGGAGTGGGGCCGATCAGTCTTTGTGCCTGGCGTGTCCTCTCAGCATGGCGTGCGCGGGACTCATCCACGATGTAGGAGGCAGAGGACTGGCCTCTCTGGAAGTCCCTCCACTGTGCCTGCACCACCGTGTGCTCATCGGCCCTGGCCTGCTGGGGCGTCTCCCCCTTCTGGCTGCCCTGAGCCCCGGGTGGGGGTCTTGCAGACCTGCTGGCGGGTCCTGCCGCTGCCCTCCCAGCAGTGGGTGAGCCCGGCTCCCGGCTCCTGGATCCTGCAGGAGTTCTCTTCTCGGGGTGGGGTAGACGTCAGTCTCCGTCTTGAACAAGAGCGAACCCTACGCTTCTTCCCCCGACCTTCCCCTCCGCCGACCCCTTTCCTTGCCCTCGGCTGGGTTCCTTGACAGGCATCCTCCTCGCCGCTGGGCTTCTTCCCCTGACCCTCATTTTCCATTGGCGTCTAAGGGCCTCCGTGTCCTCCTGTGCCCAGGGCGGGCAGCCGGAAACACACCTTGTCACTAGTGTGGCTTATTGTCCATTAGGGTACTGGGCTGGGACCCGGGGTGCTTTAGGGCCGAGTTACGTCCCCAGCCCTTTGAAAGGGTGTTTAGAAGTGAGGTGTGCTCAGGGCAGAAAACGAAAAACTCAAATGGAAAGTAGCACACCCCTGGCCTTCCCCTCCCAGAGATGACCACCAGCGACATTTAGTGCCCTTTTCACCTGGCCTTGATTGAAAGACACGTCCCACTGCATGTGTCGTTTCCTAACAGGCTTTTATTTTAATCTTTCCTTTCCTTTCTTTGGAGACGGGATCTTGCTCTGTGGCCCAGACCCATCTGGAACTCCTAGGCTCACCGGATTCTCTTCCTCGGCCTCCTGAGTAGCTGGGACCATGTCCTGTGTCCCTGTGTCCGCCTTTTAAAATAAAAGTGACATGTACTCATTTTAAATTTTTGGAAAGTATGTATTTTATAATGAAAATCAGCGGTGCCCTGCCTCCACACACCGATTCATCAAACCTAAGATGATCTTTTTCAAATACCGTAACATTTTTGGTCTGTGTTTAAGTTTTGAAATAACATATTTATATAATTTGTTTCTAATTCTTCTTTCTTGGTCCTGGGGATTGAACCCAGGGCCGTTCATCCACTGAGCCCCATCCCCAGACCTTATTTACGTTTTATTTTGAGACAGGGTCTCACTGAGTGGCTTTCAGGCTAATTTGCTGAGGCCGGCCTTGAACTTGTGATCCTGCTGCCTCGGCCTCCCCGAGCCTCTGGGATCACAGTGTGCCCCACTACACCTGGCCATCCTGAGTCTCAGTTTTTCAGATCAGTGTCGTAAAGTGGCACGTGTGATTTCTTTTTCAAATTCAGGCTTTACCTGCACACTCCCTGTGGTGGCGGAGCGTCAACCCACTGTGACTCCCCCCACGCCCCCCGCACTGCTGCTGGGCCACCAGGGAGGAGCCCTGGAGCAGCCCTGTTGGAGGGAATGAGATGAGTTGTTGACATCAGAAGGAACAGCAGGTACTAGCCACTTCTCTGAGGGTCGCGATTCCATATTTATCTTTCCTTCCACTTTTCTTGAAACGGCTGCTGGTCTCGGGTCACTTGTCTTCTAGCGGGGCCCGCACAGGCGGCTTGGCCTGTACATGGTGGTGTGTCGCGGGGTGTACGTGGTGGGCTCTGCCTGCTGGGATTTGGTTGGAATCCACTTTTTTTCCGGGGACCCCCGCATGCTGGTGTCACCAGGTCTTTCCTGCGAGCTCCCCGCTTTGCAGGGACACTTCTTTGACGCTGTGTGGGGTGGGCTCTACTGCAGAACCCTGCGGTAGAGGCCGGCTAGAGGGGGTGGGGATCACAGTTTGGGGTACACATTTTGACTCGACGCCCCATTTTCAGTACAGTGTTTGCTCCGGCTCTTGGCCGGTCCCCGTCCCTTGGTGCACAGGTCCCTGGATTCAGCCTCCACAGAAGGGTCGCGCCCGGCTGGGGAAAGGCTGGTGTCTGCCCTGCGTGCAGCCCCTGGAGTCAGGACTGAGCGGAGCCGTCCCAGTTCAGGGTCTGTCTTCTGTCACTGACGTTCTTCTCTCCTGCCACCTTTCTCTGGCCCCTTGTGGGGGCCGCCTTTTAATTGAACAATTACCCTGGAGTGGGGTTTGGGAGCCACGAGAGATGCTCCCTGAACGCAGCCATCTGTGTTCAAAGAGGAATGCTCGAGGGCTGTTTCACTTGGTGACCATGTCCCTGGACACTCAGGAGTCCCCCAAATGTGCATTCAAGTTCCCACGGAGTGGACCACGGTGTGTTCTGCTCTGCCTTGTTTTCTCACCGTGTTTCTAGTTTATTGGTGAAATCCCCCATTGGATGTCTTCATTGGCCTTGCCCTGTCTTGACAGCTGTCTTCTTGGGGTAGAATTCCTAGATCAGAATGACCCGGTTCAGATATGGGTCTTTAGGACCCCTGAATGCATCTTTGCAGCTTGCATTTGAAAGAGCGTCCACTAGACGTGAAGTGAAGCCGTCCCTGCAGATGTTGCTGTCTGTGGCGCAGGCGTGGACATGTCTGCTCCAGGTGGGAAACATCAGGGGAACCAAATTATCTCCAGTAATTCTCTCAGCCCACATGCTTTGAAGCCTGGCTATCTGAGGTCACATCCTAGCTGGGCGGCCTTGAGCAAATCACTCAACTACTCTGAAGTTGTTTCATCCCCAAGAAGTGGGAAATAACAGGAATAACAGCGCACGGATGGTCTAAGTTTAGGTTTCGCCTTGCTGGCCAAAATGGAACCAAAACCACTACAACACTTTCTTAGGTAGTAAGGACATGTTTTTTTGGTGGTTGTTGCTCTGAAAGTTAACTTGTTTGGGGGAAATGTTTTAAACTCACCCTGAATCTCCCCATTTATAGAAGGAATATTAACATTTTGCAAACTCCATCTGGAACTTGCTACAGACAAAGTCAGAAGGATGGATGGGACCTTTACCGTACAGTAATTTTACTTAAAGGTATAAAATAAAATTGATGAAAGCAGAGAAAAGGAAACTGAAGAGAAACTGAGAGAATTCTGACTTTTCCGCAGGAGATTAGAGGTATCTTTTGGAAACCAAATTTCTGAGAAAAGATGATAAATTTTAAGAGATTAGGATAATTCCTCATAAACGTCATATTTCAATTTGAGATATATATACTTTCTCCTTGGAGAGTTAAAAAAAAATCAGTATCAGCCTTAGGCTGCCTCTCCTACCCTTACCTCCAAAATTTTATCAGTTAATTATGAATTTCACAATATAAAGGATTGTAACATTTATATTCTGTTCTAATGCCGCTTTGCCGAGCTCCTTGGCTGAGTCGTCCTGGGGTGGATTTAGCCTTTGTTACCAGGCTTTTTATTATGGCTTTGCCAGTCCTGAATTTCAATCCTGGCGCCCTCTCGGTCGGCTGGGTTTCACTGTCGGCTTGTTTATTTAGAGGTGTCCGTGGTTCTGTCTCCCTTGGGTTCCTAGCTCCTTGGCCGCGGCTGGGTCTCACCTTTATATCTGAAGAGCGGTTTGGCCACGTACCAAGGATTTGCTCAGGCTTCTCGTCCCCAGTGTTTCATAGATGTTTCTCTCTCATTTTTTGCCTTGGATATTTCTGGAGGAGAAAGCCGAGGCCGGGTTGGTGTTCTTCTCCTTTGCTCATGACTAGCTTTTTCCATTGTTCGTGCCCATGAAATCGTTTCATTCCTTTTGAAGTTTAGGGTTTGTTTTAAAATCTTAATTTTTTTTGTACCAAGGATTGAAGCCAGGGGTCAGGGGTGCTTAACCACTGAGCCACATCCCCAGCTCTCTCTCTTTTTTTTTTTTTTTTTTGAGACAGGGTCTCACTAAGTAGCTGAGGCTGGTCTCTAACTTGTGATCCTCCTGCTTCAGCCTCCCAAGTCACTGGGATTACAGGCGTATGCCCCTGCGCCCAGCTTGAAGTTTGGACCTTTACAGTATGTGTGGCCACTGGCTGTTCTATGTCACTTTCCTGGAACTTCTTATACTGTGATATCTGCAGATTCAAGTTCTATCTGAAGGTTTTTAAGATCTTTTCATATTTTGCAAATTTTCTAATGATGCTCACTTTTCAGGAAGGTCGATGCCATGTATCTTCTTTCTCTTGTTTCCTTCCAAATCCAGCACCCGTCCCTGCAGTCGTTCGTGTATCATGGTTCCTTTCTCAAGTGTGTTCCCTGGGTCTGGTTGGCAGGCGCTGCTTCCATAATTTACCCCTGGAGTTGTGGGACTCCCGTTCTGCAACTGGCCTTTAGTCCATCTCTCCCTTCAGTCCCATCAGTCCACGTGAAGTCTCTTGGACTGAAGGTGATCAACCGTTTGGAACTTCACTTCTGAGCCTCTGTTCAGCTTTAGCATTTTTGAGTCAGCGGAGAACTCCTTTCTGTGAACTTTTCCGTCTGTTGCCTTGCTTTCGGGGCCGGCTTCCTGACCCGTCACGCGGGCTCCCTGCTTGGGCGGATGTTCTGTCCCCACTGTCTTGAAGTTCTTCGAGAGTTTCAGCAGTGGACTCGGCATGTTCATTTTTTAGCAGCTCCTCTTGATGATGTTCATGGTGCACATTCTTAGGTGCCTTTGCCCGTGCCCCTGTTTTGGGATCACTCATCTTCAAAGGAGGCCAAGCTGTGCGCCACAAGAGCTGAGGTGAGCCAGGCGCGGTGGCACACGCCTGTCATCCCGGCAGCTGGGGAGGCTGAGGCAGGAGGATCGCAAGTTCAAAGCCAGCCTCAGCAACTTAATGAGGCTCTTAGTAACACAGAGAGACCCTGACTCTAAATAAAATATAAAAAGGGGGCTGGGGATATGGCTCAGTGGTCAAGTGGGTTCAATACTCAGTACCAACCAACCAACAAACAAAACCACACACACATACACACAAACCCAACAACAACAACATCAACAACAAGCTGACATGAGTCATGTGGGGGTCGGAAGGCGGGCCGGGAGGGGGCTGGGTCTGCTCAGACCCGCTGCCTCCTTTGAGCATCCTGTTCTTTCTTTTTCCTCGGGGGTAATTTGCCTTCAGTGTTTGGCTGGTGAGTCTCTTGTGCCCAGGCCTGAGGTGGACGTGGTGGCTGTCCCCGTTGCCCTTCCAAGGACAGGTCCAGGCCGGGCCCTAGGTACTCAATACGGCGTCCACATGGTTTGTCCTTCCCCTCCACCTGGACAGCCGGCCAGATTTTAACTTTTAAACTACTTGAGGAGGGAGGCTGAAGGCGGGTTTGAAGACCCAACAATACGTTAACATGTCATTTTTAAATTGCCTGCTGGGATAGGGCATGGATTATTTAATAATTGGAAAATTATTCACACTGTGGGGAAACGGGAGCATGCTGGGCCAGCAGCCTGCCCTGGCCCGTCCCCAGCCTGGCCACCGTCGGCAGGCGCAGAGAGAGTTCATGGCAGGATCCATCCACACAGCTCTGTCCTCACCTGTCCCCAGAGACCGCCCCATCAGTCACCTCCCTCCTCCTCCCCTGCCCTCGACAGCCACCATTCTGCCTCCCGTCCCTGAAGGGCCTGTCCTGGGCACACACGTCCGAGGACGTGTCTTTTTTGACTTTGTGGCTGCCATCTTGCACTCAGCAGGGCAAGTTCGTGGGCCGTCCACGTCATGGGGTGTCACCACCGTCTTCTTCGAGGCTGGGCCACATTCTGTGTATCCACTCACCCGTCAGTGACACTTGGGTCCCTTCCACCTTTGGGCGGTGCAGGTGGGGGAACAAAATGGGAAGTGTCTGTGCAACTCGGGGAAGTCGAGTGGCTGCTTCGGCCTCTGGGTGTGACCAGAGGCGGGTGGCTGGACCTTTTGAGGTTTGTCGTACCAGTTCCCAGAGCTCAGGCGTCATGTCCACGAATCTTCAAGTCTAGAAGCTGATAGAGCTTTTCGAAACGATTGCCTTGGCTGCCCCTGTCCCTTCCCAGGAAGGTGGCATGCTGCTGAGGGCTCCATCTTTGTGACTGTCGTGCTCCGTGTTTGAATGTCTGAAGTCTGAGCCTCACTCTCGGCCCAATTAAGAGTCCGGACGGACGATGCTGTAAGAGAAGACACAGCAGGGAAAGCTCCCGGTGGAAACGCAGGTGCTCGGCTCTCCAGCAGAGGGGAGCAGGAGTGGTTTTGGGGAGGATGCGGCATTTGAGATGACCCTTTGATGAAGGCGGAAAATGTCATCAGGTGGGAATTTGGGAAACAGCCGTTGGGCAGGGTGACCGAGGGAGGTCGTGAGCCCTGAAGGGAAACAGAGAAAAGTCTGGAAAGATTGGCTTGGTGTCCCCTGAGGGGTCTCGAATGCAAGGCCAAGTCACTCATTGCAAAAACCAGGTGGCGGTGGAATCCGGGGGAGGGATCTGATGGACAAACGCAGACTGTCTTATTCCCATTTTCCTCTTGTAACTTCTGTGACCAGAATCTCTGGCCTCTTTTTTTATGTGTCGCCTTTTTACCTTTATTCAATACACGCTGTTAGAACGACGTGCGGTATGTGCGCTGGACACTCTTTGGGGAGTCAGGCAGCTTCTGAAGACAGTCGCTTGTGACTTGAGAAACAGGGGATTCCTGGGGGAGGAGATCTAAGGAGCTAGTCCCTGTTCCCAGAGCAGTCACGTTCTCAGAGCTCCCAAGTCCCTTTGGGGGGCCGCAGGGTGCCCTCCGCAAACTTGAGCGTGGCCGTCGGCACCCCTCCGGGTGTGTGGCTCTTCCCGTGGGCTGCTGCCCTTGGTGTTTGGCAGTCTCCTGGTGCCCGGGGACCCTGTCTTTGACAGCCCTGAGTGTCTGCGGCAGCCACGGTGGAAAAGCGGCTCTGCAGATGTCTGTGAAGGTGAGTGTGACGGTGTGAAGGTTGAGCTGCACTGCCCCTGACCTGGCCAGCACCACCTCAGGGTCTCCCCAGGGCCCCACGGTGGCTGTGAGGCAGAGGAAGGCTGAGCGCCCCTTTCTGCCCTTGGAGGACCCTCCTTTCTAGAAGGAGTCTCTGAGCAGCTGTCCTAGGGCGGCGGGTGGTGCTAAGCAGGAAGGGGCATCCTGGTGACCCAGCACCCCACAGAGGCCCAGAGGGATTCCCTAGTTGTCACGGGCCTAGGTTGTGCCCAGAACCCTGTGCCCCGTGGACCAGAGTGTTCTGAGGTTGGAACTTCACCTTGAGGGGAGACCACCAAGGCCCACAGAGGTTTTCCTGCCCAAAGGTGTCCGACTTCCTCCACTTCCCAGCATCCCTGTCCTCTGGGCCCGGAGGGAGCCCTTCCTCTCCCACCTGTCCTCTGAAGCAGGGCTGCTGACCCCGGTGCTCCCAGGGAATGGCTGGGTGCCCTGATGGGGGCTGGCCGCCCTCCCGTCCTCAGAAGTCCTTTGCTGACCTAAGTCACCTTGGCCTGTTTCAAGCCAAGTTCATAGAGGTACCTGTTCACCTCCGTCAGTGTCACCGGCAGAGGGTAACTGCATTTGATGATCAGGGAATAATTAAAGATTCTTTTAGGAAACCTGGTTTTGTAATGAGCAGCTCAGAAAAGGATTTGAGTAAATGATGAATTAGTTAACCAGATTATGCAAATTGTAGGAAAAAAAAATTCCCTAACCAACCAATATATATTCAAATTAAATACATATTCAATAGAGAGAATATTTATTATCGCAATGTGTATTAAAAAAGACTTTTTTCAAGTCGGGCATAGTTGGATTTTTAATTTAAAAACTAGTTTGAGGCCTCACAATAATAAATATGTTTTGCATTTTTATTTTTAGGGAAGATTTCAAGTGTGGATAAACTCTTGTCCCAATTTCAGGAGCAACAGTTGAGATTTGTGATTTCTCTAAGCAAAAACCTTTCGCGTGATTCTAGTTGAAAAGCCTAATTGTTTTTACCTTGTTCATTGAAGTTCATCTTTTCATCCTACCAGGTTTCTTTTACTAGAAATATCTACATCTAGTGACTGAAATGTGCCCTGCCTTTCTTCTCTCCCTCCCTCCCTCCCCCTCCCTCCCTCCCTCCCTCCCCCTCCCTCCCTCCCCCTCCCTCCCTCCCTCCCTCCCCCTCCCTCCCTCCCTCCCCCTCCCTCCCTCCCCTCCCCTCTCTTCTCTCTCTCTTCTCTCTCTCCTCTCTCTCCCTGTTTTCATTGTCCTCTCTCCTGCCTGTGCTCTGGTTTTTGTGACCATGTCTGCAATAGTTTTGTGTTAGCTTTTCTCCCTTTGAGTTGATCTGTTGAAGAATTGGGATGGTGGTGAGATTAAAGCAATCTCCACTCCTTTGTAAAATATTTGTAAAAGAAAATGAGCCTGTTCCCCTTTTCTGCAAGGTTATTTTGCATTGATACGGGAACAATTACCATGCAAGCCTTTTAGAATGGATTCTATTCAGTGTGGTGCCTCTACATGATCTGAAGAAGTGGCGAAAGGCTTTGGCGTTGCTTTCCAGGGGGACAGTTGTTAGACACCAGTGCTTAAAGAAACTACCTCAGAGTCTTCACCGCTCTCTGTGTTTGTCGTGTGCCTCTTTCTGCCTTCCAAACTTATGGGTCACCTTCATTTGCTTCTCATTAGAAATTTTCAGCTGCTGCCTTCCCAGCCTGCAGAGGTGGGAGACCTAATGACCTTTGGGGTCTATGACTATCATTTCTGTTCTTTTATATAAAAACGGTTACATGGGTAGATTTTTGACTCCGGGATACCAATGACCAGTGCTGTAAATGGGTGAACTCTCCTGCCACCTTCCTAAACCCACGTATGCCCGGTCCTCCCCAAGAGCAGACGCTGCACCCAGAACTTGGCAGCACCGCGACTGAGGCATTTTGGGGACTCCCAGCCTTGCCCCAGCTACCACGGTAACCTCTGATGCCATTTCTCCTACCTCTAAGAGCTCCCTTTGCAGGTCTGTTGGCACAACTGACCTCTGAGAACTGGCCTGTGGTCTCAGCATCAAAATGCAACCGTAAGGGTCTTTGACCAGGTGAAATGAACACGGGGGACATTGAATTAGGCTTAAGAACATGCTTCTCAGTGCACAGGGCATTACACACAGTCCTTAGGCCTTCATAGGGTCTTTCAGCATCATGGCGGCACCGTGGGCTTTCCAGGGTTGGCTTGGGAACCCTTTCACTATGTAACCGTGGAACATGCTTTGGGGGGCTCCAAGAATTCATCAATACAGAAGTAGATTTTTGCAGTATAACCAGGTCATGATCTGTAGGCTACCAAGATGAATTTCATCCTGATTAGGAAGGCACTGTAAACTATTACTTTATTTTAGCATTGCTTTCCTTCCTGCATTATAACAGTAAATCCAAACTTTCAGTTAAAGGAGAAAAATGGCTTTGAATCACAAAACCCCAACAAGTTAAATTGTTCACATCTGATATCCAGATATTGTTTATGCGTCCACAGTCATTTGTGAAGCAACTGTGTATTCTTTTTTTTAAAAAGAAATATTATACCAAGTGGAGTCTTCTATGTTGTAGAGTCTTCATGTGTAGAAGTTGACCATATGCTGTTCTAGGCAGTAGAGGTATCATAACTTGGTTAACCTTTCTTTGGATGTTTTGAGTTGGCATTAATGTAAATAACACCACAAAGAGCATGCCTGTGCTAATCGCCTTTTGGTTTCTTGGAATGATTTCTCAAAGCTAAATTCTTATAAATGGCAAATTGCGGGGAGCCTAAGGTATTTATGGTACTGGCACATAATCGATTTCTACAAGTGTAATATCACATTGCCATCAATACTGGCAACATTGGCTGCTACTTGTTATTTTTTGAAAAAATAATCCCTAGAAAATTTCTTTGAAGATTTGAAATTGAGGAAAATGACACTAATTCACCTATACAGGTCATAAGACCTGGTCCCTCTAAGCTCAAACTGGCGTTTTGTCCAATGGACTTTGCGAGGTGCCTGTTTTCCTGCAGCCTGTCCCCAAGCCACCAGTCACGTGTGCGCGCATGCGCATGTGTCCGCCCGGCAACCTGTCTTTCACAGCAACCTTTGTCTTTGCAGAGTTACGGTTGCTGAGTCCCCAAAACCAGACTGCGGTGTGATCTTCTCCTTTCAGAGGAGAGCTGAGCTGTGGTGAAGGGGCCGGCCGCCTTCCTCACCTGGGCCTGTGGGAGTAGGTGGGATCGCAGACCCCAGGAGACGTCGTGGGGTGCAGCGTTTGCTCCTGCTACACCTCCTCCGGGTGTTCTCTGCCTCAGTGATTTGTGGTGTGCACACACTGATGCTTCACTGAGCAGCCAATAAGTGATGTTTGGTGCCTTACAAGAATGCAGACTTTGTCTAGGATTCAGTTTAGGAAAATGTTCTTGAATCCTTCAAAAAACTCTGGGTGTGGCTCGGGAGGCTGAGACAGGAGGATCTCGAGTTCAAAGCCAGCCTCAGCAGTAGTTAGGTGCTAAGCAACTCAGTGAGACCCTGTCTCTAAATATAATGCAAAATAGGGCTGGGGATGTGACTCGGTGGTCACATGTCCCTGAGTTCAATCCCCGGGTCTAGAAAAACCCCCCAAAACTCTTTGGGCATGTTCTTAAAGTCACAGCCTACCTTCCTGTCTCCAGCCCTCGTCCCTGTCTTATGCAAGGTCATGTCATGAGCGTTTCTTCCAAATGCCCTTGCTGAAACCCAGGTGTGTTGAGACTAATGAGCTCTGATCACCCAGCCTGGAAGTCTGTCAGAGATGGGAAAGGAGGTGATTGTGGTTTGATTTGCTTTTAATGAAGCCATCTTAGCTTCTACCAACCACCATTTCCCTTTCTAAGTCCTTTTATTTATAATGATCTGTTTGGACAGGCGCCTAGCAGGACATCCTGGTTTCTGCAACTACATAAAATTAATGCATTCTTTAGTTTTCTGCCTGCCAGATGGATTTTGCTAGAAAATCCATTATCATGCAGTATAAAGTAGTCTTCCTGAATTTTTGTGTTGTAGAACTTTGCATATTAATTTAAAGACCCTGTCATAGCTACCATATTGGTTCCTTCTGAACACTAATAAGCTTATTGCTATTACTGTGACTTCTTTAACTTATAATTGGCTACACTTGATTTTTAGCATTAATCAAGATAATTATTAATCACAATTAAATATTTAATAAAATAAAATAGTGTTGGAATGGTAATAATTTTTTATAGTGGTCATAATAAATATAGAACTGTAGGGGTTTTCACCTTTGAGACCATTCATGTTTTGAGACCTAGAGTTGAAGTTTTGCTATGTGGGCACATAAAATAAGTCCCTGCTGATGGTCATTCCTGAGTTCTACATGGGTTCCCTTTGTTGGTTGTCTACCCCAGAGCAGCTCGATTACAAATGAAATGCATGAATTATGTGATAGACTCTCCGTTGCTATAACAAAATACCTGGGGATGGATAATTTATAAAGAAATGAGGTTTATTTTGGCCCACAGCTTCTGAAGGCCCCGAAATACAGCACCAGCATTTGCTTAGCTTCCGTTGAAGGCCTCATGCTGCATCTTATGGTGGAGGAGCTGTAGGGGAAACAGACAATCACAGAAGGGGCACAAAGGAAGCAGCATTCACACCTACACAGGAGCTGCCTCTTGACAGCGGAGCCTCCAAAGTCTAATTGCTTCTTAAAGGTGCTGTCACCTCTCAGAACCATTACACTGGGGCCAGGCTCCAACACAGGAATTTTGGAGACAAACCATATTCACACTGTGGCGTTCTCCTGGGATAATTCTAGTGAAAGCAGCGGACGGAGGAAGCTGAGAAGGTTGAGTCAAGGGTTCGAGGAGAGGGTGGCTGGGTTCTCTGTCCTTTTCTCCAGTGCACTCAGTTTTGAAGGTTGTAATTCCGGATGGCATTGGAACCACAAACCTTAGGCTCCTCTCCAAAACAGTGACACGTTAAGGCCTTCAGTGGTGTCACATGACCTGGCACAGCTGAGCTGGAGCTCACGTGTGGTTTCCCCGCCGCCCACGGATCCAGAGCCCTGGCAGCCTCTGCAGGAGGGCACCAGTGTCCCCTGACCTGACCTGGCTCTCATCTTCCCCTGCCCTTCTCAGAAGAAGAGAAATGACAATAACGCACAGTCTCCCCTCCCTGTTGTGATGTGCCCGTCCCCGCTTGCTCAACAGTGTGTGTAAATAAGGGCATGAATGAAGAACAGATGTTCCGTTTTTGAATGCCTTTTTGTATCTGTGTGACCCTGGGATTTTTTATATTAATTATTTATTGTATGATTGACACTGTATTTTTTGGCTGTAATAGAGTGGACAGTTTTCTGCTTGTTCTGTCTCAATTCTCAGTTTAAATCCTACGTGTTTACAGTAGGATGGGTTCTTTTTGTGTTTCATTGCATAGGTAGGATTTTATGGAGTTTTTTTTTTTTGGAGGGGGCATAACTTTCTATTAAAAATGTTCTTGTTTTGTTTGGACCCAAGTAAAATGAGTTTGGAATATAACTTTTTTTTTTTTTTTAAAGATTGTTTATCTGAAAATTTGGAAGTTTGGGGAAAAAAAAATTCTCAGACTGACTTAGTTATATAGATGTGGGGAAGAGGAAAATTCCATAATTATTCCGTGATGTTTTTCCTTTTGGTCTGTTCATGTTTTCTGTAACCGATTATAAGTTCTTACGTTGTTTAAATCTTATTTCTGGGTTTAGTTTGTCTATTTTCTTTGTAGTTGGAAAATGCTTTAGACATTTGTGCTCATGATTCTTGCTTACAATGATGGAGGATGTTCCTTTAAGCGGGGCTTGTGTGGGATAACATTTACTTAGGTTTTCAGTGTTAAAAAATATTCTTAAAAACTGTATTTATTTGAGTTCCGGTGATTGAGCTCAGGGGCAGTCAACCACTGAGCCACATCTCTAGCCCTATTGTGTATTTTATTTAGAGACGGGATCTTAACGAGTTGTTTAGGCCCTCGTGGTTGCTGAGGCTGGCTTTGAACTGGAGATCCTCCTGCCTCAGCCTCCTGAGTCGCTGGCATTACAGGAGTGCACCACCGCACGCACCCAGCGGAAACTATTCCAACCAGTGCAGGTGTTTGACTTGCAAAGGCCTGGTCCATTTTGCTTTCAACTCTTCTAACTTTAGGCTTTGTGATGGAGAGCGAGGGGCAGCTGCACACAGCTTCTCTGATAGATGGTGTCAAGGCCGGTTGTTGTTTGAGTCTGTGCCTGAGAAACACTTATGTTCCTGTCTTGCCTTTTCCTTTTGTAGGGACGTCGTCACTTCCACTCTGCCTGCGCTGGTTGGGTTGGGGTTTCTGTCACTGTGGCTTGTTGGAGGGCACTGTGGAACGCGGGTGGCCTTCGACCCGAGCTTCCACCCGTACCCTGCCCCTCCCTGGCCGAGGCCCTCAGTGAGCCCTGCTTCTCCAGGCGCTCACCCTCTGGACGTGGTGCAGAAATGCGTGAGTCACCTGATGCGGATCCGTGAACTGCACTGCTGTCGGGTGCCTGGTGGGAAGATGGAGGGATGGGCTGCGCTTTCATGTCCCATTTCAGTCTGTGACTCACCTTTTGAGCCAGAAGCGATCTGGAACTTGCTCCTGGAGCCCTGGCACTCTCCACTCCTGTCCTGCGTGTCCTGCGTGTCCTGCGGCCGAGCTGTGCAGTCTGGCCTACTCTTAAGTGCGGTGACTTCGCCCGTGAGCAGCGTCTGGAGTCCAACCCCGCTGTCCGTGGGGCTCCCGGGGTGTTGTCGGAGACCTTTCTGGCGCTCAAGCAGCAGGACGGCGGGCACCGTGGAACCTTCCTCTTGCGGGGCTCAATGTGGCCCTGACCTCCTGTTGATCAATCCTTGCTAATGGGAGCGAGAAAGATTGAAGACATTTTAAAAACTCCTAACGCGGAACTGCAAACCGCGCACCATACTCTTTATTGAGGTTTCCTAGTCACTCAGCAAACACTCTGATGATTCCCCAGCTTTTCCCCTCGGCACCCTTCAGAGCTCCCCGGGATGATTAGCCAGGAGCTTGATTGGCACCTGGGTGCTGGGCTAGGGAAGTTTGTGATGAATCATAAGGTCCCTGCAGACTAGAGCCGGGGACCTTCAGAAATGGCCCCACAGGAAGGTGTGCTGGTGAAGGACAAGCCCCCGGGCACCGCCTGTCTGCACTCATCTCTGTCTGCTGCTGACTGGCCGGGGGCCGGGCAGGCCAACTGCACTGGATCGGCCTCAGTTTCCTCCCCTGTACAACGGGGGCAGCGGTAGTGTCCCCTCATGGAGGTTGTGAGGATTAATGAGCTAGTATTTATTTTATTTATTTATTTTTTTCATTAAAAATATGTATTTTTTTCTGTAGTTGTAGACGGGCAGCAGGCCTTTACCTATGTTCATATGCGGTGCTAAGGCCCGACCCAGTGCTCACACCTGCTGGGCCAGCGCCCTGCCGCCCAGCCCAGCCCAGCCCAGCCCAGCCCAGCCCAGCCCAGCCCAGCCCAGCCCAGCCCAGCCCCGAGTGGGTATTTATTAAGCTCTCAGGCTCAGTGCTCACCACGTGGACGGTGCTGCCTACGAGTTGGTCAGGTGAGAATGGACTCCTGAAGGCCCAGCCTGCAGCCCAGGCCCATTTGTCATTTTCATTCAAAATGTCAGACATTAGGATGGAAGCAGGCTTTCCCGCCAGGGATCCTCTCCGTCCCTTCGCTTCTTCCACTGCAGGGAGCCATCGGATCCCACCGGCCTCTTTTTCACAGTAATATGCAGCGACAATGTGGGCTTTTTAAATGGGCAGCCTTGTTTATGACCGACCTGATCCGTGAGCCAGGCTGACATTTAGACTTCCTCATCACGTCACAAGGGGTTTGGCTTTTTAAATTCCAGGCTTTATTCCTTGACATTTCACTGTTGCAACCCAGCATTTATTCCAGGGAAGGACTCGATACCCTTTCCCTTCTGTTGGATTTTATTGCCTCATTTGGATTGTGATTATATGCTCGTAGTTTATTTCTCAAAAAATATCGAAACTGTTGGAGAAGTTAACAGCCTGTCCTTGGAGGATTACTGGAAATTGCTTTCCTCTCCCCACCTCGAAAGAAAGCCCTTTCATTTGTGATTCACTGGATTTGGTAAGCGGGAGGGGATGTTTTCTTTCTTTCTTTCTTTCTTTCTTTTTTTTTCCTTAAAATTGTATTAAAACAATACTGTTACTCCAGAATAGATGTCAGAGGAATGTTACACAGGATGCAGAACACATTTAAATTTTGGCATCGATTCCTTAAGAATCATTTCCACAGTGTGTGAAATCTCAGCAGAGAATCACAAAGGGCAGGTGGATGTTTTATTGGAAACTTCCTTATTAAATAATGATGCCACTGGGAATATGCAATCTTGACTTGGAAATAAATCCAACTTTGCTTTGTGATTTATTAAAGAAAATAACCTAGTGTTTTTTTTTTTCTTTTTAAAACATTCTGGACACATTTAGTTTGTTATTGAAACCTATCATTTTCTCTTGCACTGAAGGAAGCAAGTTATCTCCTAGGGCCTCCGAGATAAGCTAAATTACACTTGCCAGGTAAGATAAGTGAAATTACCTGCTGAGGACCAGATGTGGGTTTGGCTGAGTCAGAAACTGACAGTATGGTGTCTGCCCACTGAGCTCCAGGGCTTGGCCTGTCATTCCCAACCTCAAGTTCGACTTATTCCTTTGGAGGTAATATCTACTTACTTCCATTTCTGCAACTGAAAAGCATCTCAAAGTAGCCAAGACCTGAAAGCAACCGTGATGTCATTTGGCAGAATGGTTAAATGAACTGTGGTATGTCCATACAGTGGAAAGCTATTAGTCATATAAGGAAATGAGATTTTAAAGCCACCCCCCTCCCCCCCCCACACAAAACACAGAAAGCTCAAATGTATGTTGCTTAGGTGAAAGAAGCCAGTTTGGAAAGGCCACATACCATATGATGACAGTATGACCTTCTGGAGGATGCAGAACTAGAGACAGTAGGATGAGTGGTTGTTGGGGCAGGCGGGGGAGGGGAAGGGGCAAATAGATGGAGAACAGACTTCAGGGCGGTGATGCCGTTTGGCACAGTAGTGCTGAAGTATGATATTATACAGCTGTCAAAACCCATGGGATGTGCTACACAGAGTGATTCCTAATGTAAATTTTAGACTTTGGTTAATAATCATGAATCAGAGCTGGACATGGTGGTATACACCTGTAATCCCAGCACCTTGGGAGGCTGAGGCAGGAGGATCGTGAGTTTAAAGCCAGCCTCAGCAACTTAGTGAGGCCCTAAGCAACTCAGTGAGACCCTGTCTCTGGGGATGTGGCTCAGTGGTGGAGTGCTCCTGAGTTCACTCCCTAGTACAAATGGTAATAATCATGGTGAATCAGCGTGGTCCGTCAACTGTATTTAACAACTGGACCACACTGATGCAGGGTGTGCATAGCAGGAAGCTCTACAGGGGGCCAGAAGGTGTATGGGAACTCTCTGTATCATCTGCTCAGTTTTCCTAAAACATAAAACTGCAATCTATTACTATAGACCAATTGATTTCTTATCCGTATTATTGGTAACCAGTCTGTCTCTATTTCTCAATGGCCGCTTTCTGCCTTTGTGCCGGTGACCCGTTAGTGCCCCCGACTGGAAGGACTTCTCTTAGGGTTCATTCTTATGGCCCGGATGACATTCAGCACTGTGGCTCAGCCTCTGGGCTCGGTTAGTTTTGGTACCAGGGATTGGACCCAGGGGCGCTCAACCATTGAGCCACATTCCTAGGCCTTTATTATTTTTTAAAATAATTTTTTAGTTGTAGATGGACCCAATACCTTTGTTTTATTTATTTATTTTTATGTGCTGCTGAGGATCTAACCCAGCGCCTCGTACGTTTGAGGCAAGCGCTCTGCCACGGAGCCACAATTCCACAGTTCCACATGGTCTCACTGAGTTGCTGAGGCTGTGATCTTGGATCTCCTACCTCCGTCTCCCAAGTCACTGGGATGACGGGCACGCTCCACCATGCCCAGCTTGGTGCCGGTCCTGTTGCCTCGATGCTCCCCATTAGGGTTTTATAATGGATTTTGAGGCTCAGTTTTTTTGTAAAAATGGGATTCGTGCTGCAGGGACAGTGTGGTCACGGGTGCTCCCCAAATGTCCGCCCAGCTCCGAGGATGCGGGATTCCTCCTGGCGTTTGCTTCCCCTTCTCTCCTGTGAATACTGGCATCCACTTTAGCCCCTCATCTTGTTCTTTCTTCTTGTGTCCCTTTCAGACACCCTCCAGATGTCACCCACGGTCTCGGTGTCCCCTGTGGAGCAGGTTCTAACACAGAGACACGTCTCTAGTGTCTCTTTCTGGACCCTCCGGCTTCTCTGTTTGTCCAGGGTCGAACTCTGGGGAGAGCCCTGGAGAGGTGGCCGCAGGGTGAGGGTGGTGGCTGCTCACGAAGTGGCAGCAGGACTGCAGAGCTTCCTGGGCACCGAGTCAGGGTGCCCATGGGGACCTTCGTCCTCGTCCTCTCTCCTGTGTCTGAGTTCTGGACTCTCACACGTTCCACCTTCTTCCCCACGGGAGGTGCTGGACGGCGGACTCGTCCCAGCACGCGTCTCTCTCCCTCCATCGTCGCCGTCACCACCTTCTTTTCATGTGTTACACGTATCATGGATGTCCCTAACTGGCCTGTGTCCTGATCTAGCCAGCGCACACTGTCCAAGTTTGTCCTTCAACCCACGTGTTCCTTCGCCTCGCCTTAAGGACGTGAGCGGCCGTCCCGCCCCCGGTGGACCGTCCCCTGGGCTTGGTACTCAGGCAGCCTGCGCTCTGCCCCTCATTGCCCTTTCCTTTCCCACTCCCCGTTTCCCCACCTGTCTTCAGGATCCACCGTCAGCACCGATCCCGGTACATGGTGGATGCTTAGTGCACACCACTGAATGTCCCAACGTGTCCCCCACGCCATGCCACCTGCCATCACTGGTCCTTAAAAACCCCCAGTGTTTTCTCAAGGACCAGTTCACGTCTTGGTTCCTCAGTGAGGTGGCTTCTCCGAGGCTTTCCAGTTCACCTGTTGTCAGAAGCAGACACGTGGCCTTCAGCAGCTCCGGGTACCTCTTCCCTCTTGACTGATGGATATGCATCCCTTCTCCACTGACGTGGCCACAGGGCGCCATACCGCTGCTTCCCGTCCCACAAGGGCAAAGTGCAGTCACGGAAACATAGAATACCCTCATGGATGTTTGTTCATGGTGGAGAAGGCGATTATTTGGACACTTAAACGATGGTGTACTTTAAGTATTATGCTTGTTATTTTTATAGATGTTGAGTAAGCAGATCTAGTGACCCTGCACCTTTCCTGTGGGCAGCCAGGCAGGCAGGGGTTAGGTGCTTTCTACAAATATTTGGAGAGGCTGACCATCGTCAATTAAAGAGAGAGACTTGCTTTAGTGAGTGGATGACCACGCAGTGACATTAGCAGAGTGAGTTTGGCCCACCCTAAGAAAGTGCCCGTGTGCACATTAGTGTGTGGTCAGAGGGGCTGGCAGGGACCGTTCTCCAGAAGGCCACCTTCTTCCTTTGTTTCGTGTCCCCTTGCCTTCTTCGTAGAGGTGGGTGATGGCTGAGCTCAAGTCGGAAGACTGTGCTCTCAGGATCATTAAGGAATTGGCATCCTCTAAATCTGAATTATGGGGGATTTATTTTTTCTGGGTTCCTGATTTTCTGCAGTTGGGACCCTCAGCAGCAGAGCAGTGGTCCCCAGGCTGAGCCTGCATCACAAACCTTGAACAGTTGTTAAAACCTGGGAGCCCGGGCCACCCCGGCATTTCCAAGTCAGTGGGGTTCAGGTTGCCATAGGAGAGCTTTCTCTTTCCAGTTCCTTTTATTTCTGCCTCCATTTCACATTTTTATCTTTGTCTATCTAGTTAATGGAGGAAATGTGCTCTGCCAAATCAGTGCAAAGGTATTGCCTTTATTCTGAGAAGGTTAGATTATAAATTAAAAGTGATTTGGCAAAGAATTTAGTTCTGGGGGGATAAGAGATATTGCAAAAATTGTAAGTGGTTCACTGCATTTGGTGTGTGTATGAAGCATGGCAGGGAGAAAGACATGCTCTTGGGGAAGTCATCTCACCGGGAAGAGCCTGCTTTGTGGCCATTTGAAGTTTACACCCTTATCTGAGCTAATCCTAATTGGGACCCTCAGCAGCAGAGCAGTGGTCCCCAGGCTGAGCCTGCATCTCAAACCTTGAACAGTTGTTAAAACCCGGGAGCCCGGGCCACCCCAGCATTTCCAAGTCAGTGGGGTTCGGGTTGCTGTTCAGAGCTTGGCTGTCTAACCAACCCAAGTGCTTCTGCTTCTGCTGACTTGCCGGCACCTTTGAGGAAGCTCTGCTGTAGATGGCGGGGGAGGACGATGATCCCAGCACGCGCCACTGGCTGCTGTTCTCACGGCTCCAAGTCCGGGACCACTGACTTGGAGCCCAGAGCCAGCCCTTGCCCTAAAGCAAGAGGCTGATGTCCTCCAGGGAACTAGACCCTCCCAGGCCCTCGGGACTGTCCTCTCTAGGCAAGGCAGGAAGAGGAGAAAGGCCTGGGAAGTGTGCACTATGAGCTGAATGCAAGCCCAGCCCAGGGAGGAAGGAGGGGGGCTTCTCCCTGAAAGATCGGGTCTGGAGGTGGCTCTGGAGCCAGGAAGGAGAAGCAGCAGAAGAGCTTAGCACGGCCCTGGGACCGCGAAGCTTGCTGGACCCCAGTGTCCCACGGTGGGAGCGCAGTCCCTGGAGGAGAGCCGTCCTACGGGTGGGTGAGACCCTGCTGGGAACTTGCTCCCTTTACTTGGTACTGACTAGACTCAGGTTTTGAGCCGATAGGGTTAGGGTTGAAACAGCTTTTCTGAATTAATGTGTATAAAAATGATGAACATGAAGAAGTATCCCTTCTGTTCTGAAATTTTTCTTGAAATATGTTCTGGAGATTTGTTGGAAGGATTTAAGATAGCCTATTCAATTGACAAAAACTTTAAATTTTTTTTATTATGGTAAGGGAGAAAAAACAGTGACATATAGTCTCAATTTAGTTTCTGTAGTTAATTCTTTCTTCCCTGCTTTGCTGGTGGAGTTGGAGCTCCCTCCTTGCAGACGGTGACCTGGCCCCTTTTCCCAGATGATCAAACAGGCCGAGCTGGGCCTCCCCCGTGTGAAGTGTCTGGGTGATGTAAAACAGTGGACTGTGGTTGTTTCCCTTGCTCGCAGACTTTTTGGGAAATAAGTACATTTATCCACACAGATAGCTGTGTTTGAATTTTCCAGAACCCCTTATCTAAGTCCCCCGGAGAAGCCCAGCTGAGCTGCTGTGCTCCTGCAGAGCTGCTGGCCGCCAGTCTTTCTGGTTTGTCTACACCCTCCCCTCTCCTGGGGCTGGCTCTGGCCCTGGTACCCCAGGGGACAGGAGCATAAGGTGGCTTTGTCCCACAGCAGTTTCTGGCTCCTAAGAGCAAGGTAGATGAAAAGAGCTGTTGGGAATCCAATCATCCTCTCTTTGCATCTGACATATTTGACTTTTGTCCCCACAAAACAACAAATGCAATGTCACTGGCTGACATGTGTGTGCTGAGTGCTTTGGGGACCTCGCAGCCCAGCCCTTTAGCTTCCTGTCAATTTCTCTCTCTCTCTCTCTCTCTCTCTCTCTCTCTCTCTCTCTCTCTCTCCCCCCTCCCTCTCTCCCTCTCTCCTTCTCTCTCTAGCTTCTCCTATGAATAACAACTTTTTATGAATTTTTCTTAACCTGGAATTTTTAAGTAGCTTAAAACAGGAAGGGGGAAATCTTGCACAAAATTTTTCTTTGTTAACCTGTTTTGATTGACAGCTGTCCCCTTCTTCACTGTGATTTCATCTCATTAGATTTATGCTCTAAATAGGGCTGAAGTAGTCAGCAGCTTTTTGTGCTTTTAGTAGATGAAAGAAAAAAAAATAATTAGTTTTCAGTGGGTAATATGTGTGTATGGTACAAAATTTAAAAGGCATAAAATGAAAACAAGACTCGAGCTTCTTCAGGCTTGTCCTTCCAAAGGCCTGTGGCCACAAGGGAGCCAGCTTGCTGGACATTGACTTCTCCATTCTTCCAGAGAGGTTCTGGTCCTCAGAGCCAAGCTTTGTTGAGGTATGTTTTTTTTGGTGGTGCCGGGGATCGAACCCAGGGCCTTGTGCATGCTAGGCAAGCACTCTGCGTACTGAGCCACCTCCAGCCCTGTTGAAGTGTGATTTTCATATCATGACTTTGGCCTCCTCTCAGTGTACCATGTGATGGTCTTTTTCAGTCGTCTAGACTTGTGTGACTCTGAAGACAACCCAGCATCTGAGCATTTCTGTTAGCCCCTAAAGATCCAGCCCCCTGTGCCTTTTACTGTCAGCTCAGGTCCCACACCAGCCCAGGCAAGCAGTCTGGATATTTACTCTCTGGATAGAGCCTTTTCTCCGTATGAGATACAAATTAGTTATTGGCAGGACCCTCGTGTGGGTATGCAGACAGGGTGCCTGCTAACAGAAATTTTTGTGACCTAAGTTTGTGTATGTGTGTGTGGGGGTTATAATATTTTCCCCCTATAACGTTTTATATAAAAATAGGATCCTGTCCTGTGTAGTCTTTTTCGCCTGGCTTTGTTCACTTAGCAAAATGTTTTGGAGGTTCCTCCATGTTGTGTTGTATATCAACAGTTGGGTTTTCGTGGTGCTGAATGATAACCCCTTGTATGGATGCATCGCGTTCTGTTTCTGTATTCACCACTTGATGAACTTTGGATTATTTCCACTTGTCTGTGTTTTTTGACTGTGAGCATTTATATATGAGTCTTTGGACATGTTTTTATTTGTCTTGGGTACATACTGAGGAATGAAATTGCTGCATTATTAGGGGAAGGTTTGGGTCCTGTGCTAAATTTATAACATTTTAAAGAAACTTCCAAAACATTCCCAAACTATTTGTACCATTTTATATTCCCACCAGCAATGAATGAGTTCCGGTTCTTCCATGTCCTTGACAACACTTGTTATTGTTGGCCTTTTTATTGTAGCCATTATAGTGGGTGTGAAACGTATCTCATCATGGGTACAATTTGCATTTCCTAATGACCAGTGAGGTTACTTTCTTCATGTGCTAACTAACCATCTCTCTGGAGACAGAAATTCTTGCTTTTGCCAGTTTTAAAATGTGAAGTAGCAGCCAACTTTCAATGCCTCTTACTATTTCTACTCCTTTCCCTGCTGTGTTTTTAATTATGTTATATTGAATATTTTCAGGAGGTATAATATTTTGTAGCCATTATAATTATTGTAGTCTTCCTCTTATGAGATAAATAAATTTAAAGTTTAATAATGACTTTTTCGTTGTTTCATTACTTACCTCTTGTTTTGCCAAATTTTATCCTTTAATTTCTCTAAGAAGGGCTTTGGTAACTTTTCCCCCTGAGTTCTTGGTTATTTAAACATTTGGCTGTTTATGTTTGAGTGAACGTACGGCTGGGTTTAAAGTTTTGATTAATTATTTCTCTGGAGGCATTTTGACAGTTAGGTCAGGTGTGTGCTGTGCAGAAACCTGAACTTTGGTCCCCTCCAGTTTTTATTTGAAGCTTTCATCTAGGTTTCTAAATCATTCCTTCCTAGTGTTTAAAGACCAGCGGTAACCTGGGAAATGTCCTTGTGGTGAGCGTTTTCTGGTAGTTATTCCTGGTGTGGAATACGTTCATGTGTTGTGGAAAACCGTCTTTCACTTCTAGAATGATTTCCTGAATTATTCACTGAGGTCCCCCGACCTTTGTTCCGTTCTTTTTTCCCCCATTAATGATGCCAGTTGTGGGGTGTCGGATCGCTTCATGATCTTTCATGTCTATTCATTTTCTGTTTTCAACCTTGTACTTGCTTTCCTCAACCCCCATTGTTTCGCCAGCACTTATTTCCTTTCACCTGCCTCAGTTTGGCCTCTATTTGGGTGACCCAGGCTGAATAACTTTACATGGAATTCCTGGGACCCTGAGTATTTCAGATTTGGATTTTCTTGGATTTGGGACGATTTATATATACACAATGAGATGGCCCCAAGTCTACCCACAAAGATCTTTTCTGTTTCATACTCACCTTATGGACATACCCCGAAAGTGACTTTGTGCGATGTTCTTGGGGCGTCAGTGTTTTGGCCACCATGGGTCATGTGAGGTCAGGTGAGGAATTTCCCACTTGGGACATCATGTCGGTGCCCTCAGAGTTTTGGATTTGGGAGCATTTCCGACTCTGGATTTTCAGATTAGGGATGCTCAACCAGTATTTTTATTCTTGTTCTTGTTTCTGTTATTGCCTCTGGGATCTGCCTTCCTGCTTTACTTCTGCTTCTGGAATTTTCCTCCAGGAGTCTCCCCAGAGCTTCCTGAACCCTTGTAAATCCTTTTATGTTTTTGTTTATGGAATCTGTCATTCTGTTACACTTTGTGAATTATGGTAACATGGGCAAAATTTTAATCTGTTGCACATGACATTTCCGGGGTGGGTGTTCATCTGTCTTTTTATTTATTTATTTTTATTTCCTGCAGCATCCTGTAAAGGCCCATTTTTCCACGAGAGGAGTTCTTTATCCACCAGCTCCTTGCAGGAGCCTCCCCCTTGGGCCAGCAGAGAGGGCCTGGCCCATCCTCATGGGAACCCTATGGGGTGTGTGTGTGTGTGTGTGTGTGTGTGTGTGTGTGTGTAGGGATCTTGCGGCCTCTGGGTTTCTCTTGCTTGCTGAGACTTGGGTGGTGAAGACGCTGTTCCTGACACTACCTGTCTTCCTCCCCTCACCTCAGCACTAGGCTGCTTCCTCCAATTGTGACTTGCCTGTGGGCTTCTCACTCCAAGCCACCTGTGCCCGGGAAAGGGACTGCTGCCCATCTACACATCTGTCATGTCGTTCCAAGAAAGTCATTGCTGGCTGGTGTTCTGCTTATTTTGGGGACCCAGGCTCTGCCGTTTTTGTCTGAAAGCCGCAGCCCTCTAAGCCTCTTGCTGCTGCTCTGTCTGACCTCCCCTGCAGCTGGGCAGCTCTTTCTCACAGCCTGTGGACTGGGGCTGCAGATGTCTTCGCTCTCCTGCGGGGAGGAGTTTGCATTTTTGTGTGTGTGCTCCTTATGGCTTTGGGTGAATTCCAAGCGGAAGTCTTTAAACCAGGATCTGATGGCCAGACAACTCTAGTTTTTCATCTTTTCTCTGCTGGTGAAAAAGTTTATTCCTTTTTGTTAACTTGAAGTAACTTTTCAAATCGAGCAAAGTAGTTTCACAAAGAGCTTTTTACTTTTAGGCTTGGGATGATCACGTTAGGGATAATGAAGCCTTGGTTTTGACGGTTCCTCCAGAGTCCAGAGGTCAGAAAGCGAATGGAGGGGAAGCCAGAACAGAGCAGGGGTTAATGTTTATACACAGGAGACCTTTAGGTTGGTTGGACTTGTTTACCTGGAGGATGACCCTATATTCCGGGCTTACCGGTTTTGATGCCAAACATCGATTGTGGTTTATGACTGAGCGTTCCCGCGATGTTCCCTTGGCATTCTTGGGATGCTGGGCTCAGGACTCGCGGCTGGGTTTATATTTGAATTAAACAGAACTTTCCATGCACAGTGACTGTTGCACACCAGCCGGGAAACAGAACATGTGGCATACTTTGTGAAAACGTCAGTACCCAGAAGTAGAAATGATACAGGCCTCGGGTCATTTGAGGATTACAGGAAAAGGAAGTTAAGGCACCCAATCTCCATTAATCATTAACTCCGATTTTTAAATGCCAGGGTACTAAAAATTTGTGTATGCCTCTGAGGGTCTTGGGCAAGAGGGAAAGAAAAGGTTCTGTTCACGGGATGAGGGCCTTGCTCAGTACTCAGGTAGGTCGGAAGATGCCTTGGCAGGGAAGGGCTCTGGCACCTTCTGGGGGGTGACATGGGACTTGGGGCCCCTTCCCTCTTGTCATCAGCTCCATGTCTGGTTGAAGCCCAGCCAGTCCGTGACCCTTGACTGAGTAGCAGCAGGCAGAGTGGCAGAGCCCAGCACAGAGGCCGTGAGAGGAAGGGCCAGACCCCCACAGAGGGAGGGGACGCGGAGGAGGCTCCCCGGGTGCAGGGCGCAGTTTTCTCTGGAGATTGCATTTATTTTTAATCGTGAGACATCAAACAGGAAACATATACAGAAGTAATTTTGCCTGGTTTATGACCATTTTGCGCCCCGCTGGTAATGACTGCATCACCCCTCACATTGGATTCACTGAACTAATGTGGGCGCTGTCTTCCTGGGCTCAGAGTTAGAGACGAGCAGCTTTGGTCTCAGCTTTCAGGACTACTTGGTGGCCCAGCACACACCAAGCAGGTTAGAAGTTGATTCCTGGTGCGTACTTAGGGCAGGAACAGGGACTTGCAGAGTGTTCACAAAGGAAGGAGCGGGTCACAGGAAAGAGTCAAGAGTGGTCTCTCCCAGGCTTTGGCCGCGGCGGTTGGGGGTGGAGAGTGAGCAGCAGGCACTCAGGCTCTACTGTCCCATGGAGGGACACATTTTTTAGGCCTGGGTGATTTGGCTGCTGGCCCAGGTTGTTGATGGGGCTCACAGGCTCTGTCCTGCTGCCCTGGGGCTGGCCTCGCCCGTGGGGCCCCGCCAGAGGATTCACCACCGGGAGGCTGGGCGCCTCCATAAGGAAGTTTCTGGGAAATTTCATGGGACTGGACTCTCAGGAAGAGGACGAGAGTGGGACGCCCAGCCGCTGGCTGCCCTGAGGAGTGAGCTGAAGGGCCCCTGTGTCGAGTGTGGGACGCGGGCTTGACTCTGTGCCTCACGCCTGCTGCCACACTGCTGGCTTTGTCACTAGGCGTCCCCTTGGCCCTCTCCTGTCCCCCACTCCCATCTTCTCCTCCTCCATCGTCCCTTGTGACTGGCTGGTGGGTCTTCTGCCTCCTGGTCCCCCTGTGTCCGTTCTGTTCACTCTCTGGCTTTCACTCACCCAGCGAGGTGGACTCTGCCCGGCCTGCGTCCAGCTCCCCCACCCCCCGCCCCCCGACAGCTGGGGACGTCCTCTGCAACCCCAGCCAGGGTCCCAGTCAGACCCACACCTGCCCTCCTGCCTGCCACCTCTGCCCTGCAGGGAAACTTTCCCATCACGGTCACCCTTTGCTCTCATCTCCTCCGAGTGGCTGGATGTGTGAGAAAAGGCGGGTTTATCACATCTCCCCCGCGTCCCATCCCTCTGTCCAAGCTGTCACTCAAGCACGTCGTTGGCATGGCTTTGGAAGGGACACCCCGGCTCCCGCCCTCTCATCTCTTTCTCCATCACCGATCCTCTGCAGGTTCTCTTTTCTAAGCTGCTTCTTCTGTCACGTGTCACTCTGGCCCCTCGTTGTCCTGTGCCTACAGGGTACGGGCTGCATGTCTCGGCTGGCGCTCGCGGGCCTCGGGGTCTGAGCTCAGCCTGTTTCCACGTGTGCCTCTCCTTCTTCTGCCCACGTGCCATCTCACTTCTGTCCCGAATCCTCCTCTGCGCTGTCCCTCTTGTGTGTCTCCTCTGTGCCCAAGGATTGCTCCACTGTTGAGACACAACTGCGCTCAGAGCCGCCTCCCCTCAGTGGAAGACTCCCCCAGCCTGAAACCCTCGTCTTCCTCGGAGGTCGCCCTCCTCCGTGTCCCTTCCTGCAGCCGTCGTACAAATGCGCCAGCTGATGGCGTGGTCTTTAGGGAGCCCACACGGAGCTCCCCTCTGCCGGGCTTTGTGCTTAGGTGGGTGTTGAGATGCAGAGAGTGTGCAAGATTGGGACCTCCTTTAGGGTCTCCATAGTGCCATGGGGGCAGGTAAATGGGCACCCCTCCCACCATGGAGCACGTGGGCTCCTCCACCATTGGGTGGCCTTGACAGAGCCAGGAGCACAGAGAGGACGGCGGCATGTGAGCTGTGAACTGAGGTGCAAAGCCGTGGTAGAGGCTTCCAGGTGGAGAAAGAAGGTGGAGAAAGAAGGCGGAGCGGTCAGCCAGGGACAGGTGCGCACGTGAAGCCTGGAGCAGAACCCTGGTGGCAGGCAGGGCCGAAGGCGGTGTGTCGTGGGAAAGTGGATTGTGCAGGGAGTGAAGAGAATTGTTTTGTGTGATGAGGAAGAAGCCAATCGTGAAGTTACTGTAATATAACAATTGTAACATTTCTATTGTAATAGAAACTCGAGAACCCTGCCTGTGTCCATGTGAGGTATGATCATTCCTTCATTCAGATTAGAAGCTGCCACAATGTGTGTTTTCTCCATTTATCTCGATAATTCCCACACCACTTAATACGTTACTGTGTCCATGCGAGGTAATTAACCGGCTAACGACAAGGCCTGGGCGTTGTTATCTTCTTCCCAACCCGTCTTATCGCGTAGAAAGCAGTGCTTCGCTCACTGTAGACACTGAATAAAATGTGGAACACAACTGAGTCTGTGGCATGAATAATTAAGAGCTGACTGTGAGACTAAGAAAAGAATAAAATATGCAGCAACATGCAAAAATATGCAGATGACTAAAAGATGCAAAAACATTTTCATGCCTTGCGTGTCTAAAGGTGACATTGCTGTTGAATGAACTGGAGGCAGCTACAGGGGTCCCCGTGTGGGGGGACAGGTGGAGAGCATGCTCGCCCTGGTGTGATTTGGAGAAATTCCCATAGTAAAGGGGAGAAGATGATAAGAGTTACTTAAGTAATTCTAAAGTCTCCTGATGGATTTTTCTTTCTCACTGCTTCCTGCAGATATTCCATAAGCTACTTTCATCATGGGGGAAATAGAGCAGAAGCCCACCCCAGGCTCACGACTGGGAGCACCAGAGAATTCGGGGATCAGCACCCTGGAACATGGGCAGAAGCCTCCTCCGACGCCTTCAGGAAAACTCATGTCCATCAAAATCCAGATGCTGGACGACACCCAGGAGGCCTTTGAGGTTCCAGTAAGTAGAGGGTGTGTTTGTGAACCCCAGGGTGTGGGCAGCCTTGGGTGGGAAGGTCTTTCCCACGTCTCAGACAGGAGGAGGCCGGAGAAGGTCTGCCTGTTTGGCTCCGACGACACATTCTTGTCCTGAGCAATCCAGTTTTCAGATTTGTGGATGAATTGCTCATGTAGTGATGTGGATGACCTTGTCACTTGTGTTTTCCTGACTTTCTGCACACACATATCCATAACTGTGCATGTGTATGTATGCACGATGGATCCTAGTTTAATTTGCTGATATCATATGCGATTTCTCTCTCATATAAGTGTTTACACGTGTGTGTGCGCACGCGTGTGTGTGTGTGTGTATGTCTGTCTGTCCGTCCGTCTGTGTCCCATTTCACTTGTGTACAGAGTTCTGGCAAGAAAAATCCTGAGAAATCCACTGAAGAGGCGTCTGTGTATTTTCATGTTGGGAGATCAGGAGAGACCATGTGCGTGGCCTTGGCAGGTGGGGCGTGTGGAGTGTGGGAAACCCCAGCACAGGCTCCGTATGGCAGCCTAGAAACACAGAGGCTCGTCGTCCCAGGGCCAGGGAAGGAATCATATGGTGGCCAGAGGCCAAGCACAGGGAGAGCCAGTGGCCTTGGCCTCTGCACCGATTGCAGCCCCTCGCCCAGGCACCTGCCCTGCCCACCTCGAGGCTTCTGCTGTTTCCTGAGCCCCTGCCTCGTCCTCTCCTGGGCCTCCTCCTCCAGTGGCTCTGCTAGAGGGTGAGGACCGCCACCAGCACACAGTACCAGTTACCTGGCGCAGCACGTTCGGGTCCCCAGGCCAGAGAGTACCTCATGTGTTGGGCTCTCCAGAAGCAAGGGTGGGTTTCCCTGAGGACCGTCTTCTCTGACCTGCTGTTAAGTGGTGCTCCTTGGACATTGTGAAGGGAGAAAATAAGTCCTGAATTCCATGCTGCCAACTTCAGACTTGGGAACACACCTGTTTTTAAAGTGGAGACGGTCTGACCATTATTTTGTTGGCTGGAGCGACTGAGGTTTAATAATTGCCATCGACGGTGGTAACCCATCATTTAATTGTTTATGGGATATAATTCAGTAAATTACATTTATTTCAAAGAACATTGTTCAGAGAGTGTGAATTAAGTGTCTGAGGGAAAGATAAACCTCACGATAGTCGTGTTTAAAACTGCCAAATTATTGCTCATCGCAAACAACCCTGGCCCCTTTCGAACGCTCTGGTGGTGGGATTCAATCTCGCAGTGACTTGGGGATGCGTTCCTAACAGTGAACCGAGCCCGTGCTGCTTTCTGGAATCATAAAGCACACTGAGGAAAGCACCTGCAGTGGTCTGGGAATTAGACCTCTGGAACCTGGGACCGCCCTGCCCTCCCCCTCTTCTCTCTTCCTGGCCACTGTTGTGGGGCACTTGGTTCAGGGTTTCCTGGTGGGGGCCATGAAGAGCCCGCTCTCTATCAACACCTGCTGCTGAATGGTGCTTCCAAACGGGATTTGGTCCGAGGAGCTGGCAAGTGCTGTGTGTTGGCCGCAGGGTCATTGTGCTGAACTTCACTGTGGTTCTTCAGTGTCCCCACACTGAAGAATGTCCAGGAATTCTTTATTCCTAGTTACTGTTTAGGGAGTCCCTGCTCAAGAAGTAGAAATAGAATTGTTTTCCTCTGTTAATAATTTTTGATGCTCTATTTTGCATTCTTAACCTCTCTGGAAGGAATCTTTCCTAGCCTCCCAATAAACTCCTGTGCATCCTTAAAGATCCTGTTAGTTTTACCCAGAGGCCTCCTCCCTGAGGCAGTGACTGTTTTTATCCGGGTGGAGCTAGGCTGCCTGGCCTCTGCTTTCTGCTCCATAAGAGGAAGAGGATGATAACCCTTACCTCCTGTTACAGGAGAATTTAAAAAGTCAGTACAAATAAAGTATCTAGAACAATTCTTGGCGCATCCTGGAAAGACAGTATGTACGGTTGGTGGGGCATTGATGTGCTTGGCCACTACAGAATCCGCGTTTCAGGCTAGGGACCTGCCTTCTTATCATACCCCTAGCCTCTAGCCTGGTGCCTGACTCATACTGGGCCCTCATTCAATGCTTGCTGAATGAATGTTAGAGGGCATTTATTTTACAGTAGAACTCAGTGGCATTGCTCGTTTTGACAGGCCTCATCCATTCATGTTTTATTTTTCTAGTTTGGTCAGAATGTTTCTTCTTGGCCCATGAGCAGCAGATGGTTTCCCTAACTGGCTGCAGCCAGTGTCAGCATTCCTGTGGACGGAGCGGATTCTAAATTGCTGCCTTGGGCTCTGTGAGAACAGCTCGAGCCAGGCCATCCACAGCTGGAAGCCATCAGGGCTGCCGTGGTGACTCAGTCACAGCACTTGGATTGGAGGACAGTGACTGCAGGATTGCAGAGACCCAGCTCCAGAATCGACTTGTTTTAAAATCTTGCTCCAAAACTTTTTTGCTGAGACCTCTCAAAGCCAAGTGTCTGGCCCTGGAAGCGTCCTCTTCGCCAGCGCCATCTGGGCCCCCGGGAGTGAATTCTCCTCGCTCGCTTGCGTGTGCGACACAGATGAGCAGGGCACAGGGCCAGAAGTCTCTGGAGTTTCCCTCTGGGGTCGTTCTTCTGTGAACCCCGTCCTCTTCCCCCGGGGATTGGGGATTGAGTGCACTGGGCCTCGTCTTCCTACTCTGCCTGCATCCACCTTTTTTAAAGTCAAAGCAAAAAAAAGTTTTAAGTGCAAATTCCCTAAATATTTCTTGGCACCAAGAACCAAATCATACCCCCCTGGTTGTTTCCATCATTATTTATAAACTTAAAAAATAATCACTATGAAGAGTCGACCTTTTGGAAAGCCAGGGCAGAGAGCGTGACAGTGTCCTCCGTTCTGTAGCCGGTTCCACGGCCACCTTTCCTGCTGAACTTGGACCGTCTTTTTGGGTACTTCCTCTGCTGGGAGGAAAACTCAAAAACAGTATTCATGGTGAGCTCTTGCATGGTGTTTTATCATCTCTGGGTGGAAGTGGTAAGACATGGTGACTCCTGGGCTCTGGAAGGGTTCATAGCACGTCCCCCTGCCAGGCCACCTCCACTGAGGTCCCTGAGAAGGTTTAATGTGCCCCGTCTTCACGACCCTCTGGCAAACAAACCTCGTTTCTCTGACATTTGTGGGGTGAGCGGATGGCTTCTTCCTGGTGTTTACTCTTCTCATCAGCAATGCTGTGTGGGAGGAGCGAAGCGCACAGGAGTGGAGTGGAGCCATGTTGGGCCCTTGTGCAGGCCTGGTCCTAACGGCACGTGGAGAAGAGGCTCTCAGGTGACGGGAAGACGCCCGTGGCTGCTGCAGAGCTGGCAGGGCTGGAGGGGGACAGTGCAGACCCTGCCTCCCCCCGAGCAGTGGCAGGAGAGCTCAGCTCCGTGATGATCATCTCGGGAAGTGACCCTTGCAGCCTCTTCTGGTACCTGCATCTCAGTGTCCCTTTCCTCAGGCGCCTGTGCAGCTTTTCAGGGTGGCAGGGCTCTTCTCCTGTGCCTGAGGATGGCGCATGGCTCTCCTTGTTCAGGAAGTCTGGGAGGGGGCAGCAAACCTTCACAGAGGGTCTGCTGGGCACTGCCCGGGGCGTCGGCTGCCCCGGGGTGACCTCCACCACAGCCGTGTGCTGGCTTCTGCGTCAGCCCCTCAGGACGGGAAGTCCTGATTGGTTAGTCTGCTCAGTGGTGACCTCCGACAGGGGGCTGGAGGGCTCCTGGGGGTAAGGCCTCTTGTTCACCATTTCTCCCTGCTCCTGAGGTGCCTGGCTCCCGGGGACACTCAGAGGGCGTCACTGACTGTCCACACTTCGATTCCGTTGTTTGGTTATCACAGTTTGAGAGACAGTGGGTGCTGTCCCTGGATACAGATGAAGGACCCACAGGAAGGCTCTCCAGCCACCTCCTCAGGCGTGGCTGAACGATGTCTGAGCTGCCTCCCCTTGTGGGACCCCAGGCTCCCCGTCCTACCCACTGTGGAGTGCCGCTCACGCATGTGATGTGGCTCAGGAGTCTGGGGACAGCAGAGATGCATGACAAAAAGAGATCAAGTTGACCTCTCAGGAACACTTACATATACAATATAATATATAATATATAATATACGATATTTATATATAATATAGCATACATATATAACGTACATATAAATATATAAGATATGTACATATGAAAGTGTCAACCAGTTCGTTGAAGGCCCAGAGGATCTCTTGGATTCCTGAGAGGAGTGACTGGTCTGCACGTCACTGAAGAGGCCATGTAGGTGCCGAGACCTAATTAGGAGCACTATAAAGTCAGGCCTTGAGTGATTAAATGTGGGTGTGCTTTATTACCTTTATGAAACAGGGCCTTCATTTCCTTTAATTCTCATGACACCTGGGGGGGCATTCGTGGGGGTCCCTTCTTCCCAGGGCTCATCTGGAGCTGTCTTCCTGAGCTTCAGCTCCCATGAAGGGATGGAGCAGAGATCTTTCTTTTTTTTAATACTAGGGATTGAACCCATCTTAACCACTGAGCCACATCCCCAGCCCTTTTTATTTAGGGACAAGGTCTTGCTGAGTTGCCTAGTGCCTCGTTGAGTTGCTGAAGCTGGCTTTGAACTCACAACCTTCTGGCCTCAGCCTCCCGAGCCACTGGGATTGCAGTGTGTCCACCGCGCTGACAGAGGTTGGTCTTTTTAAAGCCTCTCCTCTTCTCCTGGTGGCCCTTGGGGAAATCCCAGGCTTAAGCTTACCTGCAGCAACTGCAGGTAAAAGTGCTTGGTTTCTTCTTGGATTCTAACATTTTTCAGGCATCTGGTCTCCCTTCTGTTTCTCTTTCAGCCATCTTAGGCTGGGGGAAGCTGCTGCGCGTCTCTTCCTCTCTTTTCCTCCAAGAGGATGAGATGCACATTTAGCTAAAGGCCCTGGGGCGGGGACCTTCCTTTGTGAGTGTTCTGCTGTGGCTCTTCTGGAACCACCGTCCCTCCTGCGGACCTGACTTTGGTGGGAACAGCAGGTGTACATGCTCCGGGCTGCTGTGTGCGCTGCTGCATCAGAAGCTTTGCACGTAAGAGCTGCTGCTGGTAGTGGCGGAGGAGGATGGATCTAAATAAAATGTAATTGGCCATTTAAAACCAGAAGGGAGGCCTTTGTGCCCAGAGCAAGTGCCGCTGGCAGCTGCGTCCTCAGCCAGAGCGAGAGGAGGGGATATCACGTGTTCGCTGGGTTTTTCAAAACTAAGTTCACATTTCTCTCCCCTGATCAGTGTTGTTCTTGCCTCCTGTTGGCCAAGTTTCTGAAATAGTATTGATGTCCGCTGTGCTTTGCACGGGTCTCTCTGGGTTTTATTTAACTTTGAATGATAAATGGTGCTTGTCTGGGTCTAGCCTCCCGAGGTTAAATTGAAAGACTATTTTAATAGAATAAAATATTTTTTCCCCTAGAAACCATTCCAGCTCAATACAGCCAGCCTTCCTTTCTAGCTCCTTAGAAGCAAAGAGTCAAATTTAAACGCTGACCCAGAATGTTTGTGTGTGACCTTTCAACTTCAGTTCCAACTCCTGTGATCAAAGCGAGTTCTCCAGCTCCGAGATGATTGGAGTACTTCTTTAACAGCTGTTTGCTATTTTCCCCCTGAAAAAAGAATCATTCAGAAAGGCCTAATAAATACAAGGGATAAACTGCACTGAGGAATGTCCATATCTGACATTAAAATGGGCCATATCCTGAGAAGATGTGGCGAGTTGGAGAAGCTGATTATCCCCCCTCTTTAAATGGAGATCATCTTGTCTAATTATCAAGAACAGGGGGTACAGGCCCCTGGCCCTGCCTTCCTTGCCTGCCTGCTGTCTCTTGCTCAGTTCAGAGGCTGGGTGAAGCCGAGAGGAAATGTCCTGTGGAAAATCACCGTTCAGGCTGCACATGCCCACTGTCCCAGGAGTCGGTCTTTCTCCTGCCTTTCACTCTAAGCTTTATTTCCATTTTTGCTCTTTAGCAGAGCGGAGACCCTGCTTTCATTGTGGAGCTATTGGGCAGGTCAGACAGGAAAATGAAATAGGGCACTTGTGTCGGGTGGAGTATTGTTTCTTCCTTTCCTCGTCAGCCTTTTGCTGGAAGGTGAAACATTAGCCAAGCTAGACGTGTGTCCCAGGTGGCTTTGGGAAGACCTTCTCTGGGTGTTCTGAGTACGAAGGGCCCTTTGCACAGTTGGGATGAAACCTCCATTTCTTCTGAGTATCTTTCCTGCCATTTTTGTGGACTTCTATGCAGCTTCTCTGTGCTTTAGTTGGATTGGCTTTAAAATTGTGGAGGGGGAGTCTTTAGGTCAGAAACTGCACGCATTGTCGCCTTGATGATTTCTTGGTTTCCTCTGTCTCCCAAACCCTAAGACGTCTCCATTTTCCTAGAGTCGGGAATCTAAGGGAGGCCTGCATCCCACTTATATAGACTGGACAGATGGTTTCAGGGTAGGCCTAGGACGGCCGGACCCCTCTCTGGAAGTCCTGGCAGTATGGGCTGTGTGGGTCCATTTGAAGGAGACATTTCACTTCTGTATTTTAAGGTAAATATGAAAATATTGCACATACAAATTGTACTGATTTTTAAAAAACGATCTGCTGTGTTTCTATCATTTGTCTTCCGTTACTTGGAACATTTGAGTTGGACTTAATGGTTTCATCTCATAAGGTAGATATGGAATGATTTATTGGATTTGGGATTCTTCTTTTGTAGATAGACTGATCACATGAAAGAGCCATTCTATTAGTACTTTAAGAGTCTGGGGGTTCTGTTTCCTCATTTATGTGAACAGGGATTGGACCAGATACCCACCATGGGGTTCTGTGGCTCTTGCTCTGTTTTTTGGAAGGTGATCTTGGAAGCACAATAAGGGTTCCACAAATATTTATCAACAGGCTGGGCAAGGTGCTGCTGGTGATAAGAAACTGAATAAAAGTCACTGCCCTTTCCAGAAATCCCTTGCCAAGGGTCAGATTTTGCCAAGTCTGTGCATATATTATTGAGGAACAGGCACTCACAGTCCCAGCCTTTCCATGGCAAATGGTTTCCGGTATGACATGAAAGGACCCTCCCTGTGTTGCTGGGAGGTAGGCAGGGCTAGTGCCAGTTAGGCTTAGTGTAAGTGACTGGGGATGGGTCAGCTGTCTGGGGCTCAGGGCCACTCGGCATTAGGCGTCTATTTTATCTGCTCTCTTAAACTGTTGTAGACCATAAGGAGCCCTTAGGACCACACAACCCATCAGTGCTGGTACCAGTGACAGGTGCCCGTGGAAGGTGCTCCTAGGTGGGGAGGACCAGCTGGATGAGGCTGAGCCCACAGGAGGAAAGCCCAGTGACTAGAGGCCTTAGCAATGTCAGATGAGCATGGTGGTGACCCATAAGGGCTGGGGCCTGAGCGTCATAGACAGAATGTTGGGGAGCTGACAGGTCAAGAGAATCCAGGAGGGGGATTCATAGTACTGGGCATCGGAGTGGGTGACCACAGACCGTCCTTAGGTTCATAGCCTGGATGACTTGTTGCCGTCACCGAGGACCAGGAAACTTATGGGTGTCTTATGAGAAATCGGTACGATCTCCGAGCATTGCTGACATGGCTGATGAAAGAGAATTGCTCTGCTTTTAATCAGAAAGGAGAATCTGCAGTGGTTATCTAAATGGTGCCTTCCGGAAGGGACACAGGGCGCTCAGCGGCTCGTTCCGATTTGCTCTGCTTTGTGTTTCCTCGTGGCGTCCTGGTCTGCTCATCACCCCAGAGGCCACTCTGTTCCGCTTGCCACACCTGGGTGAAGACGGCGCGGTGCAGGCATGTCAGTCTGCAGCTTCAGAGGACTCTGTTCACAGCACGGGGAAGGAATGGGGCCACTGTGTTCCTCGCTCGTCGTTTTGTGTTGATGTCATTTATTGGTACCGGGAACTCTCACGTGCACGTGGCGGTGGTGCCGTCTTCCAGTGGCCCATCCGTGTGCACTCGGTCTGTGACACAGCAGGGGGGCTCGGTGACTTCTGGTCCCAACATACAACTGAACGTCTGGGGCAGTGACAAGCAAGACGTTAGGGAATCACCAGACCTTTCTTCTTTGTTCAAAGCTGAATCACTTTCCTACAAAGTCCTGGGTGGCTCCAGCAGTGTCGTCTCACAGTCGGGGGAACTGGCCATCCACGGCTCAGATGCTGCCTTCCTGACCACATCCCTGCCCACTGCCATCCGCTGATCTCAGCCAGATGCCAAGAGCAAGGCAGCTGAGGTCATCCCGCAGGGGGCAGCTGTGTAGGCAGGACATCCCTCTTTCAGGAGATGACCGAGACTCTGCCTCCTAGAAGACACGAAGGCCCCAAGGCTGGGCTCCCTGCAGCTTCTGCCTCTCTGGCCTCCCGCCCTCGGTCTCTCCTTCTGCCTTCCCTGAAGTGTCCCCTCGCACCATTGACCCTGTGCCACCTCCCACCCACAGCCATTGCGTCATATGGCAGGCACCACGAAATTCCTTTCATTGTGGTGATTCAATTTGCGGGTCATCTTATCCATAGAGTTCTGATGAGGAGGCGAAAGACAGTGAATTTCGGCAGTATTTACAGGTGCGTGAGATGGGCGGTTTGTAACACAGCGCCAGTGCGGCTGGGAACCGTCTCCTGCCTTGGCTGGCTTCAGCTATTCCGCATCCCACTCCTGGTAGCCATCATATCCAGGGAGGCCTTGCAGGGAGGGTGGTAGTCCCCGTCTGCTGACCACAGGACCGTGCCTTGCTCTCCCCTGTGAGCCCCTAGATCTAGGAGAGTGTGCACTGACCGGAGCGTTGGAACATGGAGATCCTGGCTTTTTTCTCACTCTCCCCTTCCTTCCACATTAGGCAGTTTCTCTCCAGGGCACTTCCTCCATTAGTGCCCGCAGCAGGCTTCTCCTTGGGAGCTCCTGAGGCACATGACAGCTGAAGAGAATAAAGTTCTAACTTTCTCCAGAAAACTCATTCAGCGGAGCGGAGACGCTGCCAGCTGCCCTTTGGCGTCCTGCCCGCTCTCTGTGGGGACAAGTCCCGTGGCTGAGCTTCCAGACTTGTTTTGGCCCTCTTGTCCGGCTCTCAAGATGCTGGGCCAGGGGCCTGGGGACTTGGTTTTCTTGGGGGCATTGTTTGGTGGCACACAAGGTCCTAGATGAGAACAAGGGTTTCTTCTCTGTGTCCTGTACCCACGTGAACCCCCTGGTAATGCTTTCCACAGTGGCACTGAGGTGGCGTTTGAGCTGTGGTCCCTGTTCCCCGGGCTGGTCACTCATTTAGCTTTGGCACTGGTTGCAGGACAGCTATTCTCTCTGGGGCTGTTGTAACCCCGTACCACACTCCAGGTGGCGGCGAGAAGACAAGTCCTGTCCTGTGGTTCTGCAGATCTGCAGCCTGCGAAGGAGGTGTTGGCAGCGCTGGTTCCTTCTGAGGTTGTGGGAGGAGCGTGCTCTGTGCTGTCCCCACCATCTTCTGCTGGTTTGTTGGTGATCTTTGATGTCTGGGTTTGGAGATGAACCACCCCATCTGTCTTTGCCTTCCCGAGGTTTTCTTGCTGAGTGAGTTTATCCTCATAGATAAGAACATGGTCCTATTAGGGTCATCGCCGTGACGTGATCCTAACTTGATCTTCTGCAAGGACCTCTTTTCCAGATAGGTCACATTCACTGTCTTTGGAGGTTGGGACCTCATCCTCTTTGGGGGGAGGGAGACACAACTCAACCCGCATTATATATATATATATCAACTTTCTTTCTTCTTTTTTCTTTTTAAATGAAACATCCTTTGAAAACTGCTCGGGCCATTCTTGGCTGGGACTTTCCCAGTGTAACTCACTTGCCCAGCTTTCTGCTGTGTCCCTGTGGAGCCAGTGCAGATGGGACATTTTCCCAGTGAATGGAGGAGACCAAAGCCCTTAAATTGCACAGATACTAGTTGCACTGAGAACTGAAGTCTGGGGCCCTAGGAGATGAAGAATTTCAGCTGCATGAATCAGTGAACTGTAGAAGGGGTTGGTTTGAAGTTATTTTTTCGCTCCACCTCTCTTCCCCATCGTTTTTTAGTGACTCAGGAGTCCTAGCTCACAGGTCACTCTGCAGTCCCTCCAGCCAGTCCCGTTGCATTTCTAACGCTGGCTCTGATCCTGGCAAATACCTAGTCTTTTGTTGTATCGGCCATGTTGAAACAATATCTTCATTCCCATATCAGCGTTCTCTCAGTCTTCAAGAAATTATGTCAGGGATCAACACTACTCACTTGAGAAATGCAAGTCGGAATCACAGTGAGTCAAGAATTCAGTCCAGAATGCATGTCAGAATTTAGGTGTATTAGGATGGTGGTTACTAAGGAAGAAAAAACAACAGAATAGAACATCACAAGTGCTGGCGAGGATCCGGAGAAATCGGGACCTTGCAGCCCTGTTGGTGGGAATGTACAGCTTCTGTGGAAATAGTATGGCACTTCTTCAAAAAATTAAATGTTACCATGTGATCTGGTCATCCTACTTGGAGGATATGTTCAAAAGAATTGAAAGCAGCATCTCGAAGGGAGATTTGCACACTTCTGTTCCCAGTGCCAGGAGGCAGGAGCAACCCAGGTGAAGTTCTTAGAGAAGCAAATTGTGGATGTTTGCATGCCAAACGGAGTATCAGCCTCCAGGGAAGGAATTCCTGACCTGTGCTGCAACATGGATGAATCTTACCTTAGGAGACATAAGTCAGTCACAAAAAGACAAATACAGTATGATTCTACCTATGAGAAGTACCTAGAGAGTGAAAGTTCTAGAGACAGTTTATTTAGGATGGCTGCTTGGGGTTGAAATGAGCAGTTACAGAGTTAGGGGTTAGGGTTAGGTTTCAGGTTCTGGAGACCAGTGTCACAGCAGAGTGGATGTACCCAGCACCACTGAACCGTGCACTTAAAAATGGTTAAGATGGTAAATTAAATTCCATGTTATTTTTCAAGATCAATAAAAAATTATGCCATGCAGCAATATGATTTGGGAAGGAGTTAAAGTCGCCCCGGGTGATTCAGTGGAGCATTTAAGTTTCACTAGTATCCGCTGCCTCATTTGGTTTTTATCTCCCGTTTATATATTATTATCATTTTATGGATTTTAACTTCCAGAGAGATGTTAAATTCCTGTAAACAGGGACCGGGTTCTTTGTGACCTCCCGGGCTGCTCCTGTTTCCTGTATATACCAGCAGTGAATAGTCTATGTGGTGGACATTTTTTTTTGTTGTTGTTCATGGATCCACTTGTGGAACCTCAGCAAGCCACTCAGTTCACCTCTAGTTGTATTATTTTCCAGTTTTTAGACTAAAGACTGAGAAGAGTTTGTAAAGGCCAAATTTCAAAATGATTCTGAAGTTATCCAAGGTGTTTGGTGTTCTATGTGAATTGTCCAGCTGAATAGTAAGACTTTGCAAACTTCAGAAACTTAAATCGTTTAGTAGTTACATGAAACTTGTCTTTGCACAAGCAAGCCAAGTAAGTAGCTTCTCCCTCCTGCTCTTGGCAGGTAGATCCTACAATTAAATATTGTTTTTAAGTAACGTGTGGCATTCCAAGCAGAGAGCGGCCCAGGCATTCCGTTTGGACCTTGCTCTAATTAATTCCCTGCAAGTTGTAGGTTTTCTTTTCTTTACCCTTCTGCCCACATCTCCCCCTCCTTTGGAAATACTCATCTGCCAGTGAAGGGAGAACGAATCAAGCGTGGTGTTTATGCTGCTGTGTAGTAGTATTTGGAAACCTGCAGCCAGGAATTTTTTGCAAGAAGTTTAAAAGTTAAGCTTTAAAAAATGTTAACATTTGGGTGAATTTCTCCATTTTGTAGGCCTTTGTATTTTATTCCAATCAGGAAGTCCCCGAGTGACTATGTAAAATACTGTTAATTGCGTAGCAGCAGCAGGACACCTCTGAGGCTGTTTTTGGAGGATGACGGTTACGCTACCGCAAGGAATAACAACCAGAGGAAGACGTCAGTTGCACTGGTGGAGAGCCATGGGATGTGGCGTATCTCACTTAAGTGACTGGGCCTCATTTATCTCTACTGTGTTGCCCATTACAGGTTAAGGGAGTACAAGAAAAGGTGGACCAAACAGACCATTTTATTATATGAGTGTTTTAAAAATTATTCACAAAGCAAGCATTGCTTAAAATCCAAGTTGTGATGATACATGACCACTTCCAAGCAGGTAGCATGGTGGTCTCTGTGCCCAGGAATTAGTCAATGCTTCTTATTTACCTTAGAGAACCAGGCACACCCCTCCCCAAGAGATGTGGGTATTATTGAAAAAAATTGTCGCTGTCCATGAGGTGTCATAATGGCTAATTTTAACAATTGCTTGGTAACATGGTAACTCTGAACGTAAAAGGTATCTTGGTACAAATTGTGAGGTTTAGTGAGAACCAAAGAACCATACTTGATCTTTTGAAGAAATTAACCCTAAAACTTTCTGAATCCCGTTATACTTTTCCCTAATTCATTCTGTGTTCATTGGGAAAAAATTGGGAAAATACATAAGTGCTTAAAACAAAACAAAACAAACAAACAAACAAAAAATACAAGTTCCCGTTATCCAACCAAGGGCAGCAATGGTCTAAGCATGTCCCTACAATTATTTTCTTTTCTGTATGCTCTTTTTTTTTGTTTTGTATTCTCTTTTTTTAAAGATTTTTTTTTTTTTAGTTGTTGATGGACCTTTATTTTATTTATTTGTATGTGGTGCTGAGAATCGAACCCAGTGCCTCATGCATGCTAGGCAAGCCTGTTACCACTGAGCCACAACCCCAGCCCCTTTCTGTGTGTTCTTCATTAAGAGTCTTTAGGTTTTGAGCAACTGAAAATACTTGTGGCCAGTGTCACCAGTGAAGGGAGCTGTGGCCAGGTTGTGTGGGCAGCACACCATGGTCCGTAGCACGGGTGTGACCATCATGAGCCAGGCAACCTCCTCTCATTGGTGTTCTCAAAGTATCTTTATAAACCCAGGAGGGACTGCACGTTGGGTGTTCCGCGAGGTACCCGCCTTGGGAAGCACACCTCTGTGTGTGGATGGAGGAAAGCTCTAAGGGAGGAGTCCTTCCAAAGGTGAAGGAAACCACACAGAAACTGCCCTGGGGCCAGCCAGCCAGGCAGGGGACCGGGGCGGTCCAGCAGTTCACCATGTGAGCTGGCAGAGTGAGGACCATCCTAAGTACAGTCCGGGCCACGCTGCTATTTGGACAGAGGACAGAATAAATCCTTAAGATCCAGGGAGGGATGCAGGGGGGAGGAGAGAAGAAAAGCCCTGAGCAGCTGATCGACAGTGAAGGAGGCAGTAAGGCTGTTCCAGGCCGGGGCAGCTCTTCCCACTTGGACCCTGTTGTGATCTGTGCCTAGTGGATCCCACGGAGCACATTTTTGTTTTCCTCGTAAAGAGCAAACCTCCCCCTTTGAGCTTCCCCCTTCTTGTTTTGCTTAGTTTCGTAACGACTGTGCCGGGGCCTGCTGGTATTCCTTCTCCCGTCTCGTCTGGTTGGCTCTTCTGTGCTCTGAACTACAGTTTGGTTTGCAGCAACCTCAGGTTCACCTGACTGCTGAAGGGGATTTGCTCAGATTTGTGGGAAAAGATTTTTATCAGAAGCAGTTTCCAGAGCTCCATGCTGTGAGGGTAGGCTTCTTAATTGGCCTAATTAATAATGCAGCTAACGATCATACACTTCCAAATGCATGTGTGGGGAGAATGCATTGATTCAAAGCTTCCACAGTGAATGATGTTTTCAGTTGTGTTCTCTGATTTTCCCAGAAGTAGTCCATAATGGTCTCCCTAATTGACAGAAGTTGAGTGAGAACCCCGTGAAGGCCCAGTGTGGTGTGCATTGTCGTTTAGGAGGCTCAGAAGTTCAAGGACCTCAGTTCGCAGACTCCTGGTCCTCCTGGGTCTGATGCTTGCAGGTGCTGCAGGTTCTGAGTGGGCAGTATTGCCTTGGGGTGGACCGACCGTCCAGCCCCTCTGAGGGTTCCGCTACCACGTAGAGCAGCAGCTGGAGGAAGATGTCAGCCATGCTGTGGAGAGTCATGGGCTGTGGTTGGGCTTTCCCAAGTTGTGATGGTTGCTACCTTGGCAAGGCATCTCCTTCAGCTCTTCTTACTTCTTCCATTGTAGAAATTTCTTTGTTAAAGTAGAAGCATTCTTCAACTTTCAGAGGGAGTAGAGTTAATAAATAGCATCCTCTGCTGAGTCCACCACCAGCTGAGACAGAGGCCTGGTATCCATGGCTGGTTAGCGTCCACTCTGTTCCTGGTAACCGTAGCCTTTGGGGAGGGCCAGCCGGATGGACGGCTGTCCTGAATTATTCTCTGCCCAGTGCTGGTGAACGGATTGGGCAGCCGCAAGTTCCCCTTGGTGAGAACTATCTAGAATGTGTACAGGCAGGACTTTCAGGAGAGGGACAGGGCTGAGCCCAGAAGTCCCTTGTCCATGAGACTCCCATCGGATAGGGCAGTAGGGAGGGACAGGGAAGAGGACAGGAGGGTCCTCAGCTGAGACCCTCCATGGGGAATCATGGTAAGAAAATGGGTTTAAATGTTGTTGTAAGTACTAAGAGGGCGGTTCTAGGTGAAGACAAAAGCTCTGGCAATCTCTACTCCATTGAATGAGGATATTTTGAATTTCTAAGGAATGACATGGATGATTCTATCTCTTATCATTTGTAGAAACTGATTGTGCAGCTTCTGCCCCAGCCTAGAGCTCAGAAATTCCTGGGATTTTCCTCTTCAGTGGAGTGCCCTGCTCATCCCTGGAAGGTTCAGGATGATGATTTCATAAGGACTCTTTTCTTATATTTCCTTTGTAATTCAGAAATGGAATAGCAGGGGGAAATCGCCACCCCATATCTTTCCTTGAGGGGTACACTTATGTCTGCGCCTGAGGATTTTCCCCCAGTCCGGCAAAGGTTGACGTCTGGCCCCCACGTTGTCCATTTACTAAGCTGTCATTTTCTTCCATCAAGACTCACCGGGTGTCAGCATCTTGGCTGAGATCTGCAGTTCTACACCCTTGGCAGGTCCAGTGGTTCCTTTTAAAAATTTCTTATTAGACCTTTATAATGCCACATAGTTGTTGGTTTCCTCCCGACAAACTCGCACGTTCTGTGGAATTCTGTTCGGTTCCAGTGTCTCTTAAAGGAAACTCGTGTTGCCTGGCGATTTCCTCTCCCCCCACCCTCATTCTTGTTCCTTATTGTTAGAGGGGTAGTTCCATCTTTGAAAACCATCAACTCACCAAGGAAGCTGGACTTTGATGTTCCCTAAGGCAATCGGGGAGTAGGGGATGTGGCCTGTTGGTCCCCGAGGGTCTCAATGAGTAAAAGAAGATACCCTCCGGCGTCAGAAAGAGTCAGAAACCCAGGGAAGGACACTTCTGGGCTTTCAGCTGGACCCTGGAATAAGAGACAGTTCCCAAGAGGACCAGCCCTTGTGACCAGAGCGGGGTTCGTCTCTCCTTCCACCGCTCCCTCTGGACCTCGGAAGGGGAAAATCCAGGGTGATCTCACTCTGCTACCACAGACACTGGAAGTCGAATTCATAAAACCTAGTCCTCTACGGCCCTCAATTTTTAATACAAACACCATTCCCATTAGAGAAAATGGGAAAATAGAGATGAATGGAAAAGAAAACTGCCCATCGTTCCCTCATTCAGAGGCTGTTGCTTTAAGAGTCTGATGTATTATTTTTCCCCTGATAAGGAAGACAATGACCTCCCTGCCCAAAGCAGCCTTCCATGTCCTGGAGTAAGGGCTTTGGGTGTTTGATGTAAATCTGCTGTAGGTTAACCAGCATCTTCTGACAAAGTCCTGCAAATGTTGCAAGGGGTTTTCCTTTTTCAATAACTAGAAATTGTCATCAACTTTCCAGGTCCATACATATCCATCTAACACATTCTTCTTAATAGCTGCATAATAGCTCATAGTTTAGAAAAGTCTTACCTTACCCAGTTAATTCCCTGTTGACAGACATTTGCAATATTGCCAGGTTATCATGCCACTACAAACAACTTTGTATGTAATTTTTATGTACGGAATTTTTATGAACTAATCCTCTTATTTCTCCAGGATGAGCATACCGGCAGACTCAAAAAAGCACCAGGCCTAGATAATTCACAGCCAATCTTCAAAAAACAGATACGTTGTGTAGTCTTAGAAATAGATACCAGGAAGAGTGGTGCCTGCCTATAATCCCAACAACTCAGGAGGCCAAAGCAGAAGGACTGTGAGTTCAAAGCCAGCTTTAGCAACTTAGCGAGGCCCTAAGAAACTTAGCAAGAGCTTGTCCCCAAATAAAAAATAAAAATGGGGCTGGAGATATGGCTCAGTGCTTAAGCATCCCAGGATTCCATCCCCAGTAACAAAGAAAAAAAGAAAGAAGAAATGTATAAGCACAAAACCTAACAAAGATAATATAAAAAGGGCAAGTATAGGTCAGTTTTACTGATGAATGTAAGAGTCACAGGTATAAACAAAATGTTAGCAAATTAAAGCTATGAGTGTTTTTTTTTTTTTTTTTTTTTTTTTTTTTAACAAAGAGTATGGCCAAGGTTTTTTTCCATGAATGGAAGAGTGATTCAGCACCAGGGAAGTTTTCAAAATTATAAAGAAAAAAATTAGATGTTAAAAAAGCCTATAATTGCTTATAGCCATGGCTTTTAGTATCTGAGTAAAATAAGAACAGATGGAAATTACTTAAATAAGATGAGGACTAATTGCTAAAATCCAGAAGTAGATATTCAATTAAATGGTGAAATGCAAATCCATTCTCATTAGAACCAGCCAAATATACAGTTGTCCTCTAGTACCACTATTATTTAATTTTAAAGATTTTAATTTATACATTAAGAAATGGGAAAGATTGGGGGGAAAGAAGAAATTATTGCAATTTTCAAAGGTTTTTATCATTTATTTAAAAAAAACCCAAGATCATCTTTTAAATAATTTTGGAAATAATAATAAATAATTTGATAATTTGGATAAGTAACTAAATAAAACAAAATTCATAGAAATTATCAGCTTTTCACACACACACATGCACATACACACACTAATCAGGGATGGGATAAAGCTCAAAATTGTGATCAGAGAAGATATTTAGAAAAGAACTTAAGTAGGAAGGTCCATGTCTGATAAGAAGAAAAGTATAAAACTTCATGGAAGGACTTAAAACGAGATCTGGGGGGTGGAGAAATACATCCTGTCCCTGGATGGGTGGCCAGGACATATACTTCTCACCAAAGGATTGTACATTTGATTCACTTCCAGTGAGGAGTGAATACTAGTGGTGGTGGTGGTGATGATGGTGATGATTATCACCATCATCATCATCATCATTATTTGTGTGTGTGTGGGGGGGAGTTGGAGAACCAGGAAAAATGATTTCGGTATGTGTGGAAGATAAATGTGTACATTTTTGAAGGGTGTGAACCGTGCTTTGCCCTTTCAGATGTTAGAATTTCAGAGCCAGCCCATTAAACAGCATGTGCTGGCACAGAAATGGAATCCAGAGTCTAAGTACATATGGGGGAAATATATGGTAAAGTGTTCTTAGAGTGGTGGGGAAAGAATGCCTTCTTTGATAAATGGAGCTGGCACGCTTCACTATCCATTTGGAAGAAAAAAATTCAGTTTTTCCATCTTACACCAGATACAGAAAAAACTTTCGGATGGATTAAAAGATCTAGGTCTGAATGTAAAAATAAATAAAACATTGGGAAAACACTTGGTGAACTATTTATATAGCCTTTGGATTACATAGGAAACTCTGAGGCCATAGGAAAAAGATAAGTAACACGTACCTATTCACTCATTCAGTCTGCTTTTCCTGCTAGAGGAAACTTGGTGGGTTCAACCTAATTTGGCCGACTCTCTGCCCACACCCAGGGCTGGGTTTAGCTAGGACATGTTGGCTCGGCCTAAATTGTCTGTATCTATGATAATTACTTCTCCATGCTACCAGTTTCTCACCAGTGCCCCTTTTCATGTCAGTAAAATTTACCATGGGTCACAGGTCCCTGGAGGGATGCAGTGTGTGACCCCTGTCATTGGGAGATTCCATTAGTATCTGGGGGCTGCAGCTGCGCACCTTGGAGCCGGTCGAGTAGGTGGTGGATTTGAGGATTCAAGCTCCTTTTGATGTAAGAAGGAATGCTGTCTCCCTCCTGCCCTCCAGGTGCCCTGGGCACCTCGCTGCATTCACTCCTTGCTCCTCTTGGTACCGTGGACCGGAGCTACTCATCTACCTCCTGGGACCATCAGTTACACAGCAGGGTTACCAGCGCCCTCGATGGCCTGGTTCAGCCTGACTTTAAATTCTGTCTGTTCTTCTGCCTTCTTTGCTGATGATCCTCATCAGTCGTTCACTTCCAGACTGAATCCTGATTTCACGGTGAGGAGGAGACTTGACGTATGTCCATGTATTTGTACTTAAGTGTCTTACTGGACAGTCGGGATTGAGCTGCTCCTGGGCCAGCTCTCGGGGGTGGGGGGGGTGGGGGGGTGGGGGGGGTGGGGGGGTGGGGGGGTGGGTGGGTGGGGGATGGGTGTGTAAGTGCAGGAGGAGGGAGGGGCCGGAGTAGGCTCAGCCGAGGAATGTGTCTGATAATATTTGTCCTTTTCGCCCAGTAATTCTCAGAATACCAAAGGTACTCTCACAAAAGCATGCATGTATGTACATATACACACTCGTTTGTGCTGTAGAAAAAAATGTAAGCCCTAATTACTTGGCACCGTTCCTTGAAAATAACGAGCAGTTATAATTTCAGTCCCACGTGATTCCTGATGCGCACACTGTGAGGTATCCAGAGAGGTGCTCCTTCCAGCAGGTTGTGGAGGGAAGCAGTCGGGACACGTACTCGGTTCTCAGGGTGGGTGGGTGGGTGGTTCTCCCACTCTGGCTCGTATCCCTGTTCTCCAAGGCCGTGTGCGGGGAAGGCAGTCCTGTTCCAGGTCGGGCCCAGCGGAGCCAGTGCCCCCCGTGACTGCAGTCCCTGGTATCCCCAGCCCCTGACTTCTGTCCCTTCTCAGGCCCTCTCAGGACTGCAGCACCCACTGTCTCACAGTTCTCCAGGAACCATCCCTGGTTCAGGGACCGAACCAGCAGGAAACCAGGCCCTCCGTGGGGGTGCGTGGGAGGGGCTTCTAGGCTCACTTTGCTGTGGGCCTGGGTGCAGGTGTGCCTTCTCCTCTCCCCGCCTTGTGGCTTTCTCGGTTCCTTCTGTGAGCTGAGGATTCTTTGTGAGCTCCCAGAGAAGAGTTCTGTTGAATCTTCTGCCTTTTAGTTGCTTTTCTTCAGCCTCCTCCTTTGCTCCTCTGCGACTTGGGCTCCTTCTCCATTTTCAGTATCAGAGAGGGCCGGCCTTGGGTTGGCCTGCTCTTTTCTCTCCTGCCTTCTGCAGCAGCCCTGCCTTCTCAAGGGACATCCATGGGGCACGAGGGCTCAGACTGGGGAGGCGGAACGTTGGGGTGTCAGTAGCTGAAGGTGCTACATGCAGTTTGGTTAGAGTCTTATGTTTCCGGGTGAATGGTGACAAGGAGGTGTGCTTCCAGGTGAGGCTGAGGCTCCTCTGGGCCTTCCAAGCTTCTGGAGTAGCCTCCCTCTGGGTGGCACAGAGCAGGGCCCTCTGGGTGCAGTTAGGGTGCAGAATAGCCCGAGTCTGGCCCTTCTGTAGTCAGCAGCTGGAAGGGCAGAAGACTCAGCGCCTGGTGTTGGAGTGATTCATGGTTGGGACACTGTGGTGTGGCCGTGAACTTCCAGAGTGGGCCCTGCTTGTTGTCATGAGGTGCTGTGAAGACATGGCTGCCGAATCAGAACCGGAAATATCAGCATCTGACTTCCGAGTCTGTGGTTGCTGGCTCCTTCCCACTTCCTGGCTGTCCCTCAACTCCTTTAGCAGCATGCAGGCCCAGCTGCATGAAGACCTCAGACATCGGTCCCTCACCTAGTGGGGCCGCCTCCCTGCCCTGCCTCTGTGGCTCTGTGCCCCCACTTCTCTTGGTTTTGGACCTCTATTTTCTTGCCAGTTGCAATTAAAAAGATCATTAAAGAACAGGGTCCAGGCTTAGGAATGTAGCTCAGTGGTAGTGCGTGTTTACCATGTGCAAGGGCCTGGTTTTGATCCCCAGCACCAGAACACACACACTCACACACATACACCCCTATATTTATACTATATCTAGTATATAACACATACACACACATAATTAATTAATTTATTTATTGCGTATCCATCCATACATTGAATGTCATTGGTGGCTTTTAGGGGTTGGGCATGTTGCGGGTAGCTAGTCTGAAATCCATCAGGGAGTGAAACTCGGCACATCTTTGAAATGCTTTGGAGCTGCAGGCATCAGGAAATGACAAAGAGCCTTCTTCACACAGGTACTTTTCTTCCTACAGGTGTGCGTGTGTGTTGTGGGGCTCTTCAGGGAAGGAAACATCTCGACACTGATGAGCCTACACACCCACTTCCTGACAGCGTTAGGATTTATTTTGTGGCGACTTCCAGACTTGGTGCTTGGAGACACTTAACGCCCTGTCAGAAGGCAGTCTCCAGTCAGCATCTGCAGGGGCTTCTCACCGCTGAGGTTTTCAGGAATGCTCCTGTCTATTTTTAGTGTTCTGAGCTCCTGTGTTCTTTGTCTTGGTTCATCTGTTTTGCTTTAATGCACGTATTTAAAACCAGTGGGGCTTTTACAAAGGTGCCATTGCCTCTCTGTGAACAGGTCAGCGCCTGGCATGGGGCATGCGCAGTGCAAGTGCCCGGGTGGTGGTGGCGCTGCAGCCCCCTGGCTCCCCTTGGCTGAGCTGGGCAGAGTGTTTGCTCGCAGCCTGCGACTAAAAGGCTCAGGAGTCACTCGAGTTAAACTGGGCTAACTGGGCTGCACGGAATAACCACACAAGAGACACAAGTACCTTTTTCTTTGGGGTTGCTGTGACGGTTCCTCTGACCTTAAGGGTCCCCAGAAAGAGAGAGGGAGCAAGAGCACGCGCTGACCCCTTTTATTGAGGAGAAGCTATTCAAATGAGGCAAGGGGTCAGGTTTCAGGGGGCTGAGTGTCTTCATGATGTCCACTGTCAGCAGGTTGACTGACACCTGGGTAGGCCACACCCAAGGGCACAGTAAGAGGAGGGGACACACACAAGGCACTTCCATGGAAGATTCTATCCTAAACAGGGCAAGGGGTTCTATTACAAAGGAACAGGTGAGCCTAGCTCCACCCATGGGGCTGTAGCAAGACACACCCATTTCTGTGACTGAGCGCCTCAGCACCCAGCTGGGGAGTGTAACTCAGTCACCCGTAAGGTTGGCCTCCCACACTGCTCAGTCCTCACACAAGGCTCAACTTGGGCGGGTTTCCCCCAGTCCTTCAGGTGATAAAAACGGAGAGCTTGCCCAAATCTGTCCAAGCCCCATGTGCATTCTTTCAACTGTATTGTGATGAGTTTTTCAGAAGAACGTGGCTTTGGATCTCGGGAGAACTCAAACCACGTAGAATATGTACAGCATCAAGATAACGGTGCTCAACTCTGGTCCCTGGAGCACCAGGCCACTGGGAGCTGGTGAGACAGACGTGCACATTCTTGGGCTTCACCCCAGGCCCACAGAATCACAATCCTTGGGAATGAAGCAAAGCAGGATCTGTTTTCAGAGACACCCCCACCCCTGGTGTCCCTGCAGCCTTCAGCCTGAGAAGCTGATGGAAAGGGCGTGTTTGGCATTTCCATCAATAAATACGTATATTTACACAAAATGTTTAAATTGGCAGCCATGGCTATGACTGAAAACTTTTGTAATCTGTCATTGCTCAAAATATTTCTGAAGGAATGGGCAAAGTTGTGGATATAGTTCACATGGCTTGCAGTTTTCTCCTGTGGTAGAAGCTCACTAGTTAGGGTTTCACTAATTTGCAAGTTTTAATTCTGATGCAGCATTCCCAAATGTTTGTTCAGTTGTGCAACAGGAGGATTTGTTAAACGTAAACAAGTTAGTCGTACACAAAAATTGTATCGAAAATAATGTTGTGCACAGGACTTTGTTTCCTAACCAATAGTGTTTTTCCTGGGAAGCACCTCGACATTTTGTCAGGTTAGAGCAACTGAATGTGACTGTGAACAATGAAATCACATACAATCTGTATTATCTTCTAATAAATCCGACATCCCTGTTCTTGAGTTTTCACCAGAATTCACAGGATGGCTGGACTTCCTCATTCTCTCCCATCCTTAAAAGTGTGATGTGGGGGCTGGAGCTGCGGTTCAGTGGTAGAGCACTTGCCTGGCATGTGTGAGGCCCTGGGTTTGATCTCAGCATTGCATATAAATTGAAATGTGAAATTTACAGTTGGAAAAGGGTGGTCTCCATTTTAAAACAGAACAGGTGCTATCAGATATATGAGTCTGGGTTATTAGTATTCTGAGTTTCTCCTAGTTAGTTTACTACTAAAAAATCATTTGCTGGAATCAAACAAATGATGTTCAAAGAATGCAACTGCTTCAGCTTCACTAAACATTAGTCTAAACTGCTCGAAAAAAATATTCACACATCCATCTCATAACACTCTCCTTATTGAAATCAGATGAAGCGAGAGTGAATTAGTTATCATGGAAATAATGTGGACGATTTCAGAGTATTTATTCCATACAATGAAACACAGAACTTGTTGCTGCTGAGTTAGAAGGTGGACAAGCAAAAACAAAGGCATGAGTCAGTGGATGGGCAGAGGAAGACAGAACTCGAGAACTGTGTAGCGTTTCTTTGAATCTATATCTAAATGCAATCAAGGAGCCAAATTTGGACCTGGAAGTTCCACTAAGCCTATTCTTTCCACTTTGCACCAAAGACCCTGGAACATTCCCGACTTTGCTACTTCTCTTTAATATGTGCTCAACACATTTGCAGCTTTGGCCACGTCTCAACCAGTGGTTAGTACTAGCTTTCAGTTCTAAGGGCATCAATCAAAAGAAATTTTGTCATTTTATTTAGGGGAGAGGCATAGTTCTGAGCTTTCTTCCCCACACCCCTCAGTGAATAATAAAAAGTAGAGAACTTTTTGGCTTCTGTTGGCCTTGGCAGCAGTCACATTGCTGGGTAGATTTTTGTCCCCCAATTTGGATGCTGAGTCACATCTGTGCTGGTGACCATGAGACCTCTGTGGTGAGGCTTCTTGGTATTTTCACACCCGTGTTGTCAGCTTCAGTTCTACAAAGAACTTTCTGTGGTCCCCCAGGGCCATGCTGCCAGAGCCACATTCACAGGCATATTAATTGCGTTGCAGGGCCCCGGGGCTGCAGGGCCCATGGAATCGAGTCAGATAAGAGTGACTTAAAGGCACTATTGGAGGAGACATTCTACCAACGAGAGGAGTGTGCAGTAAAACACCTCTGCAGGTGCTGCTTGACTTACCTATGTGCTGATAGGCTGAAAAGCTGAAGTCAGAAATCAGTCGAATATACCTAGCTGTCAGATATCCTGGCTTAGCAACATGGACCTCTGTAGGGTGTCTGTGGTTTGCCCTGGAGATCGCAGGGCTGAGCCAGAGCTGCTGCCTAGCATCTCAAGAGAAGATCTCCTGTCCATCACTAGTGCAGGAGGAGACTCAAATTCAAAATGAGAAGTCCGGAGCTACTGAATGCTGAAGACGTTCACACCATGGTGCCGATGTAAAGTCCAAAAATCTTAAGTCAAACCACTGTAAGTTGGGGACCGCCTTCACGTTGATGATGATGATATTTCTAATATCTAAGAACTCCTGGGGGAGGTGGCACAGGGCACTCCACTGGGGCCAGAGAAAGAGGGAGAGGCACTTCTATTCTTGATGAAAAGCGGCCCAGGTGGAGGATAGAATGGCAATCAGGTGGTTAGTTTTTCCATCGTTAGAAATTCTTTTCTGAAATTTTTAATCATGAGAAACACAATTTAAAACTTATCATCCTAGCTGGGCACGGTGGTGCATGCCTGTGATCCCAGCAACTCGAGAGGCTGACGGAGGAGGATCGTGGGTTGAAGGCCAGCAACTTAGGCCCTAAGCAATTTAGTAAGACCCTGTCTTAAAATGAAAAATAAAAGGGCTGGGGATGTGATTCAGTGGTGAAGTGCCCCTGGGTGCAATTCCTGGTACGTATGTATAAATAATAAGTAAGCTAGAAAATAAATAAATTTACTATATAACCGTTTCTAAGGGTACATTGCACTATTATTACCAAGTACATTCACATTGTAGCTCAGTGGAGCAGCTGAAACTCTGCCCATTAAACCACAGGCCCCCCTTTCTCTGTCTCATCACTCTTAACAACTGCCCAGGCCCATTTTTGGGGGGAGTATGGAGAATTGAACTCAGGGTGCTTAACCACAGAACCACATCCCCAGCTCTTTTGATTTTATTCACTTATTTTTTATTTTGAGACACGGCCTCACTAAGTGGCTTAGGGCCTCACTCGGTTTTGAGGGTGGCTTTGAGCTTGTGATCCTCCTGCCTCAGCCTCCCGAGTCACTGGGATTACACTCTTTGTTCCATGTCGTTTGTACAATCCACTCTTGAAGTCTGTAATTCAACACATTATAGCATATCCACGGAGGCAGGCGCCATTACCTTGATTCCAAACATTTTCAACACCCCAAAAAGAAATGCTGTACCCATTAGTAGTCTCCCCGTTCCCCTCTTCCTCTGCCCTGACAACCCTAATTTACTGCCTGTCCCTGTAGGTTTGCCTCTTTGGGCCCATTTCATAAAAGTGGGACTTGGTGTATGTGGTCTTTGTGTTTGTCTTCTCTTCTAGGCCCATTAAAAATAAACAGAGGATTAAACTGTTGTATGACTGAAGAACAATGTGTAGTAAATGTTTGCTTAACCATAACCCTTGATCACATGGAGCTCTTTTTCTTCAAAAATCTTTCTTCGTAGCCAGGAAAAACTGACTTTGCTAAAACATGAAGATCTCCATCTAAGCACCACCTGTTTGAAGACTTGGGAAAAAGCAATATGCTTCCCAACGAGATTTAATTAAAACCATATAGGGTCATAAATCCAGTAATATTATACCTGGTCAAAGCCTTAATAAACTGGAGCAGAGAAGGCCCAGATGTTGCTAACATCTCCTAGTTGGCAACATTTCTAAAATAATACTTGGGTCCAGAAAGCAACTAACAGAGAGAATGAGCTTTGTGTTTGTTATTTTAGGAGGAAAATTCAACTTCCTGCCTAGGAAAGATGGATTAGTGGTGTGGATGGGATCTTACCTTTTAATACTCATAGGGAATTATATTTCCTTAAGGGTTAATATATCCAGATTATTTTCAGCATATTTTTCAATTTTTTTTTTGCAACTCTGGGAAAATGACCCCAGAACTCAGTGCCTTGGAGAACTTAAAATCCCTATCAAGGAAGGGTCCTGAGGGAATGTGTGCAGGCTCACGCAGGTGGCTCCCACTGGGCTTCTGCCTTGGATGGGTGCTGGTGTCCTTGCTCTCTCTGACCACCTCAGAAAAAATGGAACCCAAGGTCTCCATTAACAAAGATCCTCAGGAGAAAATTGGCTCCATTTTCTTGTCATTGGAGCTGTTTGGCTTTGAGTTTCCTTACTTGTTGGATCAGGAGTGTGTTGGTAAAGGAGTGTGTTTGTATTTTTCTTTTTGGGGGGGTACTAGGGATGGAACCCAGAGGCACTTCACCACTGAGCCACATCCCCAGCCCTTTTTAAATTTTATTTAGATTCTGGGTCTCACTGAATTGCTTAGGGACTCACTTTTTGCTGAGACTGGCTTTGAACTAGCAATCCTCCTGCCTCAGCCTCCCAAGCTGCTGGGATTATAGGTGTGCGCCATGGTGCCTGGCCAAGCTGTTTGTATTTTATCCAGCATTTTTGGTAGTTAAGATGATCCCACAACGGACACCATTTTAAATTGTGCAAGGAGAGGAGACTTGACCAGAGTTTAGGGGTGGAGACCAGGTAGCCAGAGCCGTGAGACACTCTTGCAGGATCCAGGCTAGGGAGAAAGAGACAGCAGGGACTGAGCACTGGGACCCCACCACCCAGGTGCTGAGTGGCCCGAAATGCTGCAGCAAAAGAAGGGTTTCTGGCTGGGCCATTGGGAGGCTGGTGGCCGTGGCTGGGAGGAGAAGAGGGAGGAGGTGACAGGGGTCAGGTGGACCACCCGGCGGCAGCTGACTGCGCATCTCCCAGCTGGCTCCGTGTCCTGGGCACTTGGCCCTGCTCCCTCCGCGCTCTACTGGACCTTTTCCGGAGAGAGAGGAGAGCAGCGGGCAGTTGCGGGCGTTCACAGGAGGAGGGCAGGCGGGTGGGACGGGCACCCCGGCCGGAGGGCGGCGCCAGAGGGTGAAGAGCAGAGCTGAGCCCTGCGAAGGGCAGCCCTTGCTCCCCCTCCGCAGGCTGGTGGACCCCAGGGTCCCCACGGTCCCGCCACCCTTGCCAGGCTTTGCTGTTGGCCCTGTGGCTGGGGCTGGGGCTTTGTGTGGTTAAGGCTGAACCATGCGGCGATTCAGGGCAGACCCAGCTCTGTGAGGCCTTCGATTTTAAAAAGGACCCAAGAGGACACAGAAAAATGAGGCCGGTGGCCTTGGAAGGGTGAGGGAGTGACCAGCCCCCAGGCCGCCTGGTCCTGCTGCGCGTTGGTGCCGAAGCAGAGCCGCAGGACCCGGGCGGTTCCCCTCTGCAGAGGGTGGACTTCCCGCAGGCGTCCTGCGAGGCCAGTGGAGACGAGGAAACTAGAGGCACAGCTGCACCGTCTTGGTCAATGAGGTCGTGAGCAATTGCACCGAAGCCTTTGTTAGTGGCTGCTCCAGGCCACAGACCTGGGAGGGAGCACACCTGGGCGGGGCTGGAAAGGCACCCCTGGACGGTGGTGAGTGGTGGGCAGAGGGGAGCCCACAGCACGCGGCTCCCACTGGGCGATGCGCCCTCTCGCTGGTCCCTGAAGAAGGACTTCAGTTATTTAAATACAAAATCACCAACTGACCAATGTTGCCTGAGGGCAGCAGTCGATTTTGTCAAGTTTTCTGATCTTCCTTCTTTTAATGAATATTTTAGGAGGAGAAGGTGTAGGGGGGAGGCCTTGCGGCCGGGGTGCTGGGCAGAAGGGGAAGAATCTGGAGACTCAACATTCCTTTAAAATCAGGCGGTGATCTTTCCTTGGGCCTCTAGAGTCAGCAGAAAGAAACTAGAGGCCAATCTTCTCGTGAAGACCCTGATCCCCTTCGTACAGCAGTTGAAGGGCGGTTACATGGTAAGCACAGGGCATGTGTGAATCGCAGTGTGCTGTAAGCTAAGCTCTTGAGCGTCCAGACAGACTGCCATTAGGTGCTGGCCCTCACAGAGCCTCAGGAGCAGCCTCCAGCAAAAGTGCTGGGCAGTTTTTTTTTTTTTTTGGTGGGGGTGTACCGGGGATTGAACTCGGGGGCACTGGACACTGAGCACATCCCCAGCTGTATTTTGTATTTTATTTAGAGACAAGGTCTCTCTGAGTTGCTTAGTGCCTCGCTTTTGCTGAGGCTGGCTTTGAACTTGTGACCCTCCTGCCTTGGCCTCCGAAGGTGCACCACCACAGTTTTGATGGGCATGTTGCATGTGACAGAAGACAGTCCACAGCACTTGGAGGGAGAGGACAGCCTCTTTAGGGGACATATTCTGTGCAGTGGACTCCTCTGTCCTTTACCATATAACCTGCTTATTTTTCTCTTTTCTGGGGCAGAGAGAGAGATGTGTGTCCATCCCCAACACCTCCTTCCCCTGCCCCAGCACCTAATTTCTAGAATCTTTTTATGTATATTTCTTCTTTTTTTTATCTTTTTTTTTTTTTTTAAAGAGAGAGTGAGAAAGAATTTTAATATTTATTTTTTAGTTCTCGGCGGACACAACATCTTTGTTGGTATGTGGTGCTGAGGATCGAACCCGGGCCGCACGCATGCCAGGCGAGCGCGCTACCGCTTGAGCCACATCCCCAGCCCCTGTATATTTCTTCTAAAGGACCACCTCTTGAAGGGAATGGCAGTGATCAAGTTCCTCGGGGTAATTTGAGCTTCATTAAAATTTCAGGAAGGCCTTTTCAATTAAAATACATGCTTGTAAATACGGGAGAGTTTTGCATAATTTTAAAGTGAAAGTACATTTATGATGGAAATGCATTAAAGAGCCAGTTTCTAGAGCTGATTGTTTATCCACAGTTTGGTTTTTCTCAGCAAATTCCCTTTCTTTTTTCTTTTTTGCCTGCTCTATTGAGGTAGCACTGATAGACAAAAAAAGCACATAATGTGTACATTTTGGGGAGTTTGGGCATAGGTAAAATCACCACGATCAAGGTGATAAACACAGCAGCCACTTCCAACATTGTTGTTTAAAAACAATAGAAACCACAGCCCCTGGAGAGGGGGCCCTTGCTCCCCCTCTTGGCCTGCTGCTGGGCTGCCTCTGGCTCCTGCAGCGGGTCCTCTTGGACTCTGGGCATTGACAGGCCCCCGAGCCTGAGCACTCACTGCTGCGCCTTGTAAAGCTTGGGGAGGACAGAGTTCTCACTGAGCAGAGAGAAAGGTTCTGTTTCTTACAGAGCTTGGGCTTGAAGAAAGAGCTTAGCCGATGCAGTCCGTAAAGAGAGGCTTATTCTTTACTGAATCGGGATTTAAAATCCTGTTTTGTTATTTCATTGGAAGAGAATGATCGGCGCTGGCTGGAGTGAGAGTAAAGCATGATACTGACACATTCCAGTGCTGAATAAAGAATGTTTCTGTTGGGTGGGAGGAGAGGGCCCCCGCGAGGCTCCTGGGCCCAGGGGATAGCTCTGTCTGGCGCCCCCTCCACCTGCTGAAGGATTCTGGAAGGATCTTCTGCTGTAGGTTGTTCGCTCCTGGGAGAGACTCACTTCTATTTCAGCAACAAATCAGACCCAAGAGAGGAATTTGGTTCACTGCTGGTGCTGAAGTTAAAAGCTACCTCCTTTCCCACAAGTGGTCTCTTAATTAGATTCATTAGTTTTTAAATGTTAATCGGAATCGAAGTTTTAATTCCCGAAAGGTTTAGAAATTTTAAAAGGAACACCTCATTTACCATATTACTGTGTTCTGAGAAATCCCCTGGAATCAGTAATTTTTGTGTGACGTTTTTAAATTCAAAGAATGGATTATCAATTATAAAGCCATTTAGAGAGACTAACAAAACCAAATGTGTGCTTAATTCACATTGCTTGGTAAGTGTTTTGTAGGCTGTTTATGTGAATACAGTTAATTTTGATGAGAAAACATATTTTCAGCTCCCACGTCGAACCCAACATTTTACATGACAAGTTTTATCATACCCAGATAATGCAAGGGGAAGACTTTGGTGGAAACAATTAGCGTGGCAGATGGAGCATTTTAAATCTGTATAACTCTAAAGCTTTGTTTCTAAAAGCTTTCCTTCCCCCCTTTTTAATTTTTCTCATAGTAAGTGCAGGATCAGGCCTAAACTAGTTGGAATAGCAGGCGCTTATTTCATTATTAACACTTGAGGAATCTTTAGGGGTGAACAGAACAATTCTGTAGAAGGAAAACTTGTTTTGTAATCAAAATGTATTCCGTGTCTACCTGGAGTGATAGTTTCAAGCAACACAGAAAATACAGAGAGGTATCCCATTTCTCTTATGATTTGTTCATTATCATGTGTGGGTCAGAAACCTAAGCTTTAATCTTCTTACTCTTGTAATATTAAAAAAATCGAGATTCTATAGTTTTTATCTAGGAAAGGTGATTGTGCTTTTTTTTGTTGGTAGATAATTCTCAAAATAAGTTGTGTGTGCAAGTGTTTGTGTATGTGTGTTTACATACTGTATTCCCTCTTCTTCTCCCCTGGAATCAATTTAAAAGCTCAAAGTCCTTAGTCACGGATACCAAAACAACACTATAAGGGAGGCATTTAGCAAAGTTTAATTTTAACCAGGTACTTAAACTGTAAACAGACAGGATGACATCACCATAGAACAGTGCACCGTGAATAGAGGCTCTGTCAGGGCTTTTCTAGCCAGAGCACTGAAACGGAACAGCCACTGTTAATTAGCTTAAGAAACCCTGCAATTCCCGGCCTGTGCATTCCGCCTGTGCACTTTCCTCATAACGTTTCTGCACAAAACTGAGAACGAGTTCCTCGTATCTTCTGCACTTGCCTTCTCCCAAGGGCGCACCTGGGAGAGAGTGCATGTCATCTGCCAAAGTGTCATGCCAAGGTGTGTTACCCATGGCGGGGTGCAGCCCTCCCCACCAGCTGCCTCAGTTGGACCAACTTTGGTCTCCACGTATGATTTCTTTAGCTGTTCTTTACGAAAGTCACACTGGGCCCTAAACAACCAGGCCTGGTTACTAACATGGGCACCCTGGTCCTATTTAGTGCCATGTGGTTTTTTTTTGTTTTGTTTTTGCATTTTTTGTACTTTTCCCTCATAGTTTTGATTGGTGCATTGTAGTTGTACATAATGATGGGATTTGTTGTTACACATTCTACATGCACAATTGTTGTGGTTTTGGTTTTTTTTTTTTTAATGTCACTGTTTTTTTTTTTTTTTTTTTTTGGTTGATGCTTTTTTAAAATTTCACTGTTTATAAATAACCCCCAAGAATAGTACTGAAATGCTGTCTAATGTTCCTAAGTGCAGGAAAGTTATGATGTGCCTCATAGAGAAAACAAAGGTGTTGGAAAAGCTTGAGTTGTGCTGCTGGCCTTGAGTTCCACTTTAACGAGCCAGGCTTTATTAAATAAGTTGTCTTTCAACAGAAATGCCCATAAAACAAGGTAGTGTTAGTTAGCTGATGAAAATGTGACCCGAGGCTCACAGGATCCTTGCCCTGGACCCTAATTTAGGGGTGACTTCATCGAATGTAATTATAGCCAAAGAGAATCAAGCATATTTCAACTAAGTGAACACCAAAGGTAAAAAATAAGTTTTTGTGTCAATTGTCCTGTGATATTTAATAATTAGAGAAATAGGGATTTTCAAGCATCTTTTGTGCAAATGGGCATAGATCAGGTGATGCATCAATTAAGCTATTTCACTGTTAAAATTTTACCTTTGGATATATGCAAGCACAGTTGTCCCTTGACAGCCTCGGAGGAGCTCGGAGGACTGGTTCCAGGATCCCTGCAGATATAAAGTCTGCAGATTCTCAAGTCCCTTATGTAAATTGTGTAGTCTTTTCAGATAACCTGTGCACATCCTATATCCTTCAAATCATCTCTGGATTACTTACAATTCCTAACCCAGTACAAATGCTATCTATGTAAGTAGCTGCAACACTGTATAATTTAGGGAATGATGATAAGAAAAAAAATGTCCATACATGTTCACTGCAAACACAGGTTGTAAAATTTTTTGATCCATGTGTGATCAGCTGAATCACATGCAGGTGCAGACCGTGGAGGGTCATCTGTACATAGTTCCTGTTAATGTGCTTGCTGAATGGTGTTTTGTTTTTTTTTTGCGGTGGGGGAGAGAATTATATTTTTAGTGAAAAGAGATATTTCTTTTATGTGACATTCAAAGTGCTTAAACTCTTGTAAGATAAACTTTTTTTTTTTTTTTTAAGAGTCAGTCTTTGGCCCGTTTCTTGAGGGAAGAGGTTTCTACTTTTGCTCAAGAAATACATCATTAAAAATAGCACTGGGCCTAGTCACTGCTTTACTTTTCCCTTATGACCACGGAGAGACATTTTAGCCCAAGGAACCTGGAGCCCACCCCCCCCATCTCCCTCCTTTGAGGCTTTTGGAATGATTGATGCCACACAGACCTGCATCTCAGGGGAGGCAAGAAAGTAAGCAGATGTGAGTCCACCACGGAGAGATCACAGGGTGCTGTGTTTACACCTGTCCCTGAGCATTACAGAAGAGAAAAGGCAGAAGAGCCCGGGAGCAGCACCATTCCTCAGAGATGGTTGCAGGGTGGTGTTTAAATCGTGCCCCCGTGGGAAGTGGACGGCCTGGGCACCCACCTCTGTCCTTGCAGTTATGTTTTTATCCTTGATGGTTCCTTCCCCAGTTTTGTTTTGGAAATCTTCAAAATTCATTGGAGCTTAGGCCTCGTCAACCTTTTTGAAAACCTAATTTTTTGATGTTTGTTTTCAAGCCCTTGAGCCTCAGGTGCAGATCTGCATTTGGTAAAAGGAAGTAGGATATGACTTTATATGCATTAGATAATACAGTACTTTAAGTTTATTATGAGATTCACCGGTGATTTCTGAACACCCACTTATAAGGGCAGCCCGGTGACTTAATTGGAGAAACAGACACTTTAGAAAGAAATGTAGGGTTTTCAGAAATCCAAACCCAGTTTGTCACTCTTTAAATTGCCATCTCAAGTCACATCAGAATGCTTATGTAAAATCGTTAAAATTTGAAACTGTATGCATTTTAGATGTTTTAGAGTCTAAAGAAACGTGCAGTAATGTGGGTCCTTTGGGTATGTACGTGGCTTGTTTTTTTTTTTTTTTCTTTCGTAATTTGTGAAAAACTTTAAATTGTGGAGTATGGCAATTGCAAAAAAAAAAAAAAGGCTATAACATTTCTAAGTATAGAAATACAAACAATGATGTGAATATCCAAGTTAAAAACCAGAGCACTCCCAGTGTGGACCTCCTCATTGCTCTGCCGTCTCCCCAGGAAGTAATCACAGGCTGAATTCTATGTTAATCATCTCTTGCTTCTCTTTATAGTTTAACCCATGTGTGTAATTCTAAACCGCAGCATGATTTGGTTTTTAATTTCTGGTTCGGTGCCTGTCTTCCCACTGAACTGGGAGGAGAGGGACTGTGCCCCTCCTGGTCTTTGGGCTGCTCTAGTCTCCGCACAGTACTTGGTGGCAGGAACTGAGTGGGTTTGTGTGGACTAATGAGTAAATAAACATGTTTATTCTTATAAAATGATTATTTCCAATTTATAGTTTGTCTGATTTGTAGTTGTAAATGCAGCACATAAATATGTGCATGTTTGAATAATTATGAAAGAAGGGTAGATCGTATTCAGTTCTTGGAATGAATTTGGATGGGTGGCTGTTAGAAGCCTGTACCCTTCTGTCCATTTGTTAAAGGAAAAAGTGAGGCTCGAACAGGGGTGCCCTGCCCAAGACCATTTAGTCCGAGGATGGCCAAGGTGGGGCCACAGTTCACAGCCCCTGCTTCCTGTGTCAGGATTCTAATAGGCAACACTCTCAAGATGGTTTCCTTCAAGTTGTGTGGACAGTGTTGCTCAGGCCAGCAGGAAGTCCCTGCAGGGGAGGGAGGAGGACAAGCAACTACAAATCGCCCCCCAGCATCATTGATTAGGATCATGTAATTTGATATAGAGTACAAGATAAACCAAAGAAACTTGTTAGAATGTGATAGTAAAGTAATATGTATGCGTAATGTTAATGGAATAATAGGTGATTGGAATTTACAGTGTCTTCATTAATCAGATGAACTTTTGGGAATACTCATTTTGGTCTGTCCAAACTTCCTGATTTTCCAAGCAAGAATCACAGGACTGAAGGGAAAATGGTGCAGGTGACATCACTCAGTAACTTAAGACTTCAAAAGTGACCCTTGTCTGGTTGGCAGCCATGTGTGTGTGTGTTGTTTTTTTTTTTTAATGTTTTTAGTTTTTTAGTTGTAGATGGACACAATACCTTTATTTTATTTATTTATTTTTATATGTGGTGCTGAGGGTTGAACCCAGGGCCTCACCTGTGCTAGTCAGATGCTCCACCATTGGGCCACAACCCCAGCCCCCCATGTATTCTTAAGTGGGAGCAACAGAGGGTTCATGACCGGTGTTTTTATTTTATATTTTAAATATTTTGTTTTGGATGGACAGAATACTTTTATTTATTTTTCTGCAGTGCTGAGAGTCGAACCCAGTGCCTCACACGTGCTAGGCAAGGGCTCTGCCACTGAGCTACGGCCCCAGCCCCTTATGTATTTTCCATAAGAAATTTCCTGAAGAGTAGGCATGGGTCTTCTATTGGAGGGTCTCCCAACCCTCCTCCCTCTCACTGAGGCCCCTGCCTCCACGTGTACAGAGTGAAGATGACTTTTCACATTACATCTTCCCCCAAGAGAAGCCCACAGAAGCCCAGGGAGTGCCCAGGAGAGCCAGGAGCGCCTGGCCACGTGGGCACTGCAGAAGGCTCGGGACTGCCTTGTCACAGGCTGCCTCCGAGAATGCTTGTTGAAAATGCCAGCCACCTCTGTTCTCCATTCTTTAAACACTTTGTCTTGGCCTGTGCCTTCTGACAGCCTGACGCTGGGTGTGAGTGCTGTGAAAGGGCCCATCCATTGCTCATCTGCTGCTCACAGGTTCAGGTTGGTGACTCTGCAAGTCCTGGTGATAGTGGATACTTCAAGGGAAATATAACTGCCCAAATTCTCAGGGTATTATTTTTAGAAGAACATGTCCACGTTGTTGGACGTCAACATTTTTCAACTGGATTTTGGCAAGCATGGGCCCCTGAGATTTTTTAAGTAGCTCTTATCAAAACACAACCAGCTACTTGGTTGGGGGAGGTGAATTCCAAAGGCTGGAGAAAACCCTGGTGGCACTGGTACCAGAGTGGAGGATGGGGCGTCCATAGCTGTGTGTTGATTTGGGCTGCGACAGAGGCCATGTCCAAGCCAAGCTTGTTCAGTGAGGAAAAATGTGAAGTTTCTAATCTTTGAACAGGGTGTTCAGGGAGGTGAAAGGGATCCGAAGCTCTGAGGAGTGCTGTTTAACTATTTATTGGCAGCGTCCAGAGCTCAGCCTTTTCTGTCTCCATAGCCTGGGGATGACGGTGGTGGTGGTGGTGGGGGGGGACCATGAGGAAAGTAGCAGTAGTTCCTGTTGACTAAGTGCTCCTGCAGAGTGGGACCCAGGGGCTCAGCTCTGCTGTCTCAGGACCTGGACTAGCCACCTTTTGAGGCCAGTGTTCGGATCTGGGTATCCATGAATAAACTGAGTCTTGCATTAGAGACTTTGATGTTGGATCAAATCTGAATTCAAACCTTGCTTCTGTGACTTTTCAACTGTGACGTGGGTCTTAATACTTGGTAAGTGAGGATAAGGGACCCACCTGAGGAGGTGGGAGTCCATGAGATGACGTATGTGGTGGGACACGCGGCCCACACAGCACTCTGCAGATGGGCCACGGGGGGAGCTTCGCTGCTTTGGTCCAGGTTCACAACACCAGCTTCCGCCTAGGTGTGCTCTGAGTCTCTCCTTCACACTTGCTGAGTGACTTCACAGCAAATATTTTGTTTAAACTGGGCCATATGGTTAGTTTTGAATCTTCTGTAATTAACAGAGCTCCGGGTGGAGGCAGAATCATTGGGTTTGGGGTCAGAATCCATCGTCTTTTGTGTGTGTGTGTGTGTGTGTGTGTGTGTGTGTGTGTGTTATAGGCATACAAGGTTTCTTTGAGGATTTGGAACAAACGAATGGTCAGTTTTTTCTCTTCCTAATGCACTAAGGGGCTCATCAGATGGTTCTGAACATTTTTGAAAATAGCACTCTATGGTGTACTCCTATAATCCTAGCTACTGGGGAAGCTGAGGCAGGAGGATTGCAAGTTTGAGATCCTGTCTTAAAAAGGGGGGGGGTTGCTGGGGAAGTGGCTCAGTGACACAGTGCTGCAGGGTTCAATCCCTACCAAAAAAAAAAAAAAAAAAGGAAAGAAAGAAAGAGAGGAAGGGGAGAAAAAGGCCACTCTCCCCTCCTTGTCCAGGGGACTCTTCCAGATATTGGTGTTTTGCAACCACCTTGGCTAACTGACCTCTCATTGTGGGTCCTGCAGGCAGGGTAATCAAGTGAGGGGTGGGTGGTCAGTAAGGTGTTGGCATCCCTGACAGCACCACTCGGCCCCAAGTGCCCATCTCATAGTGGCACACTCGTCCTTTGTCATCTTAGCATTGGAGTTTGAGTTAGATGAATGTGCCCGTCTTGGCTCTGCCTTCCTGACTGTGACTCTGAACAAACTTCCTAACTTTGGTGAGTCTCACATCGTCCGTAAGGTGTGGTTGATGGCGATGTCCACCTCCCTGGGAGATGAACAGTCCCTTCAGCAGGACGAGACGGCACACTTGAAAGAAGCAGCCCCTCCTGCCACCCCGTGGGTGCTCCGTGAAAAGTGGGTGCTCCATCCCGGGGTAAGGAATGGGAAACCATCGTGAGAATGTTGTCTGTTGTGTTTGTGGAGGTTCTACTGATGAGAAATGCCTTCTCTGCCTTGTGGCTCCAAATGCTGGATGAGATTTAAGCCCAATGCATGAGAGCCTGGCCCCCAGCAGCTGTTTACATGTTCAGATTCGGCCTCAGTATAAATAGCCTTGCCATGCATTCACATGAAACTGCTGAGGATTCAGGATTGAGGCTCACTGCTGGGATTAATTTCTTTTCAACAGACTGACTGTCTAGAGAATATCCATCATGCTCTAAGTGAAAACATATGTTAGCATAACTGATGGCATTGGGGGAAATGGGGAAAGGAATCATGGGAGATGGAGCCACGTCATGGGGAAGAACCATGTGCTTGTCCACAGCTGGGGCAAAAAATCAAAATCCATCCAGGACTGTTTCTTTTTTTACACCCCCTTTTAAAAGTTTTTTTTTTTTTTTTAAACATGGAAAGGCAAAGGAAAAAATTGATTTCCAGAAGGAATTTTTGAAACAATGAGCTTTTATAACCAGAGAATTTAGCCTCACCTTAAGTAGAATTTGGGTCAAGAAAAAGTGGAAAGGTCCCTTTTAGATTCCATTTGGCCAAATAAACTCAGTTAATAGCTAAGACATAAGATTAAGGTATAGTAAATGTTGTTGTTGTTGATTTTTTCTTGTAAATGCCAAAATAGTTACTATGTAATAATATACATTCATTTGCTGAGACCTTAAAATATCATAAAATAGTAATAACTTAATCATAATTTACTTTCTTGGGTTGGTTTTGAAAAATTCAAGTAATAAGGAGAAGATGAAATACCCATTTTTGACCGTTCACCTCTTTAATGGTCTTATGGGGCAGATTCAAGAGTGAGTGAAGGGTGACATCACATCTTCAACTTACTTAATAAACTAAAAAGTCCCCCTTTGGAAATCTGATTCCTGACCTTTGTGGATTTCTTGTGCGGGTGTCAGGCAGCCCTCACGTGGGAAAGGCTTAGACTAGGAGGAAGTGCAGGGTAAACATTTAGCTGGCACTGTGGGTCTTTGTTCAAACCTCCTCCAGCCTCACTCCCCTCCCCCTTATCTAGAACAATCTATCTGAATATTAGAAACATCAGTAAATGTTAAAGCAACAGCCTTTCTGGTAGGCAATTTGGCAACTAATCAAAAATCTTAGGAATGTGCATAACTTTGTTCTGGTAGGTTCTGGGAAGTGCTCTTGCAGAATAATAGAAATAAAATGCCCATCCAAAGACGTGATGTTAACAATTACTCCATAAATCCCCTGAGGTCATAGTTTATCCATATGCAGCTCTGCACAACTGAAAATGTTCACAATGCATTTGTTGTAAATGGAGCTGATAGCAATGGTATACTGCATTTTAGACGACATGTCTTTATTTGAAATCTGATAATTTTTTACTATGTTATTCTGCATTAGTGGAACTCTATGTGTGTGTGATAGAGAAAGGAAGCAGAAGGGTGTTTGCCAGGCTGGTGGGTGGGGAGAGGGAAACGGGGAGTTAGTGATTGATGGGCACACGGTTTTGCAAGATGAGAAAGTTCTAGAGACAGAGTGGGCATTGGTTGCTCAACAATGGGATGTACTTACCGTCACTCCACCACCGTGCGCTTAAAAACAGTTAAAGGGGCAAATGTTACATATATGTTACCACAATTCTAATTAAAAAAAAGCAATAGAAGAAGGATGAATAATAATGATTCTTACAAAATGTATGTTGGGGTATCTGCGCACCAACCCAAAGACTTGCCTTCTCAAGAAAACTTTGGTTTTCCATTATGATTATTTCAGCACATGTCTAAAAGTTGAGATTTTTTTCAACACAATCACTATACCATCATCACACCTCAGTTATTAAAAATGTCTTAGAGTAATTGAATACAAAGGAAAATGTTTTGATTAAAAATGCATTTATTTTTCTCAACGTGAACATATTTTTCCTGGATCAAGCTTTTTTTTGAAAGGAATCATCTGGGTCTTTTCAACAATACTGGTCTTGCCCGTGACAGTCGTGTCGGGACCTGGGGATGGGGGGTGTGGTGGGGTAGGTTTCACTCATCTTGCTTGCTGGTGCCGTGTCATTGCGTCCATGAAAAATGCCCATTTTTCTTTTCCTCTTCTGTTTTCTGTACCTTCTCCTCATCCTCCACTGCCGTCCTCCTGCCCTCTGTGCATCTGTTTGGACCCCTGTTAAGCGGTAGGACCCTAACTGATGGGTTGTCACCCTGAAGGTACCTGAGCTTGAGCTTCAGTGTATCACATTGATGGCTTGTGTTGAAAACACAGTGAATAGAAGTGAAGCAGCGCATACTTTGTTTAGCCAAAAGCTTTACTTGTCAACTGAAAAAGTTAAATTTTAAACAAAGGAAAAAAAATACAATGAATAGGACTCGGGAAAGGGAAGATCGGCAATCTCTTCAGTCTCCCTGTAGGTTTTCCTTTAAAAGCTCTGAACAGTCGGCTGCAGAGTGTGGTTTTGTATCGGGATGCGCCAGAACATCTTGGCAGTGCATGAGACCATTTGGGCACCCTGCTTACCGATAAACATAGTAAACAGGTATTGTTTACTATGGAAGGGTGACGTTTCCAAGAGCGTAGATTGAAGTGAAAAATCCAAATAGTTGCCCAGATGAGGGGGTAAGAGAGCCAGAGGGGACCGTAGCTGCTTCCTGGGTCTCTCTCAGCCCAGCCTGATATCTATCTAGTTCTTTGTCCTCTTGATAATGTGGCAAATTCTAGGTCAAGCAAGCCAGTAAAGCTGCCCTCTGATAAGATGCTTCGTGTGTGTTTCTGTGATTTCGTTTGGTCATTAAGAATCGATGACGTTCTTGACTTCAGACCTGGTATTAATCAGCAGTCTGAGGGGCTAGTCTATAATGAGTCTTAGAGGTTCCTTTGGGGGCTGCCAGCATGTCACCCTACGCACCTGCCTGCAGATGTGGGCCTCCCTCAGGACTTGATGCCAAGGAATTCACCACCAGCAGGGGACCAGTGATTTGTGTCCCCAGGTTTGCAGACCACTGAGCCAGATGCTCAGACCATCATCTTACAAAGTCCCACAGCATCTGATGATAAAAATGCCACTGTGGGATTTTAAAAATCCAAGTTCCAAGATTTAAAAATATATATATATATATTCCTAATAACATGTGGTTTTTCTTTCCAAGATGGTTATTTGAAAACTTGACTTCCTGTGCACTTTAGAGAAGGAGTAGACAGGGAACGAGGTCCTTGGTGGACACCGAGTGGAGTTTGCTTAAGCTTTGGGATTGAAGGCTCAGGTTGAATGGAGGGGAGGTGGCTTGCAGAATTGCCATGGTGTCACTGTCCCTTCCAGCAATCACGTTGGGACAGGATTGCTGTTGTAACAGTCATGAATGGATTCATATTTACATTGTGGGATTGGCTTCCTGATTGCAGAGAATGAGTCCGGCTCCGGCCACCTGACACTGCAGCTGTGCTGCTCTGGGGCAGCAGAGCCCCTCACCAGGTGCTCATACCGTGCCCTTAGACTTCCCAGTCTCCAGAACCAAGAGCCAAATAAACTTCTATTGTTAATAATTTTCTAGCCTGTGGTATTTTGTTATAGCAGCAGAAAATGAACTAAGACAGGACTATATCAGGGCCTATAAAAATGGGAAATTTAAAGAGAATTGAAAAGTGTGTGTGTGTGTGTGTGTATGTATGTGTGTGTGTGTGTGTGTATGTGTGTGTGTGTTGAGAGGAGCTAGTGACTTCAGAGCAGTTATATTTCAAGCTTCAGTTTGCATGTTTATAAAACAAGGGACTTAGGATAATTAATCATTCAAGGTTCTTTCCTGCTTGAACCTCCTGGGGCTCTGGACTTTATTAAATGTACAAACTGCATTTGCTGGGTGGGCAGCCAGGAAAATTTTATTATAGCCAAACCTTACATTGGGTAAATGCAAGTAAACACACAGACACACACACGCACGCCCTTCATCATGTTTCATAATGATACGATTTTTATTTCACTGTGCACTTATATTCTGAGTGCCTGTTGTTTCTTGTAGGGAGGGGGTACTTTAAAAATTTTGATAAAATCATTTGTCCTCTCTTCTGAAAAAGAGCTTTTGTGCTCTCAATGTGAGCTGATTGAACACATCATAGGGCTTGTCTCCTTATTTCTTTTCTTATTTATGTCTTTGGATACTGGCTAGTTGCCCCTTCGGGGTTCTGGGCACCCCAAAACCAACAGAATGCGTTTGAGTCCTGTGTGTATTCAGTTACCTGGGGCTCATCTGACTGTTCAGAATACATCACACCTGTCTTCTGTTTCAAGATGCTGTTACTCACGGGTTCAGAATTCTCTGTTGCCTACTTGAGGAAGAAACATGGTTTCATTTAAAATTTTTCTTTGTTCTTCAGTTTGTTCCATTAAAAATAAAAGTTTGGCCAGTACAGTCACCGTCCTCATGGTCAAGTTCAGCTGCCGAGTCCTGCCGCCTCCCGGGTCCTGTGCCCTGTGCGGCTCGCCCAGCTCAATTTGATCTTCGAACCCAGACGCTGGGGTTGAGCCGAGCCAGCCCACGAGCCCTCTCTTCTCCACCTGCTGGTCCATCCTCTGGGCTTGGCATTCCCTAATGCCTTAGCTAAAGGGGCTTTTTCACGTTGTCCCAAGCCACGAAGTCTAACACGTAAGCCATGATCTGGTTTTAGTCACCTTATTCTGCCCAAAGCACACCAGTGTTTCGAATTACCTCTCCCCTGCTTCTTGCCAGGTTTTCCAGAAGCCAAAGCTGGGATGCGATCCCAGATCCACAGAAGCCAGAGAGAATCAAGTCCTTCATCTTTGATCAGTTAAACAAGGGGCAGGGAAGGGGTTGGGAAGAGTGGCCTGATTCTAGATTTATGTTCCCATTCACTTCCTGTGCTGTTTGGGAATATTAAGAAATTATTAGGGCATCTTCAACTCTAGGACTGACATGAGTTTTAGTCTTGTTGTTCTTGTAACAAAATACCTGAGACTGGGTACTTAGAAAGAAAAGAGGTTTATTTAGCTCACAGTTACTGAGGCTGAAAGTCCAAAGAGAATAGGGCTGCCTCTGGTGAGGGTCCCCTAAGCTGTGTCCTCGGAGGGAAGATGATACCCTAATGGCAGGAGCTCTGGGGAGAGGAAGAGGTCACCAGGCAGGACTGGAAGCCAGAGCAAGTGGGAGGAGCCAGTCCTTGGAGTGCCCACTAGGCCCTGCCTCTTAAGGACCACCACCCTGGGGGACCGAGCTCCAAACGGATGGGCTTTGGGGCAGTAGTACACTGTATCCAAACCACGGCAGCAGGTGTGGGGGCCCAAGGGGACAGCCGTGTGCAGAGTTGTGCAGGAGGTCACTGATGAGCAGCAGGGGTGTGGCAGGTGCTGGTGGGGAACCCTGGCGTGGCCTGGGCTTTGGCTTCATGAGCGAGGTTTTAGGTAGGAGAGGAGGTGAGGCCCAGTGTCCCCAGGAAATGCTGGCACAGCCAGTGCGTAGGCGACCCCACTCCCCCGCTCTGGGAATCTGGGGTGCACTGGCCCGTCCTTGGGAGGGGGAAAGGTCCTTCCTTCCAGAAGGAGCCCCTGGTGCCTGTCGGCCTTCACCTCCTGGTGGATGCCTTCTGTTGTTCCCTAGCGTCACAGTCACCTGTCTCATATCTAAACCAGCTCCCGTGCATCTGCGGGTCTGCCTACTACATTTTTTTGACCGAAATTTACTTATTTCTTTGAATGGACTGGGGCGGGGTTGAAAAACTGTGCGTGGGGCGGCGTTTGTGGTGTTATAGGAAGAGCACTTACTGATGTTTGCAGAAACATCAACGTTGATGAGGTTGATGGCATCTTTTAAAATATAACCTGCTCGTGTAGGGGTGGGCCAGAGCCGGAGGGAGCAGCAGGGCTGCCTCTCTCTGCAGACCGGCCCTTCGCCCACCCTCCCGGGCCACTTGTGCTTCCTGCAAGTTGATAGCACATTATTCTTATTTGTCAAGTGCTCCTTTTCCGCCAGCCTCCGGACATGTAATGTACAGCACGCTCGGCTTGTTTGGGGAACACTTAAACAGCCACAGGCAGCTTATAAATACGATTTCCCTCTGTGTTTGGTGAGATAATTGAATGTTTTTCCATTGGAAATCATGAAAAGCTGAGCTCCTTGAGAAGATCAGCAAAGACCCGCAGTAAAATAGAGATGAAAAGATGGAATTGCAGTTTTCATGGAAACCAGGGGCTGTAGGCAGAGCCATTGAAATTCACGCACCCCGTATTCACTGGAATCATGGGATCAGGCCAGGTGCCTCGTGAACACTGAGTTAATGTGTTGAAATGGCTTTTTGATAGTTTGAAAGTATGGTTTATTTTATATTTAGTTACAACTGGAAAGAAATCTTCTGGTTGCAATTTCCACCCCCTAAGAAATGAAATTAGAACAATGAGCAGTAGGGCCAGTTACCTGCCGGGACTGACCTGTCAGGCCCACAGGTCACTCGGCAGGTCATCTGGCTACTGTTCATCAGGGCGTGGAGGTGTGGGGTGTGTTCGGAGGGTGTGAGTGAGTGTTAGAGTGGCTTGACGGAGATGTTGACAGCTGGAGGGATCAGAGAGAGAGGGGCTGACCAAGTCGCCTGTGCCTTTCCTCCTAGGGTTTCATCTTAAACAGCGTTTTCATTTACAATGTTTATATTCAAGAGAGACACCCTTTGCCATCTCCCAAGAAGATAAACACAAAGGCAGTTATTACCAGATGGATTTTCCTTTTTTTCTTAATATATTTTTTTTAGTTGTTGATAGACCTTTATTTTATTTATTTTTATGTGGTGCTGAGAATCGAACCCAGTGCCTCACACATGCCAGGCAAGTGCGCTACCACTGAGCCCCAGCCCCAGCCCCAGCCCCAGTCCCTAGCAGATGGATTTTCTAGAGGGAAAAATTAGAGGCAACTTAATGTCCATAAATAGACTTGATCGATAGAAGATGGCATACTTAAAGTTGGTATAATAATAAGCGTTAAAGTAATAATCTTTGCTTATAGTTACCAACACAGTTCAACCTCAGGAATGTAACATTGACTGATACAAAAGTATAGTTTATTATTTATTTTAAAATCATGCGTACAACCACTTGTCTATATTTTTATGGATGCGGGTGGTGTGTTAAATAGATTCCGAAGATGCACAAAATGAAAAATAGCCATTAGTTCTTGAGATAGGGAGAAGGAATGGAGATAATTTTATCCATGATATTTTATACATCTGTAAAAGAGGGCTGAAATGAATATGAAAAGGTATTATTTGTCATTTCTGGAGAGGGGACAGAATGTTACTTTTCTTTTTCTTTTTTTTTTTTGTAGTTGACTTTATGTTTAAAACTGCCCCCAAAGACTATGTCTATTATTCAAAATTCATAAAAAAAATTATATAGAAGAAAATAAAAGTCGCTCATGGTTTTATACATCACTTTAAACCACAGGTTTCTGATTAGCCATTGCTCTTTGAAGGAATTTCGTTTAAGGAAAGCCTGCATAGTGTATGTGCAGAAATTCAGCCTGATGTCCAACAGTGAAGTGATGTCTTCTCCGCCATCAAGCGATATTTACCTTGGAGTGGGTTCCCTGGGTGATTGTGAACCTCAACCTTTTATGCTGTGCCGTTCCCCATTGGTTTTCCTTTGGCCATTTCTTTTCAGGGTGTTTCCCCCCAAGGTTTATTAGCTTTCTCTGCCTGGTTTGGAAATCAAATGACTTGTGATAGGCACGAAGCATTCTTGATTCTAACTTTATTTTGTTACTAATTTACTCATGGCCTTGGAAAATCACCTCCCATTGCCATTGAATAAGTCACCATTTATTGAGCCCCAAGCACTGGATGGTGGGTTGGCAGGGAGTAAAGTAGGTGTGACCCAGTCTCCGGCAGAGGCCCACAGAGCCGATGGCTGCTGCCTCCATCCTGGTTTCCTGATCTGCAAAATGAAACTGATAATGCCCACGTCATCTCCCCCAGGCCACTTGGGGATCATCAGGGGAGGTGGTCCGGGCACACACGGACATCTTCCACCTCTCCCTCGTGCTTCATCTGGCTCTGGGCTCCACAAGGCCTTCCCAGGGTGGTGGCATGGGACCTTTGCATATAGCATTTCCTTTATTTTGAATGCCATCCAGGTTCTCCTCCACCCCTCAACCTCACCTTGAAAACAAAACCTTGGTTAGAGGTGATCCCAGTGGGAAGTGCATGCCTCTCTCTTTCTCAGCTAGGACTGTGGTTGAGCCTTATGGACTTTACTCTTAGCACTTTCTTACAAGGTACTGCTAGCACCGAGTTAGCACTGGAGCCATACTCGGTGCCAGATAGGCCCTGGTGCACACCAGGTGCTCATAGGGAGTTTGTGTGAATGAACTGAATGGTAGTCCCTCTGAAACGTAGGCAGAGCGGAGCTTAGGGGAGAGGGAGGCACGGGGCATCTCTGAAGGTGGTGCTTGGAATCCTGGGGAGAGCCAAGTGTCGCCACCAGACAGCAGATCGTGATCTTTTTGTGGGATGTTGTCTCCCCCTGCTCCCCCACACTGCCCTGCTGGTAAATTTACAGTAGCCTGTTGGTTTTATTCTAGCCGTGAAGGTACATAGAATTAGGTAGTTGAACTACGCATTTCTGAGCTATACCCATCCATTAATGCTGCGTTCTGAGGGTGTTGATTTCGATCGTCTTTGCTCCGACCTACGTATCGTGGGCTCCTGTTCTGCTCAAGGCTCAGGGACCTGTGGAGCTGGGACCGTCATCGAAAGCTTCACGGTCAGACGGGGCAGGCAGCCCCTGTCCATGCTGAGCCCTCACGGAAAGAAAGCTGCACGTCGCAGAGTGCACGGGGATTAGCCAGTTTTTTCTGAGATGTAAAGTTCTCTCTCCTGCCAGAGTGATCCCTCGATTCCTAAGGGCCATGTAGATCATTCTATGTGACAGTAAAAAGAAGCTGAAAACAGTCAAATGACTTACAAGTGCATTTTCTTATTTTTTTCCCCCTGGTGACTGACTAATGAGGGTAAAATTGGTGTCAAGGGACACGGAGTGAATTCCCTCCATTGGCACCAACCCATTTCTTGTAGATAAGGAGGGCGGGACTGAGGGAGGGTGAATAACCCAAAGGTCCGAGTTTACTCCAATGGGTTTCCAGCTCACTGCGGCAATGACTTTTCACATTATTTGATGTAATTCCCCGGTGATCTGGCAGAGAGGCAGCATGACAGAAGGGGACACATTAATTTTGGTGTCCAGGATCTGGGCCTGATTCCCAGTCTGCCCTCTTACTAGCTGTGTGGTCTTGGGCGAGTTGGCTCTCTGAGCCTCACTGTCTTCCTGAGACGGGATTCACAGCCCTGACTTTGCCCTTTGAAGGAGATAATGTAGGTAAAGCTCGCCGGCCCAGTTCTCCGTGCACCGTGAGTCAATGCCGGCTCTCGTTACTGAAGTGTGAACACCAACACAGAGCCACTCATTCTCTGGCTTGCCGGGGAAGGGAGAGGTGCAGGTTAGTCATGAATCACTCTCTGGAACAATCCCCTTTGGAAACTTTTCTGAAGTCAAATTTCAAACCAGTTTCCAAAGTGTCCACAATTTCTAGATATTGCCTTTGGGTGAAAGGGATCCTCTTTAATTCTTCTTAAAATGTATCAGTGAAAACTATCAAAGGAAGGAGCAAAGGATCAGGGAGGGGTTTGTTATTATACCGCGGTGTTTGACAAATGGTTGTCACCCTAGGAAAATAAATGTCTACGTAAACACAGGCAGACTCTGAAACACGCATGCTCCAGCGTGACCCTTTGATCTTGGGGCAGTGAGCCTGACTGTGTTGTCTTTGGGGTTTGTCTTCCTGTGTCACGGTCACTGCTTTGAATCAGCCTCTGCACACTCATCTGCTTGTTGGTGTGGGAAGTCCACCTGGGTTTGTAAATCTAGCCTGTTTTGCCCTTGGTGATATGTGAGTGCTTTCCAAGGCTGGTCCTCCTTGCCTTGGTCTTTTTATGGCAAACCTATACTAGACTTTTGTCCAGACCCTCTGGTTTGGCCTGGAGGTGCAGCAGCCCCTGGTCCAAGCCCCTTGCCCGGGTAGGGTGGTTGGCCGGAGCATGGATCTTTCCTCAAATCCACTCTTTTCCTCTGTGGGGAGGGATTCCAGCTCAGTAGGATTACACAGGCCTTCAGGCAAGGTCAGCAGAAATATGACCGGCACCCCAGAAGTCTGCCACCGTGTGGGGGGCCCTTCACCCCCACGCCAGGGCTCCAGGATGCTCAGGGTTAACTGAGGCCCGAGGCGGAAGCCTGTAGCTAATGATTGCTGACTGCTGTTCTCTGGTGAAATGTGAAAATCCATATTCGTATTCAAAAGGAGAATTGCTTCCGACTTTACTAATGTTTTAACTTTCGGTTAATCTGTAGTACATTTCACGGCCCAAAATGAAATTGAGAGGTGCCGTTACCTTAGGGCTGATAGACTGCAGCATATAGGCCAGATCCAGCCCAAGAGCCAAGGATGTTTCTTTGGGGGGTGTGGGCGTACCGAGGATTGAACTCAGGGCCACTCGACCTTGAGCCACATCCCCAGCCCTCCTTTGCTGAGGCTGGGTTTGGACTCGGGATCCTCCTGCCTCAGCCTCCAAGCTGCCGGGGTTACAGGTGTGTGCCACTGCACCTGGCTGCCAAGAATGGTTTTGACATGTCTTTTTTATGTAAATTTTTTTTTTAAAAAAAATTGTGGTAAAACAAACATAAATAAAAATTTATCATCTTAACTATTTTCGAGTGTTTGCTTCAGTATTAAGCAGACGAGCATTTTTGTGCAACCCGTCTAGGACTTTCATCTTGCAAAACCAAAACTCTATCCCCATTTACATTTTTAAGTGTTTTAAACAGAGGAAAAAGTGTGTTTCATGATGAAAATGACATGAGACTGCCATTTTGCTGTTTATACGTGGATGCACGGGAGTGTGGGACACACGTGAGTGTGGGACACATGTGAGTGTGGGACACACGTGAGTGTGGGACACACATGAGTGTGGGACACTGCCCGGCCCATTTATTCTCCACCCTGTCCCTGGAGAACTTTTGTGCTATGGGAGCAGAACACAGTGAGCACCAGGAACGCTACAAAGCAGGACAAACGTGCTGCCCATCCTTCCCCGGGGACCTGGAGTGTGTGGGTTTCGCAGTCGGCTCCTGCTGCTGGAGGGGGGGCTATGGGGTGGGGCCGGGAGGAAGTGGGGGGGGCAGGGCCTCCTCCCACACCCCAGAGCCATCGTATCGCCTCTCCCCGACCGCTGACTTAGGCACCTGTGTGTCCCTTTCTGGTAGATCTTGAGTGTTTTATAAACGCTGCTAAGATCCTGGCTTCGTGTCTTCACAGTAAGCTTGTCTTCGTCAAAGTCGTGTCAAAATCAGTTAATTCCACATTTTGAAATGTCTCCACTGGCCGTTCTGATGATGCTCTCTCTGTCCAGGTGAAAGCAACGAGCTTCTGTTTGGGGTTTGTTTTTGACTCCTCCATGGTCTCTAAAAAGGACCGAAGGTGGGGACCGGGATACTTGAATACAGACAATAGAATCTTCACAGATCCTTCTGCGGGGAGAAGCGGCGGCTGGTGGTTGTGCTTGGGTGTCTGCCTTCAGTCTCCTCCTGCCTAGGCGGGCTCACTACTGCAGCTCCTAAATGTCGCCCTCGGTGTCCAGCATATCGGGACCAGAGGGTGACCAAGGGTTTGTCAGGCTGAGTGGCATGGGGACGGACGTCAGGGATGGGCTCACAGGGGTGGCCGAAGGCTCAGATGCAGGACTTTCCTCCTGGAGAGGATTCTCCCTGGAGACCAAGGTGAGTGTGAACTTGTGCTTGCACTCACCAACCGCGGAGCGGGATCCTCCTTTTTCCCCTGGAGGCTTCCCTCTTGAGGGCTGGACGGCACAATCTCTGCCTCCTGGTTGTCGGTTACTCAGTTGCTGTTCTCTCTTCTCTCCCCCTTTTTCCTCCTGTTTCCAGATTTCGTGTAGAAAAGTCTGGAGGCTCCTGTGGCCTCCTTGGGCTTGAAGGTGGAGGCTGGCTGAAGCCCTGAGAGGGGGAGGACCCCGTGGTCACGGGAGTGTTTGCTTCCCTCTTGCTGGGGACCCTGATTCCCTCCAGGGAGGGCTGTTCCTGTTGGTCACGGAAACAACCTCTAGGGACACCCAGAAAATCCCGTTAAAACTTTTATTATAAGAGCTTAAGACAGAAGTGGCATTTCCATGCCCATCCCCCATCTTCGACAAGGAGCGAGCGTCTGCCCTGTTCTTCACCAGGCCCTGGCCGTCCACCCACCAACCCCCAGCAACGTATTGATTAATTTTTAGAACCTTCTAAATGTAGGTTGCAAACCTCAGAATCTTTCAGCATTCTCTTCTTAATCAACCTTTTGTTTGAAGGGTTTTACTTACATACAGAAGAGTGTGTAAATGACAAGCGTCCCACGGCATGGCTTTCCGCTAACCCTCCATTCCTCAACACTCCAGACTGAATCTCCGAAAGATCAGTCGTGCGCAGAACCACAGAACCGTGAAACCCGATTTTCATGCTAAATTCCTGGGACAGTGCGGTGCGGAGCCTTGTCCCAAGTAACCTTTCCCTGGCCACCGGGTACTCTGCTTTATTACGGTTGTTAAAGAGGAGGGGCAACTTTTAAAAAATGGAGGAAAGATAAGAGGTGGGGGAAGAAAAGATTTAGTATTTATGTAATTATTCCACGGAGCCACACCCCAGCCCTTTTTGTATTTTATTTAGAGACAGAGTCTCACTGAGTTGCTTAGGGCCTCTCTCTGTTGCTGAGGCTGGGTTTGAATTTGCCATCCTCCTGCCTCAGCCTCCCAAGCTGCTGGGATTACAGCTGCCTGGCTAGTTTTTAACTTTTATTTTTCTTAACTACTTGGATTATATTGGCTAAATGAGTGTGTGTGTGTGTGTGTGGGGTGCTCAAATGAAAAATTTGCTTTCAGGTAAAAATAAAGGCAGTTGTTATTTATTTAAGACCTAAATGAATCAGGTATACTGAATTTAATGGAAAGTCTTTAAGAATGGGTAATTTTAAATTTTTTTTATTTTGGGGGGTACTGGGGAATCAAACCCAGGGCCTTGCATATATACCACCAAGCTTTTTCCCTAAGCTGAGAATAGTTAATTTTACAGAAGGGTAAATAATAGAATTAGCCTCATATTTAGCCTGAACGTCAAGAGAATCATTATTTTCAGGTAAATTTAAGTTGTTTTCCAATGGCACTTTTCATTTTTGACCACTAGAGCAGGGATTGAGCCTGAATTTCTTCCTGTTTGGTGAGGGGCCATCCTAGGTCTCTGTTTCCGCAGGTATTTTCACGTTTTCAATAGCAAATAACCAGTGTATCTGGCAAGGTGGCTCTGCTATTTTTTTTTTTTAGGATATTGGAGACTGGGGATTGAATGATAGCAGGGATGTTCTACTTCCCAACCCCCTTCCCATTTTTTGTTTAGACAGGTTCTTGCAAGTTGTCCAGGCTGGCCTTGAACTTGTGATCCTCCTGCCTTAACCTCCCAGGTTGTTGGGATCACAGGGGTGCACCACAATACCCAGCTTTGCAATTAATTTCTTAAAGCTCTTTCATAGTCTGCCCTAAATTCTTTGTATGGAAAATACTGGGTTTTAAATATATCTGTTTTTTTTTTGTTGTTGTTGTTGTTTTAAACATTTTTCTTTTTTTTTTCCCCATTGGACACAATACCTTTATTTTATTTATTTATTACATCTGGTCTTAGACGTGTTTGGACCTGGGCTTTATTGGGTCTCGCTTTTTAAGCTGTGCCTGACTTAGAAAATGCTGGTCAGTTTTTCTTGGGAAAATCTACTTTATTGAGTGCTCCACTCCTGGCATGTGGACCTCGGGTGGCACCCTGAGATTCCTGTATCCTGAAGCCAAGCCAGTGTGACACCAGGCACCAGCCTCATGCTGGCCAGACCTAATGCTCCCAGGGACGATGGAGGACAGGGAGTGAGCTCCCTGTCTGCAGGAGGCAAGCATCCTGTGCTCAGTCAGCTTTCTCTCCAGGGCAGGGGAGACCTCTGCCTGTCAGGCAGACTCTTGACAGGTGACAGGAGAGAATTCAAGGATGCATAGGTTTACAGCAAAGAGGAAGAGCTTTATTAGGAAATGGAGAGGTGAACAAGCCCATTCTCAGAGCAGAACCCATCTCAAGAGCAAGCAGCACTGTGGAGACCCGTGGATCTTTTTGTAAGGCCCCAGCTTGCTGACTCAGGTCATTGATCTCGGGTGGTGGGTGGACTGCGAGACATTTGTGGTGGCCTGCTCTTCTTCCAGGATCTGCAGGTTGACATCGCGTCCTCTAGCTAGATAAGGTCTGCACTGGGGCTGTATTGTAGTTTTCTTAAAATACATCTTTATCTAATCTGGAACGACATCGTAAAGCTTAAGTACAGTGTGCTTAAACTTTAATCAAAACGAGGCAGTTTTCATAGATGCATGAATCCACAGGAACTCTAAGATTTGTAGATTTCTCAAAAAAATTAGGAGCGGCAGACCTGAGGACAAAGCAGGTCAGGGGAGATGGGCAACTGCACGGTGGTGACCCTTTTGTCTGCTGCCCCCCCATTTTGACTTCTTATCCTGCCTCAGGGTCCTGGTTGCTACTCTGATTTGAACTCTCATCAGCTCAGGTTTCACAGGCCATTAGGGAAATTGTAAGGATGGGGCTCTGGGTGGGGCCTCAGGACAGAAAGAAAACCCTGGACACTCCATTACTAGGACTCTGGCCATTTTTGTGTGTGTGTGTGGGGGGGCGGATACTGGGATTTAACCCCGTGGTGCTCTACCACTGAGCTAAAACTCCTCCTTAGGAAATGGAGAGGTGAACAAGACGTGTTTGGAGACAGGGTCTCCCTAACTTTTCCAGGCTGGCCTCAAATCTGTGATTCTCCTGTCTCAGGATTCAGAGTCGCTGGGTGCCACGCACCTGGCTTCTGTCCTGGCCACTCTTGAATACAAGTTCTGGAAGAGTTGAGTCCTACTCTGAATTCTTTGTCCAGGTAGTATCTGACACGCAGGCATTCCACAAGTATTTGTCAACGTCATGATGAAAACCAGAAGTGCTGCTGCTCCCATAGCCCCTGGGAGGTATTTGGTGCGCAGGGGAGTAGACGTTCAGAGCCCCTAATGAACTAAGCTTTGTGAAAGACGTTTTCTGACCTCTAGGAAGGAGCTCAAGGTCAAGCAGTGGAGGAACCAGCAGGGATTTGGACCTGTTTGCCTCATTGCAAAGTTCCTCATCTCTCCCCTACAAAAAGAGACTGGAGACTGATGTCATCCGGTGATACATGCAGCCACTTTTAAGTCTTTGTTTAAAAAGCGACAAAACCCACTGTTTGACAAGGTGGGGGATAAAGAAGTGGAGTTTGCCAGGCACAGCCCTTAGGGCCCAGGGACTGTGGCCACCCATGTGGGCGGGCCTGAGCCTCTGCACCCCGCTGCCTTCCTCCCACACTTGGTAGGCCTGCTCATTTTGTCAGGGTGATCTCTACAGGAAAAAAGAGTCGAGATTTCAAAAATGATCAATGAGGACAGGAGATATCTGCGGGGTATTCAGGCACGGTCCCTGGGGCTTTCCCCAGCACCTGCTGCCTGGCTTGGTCTAGAAAACGCACTGTGGCTGCTCCAGTGTCCCTTTGTCTGCAGTGCTGGGCTTCACTGAGCTCAGGTTTCCATGGGCAGGAGGAGACTCAAAGGAAAGAGGGTCTGTCTCACCACTTTCGTTACTTCTAGGACAGGAGTTCGAAAGTTCATGGCCCAACTTTAATCTCTAATTTTGCTTTGTTACCAAAAAACCAAAACCAAAACACACAACTCCATTAGCATAGAAATGATTTTCCTTTAAAAATTCTCTGCTCTCCTCCTTTCTCATACCTTGTAAAATCAAAAGGCCTCGTGGAGGGGCTAGGGATGTGGCTCAGCGGTAATGCGCTCGCTTGGCATGCGCGGGGCGCTGGGTTCGATCCTCAGCGTCACATACAAACAAAGATGTTGTGTCTACCGAAAACTGAAAAGTAAATATTAAAAACTTCTCTCTTCCTCTCTCTCTCTCTCTCTTAAAAAAAAAAAGGCCTCGTTGATTCAACTGAGAGGATTTCAGTCCAAACATAAGCATTTACAAAATAATTACTCATCAGCTCCAGGTTGTACTTGACTATCCAAAACCAGACCCACAGTCAAATAAGTAAACACCTTGCAAATGTCAGGGTCATACCTGTCCATCGGGTAAATTTAGTATTGAGATCAATGTATTCCTCTTTCAAGCTTTTAATTCAGGCCAGTTAATAGATACTTGTCTATTGCAGGATTTGTCCCTTCCCCAAGTAATACGATTTTGTTACAAAGTAAGCTTTAGCCACACAATGCTAGATGGATCTTGCTGTCCTTGAGTGAGACCGGGAATTAGCCTCCTCATCTGGGGCTGTATTTATCTGGCAGATACATTTCAAATCTAACCCTATAGCTGAGAGGTCTGAGGCTCTGGATTTCTATGTGTGGGATTCTGTAATAAGTTCACGCCTCAACCCAGGCTCCAGTGTTACAGAATTTCGTAAACACTAACAAATGAATTCAGATTCTTGTCATTCAAAAGTCAATTTAACACAGTGAACCATTTATATGTGAAATACGCAGTGTCTGGGAATTGCTTTCACATAAAATGCAGGTCCTGGATGGAGTGTAGTTTGGCACATGTATACACAGACACACACACACATAGATCTCATAAATATATATCATCTATATAAAATGTATATGATATGAGAAATGTGTATATAAATATATAACATGAGAAATAGGACATGATAAATATGATATGTAGGGTAGAATAGAGTAATTGCTAACATTTTTTAGGTTTTGAAAGGAAATGCACCCCTCCTCCTTTCTTGCTATCTCTGAGAGACTGAGCTAAACCATTGGGACAATTAGTAAATATAAAATGCCCCACTTTCCTGGTGAGAGGTTGGCACTCTCAGGCCTGAGCAATTTCAGGCATGAGAAGAGCATAAAGCCTTCCTGGTGAATGGCAGAAATGTGACCTCCTGGTCACTCTCTGGGCTGCAGACAGTACGATTTGTTGTAACATTTTAACATTCTTGAGAAACATAAGATCCTCTTTCATGCCTGGATTTCTCACTGCGTTTTAAAAGCATTTTCACGGAGGCACTGCAAGATTGTGATTTGCATGTGAAGCCAGGAAGGGGGGCGGACAGGGTGAGTGCCATTTCCAGGAGGCACAAGCAATGTTCTGGGACATGCTTAGGTGGAGTCACAGCTCGTTTAATGGTGACAGTTGTGTGTGGTTCCAGCCGTCATGCCTGTCACGGTGGCACTGAGCACCGAAGGCCAGCTAGACCTCTGTGTTCAGCTTCCCCTTATTGATGTGATTGATGGGAAGAGGACCCAAAAGGCCAAGGACAAGGTCCATTTCTAGGTTGGTGGGTGTTTCCACGTGTCTACAAGAGGCATTTGGAATGATCAGAGCCTGCTGGGTTTGCCTGGGGCATCGGGGATTTCTACAGAGCTGGTGAGGTAGAGCCAGAGTTCCTCCTTGGGCACTCCATTCCACTCGGCCCATTGAAAAGAGCTGTTGATCCTCAACGTTACAGCATAACGAAAACTTAAAAAGAAACCAGTGTACAAGGGTATAGGTAAGCCTCAATCACAAAAGCTGGCTGATGATATTGCATCAGTAGGCAAACAGAAGACCTACACAAGTTTTGAAATCATTGGTTTAGGGTGAAAAGAATATGGATGATTTTTTTTCTGGTTTAAGATGGTCTCTGATATTATATTACTTTGTAATATTTTATATATATATATATATATTACTTTATCAGTTAGATTTTGGTTCATGGAAGAATCTAAATAAGTCAGCTTTTTGGTATTCAAAAAGTTTCAAAGACAGAATTGTCCCCCCAGAGTGCCGTGATATAAACCATGGTTAGGTTCCCAGGAAGGGAACTTATAGTCCTTAATGTGATTGCATAGGATTCACAAAACCTGTGTGTCCTCCGAGACCCGAGTACCTCCCAAGCACGCAGCGAGGAGGCAGGGCTGGGGTGACAGGGAGACCAGAGTGGGGGCGGGGGGAGTGAGAGCTACGGTTGCTTTTCTCGTGTATGGTTTTTTGGGTTCTGTTCTTAACTTTGTTTTCATGCTAACAGCTGGCTGATATTTTGATGGTTTAGATCTGAAGTGTCCCCCAAAAGCTCAAGTGTGGAAAGCATGGGCCCCAATGCTGCAGATTCAGAGGTGGGGCTGTTAGCAGTGGTTGACCATGAGGGCTCTGACCTCCTGAGTGGATTAGTCCACTTGCTGGACTCCTGGGAGGCAGGTCCTGGATGGAGGAAGTACGTCACTAGTGGTACAGCTTGGAGGGCTTAGCTTCTCCCTGGTCCCATCTGTCTCTCTGCTTCCGGCTACCAGGAGATCAGCCTCTTTCCTCTGCCACACCTTTGTGCCCTGATGCTTCTGCTTTGGAACCAGCTGACCCAAAACTGAATCTTTTGAAACCATGAGCCAGAATAAATCTTCCCTACCCCGAGTGGTCCTTGTCAGATATTTTGGTCACAGTGACACAGACAGAGCTGAGTAATAGAATATGTATCAACATTTTAAATACATTTTAAATATCTGTTTTCTTCAAACAGTTTGCTAGATGAAGTCAGGATCTGGCTGCCAACCCTTTTAGAGCCCTCGGATCTTCTCCAATAAGGAAACAGATCCATGTACTCATCCTTTATAAAACGGCCATCCGTATCCACCTAGGTTGGTTCCGTTTACTCAACAGACGACTTCTATGTGCTGATTACAGACCACACTGGAAGGAGGAGGAGGAGAGCTTGGGAATGGACCAGAGAGTTCTTGTGAGAACCTTCTGGATGCAGCCTTGGGGGTGACTTCGCATACCAGTGGCAAAGCTGTGGACTTTGGACATGCTTTGTCTCTGAAGGTGCACGCGGAGGAAGCTTGGGTTCCCACTGTAACGGCCTTGAGAGGTGGTGAGTCTGTAAGGGGTGGAGTCTGTGGAAGGTAACTAGGTCTCGCAGAACCACCCTCAGGAGCCATTAATGCCTGTCCTGCAGGACTGGACTGGTCACCTGGAGTGGGTTAATAGACAGCAAGTCTGACTTTCTTGTCTGCTTTTCTTGCTTCTGATCTTTTTTGCTTATTCTTCTCCACATGTATCCACTTATCCACCGTGTTGTGACACAGCCTTGGGGCCCTTAATAGCACTAGTGCCATGTTGTTTAGACTTCCCAGTCACCAGACTGGTGAGCCAAATAAACTTCTTTATGAAGTACTCAGCTTTAGGTATTTTGTTTAGCAACCTAAACAGACTAAGATTCAATGGAGGGAATCTGATTTCCATGGCCCTGTTTTAGGCATATGGTTATATGTTAGTCTACTGTGTGTTGCTATAACAAAATACCTAAGGCTAGATGCTTTATAAAGAAAAGTGATTTATTTAGCTCACAGTTTGGGGGGATTCAAGAGAAGGGTGTTGACATTTGCCTGGTGAGGCCTCCCTTGCCTGAGTCACATGATGGATGCCATCATGGCAAGAGAGGGAAAGAACGGAGAGCTTGCATGACGAGACAGGCAGTCAGGGACCGAGGAGGGGTTTGGTTCACTCTTTTAAAATAACCCTCTTGTGAGCACTAGCCAGGGTCCCAAAAACTACCATGCTTTCTTCCAAGTGTAGCACCTCCAGAGTTCACCTCTTAAAGGTCTCACTGCCTCTTTCCATTGCCACACGGGGACCTGGCTTCCCAAACATGGGCCTTTGAGGGACAAACACTCAAACCACAGCAGCTCCACTCCAGGTTCTGAAGACACGTGACGTTTGGTTCATGTAGGGCAGTGGTCCCCTGTCCCAGCTGCCTGTCAGAAGTCAGAAGTCTTTAACACACACACACACACACACACAGACACACACACAGACACACACACACACACACACACACAGACACACACACACACGCCCAGGTTCTGTTGCCAGAAATTCTGACTGACTTGGTGCACAGGGGACCTGGACATTGGTATTTTTCCAGAAGCTTCCCATGTGATTCTGACGGGCAGCCGGGGACAAAATCTTCGCACTTGGTCGGTAGTAGTTTAAATTGAGCTTAATGGAAATATCATCGGGACTATTAGAAAGAGCGGTGGTTTCTCCTGCAGGTCTACAGTGAGACTTCACTATTGAGCACAGAGGATACGTGAAAGCTTTGTCTAATCCTTAACAGGCGTTTGCAACCCAGTCTGCATGTCAGAATCTCCTCGGGGACCCTTCAGAGATGCAAGTGCCCCGCCTACCTTCCTCTGTCCCATTGCCAGGACACCGTCCAGGACTGGGCCATGGGGTGGACGCCTGTGTGTAACTGGCCACTTGATTCTAGTGTGCCGGGGGGTTGAGACCCAGGGCCTCGTGGCTGCTCCCTGTGGTAGCCCTTTGGTGACTCAGGGGGTACGTGGGGTACACGCCTTGGCATAATAATGATTCCTTCTCCCAAGACCTACGCAAAAGGCCCACAGGGCTTGCTCCTTGGAGAAGGGCAGCACTGAACAGTTCTTTGATTCTGGCTTTTCCCTTCTTGATTCTGTGGACTCTGTCGTAAATGAAGCCACGTTAATTATCAACGTCCATAAAGGATTCTTGACACCTACTGAGACGAGGCCACGGTGTCCTTTTTACTTTAATGCTCTTTATTCATAATGACAGCATAATAAATCCTCAGTTTATAAGTACAGTGGAAACAATATCCAGCTAAGTGTGCCAGTCTGGAAATTTATTACTTCTATTACAGCTCTTTAAATATTTTATATATTTAAGAGGATGTCGAGGTGCTGTTTATTTCTGTGTCCCAGTTTGAGTGTCTTCACTGAGAAAGTGGAAATATTCAGTGATTGGGAAGTTAAATGCCTTATATTAAAATTAAATGTGTTCACCCCTTGTCTATCTCTCTCTCTCTCTCTCTGTTGTTCTCAGTACTAGGGATTGAATCCAGGGGTGCTTTGCCACGGGGCTACATCCCTGGCCCTTTTGGAGACAGGACCTCCCTGAATTGCTGAGGCTTGCCTCAAACTTTCCCCCCTCCTGGTCACACCTGTGTAGCTGGATTCCAGGTGGGCCACCATGCTGTCTGAAGTGAATGCTGCACATTATTTGCTTGCAGGGGCCCTGTCTGATGGCACCTCTCATCAGGATGGGAGTGCTCTGTGCTCTTGCCACCTGGGTGGCCACTGGACAGGTGGCTTAATGAGGGACTGAATTTTTTATTTAATTTTAATTAAGTTTCTCTACCTTCATGTGGCTGATGGCTGCCGCAGTGGGCAGAGCAAGGTGAAAGGGTTGCTGGGTCCAGTTTGAGAAGAGATGGGGCTGAATTGGGAAGCAGAGTGGCCGCTGTCCCAGTAGGCGTCAGACATGCTGAGCTGTGGACGGTACATCTCTGTAGCCCTGAGCTCTGGCCCTGTGACTTGGGGAGCCTGTGATCTCCGTGGCTGTGGCTCTGTGGGTACAGGCGCAGTTCAGGGAGAGACTCGGACCCGGTGTCAGGCTACTCCCTGGCCCCGCCCTCTGACTCTCACCCACCTGCTCCCCGACATCTTGCTCAGCGCTGAGCTTAAATAACACACTTACAAGCCTCCGGGCCTCGCTGCTCCACCCTCCTGAACCGCTCTCTCCCACAGCCACTGAGACGATCCTTCCCACAGGGTCCTTCCTGGACACCCCCCTCCCTGCTCTCTGTATCATAGTGTCACCTGGTCAGTCCCCTAGGCTGAGTGGAGCCTGGCAGGACACTGACGTATCGTCTGGGCTCCAGGACTGGAGAGTAAGCGGCATGACCAAGGTCATCACCAAGCCCCGACCTTGGGTGGTTTTGTTCACGTCCACTTCTTCAAACCCTGACTTTGATAAGCGAATGAATTTTTATGGATAATTCAAATTCTTGGACTTTTTCTCTTCCAAACTTGTTTTCAGATTGCTGGTTCAATTTAATTGACTCTATTCATTTTTCTCATTTTTCCAAAAGCCCTGTGATATTCTGGCTGAGTTTCCACCAAGAAAAGTAAATACACAGACAGGTCTGCTTTTGTTTGAAATGAACTTGTGAAAAGACTTCATGGGATACTGACGCAGTCCTCACGTAATTAAAAATATCTGGTAATTGTGTATTATAAATAATAAAAGCAAGTGCGAAATAACACACTCATTAGTCATGGAGGCTGGAGGGAATGGGACCTCTAGTACCTCCCGTGGCAGAAGTCTTTGCCCGTCAGTGTGTACTTTACTCCCTAGTTCTTCATTCAAAGAATGAATAACTCGCTAACCTACACAGGCTTCATTGTTGTTCCTGGGAAGTAGAAATTTGGAGCTGGGCGTGGTGATGCACACCTACAATCCCAGTAGCTCGGGAGGCTGAGGCAGGAGGATTGTGAATTCAAAGTCAGCCTCAGCAATTTAGCGATGCCCCAAGCAACTCAGTGAGACTGTGTCTGTAAATAAAATACAAAAAAAGGGCTGGGGATGTGGCTCAATGGGTAAGCACCCCTGGGTTTAATCCCCAGTGCCAAGAAAGAAAAGAAAATTGGAAGCTATAAACTTAGAGATTGGGCAGAACAAGCTGTGAGAACTCAGGGCTCTAACTCTGGCTTTGGGAAATCAACAGAGGAACTTGACAAGCAGCCGCAGGGGCCCGGAGCACTGCAGCCAGGCTGGGGATGATGCTGGGTGTTTGATAAAAAGTTTAAAATTCATTTTTTCCTCAGTTTAAAATCTTAACAGAATTACAGACATATTTAGAAACGATTTCTACCAAAGAGGATTAGAAAAAAATTAAGATTGGATCTTCCGGGAGAATTTCTGGAGAATGTTCCTCTGTTGAATATTTTTTGACATTGCTATAAAAATGAGATATCATTATACCCACTATCTTAGAAGATGTTTTACTAAAATAATTGTGCTTATCAGTATGCACATGGTATCACACTTTTCTGTGTATAATGAAGGACTTCACGTGCGCTGCAGAGGACTTGTCTTTCCAGTGCATTAAAAAGGACCGTTTTGGCTTGATTAAACAAGATAACTACACAAATGCTGTAATCTGTGGATGAGTTTTGGTGAAAGAAAGTGGCTTTCTGTAATTTGACTTAGTTTGGAATTTTCATAAGGAAAATGAGGACATCTTATTCATTCTAAGGAGAAGACGGAAGGGAAGTTTGAGAGGAAGCTATTTATGCAAAATTAGTGTCAAGAAAGACTAAAGTTATTTGTGGCTTTGACTCTTCTCTGAGCTTTTCGGAACAGCTGAATGCAGGAGCCAGTCTCGGCGGAGAATGCCACATATGGCGATTAAAAGCTTAGTGTTTTCTCTAAACGCCTAAGAAAGCAGCCGAGTTTACTGAGGTTTGATGCAATCACCCAGACCTCGCAGAGGGGCAAGGTAATAAAGAAGAAGAGGAGAACCAGGCAGAACCGAAGTCCTTAGATGCGACACTAGCCGGTGCTGAGCTTTGTTATCACATTAAAAGAGTTGGTTTTGGTTTTTGTTTTTAAGCCTGTGAAAAATCTTTTGATAATAAGCCTCCTCATTTTATCAGCCAGCCCACACTTTGCCAAGATAATCCGCTCTTACTTTGAGAGAAATAAACCTAAAGGTGGTGCTTTGACCTAATCGGCTTACACCTTGAACTGAAACTGTATTATGGGTCGTCTGTATGTCTCTGAAGGTGGGAGTAATTAATTAGCTAGTCTTGAGGACACACTGCCCCAGATAGGAGTTTTTACTGACTCCGTTTAAGGAGGTACGCTTTGCTTAATAAATCCCGACATTTTCTTGGTGAGCACTTCCTGTTTGGGAAGACAACTGATAAAGAGCCCGTACTGTCTGGTGTGACAGTACATCAAGTTTCGAGTTCTGAATGGCCACGTGGGGTCCGTCAGTGGCTACCATATTGGTAGCAGGTCTGGAACCCTGCCGTCGTTACAGATGGCTGTGTTTGCCTGCACTTGGACAACCGTTCCCTCTACGTGCAAAGGTCTCACGATGTCCGTGATGGCAGCACCGTGATCTTCCCTACCCAGGCCCTACCCGACCCTGTCCTCACCTTGCCATACTTACCTGGCAAAGCTAAGTCCATGAGAAATGTTCATGTCAACCTGAAGCTAGAAATTGGAGCCCCAGGAGCTAGGTGGTTCAGGTGGCTTTAGTAGAAACGTGGGTCCTTGGGAAAAATAGTAATAACTCTTTATAGAATTGGCTCCAGGGACAGATTGCCTTTGCTCTGCTCCTGGGGAGTCGAGGGATGGGGAGACTTTCCAGAGGAATCATTTCAACTTATTTATTTGGTCTTGCTCAGTCCCTCTCTTCCTTGGTGTTTTTTTCCCGGTTATATTTGCAAGTGAGTTTTCTTTTGTCTCTTGGGGAGATGAGAAAGTTAATTTCTAACATTTGGAGGGTCTCAGAGTGCCTCAAGGTAATTTGAGTTAGCAGGGGATCAAAGCTAGGCAGAGGCAGTGCTCGCTGCTGGCTGTTGACTCTCTAGAGCCGAGGCTTACACAGGCTAATTTTCCGAGGACTCCTTCCCCGTTGGGTAGATGGGAAATGTCATTCCTGTTAGCAAGATGAGCTTTCTTGGACCTGAAGCCACACGGGGTTCTGTTTAACTTATGGTCTGACTCGTAATCTCAAAAAATAAAAGATTTGGGGGCTGGGGTTGTGGCTCAAGCAGTAGCGCGCTCGCCTGGCATGCGTGCAGCCCGGGTTCGATCCTCAGCACCACATACCAACAAAGATGCTGTGTCCGCCAAGAACTAAAAAATAAATATTAAAAATTCTCTCTCTCTCTCTCTCTCACTCTCTCTTTAAAAAAAAATTTAAAAAATAAAAGATTTGGAAAGCTGTTTTCTTGTCCCTATACTTTTCCAAAAGGTGCCAGTTTTAGTATTTTAGAATCTAAAACACAGAGCCGATGTTCTCCTTGACATTATTTTTCATTCAATAAAGTAAAGAGTCTAGATCGTAGCAAAGTTCATGTCCCCTTCTATTGGAACTTAGGGTGTTTTAATTTTGAAGGGTAAAAATGCAATGTGTGCTCATTTTTAATTTTTTTTTTCTAAATTAAAATTCACAAACACCAGCCTCTTCCCATAGTTCTCCCGTTTGACTGGATCAGCCTCTCATTTTTCTCTCATTCAGAATTTTCTGGGTGTTTTTCCTTTTCTCAGCGAGCCTCGGGGAAGATGTGTGACTGCTTGGTGATGTCGCTGGCTGTCTGAGAAAGTCAGGTGCACTCGAGACGTGAAACCCTCCTCATTATGCCTCCTGTCATCTGCAGAATTTCAAACCCTGAGTGGATCCTGATTGTCATGAAAAGAACCAGCCGCAGCGTGGGGTGCGTCTGGCGTGGGGGCGGTTTTGTTGTGCCCGTTTGGCTCTGACTGCCCTGAAACTCAAGAGAAGGCGTTCCAGCCGCCACCTTCCCTAGGAAGACAGCCTGGTTCGGGCTTCGGCCGCTCGCCCTCTCCAAAATTGAAATTGAAATGCTTATAGCAGGCAGCTTGATGATCAGCGGGTGCTTTCCGACCAGCATTTTGGTGGTCACTCTAGGCTTGATGGGAGGCATCATTGGGTACAAAATGAGCCCATTTGTCACCACCTCTAGATTGAAGCCTGACTCCAAGGCCTGGATGCTCACGGATGGCTTCATGTCCCCTTCATGACCTGTGCAATGTCCAGGCCCATCTCTGGGTGGATTGCTCCATTTGCTGGTCCGTAATGCCCCACACTCTGCACATCTGCCATGGTCCCTAATACCCTGTTCTGGAATTGCTGAAAACCACCGGCTTCTCTGTCCTTTCCACCCCGTCTCCAACCCCGGGCAGCACCTGGCGTGCCCCCTGCGCCCTCTGTCTCCAGACAGCACCAGCTCCGTGCTCCTGCCTCCTGCTGCAGCCCCCTCCTCCTGCCATGTTCTCGGCTCAGGCTCATCAGTCTGTCTGCTTCTCTTGGTCTCCTGCTTTCGCCCCGCGCCCCTGGAGAGTGCTTTTTGATTGGTCGCCTGATCCGTTTGGGTTCCCTCAGTACTGCTCTGACCCCCTACTTCCTGCCTAATAGGAATACTCGTTGTACAAGCCACGCTGTCCCTGTCCTCACGGGGCTTGAGGTTTCCGGGGTTTGGAGTGGGGGTGTGGCGGGGGAGAGCGACATTAATCTGGTAGGTTGCACAATAAGGATCCATTCCCAGGGTTGAGGGTTTGTTGATGCCTCTCTGAGCGTGGTGCTCCTCAGTGGTTTTCCTTCTTCTTTGAGACAGACTCCACACTCCCCGGCGGGTGGGCTTCCAAAATGCTTAGATTCCCTCCTGACTTCCCGCCTCGGGGTCTGCACCGTGGGATGTTTCTGCCCCTGTTTCTTCACTGTGGCGCTCCAGCGCTCTCAATGTGGAGGCCTGTCCCGACGTCTCCCTGGGGCTGCGGCGGCTGCGCTGTGACCCCGTGTGTCCTGCCCACCGTGCCACTGGGCACTTTTGTGCTTTCTCCTCTAGGTTTCAAGACCCCAGGGGGCAGAAATGGGTCTTCTGTCATTTTGTCCCTAGTATCTATCATGACGTCTGGTGCAGGGTGTGAGTCCAGTGCTCAGCGCTGCCACGAAGGTGGTCACTGTTTTGATGGGGGCGTGACACCTGGTTCCCACCTGTTCCCGGGCCTCCTGGTCAGAGATCTGATAACACCATTTGCTCATCAGCTGGGATCCTGGTCTGTGTGGCATTTAAATGTTCTGATTCTACGTTCTCCTGGTCTTTTCTCTCATTACATAATTATTTATTTTTACCCAGCTCCCAAACATCTTCATCAGGCCCATCATATGGTATGAGTTCTATTTCTGGGTATTGTGGGAACAGCAGTTTTCCCCCTGTGTGAACAGTTTGACTTAGCGGGGTGATATTTTATAACTCATTAATGTTTGTGATACTCTGTGCTCAAATATTCCATGTCAGCTGTCGGCCCCTGGAATTGATCCCGCAGCCCATCGCCAGGCACTAAGGTGCCGTGTGGTCCCCTGCCAAGACTTGCCACATGCAAGGCAGACGGGAACCGCACGCTTGGCCTGGTACATGGGCACACGGACAAGCAAATCCAATCATGCCTCTCCTCCGCCCAAGAAAGAATTAACATTCATGTTACTCTGGCTAATGCTGACTATTGAAATTAAATTAAGCACCACGTGGGAAATTCTAAGAAGGGACTTCTAAACTGGAGAACACTTTCATTCCTGCGGGGCAGAGCTGGTGTCCACCGTTCTATGCTCCGTGTGAACTCCCATGGTGCTTACTGCTGGATGCTTAAAAAGTGTGTCTCTTCCCAGTGATAGGTGACAGTGTGTGTCTGAACTGTCCTCGTGAACAGGCAGTCTGTAAAATATCCGGCTACCTGGTCTCTTCCTGAGCCTTTGCTATGTGCAGGTCTTGCATGAGACACCCTGGCCTGCAAAGATTGAGTCGAGGGCCGTGATTTCTGTGTCCTGGTGGCGTGGACTGGACACTGTCTGCTCTTCCCTTTGCGGAACTGAAGGGGAGGACTCCCCATCCTGGAGGTTAAGTCATTTAGTTTAATCCTCAGGGATAAGCAGATGCTGTCACCGGGGGGCCTGACATCTGGGACTGTCAACCTCTATTACTAATGGGACCGAAGAGATGGAGTTAAAATTAGGTCATGCAGGAAAAGCACACTTTTGTCCTAGAGGAGAGACACCCCCCCACACTCACTCTCTCACTTTATTCCAGTCCACCTTCCAGCCCTCCCCTTTGATGTGGGCACATGTTTTGGGGGGTCTTGTAGGTGGCGGAGAGCAATTCAGCACCCCCAACCAAGCCTTGCTGTCGCTGGAGGGTCTCGTGGTGTTTATGCTGGTGGGCAGACTGACCAGAGCGGTCCCTCACACCTGGCAGCCAGGGACACAGACTTGCACTGTCTGGCCTTGGCTCTGCCTTGATGCCCCCTGTTCCTGGAGATCAGGAGGGAGTGCTCTGATAGCCGGGTGAGCACATTCTTTCCTGCTGGCTGCTTACCTGGAACAGGGTTTTCTAAGTTCCCATGGCTTCATGCCAACCGTGTTCTAGTGCAGTGGCCCTCATTTTGGGGGTGTCCTTCTCATGAGGCCCGTGTAGCCACGTCCAGGTGTATCCAGAGAACTCTGCTCTGGGAAAGAACAACCCACGTATCCACACGGAGAGCCTGCAGGTGTGTGTGGAGCATGGGCCGTTTCTCAGGTGCAGTTCTAGGCCCTGGCAACGGAGGAGGGAACTGAACAGATGATATTCCTGCCCCGCCCGGTGGGACTTATGCTCCCGTACAGAAAGCCAGGAACAGAACTGATGCCATCATATGCCAGGAGGTACCTAGAGCTAAGAAGGAAAACAGAGTGAGGAAGGAAGGAAGGAAGGAAGGAAGGAGAGGGTAGTGGTATGCATGTGCACGTATGGGCATCCATGTTTTTTTTTTTTTAAGAGAGAGAGAGAATTTTTTAATAGTTATTTTTTAGTTCTTGGCAGACACAATATCTTTATTTGTATGTGGCGCTGAGGATCGAACCCGGGCCGCACGCATGCTAGACGAGCACGCTACCGCTTGAGCCACATCCCCAGCCCATGGGCATCCATGTTTATACAAACTCATGAGCCTGGCTGGTAACATGACATTCAGCAGAGACCCACAGGGAGTTCGTCACGTATTAGTACTGAAAGATTTTTTTTTTTTTTTGGGGGGGATCCTAGAGATTGAAACCAGGGTCACTTAACCACTGAGCCACATCCCCAGCCCTTTTTATGTTTTATTTTGAGAGAGGGTCTTGCTCAATTGCTTAGGGCCTTAATAAGTTGCTGAGGTTGGCTTTGAACTCATGAGCCTCCTGCCTTAGCCTCCCAAGTTGCTGGGATTATAGGCGTGTGCCACCGCACCTAACATAGTGCTGGAGAGGGAGGGAAGAGAATATGCAGAGCCCCTCAGGTAGAAAGGCATTGGAGGAACAACAATGCAGCCTCTGCGGCTGGAATGCAGTGAGAGGGATGGTGTGGTAGGGCAAGGAGCCCAGAGAAGTAGCAGGAGGTCAGGAGTTTAGATTTCATTGCAAATGACATGATCTGACTTGACCTTGCACAAGGACCACTTCAGGAGTGGCCAGGAGCGCCTTGGGTTGAAGTGGCCCTGGTTCAGGTGGGAGGATGCGATGGAGTCCCAGATGTGTGCTGAAGGTCGAGTTGATGAGATTTGCTAAGGAATGGGGTCTTGGGTATGAGAGGAGGAGGAGTCCGGCACCATGCATAGGTTTTTGGTCTGCAGCTGGCAAGGTGGAGGTGCCAGTTTTGAGAAGAGGAAGGCCAAGAGGTGACTGCATGAATAAGAACATTGGTTGCTGGGCCTTTGGTATTTTCTTTGTTCCACACAAAAGACTCTGAAAGGATGCTCGTCTCTGAATGGGGAAGTATTCCAGACGCCTGATTTTTTTGGTTCCTTGGGTCTGCAAAACTGGCCTCCACTTTCCACCCCGGGCAGGTGTTTTGGTTGTAGAATGTGTCTGTTCAGCACAACCTGCGTGGTTGGATTCCAGACCTGCGGGGTCACTCCTGTGATGGGCACGTTTCTGCAGGGGACACTTGTCTATCACCAGGAGTGTGCCCACACCTCAGCAAGGGTCCCAGCCTGTCACTGGGAGTGACTTGTGTGTTCGGGATTCCAGAGGCTTCCATCCAGAGTCATTAGGCCCTGTGATCTGGGCCTGTGGTGGGACAGTGTGTCATGGAGGGGGCCTTCAGCCAAGGAAGCCTGTTCACCTCGTGGTGGTTGGTTGAAAGGAGAAAGGGAGGGTGAGAGGGAGGGAGGAGGTGCTGGGTCCCGAGACCCCCTTCATGGACGGCCTCAGGGGTGTAAATCCAGTAGACCCCACCTCCTGAAAGGTCCACCACCTCCTAGCAGTGCCACAGCCTGGTGACATCAACAGATGGACCTTTAGGGGACATTTCGGATCCAAACTGCAGTACCCCACGAGCTAGCAGAGAGCTCCCCACGCTCCGGCAGCTTCTCACCACAAGTTGCTCCTCCCTTTTGCTGGGGGAGTGACTGTCCTGGCCTCTGGGTCCCCCGGTCTTTGTTATAGCACCCCTGGGGACTGTCCATTGGCCACTCAGAGCAGGTCTGTACCAACGCCACCAGGTTGACACCGTGTGGCCCAGATACTCCACAGCGTTTTCTTGGAGAGAGATGGTCTTGGGAGGCCCGGAGACAAAGCCGCGATTGAGGAGTGATGCTGGGAACAATAGCTTCTGTGTTCTCCCAAGAACCTCTTTGGAGAGCAAACCAAACTTGGGTGGGTGGACCTTGGAAAGGCCCAGGAGTGGGAAGCAAAGTGTCATTATCCTCCCCTGCAGGAGTTTTTCTGTTGACATTTCCTGTTCTTCACAAAGCACCGTGTGTGCCCTTGCATGTGGTGTTCTGGAAGCATCCACAAGGCGTTAGTGACTCTTACATGCTGTGGATAATTGTAAAAGTATCCATTCATTACCTGACTCGAGGGAAGGGAGCCCACTGAATTCAGGGCCGCATTCGTATTTTCACCCAGGAACCTGACGTCCTAATGGGCTTCCCATTCTCCACCCTACGGGCTCCTGGCCTTTTCTTCTCCCACCATGGGAGATGCCAGTAAGTGCGCAGCAGGAATGAGGCAGGTGGGGGAAAGCCAGAGGGGGACTTGCGTGTGTCTAAACATTTTAGCCTGAATAATGCGATGGTAATGTAGCCCGTGGTCCAGAAGGGCACCTCTCAGAACAGAGGCCACTTGTGGCAATTTAATTCCAATTTAAAGTAACTTTTCATTGGCATATTCAAGGGCCCACAGCCACCCTGCTTAGGACTTAGCTCAGGTCTGGAGCAGTACCTCAACCCTGGAGCATCGCGCTGGCCAGCGCTGGTGTGGCACGTGGCTCCAGGACCGTCTGTGGTCACTGACACGCATCTCACTCATGTTCACCCAGCCCAAGGCCTAGGGGGAGGAAGGTGCTGGGAGGCCCCAAGAATCTTGTTCCACTGTGATGGGGCAGTCATGGTGGCTGGTGCAGGGAACTCGTTGTTTTGTTTTTGTTTGCATCGGTGAGTCTGAATTTTCTCCTCCTTCCTCATACTTGAAATCCTGGTTGAGGACAGTAACCACGTGCTACACCGTACCTGCTCTGTGCAGGTCACAGGCTCGCTTCCAAGATGCTTGAAAATATGACCCCCGTTAGTAAAAAGAGAATGGCATATCTTAAATCTAGGAGGCCAATAAGAGAGGAAGCAAAGTGAGAAGTGAGATCAGGTGAATGTTAAAGGTCTTTCACGGATCCTGTGATCCGACTGCACCCAAGACCAAACCGACGAGGCCTCTCTTCTCAAGTCACTGTGGCGGACGAAAGTCATCCCCCCACTCATCAGTCACATTCAAAGGGACTTTCTTTTCTGGTGCAGAGCCGGCAAAGGCGGGTTATCATGCTTTGGCTTAGGCCAGGCATTGGGGTCGGTGTTTGCCAAGCTCAGAAGGCCTGGGAGGACCGGACCCAGGGAGGGCTGGGGCGGGCAGTGTTCCCCCCACAGCAGGGCGGCTTCATGGGGCTCCCACCAGATGACCCTGGAGGCTCAAAGTCATTCTTCAGAGGAGGTGAATGAAGGCCACCCGAGAAAAAGGGCAGTGGCTTCCCAGAGGGGACCACTGAGGAAACGCGGACCCCTCTGTGGCTCTAGGCTGTGTTCTGTAGGTGACTCCAGAGTCTGTGGGACACTTCTGGGTGTCCAGCAGCTCACAGAGGCCTGGAAGTGGACTCCAAATGCTGCGAGGGAGTAGTTGGTGTGAGGAATTGAAATTTCCACGTTCACGACTTACCATGAATGAGGGTCGAAACAAAGCCGAGGCTGTGGCCATGACACGGTTATGAGAGGTGACCTCCCTGAGCCTAGAGAAAGGCAGAGCAGGGACTTATCAGGCTAGCCTGGGCAGCCAGAGAAGATGCCGCCCCGTCCAGGAGGCTGAGCAGTCCTGGTGCTGGCTCATGGAGACGCCATCTTGTTCACCTGGATCTTCTCACTGTTGGGCCCAGACGTTTCTGGACCGTGAGGTCAAGGTGGCGATCCATCAAGACAGGCTGGTGTTGTCAAGCGAGTAGACGTGTGAATGCAGAGATCCATCTATAAATAATCTGTAGACTCCAGCCATCCCCCAACTTTTGATCATCTCTGGCCAAGCTAATTGGTTTTCTTTTTTTCCTGAAAGGAGAAGAGAGCAAACAGGTACGTGCATCCGCATCATTTGACCCTATCGTGGCTTCCTTTGACCACACTGAAAAGAACTGGTCACTAACTACTACGGTCATCTTGACCCTCCTCCTCATTGAAGGAAAGCCCAGCCCTATGAAACTGGCATTGTGTGCTTGTCAGAGTAAAGCCACTCCCCTGATCAGCGGCTGACCAAGACGAGCAGATTATCAGATGGCATGACGGGTTCGGCTCTCTTTTAACTAGCTCTGGACTATTATTGACAAATACTGTTACCATGTGTGTAAGCTATATTTGGATCATGCTGTGCTCCCACCAGTGAGTTCTCCAGATGTCATATGACTTAATTTAAAATAAATTTTTAAAAAACCCCACCTTGTGAGGTGAGGACAGTAACCTCATCATTTCCTTCTCCACGTGAGTCACTGGAGGGAAAGACAACGAAACCCGCCGGGAGCAGGAGGGCGAAAGCAGGGAACGGTGACTTCTGGAGAGAATACATTCAAAAGTCACTCGCAGAGGTTGTTTTGGGATCGGTTCTGTTCATTTGATGGTTTGATATCTTCTTCCCCTACTGGCAAGAGTGGAAAGCATTTCATTCTTAAAAAAAAAAAAAAAAAAAAAAGTGTCCCCAAATGTTGTTTTGTTTTTGTTTTTTTTCAAGTCCACATTTACTTACCTAAAAGGCTGCATTGTTAGTGAAAATGAATGAAATCAATGTTTTGGGCTTCTTGCCTGGTATAAATTGCTCCCCTTTCGAAGTAGTCCTATTGAGGAGTCCTTTTCAAAGTGCTTCTGAATTACGGGGCAGGCATCATAAGTTGGTTTGCTTCCTCTGCCAAGCCCCACTGATTCATGGTGGCTAAGGGAGCAGTATGGTGCCATTCAGAGCGTCCTTGGCGGACACAGGAAGGACAAAAGGGATGTTTGATGGGATCTAAATTTGCCATCCTTTCTCTGAGGGAGGCCCTTGGTTTAGATTTAAGGACACTTGCTGGGTTCTGTTCACGAACTCCAGGTTTGCAAACAAGATCACCTTTGAAAGCACTGAAAATTTTCAGATAAAAATCACCTCCCAGGTGTCCATCTCTGCCGCTGGGTGAGTCAGTTTGCTAAACATATTTGACTTGCTGATCTTGTTCCGCAAGGCATTGTGGCCTTAAAGAATAGTTCCAGCCGCTAAGAGATGGTCAGAAATGTTTTCCTTCCAGTCTGAAAACTCCTCCAGAAATACAAGTCCGTTCAGATTGGTTAACTAGGATGTTTGGCCTATCGAATAATAAATGCCAAAATTCTTTATGCGGCAGTAAAGCGTTGAAGTTAGAAGATTAGGGTATATATGTATCTGTGTGGTGTTCTCAGATTTTTTTTATTCTTAAAATTGATATAAAGTGGAAAGGGACATAATAGCTACAATTCAAAGCACAAGAAAGAGCCTTGAACTTGAATACGTTTAGGCCGCGGGTCACCTCCAGCCCAGTGCTTCTCCAGGCCGGCTGTACATGACACTCTCTGGGGAGCTTTAGAAAGGCATGCCCGTTTGAGAACAGCTATTCTAGCAGAGATCTGTGTCTGTGGTTTCCTCAAAGTGAACTCCTCTGTTATCTACCGCTGGTAGGATCACCCTGGATTTGGCCTCCCCCTTCTCCTGCCTCATTTCTTCCTTTTCCCTGGCCCCCTGGCTGCACCCCACCCACCCACCAGAGCATACCCGTGTCATTGCCTTCACCTTTGCCCATACTGTTCTCTGTCCTTTCTGCAATCTCCCCATCTCTTGCCGTTCCAGTTCTCTGGGTAAAATGGCTTTCCCCTAAGCAGCTCCTTCCTGCAGAAACGCCCTTCCTTCCCAGGGCAGAGGTGTTTCCTTCCTTTGCATTTCCATGGCTGCTGCTGTTGGAGTCATGGCTCTTCAGGTGTGCCCACCACTCCTAGCACTGGAGACTTTCTAGAAGCATTTGCTGATGAGCAAGTGCACTGGGGGTATAATACCTGCCTTCCCTTCTGTGGTTCTGAGCCCTGTTAAAATGCTTGTAAACAATAAAACATTTTGCAAAAATAAAGTGATTTAAATGACTTTTTAAATGACACTGATTTTAAATGATTTTCAAGTGATGGTTTTTAAATGACAACAAATGAATATCCATTTGTCACCTTCCTATAAAGTCGAGTCAGGGTGGGGGCAGGGGTGCTTTACTTATTATTCAGAGAACCGTCTGGTGGCCCTGCAGGTGGATAGGAAGCCTCACCATGAGGAGGGAGGGCCGCAGAATCGCCCTGCATGGCCAAGTGCACGGTGCAGCACGGCTCACCAACTGGAGCTAATTAGCTGATGTGTTTGCCTTGGGCAGCAGCTCTGTAGGTCCAAACCCTTGTCCAAATAGCTGAGCTGCCCGTGAACTTTTATTATGTGGACTTACATCTCAAAGCCATCTGCGCGCGTGGTTTTTGTGAAGCAATTATGGTGCAGGTGTGCAATGGAGATGAAGTAATGGCTTAATTATTTGGTGAAACAGCAGGCGTTGTGGACTGGGGATCCGTTTTGCAAACTTCCAGGCTTTGTGCATGCCATTTCTTTGCAATTTTAACACAGCCTAGAGAGAGAGAGAGGAAGGGGGAGAGAGAGAGGGAGAGAGAAAGAGAGAGAGAGAGGGAGGGAGAGAGGAGAGAGAGGGGGTGGAGGGAATTGTTGTAACTGCAGCCAGCTGTATACAATAATTTTAAAATGCCAGCCGGCTCTATTTTTAAACTGAGCTAGGAGAAAGTCTGCCTGATTTGTGTCTTCAGTATCACTGCTGTGGGGCAGAGGGAGCTTGCTGGGGATGCCCGTCTGAACCGTGCAGGGCAAGCCAAAGTTGGGTAAAGGCACATGGTTGGGAGAAGAGGCCTGTCTTTCATCAGATTCTCAGAAGGGCCCCATCCGCCACCCCCATAGGAATGAGAGTGTTGAATGTTGTTTTAGAGGTCTTTACAGTTCTTAATTGAATCTAGGAATTAAAGATACATCTTGAAAGAGGTTTTTGTCATGTCCTAGGAGACAGAAGCAGATCTTGGTCATTTTCTATATTAACCCACCCTCCATGCATCTCCTTTGCTGTCCTCACACACATTTGCATTTTGACCTTGACATTTCCGAAGAGAAACCGCAGAGAGGTAGAGAATGAAATGAACCACGAAAGCAGTATGCTAAGACAGAAGGTGACCCAGAATTTCCATGCCAGGAATCCCCACCCCCAGGCTCCTGAGCTGAGCCTCTGGTGGCCCTGGTGTACCCCATGTTTTTAAGCACCTGTCACATACCTGTCATTTTGCATGTACCCTCTGTTTCTTAGCCCTTACAACAGCACTGTGAAGGAGATGTGGTCATCCCCCACTTACCAAGGACCTTCGTACACCTTGCCTGGCGTTCCTCCCTCCTCTGTGTCCTCATTCACGCCGTTTGACATGGACACTGACTGCGTGGCCCCAAGTTTGCCCAGAGATGGGCCTAGCGAATACATGCTTTCCCTGATGAGCACAGAAAATATCATTTCCAAAGTGGTCGACTTAACCTCTGTAGGCACTGCTCGTCACGTTCCCTTCTTTCTGTCATCGTGGTGTGCCGACCTGGTAAGGATCAAGCAGTCAGTTTAATTTTTCTCAGCGACGCTTGGTTCTCGATTATTTTGCGTTTGCTCTGCCAGCTGTTCCCAGGAATATAGTGAGGGCCTTGTTTTGCTTTTATCTGTGTGTGTGTGTCTGCTGTTGACCCTTCCTGCTGAGGCTTCTTCTTCGGAGGTTCAGGAGTTCTTTGGTTCTGGAGCGTGTGCACTGAACAGAGAAGGTCGGTGTCCCTGGCCGTCGAGGGGTTTTGAGCTGGTGAAGGAGACTTGAGTCTCCAGCACGTTGGCTGTGTGATAAAGTGGGGGAGTCACCTCTGCTGATGAATGGGTAGTGTGTTTCTTCCCTCCTCCCAGACACGTGTGCTCTGGGAATTCATGTGGTTCTGTGCTAAAGGTGCATGTGCATAAGGGTTTTCAGACCTTGTGCTGGTGGAGCCACAGTGTCATGAGCCAAGTGGCTCAGATGCAGGAGGGCCTTCTGAGAGCCATGGAGCTGGAGGGATGGAACAGGGGACAGTTGATTGCACTGGGCCAGCGGTGAGCAGGCCGCAGGCATTATAGCCCCACTATGTGTGACCCAGAGAATGTTAATGACACATTACTTAAAAAGGATCATAATTAATTTCTGGGTAAGGAAGTAATTCATGCCCCGGTAGTGGTGGTGGTGGGGGGGAATGTTGAGCCCACACAAATTTAAAAAGAAGGGAAAAAATTCTACCCTGCAGAGATAACCATTATGATAAATGTTGAGTGTCTGTTTTTCTTCCATATAGGATATCCTATTAATATTGACCTTTGCTGAATGCGGCTTTTCTTTGCCTCCCTGTCTTTACACCATCTCTGCCATGCACTGAGAACAAGCCGGTCACCAGCCAAGAGACATAAAAGGGTGCTCTGGCTGGCTCCCTCTGAAAGATGGCTCCCAGCAGGTGAGGGAGAGGGAAAGGAGGGGCGCCTATTGAAGTCAGGATGTAGTCATTATGCATTCAGATGATTTCTTTCCTTGCCTGTTCCCCAGAAGAAGCAGAAGCCTTGAGCATTGTGTGTAGAGTTATGCTCCTGGCGTGGGGGCGGCGGGCAGCAGAACTGCTAAAGAAGAAAAAGTATTTTAACAAGGTATGGTCTGGGCCAAAAGAACCACATTAAAGCCTTCACTCCAGCAATCGACTTGGAAATTGGGATTTATATGTTATAAGAACCACACGTGAAACTAACCTCCTTCCTTTGCTTTTTCCTTCCCTCCTTCCAGACACCGAGCTCTGAGGCTGGCAGGGGCTGGAGAAGGAGGACCCCCTGTGCCGTCTTACGGGGTTGGCTTTGGTGATGTGGGTGACATCAGGCTTTCCCTGGGCCACTGTCAGGTGTCTGGACCCATGGTCATCCAAACCCCATGGCTGTCTTAGTTTCCAAGGGCTGTTCTGTGACAGTGGAGCGAGATGGGCAGAGGCTTCGGGATACTCCTGCAGCACCCCAGGGTGTGTGTGTATCAGTGTGTTTTGAGTGGGTTGATTTCCAGGGAAATGTTGTGTTCTATGAGGTTGGAATTATAAACGCATACACAAAGTGTTCTATAATTAGAAGGTATCTTTGCCTTCCCTCTTGCCAGGGCCACTCTGTCAGAGCTCCCTGATTTACAGCTTGCCGGGACCCTTCCTTTGTGCCCCCACCCCCTACTTTTTTCTAAAAAAGAATAGCATCATTGATATTATTCGACTACCTAGCTTTTTTAAAAAATATACTGCTCTTAATATTCAGTCATTTCTTTGCAGAAAGACTTCTCCAAAAACATTGGCCTAGTCAGGTTTCTGGTTTCTGTGCTGTTACCAAACAGGGGCTTTGTGGCTTTGGAGAATTAACTTTCAATGGCCTCCTTTAATGCATCCTAAATGACAGGGCACTGGCCTAGCTGACACCCCCACCCCCACCCCACCCCCGTGTCTCCAACATGAAATCGTGGTTCTGTACGGGATCTAGAGCAATGATCCTCAACTTGGGGCCACTCTGCCACCAGGTTACTCTGGTCTGGGGACTGTTGGTTGTCTTCTAACGGCATCTGATTGGTAGAGGCCAGGGATGCTGATGTCACCCTGCAATGCATGGGACAGCCCCACCACCAGGCGTCGCATTCAATGTCTGTTTACCACCGAAAGCTCCCTGGGTGGGAGATGGGTGGTCAGATGGCCTTCGTTAGGGACACAGCTCTCCCCTGTGGGGTTATTGCCCCTGGAAGAAGCCGGAGTCCACTTGGATGCTGGGGCCATTAGAGATGTGTGGCTCGTTTTCTTCTCTCCTGAAAGTTTTCCTGGCAGTGCCTTAGAAGCCTGGCCTCTGTTTACTTTCCATAGTTTACCTGTATCTTTCTACATTCCTGGGCCTGGATGATTAAAAGCTTCGCGTTTTCTAGATGATATTGTATCATTTAATCTTTCTAGGGGCAATGCCTGGAGAAGAGACATTTCAACAAAACAATTAAGGTGATGGTCTAACCCTTTTGGTTGGCTTTGGGGCCGGGGGCGGGGGCAAAGCCAAGCAATGATGGCGTGTTAGAGCACATATTGCAATAGTTAACTTGCCTTGGGAGACACATGTTTTTATTATTTGCTAAAGTATGCATGTAACCAGTGTGGCTTGCACCTCTTTTTAGAAGTAGAAACCAGAGACTCTAAGCTAGGTGAGAGGAGGAGGGTTGCCTTGAGCAAGCTCATTAATTAGGGGGAAGGGATTTCACAAACAAAACAGCCCAGTGGCCACAGTCTTTGAAATTCACAGACAAGTATCCTTTTCCCTGGTTCTTTTAAAGGAATCCTTGTTGCAGACACACCTTAATTTGAGCCCTTCACATACTCTCACATACTCCTTCCATACACCTCCTGAACTCCCCATGGAAGAAAAGCAGCAGCAAAAAGAACTTTCCAGGCTTGGGGTTCAGTTGCCACATTTTGGCACGACCCGGGGGCTGGCTGGTGAGCTGTTCCTCTCCTCCTCCATGGCAAGCCCTAATCAGACACAGCAAGCGTACTTAAGGAAATTCGTTTCTCCCAAGTGCCTGGGTGCTTCTCCTCCTGCTGCACCGAGGAATTCATCTGTACTTCACTTTTACTCTTCCACTTTTCAGGTTGTTCCAATTTCAACCCTCAGCACCGGCTTTTTTGAACCATCGCAGACATGAGCAGCCCGAGGTGGTCCCTTGGCTTTCAGGTTGCTTCTTCCACTCAGGGCAGGTAGCCCCCTGTGGGCATGCACAGGTGGGCCCTGTTAGCCTTCTGCCCAAACGCTGACCACGGCCTGGGTCTTGGAAGAATTTCCCCCTGTAACATAGTTCCCTGGACGGCCGGAGAAAGGGTCAGACGGAAGAGTGCGGGACGGGTTGGCTCTGCCCCTCGGCACTGGAGCGGGGCCAGTGTGGCTCTCATCAGCTCTGGGTTCTTTGCATCACCATTTGGCTAAAGTGGAGAACATGTGATGTCAGACAGGTCCCAGGACAGAGAACTGGTGGAGGTGGCCGGTGGGCCCTGGCAGGGTTTTTAAGGGCACACACTGTGGGCATCAGATCTTTTTGTTGTGTGTGTGTGTGTGTGTGTGTGTGTGTGTGGTGCTGGGTACTGAACATGGAAATGCTCAACCACAGAGCTATATTGCCAGCCCTTTTCATTTTACAAACTTGCCCAGGCTGGCCTCAAACTCATGATCCTCCTGACACAGCCTCCCAAGTCACTGAGATTATACGCATGCACCAGCACACAAAGTCTTTTTGATTGAAAAGGGAATACCAGTAACGGGTACGTGGATTGGACACACTGAGTGAGCCTCGAAAGCATCATAGTCAGTGTAAGAAGTCAGTTATACAGGACTACATGCCGTTTGACTGCTATTATGGGGGAAGGTCCCCGGGAGTCCACACAGAGAGGCGAAAGCCGATGACCCTTGTTGGGTTCAGGAGTGGGGTGGAATTGACTGCAGACAGGCATGAGGATGATGGCAATGCTTTATAACTGGGTTGTGGGAATGTTTGCAGAATCCTATAAACTTACCAGAAAAAAAAAAATCATTGAATCGTATACTTCCAGTGGTTGAGTTTTATAGAACCTAAATTATATGGCAATAAAACTGTTAAATTGTACTTTGATAGGCTTTTGTTTGGGGGCTGCTGGGAGGGATTGAGGACCCACAGAAAGATTGAAACAGGATGCTTTTCTCCCTCTGGTTTGGGAAACAAGCTCCTGACTGATGCTGTTAACACGTGGAGCTCTTGAACAAAGTCCTCTCTGACTACTCCCTCAGCCTTCACGGGCGGGTATCGCACGGTCCTCGTCTCGTCTGCCAAAATGTTTAACATCGAAGAGCTCATAGCTCACACGTGCAGGTCAGAGGTCTATACACACAGGGAAACCTCACTAATTGGGACATTCGAGTTTAGTTCAAATTAGTAATATATCGGCACGTTTTGCAAAAAGAAGTGAAATTCTAGAATGTCTGCATCAGAAAGAACTTTAAAGGTCGCGTGCTGGAGGACCGACACCATGAAGAATATCTGACAACTATGAAACTCAGACTCTGCACTTTTTTTGACCAGTTCATTGAAAGACATTAAATTATTTCCTTTGACTAGAAAGTTTTATTCTTCGCCGTTCACTCACTCTCTGACCCTAGTGGTGGTCTGAATTTAATTGCGAGTCCCCTTTTCCCCTGGTGTTTAAAACACTCTGTCCCTAATGGTCCTCCCTGTTTACTTTGGGAAACGCTGTGTTCCTAGAAGGCTGCTGAGGGTCGGTCCTGGCCAGGTGTGAGCTCCCGACCCCGAGCCCCTCAGTGCATTCGTCTTGCTGTGCAGCAGGTCCCCAACCCCCCTGGAAACTGCTCGCAACCTGCCAGACCTGAACACGGAGCCAGTGACATCACGGCACCCCTGGGTAAGGCCGTGTGGCTGCTTAGTCGAAGGCTCTTGTCTTCACCCATATTCCTGTGGAGTTTTTCTTCATGATTTTTATCCATCCAAAAGCAGGATGGTTATTTTTAGATGGTTCATAGATTTTTAATGAGGTTTCGAAGTGACCCGTGGTTTGGCTTCATTTATTAATTCATCCACCAACTTCCCCTCCTCCCAGGAGGAAGGGTCCAACATGAAACAGCTCCAGGTGGGAGGGAAAGAGGGATGCTGAGGGGTGGGGGCTGGAGCCCAGAGTGCAGAGACCCAGCGCAGAACTCGGAGAAGCTGAGTCACCAACCTAGTCACAGAGCTCGCTCACTGTGGAGCATGATTAATTAATTGGCTTTTCCTCGGAAGGCAGCTTGAATCAAGGTACCATCATTGATTTTTGAATAAGGTCAGGAATTCTACAGAACTTCCAGGAGCTAAATGCTAAGGCCACTCCTAGATCAAGTTACGGACGGAAGTCACAGAACTATGACACCAGGCGAAAAGTGGGTCCCAGGGGAGCCCATCCTTGCAGGAGGCCCTCTCATCTGCCTGAGGGCACCCCCTGTCCCAAACTCCTGGTCACGTGGGGTCCCCAAGTGCTACCTTGCGCCCTCTCACTCCCAGGCTCCCACCTGTGCGGGTCTCGTGCCAGGCCCGTGGTGCACTCATGTGATGTTTTATCACGTGGTCGTCTTTCTGTCATGCCGGTACCCAGGCAGGCCCCCCTGTGATTCCTGCTAAGCACGTATTTTTTTTTTTTTTTGCATGTGTTTATTCTTGTTTCTTTTGGACTCTGGAGCTTTGTTTAGATCTTCACAGTAACTAAGTAATGGGCCTCCCTGGACTCCTAGCAGTTCCGTCTTTCCCTCTCCAGCATGGCCTTGCCGTCTGCCAAGTTCCTAAAGCTCGAATTCAATAACGTGGCTCTTCTGGAGCGCGCCTCTGGGTGGTCTTTCACTGCTGCCTGGATGAAGTTACTTGGCAGAGTGGCAAGGCCGTTGCCATCCCTGGGTCTGGCTGCCCGCTCAGCTCTGCCCTTCTGCGGCTCCGTGTCGTCATGGGCGAAGGCTCTCCGGTTCACGCCCCTCGGGCTTCGCTCAGGCTGCCCTGGCCTTCGGCGGGTGTCCCTCAAAAGTTCCATTCCTGGGCTCTGAAGCCTGCAGAGTTAATTGGTTTTTGTCCCGTGCATGTCCTCAAGAGTAGCATGCGTGGCCTTTGCTTTTGTTTACATGGCTTTTCCCAAAGGATTATGTCAGGACCTTGGGGACAATGACTGTCCAATCCATGTTTGCCCCGAAGCAAGCATTCAGTAAGTGCTCATTCAGTGATAGGGTTTCAGGGTCACCGCTCTCCTCCTGGGCTTCAGGGCTTGTGGTACCTGAGTGCCAAGGTCATCCAGGTGGCTAGTGTTGGTCCAGCAGTCGAGAACTGTGACTTGAGGAGACAGAGAGTCGTGGTCCCCTCTTAGTGCAGCCAGGGAGTCAGGAAGGGTGATGGAGGAAGGTCAGTGACTGGGTGAAAGGCTACAGTCACCGCCCAGTGCCATCCACAGGTGGCCACATGTTGTACTGAGCACTTGAATTGTCACCCTCCAGGGCAAGATGTGTTGCAAGTGTGAAAAACGTTCTTGATTTCAAAGATTTAGAACAGCAACCACAAAGAATGTAAAAAACTCAATTTCTTTTAGTATACATTTCAATATTTAGAAGTTTATTATAAATTATAATTGTATGTGAATTTATCTTACTTTAAAACATTTAAGCCAGGCGTGATGGTGCATGCCTGGAGTCTGAGGCAGGAGGATCACAAGTTCAAAGCCAGCCTCAGCAACCAAGCGAGGCCCTAAACAACTTAGCGAGACCCTGTCTCGAAATAAAAAGGGCTGGGGATATGATTCAGTGGTTAAGTGCCACTGGGTTCAATCCCTGGTACCCACCTCTCAAATGTAGCTACTAAAATATTTAGTATGTTGAAGTGGCAATGTCTTAGAGCTATTACATTAAATAAAATACATTAATAAAGTTAATTTCAACTTTTTAAAAAGTAGGGCCACTGGACAATTTGAGGCCGTATTTACAGGTCATACTCTAGTCCTCTTGGATAGAGCTGGGCTAGAGAGACGCTGTTGGGAGCAGAGGAGGACAAGGGGACGGGCTTAAGGAGGAATGAGAGGGCTGGGGTGTGGCACGCAGGAGACCCTGAGTTCAGCCCCAGCATCACAAAAGCCAGACTTAAAACCACAGGGAATAGAAGTGGGAAGAAGGGAGGAAGGGCTGCTGTCTGTGGGGGCAAGGGAAAGCAGAAACTGCAAGATTATAAGGAAGCCATCAAACAGCGCAGGCTGTCAGCAGGCCGGGTAGTGGGGACCTTAGTGCCTGACCGCAGCCCCTGCCTGAAACGTGAACATTAAGCAGAGGGTAAAAACTGGTGCTGTTTCCCTTATTCTGAAGCCATTTCTGTGTCGTGTAGCCTAATTAGAGAATAAAGCAAGAAGAAAGAAGACGTGTTCATCACCCCTGGTTCTAGTCTTCAGAGCTAACCCCCTTGCACCTTGAGCACTTACCTTCTTTCTGGTCTCCTTCCGCATTTGTATGCATTTATGTACATTTATGTGTAATCTTTTACACCAATGGCCTTCCTCGTAATCCGCTTTTCTGTTTCACTTAGTGGATGAAACAGTTTTTTCATTGTCGGCTTAAATGTGAGATGGTCACTGATGGAATGCAGGAGAAAAAGATCCGAAGTGAATGTTATTTCTGTAACACAGCACGCATGGCACCCCCTTTCCGTCCCCCGTTGACTCTGAGCAGCGGTGTCTGGACTTGCCTGGGATGGCCCAGGGAGCGGCCTTTCATCACACCCACTGCTCCAGCGCTCCCCGATTCTTAGGACTTCCACCAGAGACTGGAATAAACCTGAGCCGCCGATAGTCAGGTGCTCATCAGGGACTCTTCCTGTCACTCGTACAGCTGTGCACAGGCCCAGACGCCACCGCCCTAACATGGTCTTGAGCAGATTATGTGGAGGGATTTACAGCTAAGAATTTTTTAACATTTATTTTGCTGCTCCACAGAGGCTAGGAGTAGAGGATCTCGCTGGACACGTGAGGATGGGGGAATGTCAGTGACAAGTCTGACAACGTGGTAGATTTCAGACACTGGAGGCCACATTTGCTGCAGCAGCTCTTGGCCCAGAGGCTCAGCCAGGGGTGGGTGACGTGGCCACAACCTAGATTGGTTTCACATGGTAACTTGACCTCCTAAGAAACGCAGTATTTATCACTACACCCAAGTTGTCTGCTGAGATTTCGTTTGTTTTGAATTTCCCATTTGAGAAGAATCTTGATGTATCCGACTTTCTGTCTGCAGGCGGAGTTCAACTCCTTGGGGATGCAGGGTCCTGAGCAGGAGAGGTCAAAGGGCATGCAGAGATGTTCCCAGGGACCGCCAGGGTTCTTGGAGCAGGAGGCAGGCCCTGCTGGTGCTCAGCCTGTGGAAGGCGGAGGAGGTAGCTAGGAAATTCCACAGCAGACAGGCCTGAGGCCCCGGTGTCAGTAAGACTATTAATGATAGTTACAGCAGAAACTGTAGAACCCAGAGCAGTGACGTCACCACTCAGCTTCCACCGGGGGCCGGGTACCTTGAGATGTCCCTTTTGCATGTGACGTTTTTTCGTCTTTAGCACAAACCTGTGTGGGAAGCAGTAGCCTCACTTTACAGAGGAGGAAGCTGAAGCCCTGAGGCTCTGCCCTGTGTCCAGGGCCTGTGGCCAGGGAGTGATGGAGGGGCTCAGCCCAGCTTCGGGCTCCAAAGCACCACGACTCTGTGTTGTCCACTCCCACCCACTGCCCTGCACCGAGCCTTCTGGGTGTCCAGCATCTTTCAGTTCCATAACAAGCTCTCTCAAGCTTTTCCTGCCAGCCAAGAGCAAGGAAAATTGACAGGTGGCACATCAGGTAAGGGGTGTGTGTGTGTAATGGTGAAGTGGGGACTGTTTTGTTGCGATTCCTTGGGCGACTTTTTTTTTTTTTTTTAATTTAAAAAATCTCTTTGTAGAGAAATTTCAAAGTAAAAGCCCTTGAAATTCTTACACAAAGAACTTTTGCTTTGAAAAAAATCAACTTTGATGAGCCGGACTGGTCTCCTGTAATGACAGTTCTGCTGGCTTGCACACAAACCATGCTCCTTAAGATGGTTAACTGCTCAGTGGCCAAGGTTCAGGTTTGAGATGGAGAAGAGAGGTTTCTGCTGGGGTTCAGTTTTCATTGTGATGATGTGGGGAGAAGCCACGCAGTGCTCTCTCTCGTTCAGAAGAGTTGTCATCCTGACTCAGAGGCATGCCGAGTGGCCCAGCTGGCAGGGGTGTTTTGTGAAAGGGTGGATTTGGAAATGGGAACATTATTCATAGGGAAAAAACTTGGGGGAAAAAAAAAAACCCGCATCACAACTTTTCTTTTTTCCTTTCTTCTTCCTTTCACGGGTTGCTCAGGAAGACAAGTTGCATGGGTCAGATTGGGTCTCCCCCAAAAGACACGTGGAAGTCCTCACCCCTGGTATTATTTAATCTCACTTGGAAGTAGGGTCTCTGCAGATGAAATGAAGACATGTAAAGATGAGGTCCCTGGAGGAGGAGGGATGGGTCCCTAGCCCAGGACACGGGTTACTGCGTAAAGAGACCCAGAAGAGGAACCCTATGAAACAGACACACAGGGAGAAGGCCATGTGACAGTGGAGTGATGTGGCCACCAGACAAGGACGGCCAGCCACCAGCAGGGGAGAAGCAGGGGTGCTCTCCTTTAGAGTCTCCAGCAGGAAGCCCCTGACCCCCTGACCTCCGAACTGTGAGAGGGTGGATCTGCTGTGTGGGGCCTTGCTGTTGGTGGCACTTAGTCACTGCAGCCCTAGGGAGCTGATGCCATTCACTGCTGTGGGCACCGTCTCCCCTGGATACCTAACGCTTCCCTCACACCTTGTCCTGCTGACTTGAACGTGAATCTGAGGTCGTTCTGTCAAGCAAGAGGACAGGAGCCCTCAGAACAAGACTTGTGAAAGAGGTGACCCAGGAGGGACAAGAGGCACATTCCCGCTCAGCCTCCCTCTTTTCCTTACCCATACCATGCCTCCCCCTCCCTCCCTCCCAGAGCTCCTGCGACATTTCACTTTCAGTAAAGAAGGAAAAGCTCCCTTGAGAGTCGGCATGGTCTCAGCAATGGCTGGCTTCAGGGTTGGGGCTCCGTCCTGGCCCTCCACCATTGTGCAAGTTATTGAACCTGAAGCTCAGGGTGCCCTGAGTGTACAGGGACGCTCTGGGCCTGGGTATGCAGGGAGCCCTGGATGTGTGGCACATGGAACCATTCTTCTCAGAAAGAGCCGGGAAACACGTTTTACCAGGAGTCGACCAGGCACTAGAAGTTATTATTTAATCTTTAAAAATGCTTTAGAACTGCTGTTTGTATCCCAGTGCTTCTGAAATGACCTGGTGATAATTAAGCTTCCCCTGGGTCATCCCTATCTTTTAGGGAACTGTTAGGACCGGGAGAATTCGTGTGCCTGAAACGGCGCATACAATCCACAGCATTCAGTGGTGCTCAATAAATGCAAGTTCCTTTTCGGTGCTTGACAGTGCTGACCAAGTGGCATTAGGTCCTCCACAACATCATTGTTGATTTTCACCATTTCAAGACAGACTTGAAAAGGGAGGGGGAGGTGTCCTGGCATCCACCACCCAGCTGGTTCGGCAGGATGATGGAATTTGCTCTCATGAGGTCACCCAGGCCTTCAACTCCTGACCTCCTCTTGAGGACACCAGACTTCGAGAATAATCCGGCTCTAGCGGCCCCCAGGGTAGCCGTTCCTGGGCCTCTCTGGGGAAGGAGAATGAGCTGATCAGGGAAGGGAGGAGCCGGGGGAGGGGTGGGTTTTACGCACTGTGTTGGGAGGGACCGCACTGTGTTGGGAGGGACCGTCTGTTTTCCTGGGGATTTAGATCTTGGACAGCAGATGGTTCAAAGGCTGGGAGTGGAGAAGGTTGGAAAAGCACCAGGACCCATGGGGTCCATGGGGCTGAGACCCAGGGCTGAGAGGCCCGGCAGCACATGGCCAAAAGAAGGGAGCTCTGCGGGCTGCCTCGGGGCTCTTCCGGTGGCTGCTGCTTGACAATGCCTTGCTAATTAAGGGTGAAATGCACTCAGCAAAGGCATTCAGTCCCCACAGCCCAGCGAGGGTCAAGCTGCGCAGATTTGAATTCATGACCTGCTCAACTCATTACCTGGGCCTGTCTGTCCCCACATGGGAGTGTGAGGGGACAAATGGGAGAACGGGTGGTCTTGTGAGAGTCCTGTGCTGTTCTTCCAAAAAAATTCAGGCTTCTTTGGGAAGACCAAGGTGACTACAAAGGCCAAGGCGGCGGAATGACCAGTGTTCAGTAATCCACACCTGCTCTCCTCCTTCCTTCCCCTGGTCACCTTGGACATTAAACTTCATGAATAGTTATCAAGTTTGAGTCGCCATAGTTGGGAGGACTCCCTGGCGGCTTCTGAGTTCCAGCTCAGTGGAGTGAGCAGCCAGGCAGGAAGCAGCTCAAGCTGACTTTGTTTCAAGGCTGAGTCATAATTACAAGCCTCAATTAAAATAGCTCTTACAGCTTTACATTCTTCAGCATCTTATTGTCATTAATAATCTTAAACAGTCTCAGCTCTTCAGGCCGATCCCTCCTACAGATAGTGTGGCCCACGCTTTGCTTTTCCATCTATAAAGTGAACACGCAGTTGTATGGAACGGGCTGGGGGAGGTGGGGGCTCTGCAAAATCCCACGATGTCAGTTGGGTTATGCCAGCTCTCACCGCTGTCACCCAGTGCCATTTGTGCCAGCATCTGACTGGAGGTTCTTCTCAGTCCCTGAGTGTGTGTCAGCCCATCTCAGGCAGGTGCTGGGCTGTCTGGCCTATATAGAGATACAAAAAGGTACCCTCTGGGTGGGTGAGTGGAGGAAGGTGAATTGCTCTGGGCACATGCTTGGGACCCAGCCTGGCAAGGGATAGAGGCCACGTGCCACCCCCACTCAGCCCTTCCCTGCAGATGCAGCTCCACTGGCTCCTGAACCCGAGGCAGGGGAATCGGGCTCTGATTTGTTCCCTCCTGATGGCCCACCCCTGGGATTCTGCTGGGTCTTGGGTTTGGTCAGTGTCCAGGTCCAGAGGCCACCCTGAACCTTCTTGTTTTGGTCTAGTTTGTAGGACAAAGCCTGTATTGTAGTTTCCTGGCTGGGACCAGTTGTCTCGCACCCCACACCCCCTTCTCCTGGCTCTGGTCACCATCCTGCTTCACAGCAGATGGACTCCCGAGAGAACAGTCACCCCCCCACCCCCCACCCCCCGTTGACAGCAGTAGCAGCTCCCCAGCTCGGCTCCCACTCGGGGGCTCTGCTCTCAGTGCTTCCCGTGTCAGCACGTGTGAATCACCACGAGAACCCCAGCAGGCCGCGACTTTCCCCAGTTTCACAGATCAGGAGATGAGGCACCTGCCCAAGGTCACAGCCAGCACCGCACAGCACAGACCCTGACCTTTAGCAGACTCCTGTTTCCTGGGGCCACCCACCCTTTAGGCCCAGAGCCCCACCACATGCACCCACCCACGTGAGGTCCATCCCTGGGAGAGGTCAGTGCCCAGCACCTCAGGTCTGGGCCGCCGAGTGCTCTCATGGTTGGGTCTCCTGGGTCAGACTCCCCTTGTCCTCGTCCTCGTGTCTTCCCTTCCCACCTAAGGACCTCCCAGTGGCAGCCTGCACCAGTGCCCGTTCTGTCGAGGCACACAGCTAGACTTCCATTCACAACAGGCAGCTGCCCAAAGGCCACGTGGATACTTTCACCCAAAGATCGTGCCATGAGGAGCTTGGGTGGGAATGGTGTTCTCTCCCTTCAGATGCACTTGGGAGGTCACAGATGTGATATCTGCAGGGACAGAATTAGACCTGACATTTGAGCATGTGGGATGGGTAATTTCATGGGAAAAAATTAACTCGTGCTTAGCAAGAGCCCGTTGGAAAGCAAATAGATGTCTTCTTTACTTCCTATTTAATAAACCTAGGAAGGGAAAACCTGTAAGACTGATTCTAAAATTACCCCTCGTATCACAGTTTACAGCAGACACTGTGGGCACGCGTGGGGCTTCCTCTCAGAAAGCAGGAGCACATGTGTCGAAGGCAGGGCCTCCTGTCTACCTCTGGCTCCCTCCCTCTCCCTCTCCCTGTCCCCACTGTTTTTTTTTTCCTGAAAGAAAAGATAGTCATATTTTACACTTATTTTTTAATCAACTAACAAAAATCCCTTCTATTTATTGTATACAACTTATTGTTTGGAAATAAGTCTGGTTGGTTATATTTTGACCAAAGCTGAGTAAAAAGGAAATTTCTGCTACCAGAAAGAGCTCGAGAGAGCCAGGATTTAGTCAACGGAGCCCCCTCCTGAGTGGCCTCCTCCACGGCCGTGACCTGGAGGTGCTGATTGACAAACATGTTGCTTGTAAGATGCCGTTCCTCTTCTTCCTAGTCTCAGGCCGTTCTTAGCTACGAGGGTGATGGATTGGTTTCTGTTCACTTGTTTTCCGTAGATGGTAGAGTTGGAATTTGAGTTTCTAGTTGATCCCCTCTAACTTTGGGAGTAGGTGGCATCTGGGTCACCTGGGGCTGCCGTAGCAAAGTGCCATAGACGGGGCGACTTGAACAACAGGGATCTATTTTCTCACACTTCTAAAGACTGCCAGTCCAAGATCAAGGTGTTGGCAGTTTGGTTGTGGCTTGTGGATGGTCACAGAAGAGCAGAGTGACTGCGGTCGTGCATTCTCTCCTTGGACACCAATAAAAGGCTGTTGGTCTTATCCAGCCGTTGCATTCAGACGGCCCCTCCAGGACGGCTGTGTCTCAGAGAGCAGGGCCGTCTCCGCGGACCTCATGCAGTAGGGGAACCCTTCTGTCTGGGTCATTTCACTCCTGTTCGCCTGCTCCCTGTGGCTGGAAACTGGGGACCCCTGGTTTCTGTGGGGTCATCAAGGCACACACCTCTCAGTCTGACCATTCAGTTACCGGTCGAAGGTAACAGGCAACAGAAGCAAACCCGAGCTCCCCGTCAGCAGGAAGATACAGCTACCCTTAGAAAAACGGTTGTGTCTGGGGAAAATCTCTAAGAATTGAAAACAGCTCAGGGAAGAAAAATGATCACCATCGGGTTCTTCCAGGGGTTTGTGGTGTGGTGCTCTTGAGGCAATGGCTGGGCTGTTAGAAGGGGGACAAAACCGGCGATGCTCAGAGACCTCTCCAGGGAGTTGACGCAGGGCTGCTGCAGAGCAGCGATGGTCTGATGTTGAGGTGGAGCTGGGAGAAGGAGCCACGTGCAAGGAACTGTTGACCCTTTCCAGAAATCGGTGCAGGAAACCCCCTGCCTCACACAGCCTTCATATTCTAGCTCCTCATTTATTAAAACTGCAGCTATCTTGAGCATTGTCTCTGGGAAGTTGTCATATGGAATCAAAGAATATTTGCTGTAATCCGTTATCTAGAGATCCGGATCTCCGTACCTGCCCGGCCGAGGCTTTGGAATTGGGTAAACCCGAGTGTCAGTCTAAAGTCTGTCATTTCATCACTGGTCTCTTCCTCCAGTACGTCCTGGCAGGCTTCTGCGAGGGTCATCAGAGGTGGGACGTTCAGTGTGATCCTGCCACTCTGAGGAATTCTCAGTGACGGGCGGCTCACCCAGGTGGAGCAGCAGCCTGACTGTGACCCGAGGCTACCTGCTCCCTGGACATCAGGATTCAGATCACTGTCCTGTCTGGCAGCGGCTGCAGGGCTGCGCTGTCTTCCTTTTCATGAGCCGTGCTCTGTAGTGGAATATGGTCCTGATGCCATGTGACCAAGACCAGGATGTGGCTCAGGTGGAGCCAGAGGAGAACTGAGGAGCTCAGGTGGAGGCACGGAGGACAGGCTGTTGCCTGGGAATTGTCCAAGAAGCACCACTCGGGGAGCACTTTCTGGGCTTGAAATTGTGTAAATTTTTCATTTTATGTGGTGTGGTAGCCAAAACCTACACACACACACACACACACACACATACACACACACCACACGCACCACGCCCTAAATGCCACACATGCACATTAGTGTCTGCAACACAGAGATTATTGGCCTAGAAGCTAGTTTCTCCAAAACTTTTGGCAGAGTAGCTATTTGCCATGGGGGAGTGAGAAAAATATTTGCATTCTCAACAGGAAGAGTTTATGGGTATAAGTCCACATTAAAAAAAAACAGTAATACAGCTAGATGTTTGCTGGCACTACACAACTTCAGGAAGCAGTAGGGCTACCCACATTAAACATGGCTTAAAATTGCCTTGCATGGCAGCCCTGGATGTAATTTATCTTATTTTTCATCATCTGTGGTGAGAGAAAGCATTTGTGGCTTATAGTAAGTAAGATGATCCATTATTCTTTTAATACTTTTGAGAGGAACTTGATTTTTGGTTGGCACTTTGGAGTCATAGGCTTCACAATGAAGTTTTAGATTTTCATTGCTGTGTCTAAACAGGTGTGCCAAGGTAGTAGAATTAGGCAAGTAGATTTTATTTAAAATATGGTTCAGTGGGGCCCAGTAGCACACACCTGTAATCCAGCGACTCAGGCAGCTGAGGCAGGAGGATCACAAGTTCCAGGCGGCCTGAGCAACTCGGCAAGACTGTGTCTCAAAAAGTAAAAAAATTGCTGGGGATGTAGCTTAGTGGTAGAGCACTTGCCTGAGTTCAGTCCTCAGCACTCTGAAAAGAAAATGTGGGCCAAATGGTCTCCAAAGTGGGAAACACACAGTGCTTCACTTTTCTTGCTGGCTTTGGAGATACAGTTATTTTAGGCATTGGAGACTTCTGTTATTATGATATCAATAAGTAATACATTGAATGTATGCCTATTAAATATTTCTAGATCATTCCTAGCCTATGGAAACATTACATACTTGTTTTGATCTGTAGGTCTGTTATTTCTCAGTTGCTCCATTGTAGAAGAAAGTTCTTGAAGGATACCTTTTAAGGTATCTCAAATCGGCATATCCCTGGTTATTAACTCTTTACTTTTAAGGAAAAAAGATCTTAAGAAGCACGTCTAATCAATTTTGCTGTTATATAAATAAGCAAAACATCTCGATTCTCACATACTATTTGCAGCTAACTTTGTTCAGTCTTTAGAGGGAAACACTGTCTTCTTTTCCAGAACTCAGAGCCCCATAATTCTGCCTTCCTGTTGAGTGTCAATAGTTTCTTAAGCCCATATAAGGAAGTTAGCTTCACAGCAATTAAATCCTCGAGAACCAGAATAGAATGTAGTCATCTTTATATTTATAACCAATGTACATTCTGAGTTTCTGCACCACTGAACTATGTCTAAAGTGTTCCATGACTTGGTTAATATATTGAATATACCAGGAAATTTTTCTCCTAAGGTCTGACTTAAGGCTTAAGACAGTCTTACCTCATTTCATCTGAAGATTGAGTCTTTGTAAAAGCCTGGTTTGGAAAGTGTCTTCTCAGTTCCAAGTGGCTCTTGATTTCCTTCGTGGTTAAATTTGTAGGTTGGAAAGAAAAAAAAAAGTCCCAGTTCCTCTCCCACTTTATCACGCAGCCTTTCATGAAGGAAATCCCATTTTCATGAGGAGATCTTGGTGCCTCCAAGCAGGGTGTGTGTTTTGGCAACACGGACAAGCCAAGTCCAGTTCTTGCTGCACCGGTGCATGGCTCCTTATGTAAGATGGATTTTGTAGTGTGTAACCTTGGTATTTAAAGTTTTTGCATTTCGTTTATAACTGTCTGCAAGTCTTTGCTGCGCTGAAATTGATGATCCACAATTTGAGTCTGAAGAGCTTGATAGAAACGTGATTTGACATTTTCTGGAAAGAGTTTACTTTTTTACTTTTTGAAATGATCCTCTTAGCCTTTTCTAATGTCTGCAGAAGGAAAAAAAAATGTTGGTTACAATTCTCTGAAAAGAACGATGGAACACTCACGGGTCTATTTTCTGTGAAAACGCGCTGACCATACCTGCCACGTGCCCAGGCTTCCTTAGGGAGCCTCTGTCTTCACAACCATGTTCTGTGCAAATTCCTTTCCTTTCCCCTTCGCCCCTGGCCATTGGGAAGCATCAGGCCCTGGGGAACAAAGCCTCCTTTCCCAGGGCCTTTGGGGTACTGTTTCTGACCTTAACCATCCAGTGACGACTAATGTACCTGTTGGCCACCAAGACCCCCACTGCTGCCCCAAGTGTCATTTATGATGGACATTTGGAGTTCTGTTGATTAGCCAAGCCACGAATCTCTCGCTCTCGCTCTCTCTTTCAGACATTAATAAAATAATTGAAATTTTGTAGCAAGATGGGATAAAGGATTAAAAGCAGATGTTGTTGAAGCAATTCTAGACACTGCTGGAAGCCACTGGTGCATCTCAACATTTCTTTTGTTCACTGGTAAATAATCCATGAAGAAGATGTGTAGAAATAAACCACGAGTCAGGCAAGGTTTAGGCATTTGATGTTGAAATAGCAGAAATTATTTCATTGCTATATTTCAACCATCCATCTCTCCAATAGTATTGAGAACAGTGCTTCTAGGATAATATATTTGTTTATGTTGTTTTTGGTTTTTGTAGAAGGGATTGAACTCAGGGGCACTTCAAACTGTGGGTTTTTTTTCTGTCCTTGTCAATGGCTCTGTCCTGTATGTACTGGCCTTGGTACTTATCTAGAGAATAAGTACTTAAAAATGAGGGCTCCTGTCTATCCCATCAGCTTGTAGATTAATTAAACACAGGCTGGGCTGATTCCTTTAGGAGTAGACACTCTTACCACACTTTCTTCATTGGTGAACCAGTGGTGACCTCAGGGTTAATTAAAGGTCACCGACTACAGGAGAAACACTGGTCCTGTCTTGTCTTGCTAATCCATTTTGTACCAATGAACTCAGAATCAAGTTCCTTAATTTGAAATTACACAAAAGTGTCAAAAGGCATTGATCAAGGCATTGATCAGTTGGAGAGGCACAGACTTCTTGTCCACAGTCCAGGGATTTCTCAAGAGCGTTTATCTTAATACGTGGTAGCTTTTCCATTCGGATCTTCATAGAGCACTCTTATTTGTGGCTGAGGATTTTGCAAAAAGCAGCATGTTGGTGAGAGTCATGTTTCATGTGTTTAAAAAAAAAAGAAAGCATACCCCAAACCTGAAGCCACCAGGCCCTGAAAGCTGCACTGTGCTCTCAATACCAGACAGCCACAGGGCATTGCAGCAGAGAAAACAGAGCGCGTTTATCCTGCTCTTCATGGGTTTCCCTGACAGGCTGGGAGGCACACTGAGTGAAAACGGAGCTGTTAACGATATAATAAATGCTTTTGAAATTTTTCCACTGGGCGATCCCTCAGTAGGAGACTGCTTTGGAAAACGAGGGAAAATTTAAGCATCAAGACACCAGCGGTGGTGCTGCTTGTTCACGCATAAACTCACGAGGGATCCCATGCAATGGCAGGCGCGTGGCCTGTCTGTAGGCGCGTGGCCTGTCTGTAGCGTTTGCCACTCGTTTCTAATTTTTGTCCCCCCAAATTAATAAGCCATCCTGGCCTGCCGTAGCATCAGGGCCGTATTCTTTTCCACAGGCTCCGTCTTAGAGACTGAATCCTCTCTACATTCTTGCCTGTTTCTAAAACCGCATTAAAAAAAGACCCAGCATAAGATTTCACACCTTCCCCATTTTGAAGCATACAGTTCAGCAGTGTTCAGGCTCATGCTGCTGTGAAATGGAGTTCCAGAACTTTCCATCCTGCAGATCTGAAGGCCTATTAACTCCCGCTTCCCCCCCCCCATCCCACCACGCTGACCGCCCTTCTGTGGTTTTTATGAATTGTCTTCTGCTTTCTTTTTTACAAACATATTTGTTCCTGAGGCTTCTCCTCATTCAGTGCAATTTGGACTAATCATGCATTTAAGGAGGAGAGAACAATATGCAATTTTCGCAGTGGTTTTTGTGAAATAGAGTACCCAGCGTACACTCAATAGTATATGAAGCTCTAATTAACTTCTTTTTTGGCATCCCTATTTAAAATATGTTCAAGCTGTCTTGCATGGTTAACTAAGAAGTTAGACGGCGGGAAGCAGATCCAAGCTTTTAAAATTAGATCTTTTTGTTGTCTGTGCCAGTCAGAATTTAGCCTCAACTGTCCAATTTCTAGGCAAACCTGGGAACTCTACTTCTTCTTTGAAGGAATGTTTAATTTTGGCCAGATGATGGAATCTGTGTTTCAAAAACAGGCCCATTGTCTTTTGGTATTTTAATTGGTTTGTTTTAAGCACCACTGCTATTGTTTATAAATTTGGGAAAAAACCCGTATTTAATGAGTACATACTATTGGTGGAATACTGTCACTCCAAGGAACCCTGACTCTTGGGAAGGGGACACACTGGGCTTTCATTTTGTGCATTTCTTGCTGTCCGTCATCCCTTCAGATCAGCGTTTTGAATGCTCTTTAATTACAGGCAATTTAGAAAGGCTTTGTGTTTTTAAAGGTAGCCCTTATTGCTTGGCTCTGTTTTTTTGAGAAACATCTCTGAGTTTTTCAACAGGGCATTTCTCTCCGTGTTGCTACCAGGTCACTGTAGGCTGTCCACGGTACTAAATTTACTTTGTAATTGGGTGGGATCCCGCGGACACCGCCTCATCTCCAGCCAGGCTCTCGTCCCACGCTTCACACTTGACGTGGTCTTCCCGCTGCTCTCTGTGAGCATGGCGGTGTCGCTGCAGAGGCAAGGTGACCTAGAAGCGGTGGCTGCTATGTGTCCTGCTTCAAGATAAGCTCTGCACTAAGGGGGCTCGGGCCGATCCTGACCACCCGGAACCAAAGCCTGTAGGAATTCACAGCAGAGAGTGCAAAATCCCAGGCATCCTGCTTACCAGGCATCGAAACAGTCCCCCAGGAGCAACCCAGGCGGCCAGTGAGCCAGCTCAGAAGGACCTGAGCTTTTGGGTACTCAAAAGTACTGAGTCACAAAAAGCCTGCCCTTGTCTGTATGTTCACAAACTCCGTCTGTTCCCCGAAGCCTCCTGGGGGTGAGGCAGGCCATGTGGCCACTTGCTGTGATGTGACTCATTCACTATGCAGGATGGATCTTCCTATAGAGGGCCTTTCCGAATGTGGCTGTCATGTGACCAGCCATGTGACATGGCTCCTGATCAGTAGAGTGTCACCCTCGGTTTTGTCATTTTTCCTTTAAACGTTTTTCCCTTTGGTGGGCCTTTTGTTAGTGGTGTGCACTGGTAGCATTTTGAAGATGTCAAGTCTTTATTTCAACAATTTCTTGAAATAAAAATATATTCTCTCACTGGAGTTAGAATCTTGATCCCACTTTCTAATTGCTTTTGTTGAAGACTGTGCTATTCTCACTATGGAATTATGGCTTTAGAATTATTCATTAGTCCACGTAGCAGAACCTGCTCTGTCACATGTTGTTCTAGTAACAAGACAGATGAGGATTGGTGTCCTGGTGGAGAGTGCGTCCCAGCAGGGAAGGACAGAGGTGAGCAGGGAACATTAGGAAATGTATTGTTCTGAGTGTTAGAAAATGTAGGAGAAAGGAAAAACAGAAATTTTGTGGAATAAGAGGGATGGAAGTGTGGGCCCAGATTGCAACTTTGAGTAGGGTGGTTAGGGTCAGGCCTATTGAGAAACTGAAATTTGAGCCAAGATGAAGAAGAGATGAGAAAATTGCCCGTGAGTATTTCTGGGCGGAGAGTTTCAGCCTGTATAAAGGCTCTGTCCTGCACAGAAAGCAGGGACTGAGTGGAGGGGTTGACATATCTGATTTAGTGAAGGTGACTGTTTCTGATAGAGGTAACTGGAGAAGTATCTGGAAATTGTTGAGGTAATAAGTCACAGGGTCATCGAACATAGGCAAAGAAAATAAAGGAACAAAAAACCACCCATCCAGGTACTCATCCCAAGTGCCATGAATGTTTGTGGGTGTGGGTGTGACTATTCACGTAGGCCTGCAAGGCTTTCTACCTATGGGGGACACAGGCTGTGGGTGCTTTGAAGTTTCCAGGTGAACCTGATTTATAGAGTCCTATTGGAATCATTATTATCCTGGAATTAATTCTCTAATTAAATCCCAGCGTGGAAACCATAGTGCATGGCAGGCCATCTTATTTTTCAGAACAGTGGTGTTAACACCTAAGAGTTTTTAGTGTTTTTCCAGCTTGTAGACTGTATGGACTCCACTCTCCCTCCCCTTCCCTCTTCTGAATCCATTTTCTTACTCCCCAATCCCTCATCAGGAGATGGTGACAATAAGAGAAGGTACAAGCTTTATTTTATAGTGGTTTTAAAATGTAGAGATGTTTAAAAATACTCAGGAGTTTTCTTAGTTATTGAGAGTTAGAGATTTAACATTGATGGAGCAAGATGGTGACATGTGTGCTTGACACTTGGGTATTTACCTCATTCGATTCTGACAACCACTCTTTTAGAGATTTATCCTTTTTCTGCTGTTAATATGGGAAAATCGGTACCTCAGTAAGGCCATTTAGCTTTCCTCGGCTGTGTAGTTGGTGGGTAGGAAGCCAGGCTTCAAAGTCAAGACCTGATGATTCTAAAGCCCCCATCTTCCCCATTCAGTGCTGTTCCCAAATACAACCATATGCGCCTTCATACTCAGGAGTCATAGCTTCCTGCATTGAAAGGATGTAAAGGTTAGCGTCCATTCATATTTCTTTATGATGGAAATATTTTTGTTGTGCTTGGTTTTCCCCCACCCCACAATTGACCATTCCTTTTAGCAGATTATCCGTATTTTTGGATGTGCTTTCCTCCAGTTTTTGTTGTGATAAAATAGACGTAACATGGATTCCCCATCTCCACCATTCTTCAGTGTGGTATTAGAGCACATTGCTGTTAACCATCACTACTTTCCATCTGCAGACCTCTTTCATCTTCCCAAACACAGCTCTGTCCCTTTTAAGCAATCCCTCCCCGTTTTCCACTCCCGCCAGTCCCAGGCTGCTACCTTCTGTCTCTGTTGGATCTGCTTGTTGTACTTTCATTCTGTGCTTCTTTGTACATATCTTTTCTCTGAGGCCAGAGTTTGTGCTTAGATTAATTCGAACTTTCTAGTTTCTCAAAGAAAAGTAAGTGCTAAGTTTTTGGTTAGAACTCTGACTTTTTTGTAGATGCACAAACCTTAGGCTGGTGCCCACCTCCTCTTTCCCTCACTTCCATGGTTAACAGTGTATTGAACCTGAAAAGACATGAAAAATAAAGATGTCTTTGTCCATTTTCTGTTGCTGTAGTAAAATAACTGAGTCTGGGTCACTTATGACTCAAGGTTCTGGAGACTGGGAAGCCCAAGAACATGGTGCCAGCATCTGCTTAGCTTCTGGTGAGGACCTTGTACAGTGTCATAACACGGCAGAGAAGCAGGTCAAGTGGGCCCTTGCTGTAGAGACAAAACATGAGTGGGGGATTGGCTTCATGACAGTCTGCTCTCTCAAAGACATTGATGTGGTTTTTTGTTTTTGTTTTTTGACATCAATGTGTTTCGAGGACCTAACCACCTCTTCGAGGCCCCCCACACCCCAACACTGCCACATGGCAATCAGATTTCCACATGAGCTTCGGAGGGGATGAGTCATGGTCAAACCAGAGGAAGAAAGTATTTGTTTGGCAGGTTTTCTGGTGATGCCAGAGCTGAGCGTTCTTAAAGGACCCTGAAAGCTGTGTTTTCACAGCTTTAGATTTGATTCATGTATTTTGAATTTAAAAGCCTTTTGCATAAAAAAATTTTTTTTAAAAGCGCCTTCTGAGATTTGAAAATATATTCCCATTTTCCCTGCTGACTAATTGAAAACATGTTTAAGATGTCTTCTGCAGGGAGTGTCTAAACAGAATAATCTTTCTCTCAGTCCGTGTTCGCAGAGATTGGTTCTTGAGGAAAAGCTGTGCTGCTAAGATAAGGTGGCTAAACCTCATCAGCACTTGAAGGAAGATGGGAGCCAGGAACCACAGTGTTATTTTACTGACTTTGCTCTATAAAAATTTTCACCCTTCTGTTCAAACACTAAATTCAACAAAATATCTACTTCCCATCTTGCTGTGGAACAACAATTTTGGAGGCCAAGTATGTGATATCAGGTGGTGTTTTTAGTTTTGTTTTGGGGTTCTTTTTTCTTTTCTTTTTTTTTCCCCTTCTTCAGAAAATTCATTTTCCATGGACTAGATGCCCTTCTGTGACTTGGAGTGAGCCCGAGGAGAAACGACCTAGTGCGGTCGCGGTGGCCAATGCTCCCTGAGCTGCCCCAATCTGGGTCAGACTTGCCTTAGTCGTTCTTTGTGAGAGATTTTATTTGCTGCCTATTAGACGCAGTCCCAGAATGTCAAGTGAGATTGTTTTGGTATTCTGATAAATTTTAGACTTTTAAATACATTTTTCTACACATTATCAAAAGATGATGAGTCAGGGGCAGCACGCCCACCACCCTGAGCAGCTGAACTCTCCCGTACATGGGTTGGGTTTCTCTTTTCTTTCTTTGTTTCTTTCTTTTTTCTTTTTCTTTTGCTCACTTCCTACTGGGTCTATAAGAAAGCAAGAGGAATCTCACACACACACACACACACACTCACACACACTCAGTCTGTGCAAAGTCTTGGAATGAAGAAGGAGGAAGAAGGGAGCTGTGTCCAGACACCGTGGTTGTGACATTGCCACCGTGGCTATGACATTGCTGAATGACAGCGAGGGAGATGAAAGGGCCCATTCTCTCTGTGTCCTGGAGTCGGGGACTCTGAAATCCAATCTGAAGTGTGTTTGATGAGGGTTCTGAACGCTGGGGCTTAGTGCTGGGGAACAAGGAGACAGTGTGTCCCTGCGGGCAGCCCGGCCGCCCCTAGAGCCGCGGCGAGGAGGCAGAATCGCAGGTCTGTGGGCAGAGCCGTGGTGGCCTGAGCGTTCAGCCACCTCCTCCAGAAAGCAAGCCTTGTTCTGGCTCCCCAGAGCTGGGTAGAGGGTTCAGTTCCTGCTGATGGTCTGATGGTGATCGCGCTATCTCCTGTGGAGGGGGCCACCCGTCTGCTGGGCAGTGCTGGAGTCCTGCTCCTCCTCCTCCCTCTGCCCATTCTCCATCAGTCAGTGTCGTCTTCGTCGTCATTGTCATCACTGAGTCCCAGTTACCGTCCTGAGGGCCTGGTGAATACCAAGTCCTGTAATCCCGTAGCGTGGTGAAGGGTCCCATCCTTAAGGGAACCAAGGCACCAAGTGTAGCTTGCCTCGAGCAAGAGTGGCCTTGGACACCGTTGTCCCCTGGGGTGGAACGGCCCATCTGGTGCAGACAGTTGAGGTGCAGGTGGGTCCCCTCTGCCCATGGGTGAGGCCCCAGTCACCGCATCTGACCCCAAGTATCCTTACTTGGAGTCGTTATCTCTGACCTCCCAGAGAGTGGAGGAGGCAGGGAGGCCCGGCCTGGCTCCTGATGTGGTCAAGCTCCCCATGACCATGCTTAGGCCAGCGATGGGCTGGGACTTGGGGACCATAAGATTCCACGGGAGCGGGAGACCTGGGCCAGTGGCACCATAGCCACAGCACATTCCTCACATGTGTTGGTGACGTGGGTGTCAAGGACCCAATGCAGAGCAGTCGACGTTGCTCAGGACGTACTGTAGGTAGGTGCTGACGGCCGCAGCTGGCCTGTGTGCTACAGTGCAGCGCTGTTTATCACTTGAGAGGACGATACTTATAAAAAGTTCACCATAGGACCAGACGCCAGGCTGGGCCCGATTTCACTTGTGCTTGAGTTAACCCTCTGTTACGTAGTTCATCATGACCCACCGAGCCCCAGGCTCCACACACACACACACACACACACACACACACACACACACACGCATGCCTGGGTGTGCTCTGTGATGTCTCCAGACAGCACCTTTCTCGGAACGTCGTCTTCTCATTGAGCCGTGATGGTTGTATTCGAGGAGTCTGTGACGTTCTGATTTTTCTGTTTTAATCTTCCTTTCTCTCCTAACTTTTAGAATCATTCCTGTTTTCCAGAAGTGTCAGTAATTCCTTTGGGATGAGATTTACTCATTAATTCTGTGACATACGTTGGTTTTTTTCCGTCTGAAGAGTTCTGCAGATTTTCCCCGTGTCCCATCTGTAGGGCTTCCTCTCCTGGGTCTTTCTGGGTAGGAGTCAGGTGATCCCAATTCTGGGATCTTCGGGGGCTCTCGAGGCGGGGGGCCGAATGTCTAGGGGCCACTCTGTGTTCCCGTCTCTCCCCGTGGCTCTGGTTTCGGAGGGAGTTCCCAACCTCGCTGCTGCATTTTCCAGGGAAATTTGAATTTCTGCTATGCTTTTTTTTTTTTTTTAACTACTCCTCATTAACCAAATATTCCTCTTTATAGTCTTCTGGATTTGAAGTTATGAGCTATTAGCTACATGAAGGTACAAACTGCAGTGTTTCTTTTATTTATTTTTTTGGCCACACCCTCTATTATCAGGCACACTTGGAGTCTCCCACTTCTGGCCTTCTGGGGAGTTCTGCATAATGTGGTTGCTCCCTATGGCTGAGCCTCATTTTCCAGAATTTGCAGGAAATCTCTCCCTTGCTGTCCTTCTCTCATTTTCTCTTTCTAGGAATTCCTTCCTTTTTTCATTCTTTGTCGTTTTAGCAGGGTCTGGGGTGGGGTGGAGATGGCTGGGTGTTCCATTTGCTATCTTTAGCACAAGTCTGACATGATTTTCCCAGTTTACGCGAAGCCTGGCGGTGGCCGTGTGCTGATCCTTCTAGGAGAGCGGCATTTCAGCAGATGTGTGGGTCCTGAGAGCTGCTCCGGCTGCTCCCCCGGACTTGGGCAGCTGTGGTCTGTGAGCTGGGTCTGGCTGAGCAGCGGGCAGGGCGGGCACAGGGTGGGGGTGCACTGTGACTTCCATGCTAGGACCAGCCCTGGCTGCCTCCCTGGGCCCTGCGGGTCTCAACAGAGGTGACCTTTGGTTAGAAAGGACCTCGTGTGGAACACTGTCACAGTGAAAAGAGGGACCTTGTCGCGGAGGGCAACAAGTGACCTCCCCTACTGAGCCTGCCGTTTGTGGGTGCGTTTGGTAACTGAGGCCCAGGAGTGGAAGGCCAGGGTTGTCCTGACAGCCCGATGGTGTTTTATTGTCATCTATTTGAAGGGGACAGTGCTGAAAGTGACCGCCCTGTGTTGTCCCCACATGGCGGAGGGCTGGGGAACAGTTTCCTAGGACGGCCGTGACTGCACACACAGGGGGCTTCCATCAGGGACATGTTACCCCACCTTTCTGGAGACTGGAAGTCTGAACTCAAGATGTCGGCCAGCCGCGTTCCCCTGAGGCTCCTGGTGGAACTCCTGGTCTCTCCAGCTTCTGGGAGGGCTGTTGGTCCTCGGTGTTCCTTGGCTTGCAGCTATGTCACACTGTCCTTGTCTCCTGGGTCACATGACGTCCTCCCGGTGTGCCCTTGATCATCCTAGAAGGACACGACTCACGTTGGTTGAGGGCTCACCTCCTGGGGTCCTTAGTCCCACGACCCCTGTAAAGACCATCTTTCCAAATGAGGCCTCCGCCGCAGCTCCTGGGGCGACGATGTACGCATGTCTTGGGAGGGACACAGTGTCCGCTCTTCACGTCTGCTCCTGTTGAGGTTCAGGCTTGTGTTAGCCCGGGATGGAAACCAGAGCGAGAGACCACAGGGACACCAGCATCGCGGCCTGCCAAGGGCCCATGTGCCAGGGCCCATGTAGCCAGGAAGAAGAAGGGGGTTGTGGAGGCAAGATGTCCCCTTCAGGCACACCCCCAGGGACTTGCTTTCTCCGACTAGGCCCCAGCTATACTACTCTCCACCACCTGCCAAGAGTGTCCTCAGCTAGGGACCAAGCCTTCAACACGGGAACCCCGGGGACATTCCAGACTCAAACTGTCACAAGCAGTAAGAAATCTATGACATAGTAATGCCCTAAGATCAGTCGGGTTGAGGGTCAGTGGACTATAGATCTGCCTTCTAAATGTGTGAGTAGGAAAAGAGGGCAAGGCATTTGCAAGAAGCCGTTCCCTTCTGCTGGATGAGTGGTTGTCATGGTGACGTGGGTCCCCAAACAGAAAAAAGCACAAGTAGAGATGGCCCTCCCGAACCTCAGCACAGGCACATTTTGTAAACGTGGACAGATGTGGTCGGTGTAGTTTTCTGTCTATGGGGTAATTTCTGAAAGGCAGAGCTTCAGCTTTATCAAGGGGGTATTATTTATTTAGCTCTTTGAGGCAGTGTGGCAAGGGGAGGGAGACTAAACCCCCAGTCTACAGGAGAATATGGCCACATTCTTTTAGAAGTGAAAACAAAATATGTTCCTGCATAAAACTTGACGCCATAGAAATAACTTGAAGGCATAGGAATGGCTCAAAGTTCCAAAGAACTAAAGCAACTCTGACCCAGGGTTCGTACCGGCTGCAAGCTGGCCTTGGCCGTGCACCCCGCTTGGTATGCAGAGCGCAGTTCCTGGCCTTCCCCAGGAGGGCCAACCTCCGCCTAAGTTCAGCTTTAGAGGACCCCCAAAAAGCCAGCCCAAAGCAGAGAAAGCTGTACAGACACACAGCTCGGAGTCAGCAGCCTCGTTTGCATCGTAGATTAAAATTCAGATGCTTCTGGGAGCATGATTAAAAGCCAATAAGAATAAAGCGATAAAACATTTGATTACACAGTCTCACTAATGACTGGTTTGTTCTCCAAAATAAAACACTGCGAATATTGTTGACCTCCGGTAAGGAAGTGCGCCTGGAATCCTATGATCAGGCCGGGCAGCGTGCGGAGCTCGTGGACTTGGTTTCTTGGAGGCAACGTGAGCCTTAAGGATCCGCCTCGCCCTCCAGTACAAACACTCAAGAAAATGGGACATGTGAGAAAACATGCATTTGCTGTCGGATCTCTGTCACGTCAGACCACACTGTCATCCACAGGTTTTCACATGGTGCCTGTGTAACTTCCTCACGTATGAGAGTCTGGGCACCAGCAGGTCTGTGGGTGCCGGCTTGTGCTGTAGTAAGTCACTCTGAGGACGTGCACCTGCAGAAGCTCTTCAGGGGCTCTGCTCTGTGTTCTGCCACCCCTTCCCCACCCAAGTTTATTAACCGGTTACAGGCCTTTTTTCTTGTTAAAGGCCGTAGAGAGCTAGTCGATGGGTCGCTTTTGATGCCGTCACTGGCGTCCAGGGCAAAGCCTGCCCCGAGGTGTGATTGTGGTCACTTCCCAGCATGCTCATTTCATGCCTTTTTTGCCAGACACGTATGAAGAAGGTCTTTATCCCAAGGAATATTAGCAAATAGGCAGGACGCACGCTTTCTCCCTCCGTAATGAGGTTCTATCTCAGTATTTTTCTTATTTTGAAACAGGGTCTCCTTAACTTGCTTAGGGCCTATTAAGTTCCTGAGGCTGGCCTTGAACTTGCGATTCTCCTACTTCTGCCTTCCAGGTCTTTGGGATCACAGGCCCGTGACATCAGGCTGTTTTTCTTATTCTTAGAAGGCTAACGTTGTGAGTAGTAACGTTTCTCGGTGTGAGCCCCAGCATTCAGTTACTGTTTCCCACTTTCCCTATGTATTTTCTATTGTGGTTAAACAAACAGAACATACAAACGTACCATTGTGACCGTCTGTAAGTGTGCAGCTCGGTGGCATTCATACGTGGACGCTGCTGGGCAGCCGTCACCACTGTCCGTCTCCAGCACTCCCACCCCCACTGCACCATTAAACACTAACATTCCCCCTGCAGCCCCTGGGAACCCCATTCTGCTTTCTGTCTCTCTGGATCTCACACTCAGTCACTGCATTTAAGTGACCCTTTGTAGCTGGCTTAGTTCACTTAGTGCAGTGTCTTCAGGGTTCATCCATGAGTCGCATGCACCACAGCTCCCTGACTTTTTAAGGCTGAGGAACATGCCACTGTGCGCATGTTGCTATGTGTTGGAGTGGTTTGTCCCCCGAGGGCGCCTTGGTTGGAGGTCGGTCCTCAGCGTGGTGGTGTTGAAGTGGTGGGGACTTTGAGAGGTGGGGTCCAGGGAGAGGTGCTCAGGTCTTTGGGGGTGTGCCCTTGGAAGGGATCGAGGTATTTTGTGGAACCCCTGAGGTAGTTCTCATCAAAGGGTTGCTGTGCAAGAGCAAGCCTGCCACTCCCCAGCCTGCTCGGGTCCTCGCCACAGTGTGCTCTCTTGTCCTCTGTTCCTCTCACCTGTTGGATGTCTTCTGCCGAGGCCTTCACCAGAGCCAGGCTTTTTCGGTGCCCTGTGCCTGTGCCTCTAGGACTGTGCGCTAAATATGCCTCTTTTCTTTAAGCCACCCAGCCACAAATACTTCCTGATAATAATGGAGAACTTGGTACTAAATATGCGTCTCCTACCTCTCGCTCATCAGTTATTAATCCACCACTGCATATTTGGGTTTTTCCATCCTTGGGCTCTTTTGAATAATGCTGCTCTGCATATGGGTGTACGAGTATCTTTCGGTACAGTGCTGGCAGCCCTTTTGATACTATACCCAGGAGCAGAATTGCTGAATTATAGGATGATTGATTCCATGTTTAATTTTTTGAGAAGCCACCGTACTGTTTTCCGTCGCGGCTGCATCATTTCTACAGTCTCTGGTGTGATTTGTACAGAATAACTTTCAGAGTGAAGTTCAGGGACTCATTAAAGGCAAGAATAGCTCCTCTTAAAGGACGCGGAGGAAGCCCATTCCAAGCCTCCCTCCTCTGAGATGCCTTCTCCAAAGCCGAATGTTGCCTGGGTACGTTGATGCACCCAGATAGTTTTGTGTCAATTCCTGAAAGGAAAGGGAAGCGGGGTCCTGATGACATCATGGTATCATGCTATCCAGAGGCATTTTAGGTTGTAGCAGCTCGGTACACTTTGAGATATTAATGCCAAGTCCATTCCAGTGACATTTACCTAGAAAACTGTCAAGTCTGGATGCATTTAAGCCTTAGAAATGCTTTCTAGTGGTCCTATGTCCTGGGTTTTCTTATCTCTGAATATAGCTGACATTCGCAGGACAACTCATAGAAGGCTTTATAGGCATCTATTTTATAGATAAAATTTAGGGGCCATAAAGCTACCATTCAAATTCTAAGTTAACATCCCCATGTTTAAAAATAAATTCAGTACCTTAAAAAAATCATTTTCTATAACCATTCATACAAAATAATAAGTCTCAAGAAAAGTTTTAAGGATCAAGACCAGTTCTGTCATCTATGAGGTAGATTCCAAGCATCCGCTTCAAACCCTTCCTGGTGCAGGAAACCGTCACTGTGGTGCTTGTCTCTGGCAGGACAGAAGTAGCATTCACAGCGCTAAAGGAATGAGCAGGTCCAGTCTGGGCACAGCCTGTGTGAGGACCAGGGTCTGCGCCACACCTTCACGGATCTCTGCTGACTCCGTAAGGGACCCAGTTTCGGATGGTAACTCTCCTCCTCCGTCTCCTGTGAAGGGCTCCGTCTAACACCCTGGGCATAAAGACATCCATTGTGAATTGATTTTTTCCTGCTTCTTTAGATTTCCAGGGTTGAGCTGTGAAATGTCTCATTTCTCGGACTCTGTAAATCGAGATGAAGTTATCAAATTCCCTTAGTTCCAGGAATTCTCTGGGAAACGCGAGTGCCTGCCAGCTGGGCAGATAGGTATTGGGGCCTCATTTTTGTTAACAAATAGACAATGTCGAGAATTGTGAGGAAGAGCGTGGAAGGGGAAAAATAATCTTGTATAGTAGAGGAGTTCTTCTATCATTTTTTTATTTGGGGGCCTATTTTTATAATGTTCTTATTCACATCTACAGATTTTACTGGGGTTGCTGGGATGAAAGGAGGTCCTAGAATAAATAGCTGTGCGTAAGTCAGTCATGTAGGTCTTCGGAGGCTGGTGTGAGAACTTGAACCCAGGACCAGGAACTAGTGTGGGCCAGCTTTCCCGCTGTGTCAGCCTGACTGGGAAATGCCTGAACATAGCATGTCTGCGACAGGACGGATGGTACGCCAAAGTGGTGGGAAATGAGATCGGCGACCAGTAGTCCATGCTGCTCTGTGTTCATTCCCTGGATAAGTGAGCCTGGGCTGGGAGAGAGTTTGCCAGGGAAGAATGGGGGTCAAAGCACCCACGTGTTATTCCTGCCACCTGCACATGTGAAACTGCTCTACCGTCGAGCTCTACAGCCTGAGTGGAGACTACCCACCCTCAGGCAGCTGTGAGAACCTTCCAGGTTTCAGTGGGTGGGAGCACGAAGTGGCATCTGCTTAAAAATAAAATAAGTCGTGCATGGTATTGATGGCAAAAGCGTTTTTATTGAATTGGCCTCTCTGGCCGCGCCATCCTCCACACTTGCTGCCTGCCAGTCTCCCAGGTTGCTAAATGGCTCCTAAAAGGCTCTGCTCTTCTCAGAGAAAGTATGAAACCAGGAACTGTGGACAGCAATGGCTCTGAAACATTTTTCTTCCTTTTTCTTAGGATTCTAAGCTCTTTAAGGTAGAAATTGGGTTCCTATATTTAATGCTCCTTATTCCCGTGAGTAGAATTGACATTGATCTGCATGAGTAGCAGGCACTGGTGGAGTGCCAGTACTCTGCTCGGCCTCGGGAATATAGAGGTGCATAAAGTAGCCCCAGATTCATTGAGGACACAGACTCAGTTGGGAAGAGGTAACTTTCATTCATTTGTGCACTCACTGATTTCAACCAAACCTGTCGGTCTTTGGGCATTGTGGATCCCAGGATGATTAAAATATGGCATTTCCCTCCAGCGTGAGTACAATCTAGTTTACACACAAAACAAAGCCAGAAAGCATAAATGCTGTGGAGAAGAGAGGCTCAGGGGTGTGATTTCAACTGTTACCAAAAAAGTCTTGGACATGACTTGAAATTTATGTTCACGTAAAACCTGCCCACAAGTATTTATAGCAGCTTTATTCATAATTACCAAAACATGGACGCAACCAAAGGTGCTCTTAAGTAGGTGAATGTAGAGACAAACTGGAACATTCAGGCCACGGAATATTATTCAGCAATAAAAAGGAATGAGCCATCAAGCCACCTAGAGACACAGGGGGACATTAAATGAGTGTTACTAGGTAAACAAAACCAGGATGAAAAGCCTTTGTGTTGTACCATCCCAACTACATGACTACATGAAGGTAACTGTAGAGCCAGGAGGAAGATCCGTGGTTGCCTGGAATGTGGGGGGATGAATAGCGAGAGCACAGAGGATCTTTAGGGGAAGCTGGTTTCCTTCAGTGGACCTGTTCTGTGCGACCCCATAATGGTGGAGACTTGTCTATACGTTGGTTGACGCCCGTAGAACTTCACAGCACAAAGAGTGAACCGCAGGAAGAGATACAGACTTTGGGTGACAGTAATGTCTCAATATTGGCTCAGTAGTTAGAACAGATGTGCCACACTGCTGTGAGACATTAGCAACAGGGACACTGTGGGTGGCATGGAAGGGGACTCTATTTTCTATAAAACTGCTCTAAGGGCTGAGGATATCGCTCAGCTGGTAGAGTGCTTGCCTCGAATGCACAAGGCCCTGGGCTCAATGCCCAGCACCAAAAAAACCCCAAAAACCTGCTCTAAAATCAGTCTACTATTGGAAAAGGGAGAGAGGGGTGCCCGGGATTGGGGTGGAGAGAAGGTGGCAGAGATTCACCTTTAAGTTTGGGGATGGCGGGAGCAGGCCACAGAGGTGTGGCTGGGCCTGGCACTCAGGGTGGCGTGGCGGTGGATGGTGGCTGGCTGCACAGACCTGCAGATCTGGGAACTGAGAGGGCTCCTTCATGGAGGAGCCCTGGTGGGATTTGGCTGCTGCCCGACTCGAGGGTTAACGCCTGTTGTTTCTGTTCCCAGCAAAGAGCTCCAGGGAAGGTGTTGCTGGACGCCGTGTGCAGCCACCTCAACCTCGTGGAGGGCGACTACTTTGGCCTCGAGTTTCCTGATCACAAAAAGATCACGGTAGGAGACGCCAGTTAACGTTGCTATTTTACTGTCTGTCCATTTTGTGGTAATATTTGAATGCATACATATGTCTGTGTGTGTGTGTGTGTGTGTGTGTGTGTGTGTGTGTGTGTGTGTGTGTATGTGTGTGGGTGGGTGGGTGCACACGCAAGCGTGTATATCACCAAAATATAATTTCAAATGCATGATGAAAGTAACCCGTGCACATGGTCGGCGAGTTCAAGGAGGACACGAGGTGAGCTGTCCCTCCCGCCTGGGAACATCCTTATCTTTGCAATGCACAGATGTGAGGAAACAATCGACAGTGCCCTGCGCTCCCCTCACTGGCAGGGGAGATTTCCTTCTCAGCATAGCCAGCCCTCTTCCTTCTTTTTCGCAGCTGCGCATATAATTTGCAACTTCCAGTGTCAGGGATTCACAACTTTGCTTTTTTTTTTTTTTCCTTTTTCTTTCCTTCATTTTTTTTTTTTTTTTGAAGCTATAAAAATGAAGCCACGGTGAATATATTATTGCAAGATTTCTGTAGTTCAAGTCCAAATGCCTGGCATTGCCCAACCTGTAGGTCCAACCATTTTTAAGTTGCTAAATAAATCAGAATGTCCTTTGGAAAAACAAATCTCACTGTTCTGAGTCCAACATTTAGAGTACAGTTTCCTGCTGTTTTTACCTGCCTTGTGTGACGGCACTTACTGGAGGCTGTGTCCTAGTCCACTTTCTGTCAGTCACTTCCTTTGCAGGCTGTAAGGTCCCTGGCTCTGCTTCTGGTGATTCTTTCCCATGCACCAAGGACCTGGTCCCCATCACCCTCCTGGCATCCAGTGATGAGCAAGGTGCAGGGACCTGGTCCCCATCACCCTCCTGGCATCCAGTGATGAGCAAGGTGCGGGGACCTGGTCCCCATCACCCTCCTGGCATCCAGTGATGAGCAAGGTGCGGGGACCTGGTCCCCATCACCCTCCTGGCATCCAGTGATGAGCAAGGTGCGGGGACCTGGTCCCCATCACCCTCCTGGCATCCAGTGATGAGCAAGGTGCAGGGACCTGGTCTAGTCACCCTCCTGGCATCGAGTGATGAGCAAGGTGCAGGGACCTGGTCCCCATCACCCTCCTGGCATCGAGTGATGAGCAAGGTGCAGGGACCTGGTCCCCATCACCCTCCTGGCATCCAGTGATGAGCAAGGTGCAGGGACCTGGTCCAGTCACCCTCCTGGCATCCAGTGATGAGCAAGGTGGGGGGACCTGGTCCAGTCACCCTCCTGGCATCCAGTGATGAGCAAGGTGCGGGGACCTGGTCCCCATCACCCTCCTGGCATCCAGTGATGAGCAAGGTGTGGGGACCTGGTCCCCATCACCCTCCTGGCATCCAGTGATGAGCAAGGTGCAGGGACCTGGTCTAGTCACCCTCCTGGCATCCAGTGATGAGCAAGGTGCAGGGACCTGGTCCCCATCACCCTCCTGGCATCGAGTGATGAGCAAGGTGCAGGGACCTGGTCCCCATCACCCTCCTGGCATCCAGTGATGAGCAAGGTGCAGGGACCTGGTCCAGTCACCCTCCTGGCATCCAGTGATGAGCAAGGTGCAGGGACCTGGTCCCCATCACCCTCCTGGCATCCAGTGATGAGCAAGGTGCAGGGACCTGGTCTAGTCACCCTCCTGGCATCCAGTGATGAGCAAGGTGCAGGGACCTGGTCTAGTCACCCTCCTGGCATCCAGTGATGAGCAAGGTGCAGGGACCTGGTCCCCATCACCCTCCTGGCATCGAGTGATGAGCAAGGTGCAGGGACCTGGTCCCCATCACCCTCCTGGCATCCAGTGATGAGCAAGGTGCAGGGACCTGGTCCAGCCACCCTCCTGGCATCCAGTGATGAGCAAGGTGTGGGGACCTGGTCCAGTCACCCTCCTGGCATCCAGTGATGAGCAAGGTGCAGGGACCTGGTCCCCATCACCCTCCTGGCATCCAGTGATGAGCAAGGTGCAGGGACCTGGTCCAGTCACCCTCCTGGCATCCAGTGATGAGCAAGGTGGGGGGACCTGGTCCAGTCACCCTCCTGGCATCCAGTGATGAGCAAGGTGCGGGGACCTGGTCCCCATCACCCTCCTGGCATCCAGTGATGAGCAAGGTGTGGGGACCTGGTCCCCATCACCCTCCTGGCATCCAGTGATGAGCAAGGTGCAGGGACCTGGTCCCCATCACCCTCCTGGCATCCAGTGATGAGCAAGGTGCAGGGACCTGGTCCCCATCACCCTCCTGGCATCCAGTGATGAGCAAGGTGCAGGGACCTGGTCCAGTCACCCTCCTGGCATCCAGTGATGAGCAAGGTGCAGGGACCTGGTCCCCATCACCCTCCTGGCATCCAGTGATGAGCAAGGTGCAGGGACCTGGTCTAGTCACCCTCCTGGCATCCAGTGATGAGCAAGGTGGGGGGACCTGGTCTAGTCACCCTCCTGGCATCCAGTGATGAGCAAGGTGCAGGGACCTGGTCTAGTCACCCTCCTGGCATCCAGTGATGAGCAAGGTGCAGGGACCTGGTCCCCATCACCCTCCTGGCATCCAGTGATGAGCAAGGTGCAGGGACCTGGTCCAGTCACCCTCCTGGCATCCAGTGATGAGCAAGGTGCAGGGACCTGGTCTAGTCACCCTCCTGGCATCCAGTGATGAGCAAGGTGTGGGGACCTGGTCCCCATCACCCTCCTGGCATCTAGTGATGAGCAAGGTGCAGGGACCTGGTGCCCATCACCCTCCTGGCATCCAGTGATGAGCAAGGTGCAGGGACCTGGTCTAGTCACCCTCCTGGCATCCAGTGATGAGCAAGGTGCAGGGACCTGGTCCAGTCACCCTCCTGGCATCCAGTGATGAGCAAGGTGTGGGGACCTGGTCCCCATCACCCTTCTGGCATCCAGTGATGAGCAAGGTGTGGGGACCTGGTCCCCTGCACCTTGCTCATCACCACCCTCCTGGCATCCAGTGATGAGCAAGGTGCAGGGACCTGGTCCCCATCACCCTCCTGGCATCCAGTGATGAGCAAGGTGCAGGGACCTGGTCTAGTCACCCTCCTGGAATCCAGTGATGAGCAAGGTGCAGGGACCTGGTCTAGTCACCCTCCTGGCATCCAGTGATGAGCAAGGTGCAGGGACCTGGTCTAGTCACCCTCCTGGCATCGAGTGATGAGCAAGGTGCAGGGACCTGGTCCCCATCACCCTCCTGGCATCCAGTGATGAGCAAGGTGTGGGGACCTGGTCCAGTCACCCTCCTGGCATCCAGTGATGAGCAAGGTGCAGGGACCTGGTCCCCATCACCCTCCTGGCATCCAGTGATGAGCAAGGTGCAGGGACCTGGTCTAGTCACCCTCCTGGCATCCAGTGATGAGCAAGGTGCAGGGACCTGGTCCAGTCACCCTCCTGGCATCCAGTGATGAGCAAGGTGCAGGGACCTGGTCCCCATCACCCTCCTGGCATCCAGTGATGAGCAAGGTGCAGGGACCTGGTCTAGTCACCCTCCTGGCATCCAGTGATGAGCAAGGTGCAGGGACCTGGTCCAGTCACCCTCCTGGCATCCAGTGATGAGCAAGGTGCAGGGACCTGGTCCCCATCACCCTCCTGGCATCCAGTGATGAGCAAGGTGCAGGGACCTGGTCCCCATCACCCTCCTGGCATCGAGTGATGAGCAAGGTGCAGGGACCTGGTCCCCATCACCCTCCTGGCATCCAGTGATGAGCAAGGTGCAGGGACCTGGTCCCCATCACCCTCCTGGCATCCAGTGATGAGCAAGGTGCGGGGACCTGGTCCCCATCACCCTCCTGGCATCCAGTGATGAGCAAGGTGCGGGGACCTGGTCCCCATCACCCTCCTGGCATCCAGTGATGAGCAAGGTGCGGGGACCTGGTCCCCATCACCCTCCTGGCATCCAGTGATGAGCAAGGTGCAGGGACCTGGTCTAGTCACCCTCCTGGCATCGAGTGATGAGCAAGGTGCAGGGACCTGGTCCCCATCACCCTCCTGGCATCGAGTGATGAGCAAGGTGCAGGGACCTGGTCCCCATCACCCTCCTGGCATCCAGTGATGAGCAAGGTGCAGGGACCTGGTCCAGTCACCCTCCTGGCATCCAGTGATGAGCAAGGTGGGGGGACCTGGTCCAGTCACCCTCCTGGCATCCAGTGATGAGCAAGGTGCGGGGACCTGGTCCCCATCACCCTCCTGGCATCCAGTGATGAGCAAGGTGTGGGGACCTGGTCCCCATCACCCTCCTGGCATCCAGTGATGAGCAAGGTGCAGGGACCTGGTCTAGTCACCCTCCTGGCATCCAGTGATGAGCAAGGTGCAGGGACCTGGTCCCCATCACCCTCCTGGCATCGAGTGATGAGCAAGGTGCAGGGACCTGGTCCCCATCACCCTCCTGGCATCCAGTGATGAGCAAGGTGCAGGGACCTGGTCCAGTCACCCTCCTGGCATCCAGTGATGAGCAAGGTGCAGGGACCTGGTCCCCATCACCCTCCTGGCATCCAGTGATGAGCAAGGTGCAGGGACCTGGTCTAGTCACCCTCCTGGCATCCAGTGATGAGCAAGGTGCAGGGACCTGGTCTAGTCACCCTCCTGGCATCCAGTGATGAGCAAGGTGCAGGGACCTGGTCCCCATCACCCTCCTGGCATCGAGTGATGAGCAAGGTGCAGGGACCTGGTCCCCATCACCCTCCTGGCATCCAGTGATGAGCAAGGTGCAGGGACCTGGTCCAGCCACCCTCCTGGCATCCAGTGATGAGCAAGGTGTGGGGACCTGGTCCAGTCACCCTCCTGGCATCCAGTGATGAGCAAGGTGCAGGGACCTGGTCCCCATCACCCTCCTGGCATCCAGTGATGAGCAAGGTGCAGGGACCTGGTCCAGTCACCCTCCTGGCATCCAGTGATGAGCAAGGTGGGGGGACCTGGTCCAGTCACCCTCCTGGCATCCAGTGATGAGCAAGGTGCGGGGACCTGGTCCCCATCACCCTCCTGGCATCCAGTGATGAGCAAGGTGTGGGGACCTGGTCCCCATCACCCTCCTGGCATCCAGTGATGAGCAAGGTGCAGGGACCTGGTCCCCATCACCCTCCTGGCATCCAGTGATGAGCAAGGTGCAGGGACCTGGTCCCCATCACCCTCCTGGCATCCAGTGATGAGCAAGGTGCAGGGACCTGGTCCAGTCACCCTCCTGGCATCCAGTGATGAGCAAGGTGCAGGGACCTGGTCCCCATCACCCTCCTGGCATCCAGTGATGAGCAAGGTGCAGGGACCTGGTCTAGTCACCCTCCTGGCATCCAGTGATGAGCAAGGTGGGGGGACCTGGTCTAGTCACCCTCCTGGCATCCAGTGATGAGCAAGGTGCAGGGACCTGGTCTAGTCACCCTCCTGGCATCCAGTGATGAGCAAGGTGCAGGGACCTGGTCCCCATCACCCTCCTGGCATCCAGTGATGAGCAAGGTGCAGGGACCTGGTCCAGTCACCCTCCTGGCATCCAGTGATGAGCAAGGTGCAGGGACCTGGTCTAGTCACCCTCCTGGCATCCAGTGATGAGCAAGGTGTGGGGACCTGGTCCCCATCACCCTCCTGGCATCTAGTGATGAGCAAGGTGCAGGGACCTGGTGCCCATCACCCTCCTGGCATCCAGTGATGAGCAAGGTGCAGGGACCTGGTCTAGTCACCCTCCTGGCATCCAGTGATGAGCAAGGTGCAGGGACCTGGTCCAGTCACCCTCCTGGCATCCAGTGATGAGCAAGGTGTGGGGACCTGGTCCCCATCACCCTTCTGGCATCCAGTGATGAGCAAGGTGTGGGGACCTGGTCCCCTGCACCTTGCTCATCACCACCCTCCTGGCATCCAGTGATGAGCAAGGTGCAGGGACCTGGTCCCCATCACCCTCCTGGCATCCAGTGATGAGCAAGGTGCAGGGACCTGGTCTAGTCACCCTCCTGGAATCCAGTGATGAGCAAGGTGCAGGGACCTGGTCTAGTCACCCTCCTGGCATCCAGTGATGAGCAAGGTGCAGGGACCTGGTCTAGTCACCCTCCTGGCATCGAGTGATGAGCAAGGTGCAGGGACCTGGTCCCCATCACCCTCCTGGCATCCAGTGATGAGCAAGGTGTGGGGACCTGGTCCAGTCACCCTCCTGGCATCCAGTGATGAGCAAGGTGCAGGGACCTGGTCCCCATCACCCTCCTGGCATCCAGTGATGAGCAAGGTGCAGGGACCTGGTCTAGTCACCCTCCTGGCATCCAGTGATGAGCAAGGTGCAGGGACCTGGTCCAGTCACCCTCCTGGCATCCAGTGATGAGCAAGGTGCAGGGACCTGGTCCCCATCACCCTCCTGGCATCCAGTGATGAGCAAGGTGCAGGGACCTGGTCTAGTCACCCTCCTGGCATCCAGTGATGAGCAAGGTGCAGGGACCTGGTCCAGTCACCCTCCTGGCATCCAGTGATGAGCAAGGTGCAGGGACCTGGTCCCCATCACCCTCCTGGCATCCAGTGATGAGCAAGGTGCAGGGACCTGGTCTAGTCACCCTCCTGGCATCCAGTGATGAACAAGGTGCAGGGACCTGGTCCAGTCACCCTCCTGGCATCCAGTGATGAGCAAGGTGCAGGGACCTGGTCCAGTCACCCTCCTGGCATCCAGTGATGAGCAAGGTGCAGGGACCTGGTCCCCATCACCCTCCTGGCATCCAGTGATGAGCAAGGTGCAGGGACCTGGTCTAGTCACCCTCCTGGCATCCAGTGATGAACAAGGTGCAGGGACCTGGTCCAGTCACCCTCCTGGCATCCAGTGATGAGCAAGGTGCAGGGACCTGGTCCCCATCACCCTCCTGGCATCCAGTGATGAGCAAGGTGCGGGGACCTGGTCCCCATCACCCTCCTGGCATCGAGGTGATGAGCAAGGTGCAGGGACCTGGTCTAGTCACCCTCCTGGCATCCAGTGATGAGCAAGGTGCGGGGACCTGGTCCCCATCACCCTCCTGGCATCCAGTGATGAGCAAGGTGGGGGGACCTGGTCCAGTCACCCTCCTGGCATCCAGTGATGAGCAAGGTGGGGGGACCTGGTCTAGTCACCCTCCTGGCATCCAGTGATGAGCAAGGTGTGGGGACCTGGTCCAGTCACCCTCCTGGCATCCAGTGATGAGCAAGGTGCAGGGACCTGGTCCCCATCACCCTCCTGGCATCCAGTGATGAGCAAGGTGCAGGGACCTGGTCCCCATCACCCTCCTGGCATCGAGTGATGAGCAAGGTGCAGGGACCTGGTCCCCATCACCCTCCTGGCATCCAGTGATGAGCAAGGTGCGGGGACCTGGTCTAGTCACCCTCCTGGCATCGAGTGATGAGCAAGGTGCAGGGACCTGGTCTAGTCACCCTCCTGGCATCCAGTGATGAGCAAGGTGCAGGGACCTGGTCTAGTCACCCTCCTGGCATCCAGTGATGAGCAAGGTGTGGGGACCTGGTCCAGTCACCCTCCTGGCATCGAGTGATGAGCAAGGTGCAGGGACCTGGTCTAGTCACCCTCCTGGCATCCAGTGATGAGCAAGGTGCAGGGAATATATGCTCCAGGCTGAGTCACAGGCCACAGGGGCATGTGACAGGTGTCATGGAGGGCTGCTGGGCAGTGGGAGCAGCAGACATTGTGTTCAGGAAATCCTTCCCAGATATTACCAAACCGAGGTCCAGGAGCGGGAGGGCCTGACCTACCAGAATGTTCCAGGGAGAGGAGCACCTCATGGACAAATACCAGAAATCAAGTGGCCTCTTCAGGAACCTGCAGACAAGGCAGAGTTGGGGGGTTGGGAACGGGCAGTGGTGAAGATGGTAGACATGGAAAGGTGGGCGGGGGGCCAGAGGGCAAGGGCTTTCTGTGCCATTACTGTCCAATAGGACAGGAGCCACCTACATAATTTTGACTGTTCTGGTAGCTATATTCAAAAAGGCTTAAACAAATCAGTTGAAATTAATTTTAAAACATATCTAACAGCATATACCATTCATCCGTAATCAGTGTAACTACGAGTAGGGTGTCTTCCTATTAAGTCTGGTGTGCGTTCGACACTTCGGCCCCTCGCTTCAGGTAGGATTTGTGTGCTCAGTAGCCGTGTGTAGAGGGGCCTTTGTACTGGACAGTGGTTGCCTGTAGTCAGGGGCCACCCAGGTCATGGGCTGGTGAAGCTGTTCCTCTACTCCAGAGGGAAGTGGTGTGGTCTGATTTGCTCTAGAAAGACAACAGCAGCCAGATTGGAATAGGACGAGACTGCAGCCCAGAGACCTGCAGGACACATCGCGATTAGGCAGGAGGTGGACTGGCCAGAGGCAGGGAGCACGGAGGGTGGGGGCAGAAGATGGATTCCAGAGGCCGAGGCCGAGGGAGGACGTGGTTTAGGGCGCCACTGGTTGGGTGATTGGGCTCAGGGCAGCTCGGCTGTGGCCTTCACTGTCTGGATCACACAGCCCCTTGCTGGAGAAGGAGAGCTGGAGGGAAGACCCTGCCCAGGGGAGGATGACGAGTCCTGTCAGATACGGGCAGCGGGTGGCTGGCTGGTGGCAGTGTCTGGTGGGCAGGACCAGAAGGCCGTCTCCTGGCAGAGGACAGGAAAGAAACCGAGCGGAAGTCAGGCTCCGGAATCTTGATCGTTGTGAATATCGATTGATGCTCTGAAACTGGATGGGAAGGGAGGGTGAGGAGAGGGGCCGGGGAGGAATACGACATGGAGGGGACCGAGAAGGCACAGCCCTCAAAGGAGGTGCAGACAGCAGAGGGGGACGGTCCAGATGTGGGACAGAGAGCCTCCAAGGACGGAGCAGGCAGAGGAAGGCGCTGTCTCCTGCCCCAAGCCCTGCCCGGAGCCAGCAGGGCAGAGCCAGCCTCATGCCAGTGCTGCCTGGACCACGCGAGTGCAGGTGGTGTCTTCTCTACTGTGATCACCTCCAGTGTGCTCCACGAATCTTAGCTTGCCCGACTCCCACCCGTCTTCTCCTGAAGCTGCAGATGGCCGCAGCAGACCTGTCAGATCTAAGCCTGCGTCCCCCCTTCACCTGACAGCTGATCTGGGCTTCACCACGTGACGCTGGGGGAGAAACGTGCGCTGATGTGTCAGGTGGCAAGAGGGGCGTGGTTTCCATTCATTAGCTTGGGAAGAGAGGGCCACAGAAACAAACCGTCACCACGTGGCAGGTGCATGTCACTCAGAACATTGCTTCATAAGCTTATTTTATGTTGAAATCATAGTTTTCAAAACTCCCGAAGCCATGTTATCTGCTTATTTCCGACAAGCCTGCTACATGCCTTCTGGTGTCACTCCAGCTCCGAGGGCTTTCCTGTTCCAGTCTGTCTGTCCCATCCAGGGGACGCCGCCTTTCCAACCCGAAGTCTGAACTGACATCTGCACTTTGCAGCTCAGGGGTTCTGAGTCTGGGGATTGTTCCCCACCTGGGCCCCCAGTGGGCAGACCTGGGCTGTAACTGTGTTCTCCTGACTCCAGGTTCAGGCCCTTTTCTGCCAGCCACGGCGGGTGCTTCTCTTTTCCTAGGCTGACTTTTTTCAAGTTTTTATCAGACTTGATTTTTATGGTTTATGATATTGCTTAGGAATGGGCTTAACTGTAGAATAAAGGAAACCCCATTAACAATGACTTAAAGAAAGAGGTGTTTATTTTTCACATGTACTATAAATAAAAATGCAGGACTGGGGATGTAGCTCAGAGGTAGGATATGTGCAGACCCTGGGTTCAATCCCACCAAAAAATTTATACCAATAATAAAAAATATGTGGGCCGGTGCTGGGGTTATATCTCAGTGGGAGAGTGCTTGTTTAGCATGTGTGAAACCCTGGGTTTGATCCTTGGAACCACATAAAAATAAATAAAATAAAGGTATTATATCCATCTACAACTAAAAAAAAAAAATTTTTTGAATCTGTGAGCCAACCATGGCCATTTACCACATGCCAGAGTGGTCTAGTCCCAGGGGCTCAAACTTGACCCAGTTCCTCTTCTCATGGAGTTTATATTCTAGAATGGGCATCAAACTTTTTAGAAAGAGCCACATAGAAAATACCATACATATAATAATCTGTGGGCTCTGCAGCCACAAGATCTCAGCAGTCGCTATTTAAATCTGTTGCCGTAGAGTACGAGCAACCATAGGCAATGTGGACAGGATTGGGCATAGCTGTGTTCCAATAAAACTTTATCAAGTTTGTCAACACTGTCTGAGAGAGTGAATGGCCGTTTACTAGGTTACTCTTGGTGTTTCACTGGTGAAATTCAAAGCCCTTTTCTCTCTCTTCCTCTCTCTCTCTCTCTCTCTCTTTTTTTTTTTTTTTTTGATTTTTATGAGGAATCCCATTCTTTAAGGGGTCAAGTCTTTGTGAAGTCCACGTTCCCTGGTCCAGGGGTTCAGGTTCTGTTTAGACACAGGCTGTGCTCTTGGTTGCCATTCCATTTTTGACCCTGTGTCAGTGTTTTACTGTGTGTCAACTCTGGGATCCCAACCTGAGAGCTGATTTCACTTAATTGTAAAAACAAGTTGTTTTTGGAGAATGGATCTGTGACATTAGAGGGGACGGCGTACTTACTAGAAGGGGTACAGCTGGGGTCCTGTCTGTGTTTCCTGACCTGGGTGCTGGTCTATGGGTGCGATCCATTTGTGAAAATTCAGTAGCTTTGCAGTTGTAACGTGTGCCATGTGTGGGGATATAGGTGTGTCTTCCATGAAAGTTTACCCCAAAATGCACACCGCAGCAGACCCCATGGCCAAATGCAGAGGTGGGCTGATGGGATCTGGTTGGGAGGTTCCCATGACCGTCTTGACCAAATAATCTGAGGAAGAACAGCTCACGTGTGGGAGTAACAAACACTAGTTGTGTTTTCCCTCTGCCCAGACAAATTTGCTTGGGCATGTGAGATTTGCACCTTTACCCGGGATGCTGGGAAGTGCCACCTTTTAGCCAAGTGATATAACAAAGCAGTTGAAATTACACTGTGGTCAGATTGCTGGCGCTGACCTCGCTGGGAGCCTCTTAGTAGCAGGCGACTGGGCCATGTTGCTTCAGCCCACTGAGCCTCACTTAGTGAAATGGGAGTAACATTGCCCGGCTAGTAGCTTCTGGAAGGATCGCATGCAATAGTATCTGTTCGCCTGGGAGCCCAGTGTAAGGGGCTTGGGAAGGTGTTCAGAAAGCATGCGTTATCCATCCTCATGGTTATCCAGACCACAGGAACTCTGCCATCTTGCCACTTCACGCATACAGGGCAGTGGTGTTGGCCAAGAGCACAGTGCTGTGAGCCCGTCTCCAGAACCTGTCCATCACGTGACCTCCATTCTGCACCCACTGAGCTCCCTGATTCCCCTCCCTCCATCCCCTACACCCACCACTCTACTTCTAAGAATTTGAGCCCTCATGTCCCTGGAGTCTTGCAGTATCTGCCCTTCTGTGACTGGCACATTTTACTCAGCAGGGTGTCCTCGAGGTTTGTTTATATGACAGGCTTCCACTCTCTTCAACACTGAGTGATATTTCCACTATACACACACTGCGCGTGTGTGCCCAGTCATCTGTTGATGGACACCTGGCTTGCTTCTCCCTGGGCTGTTGTGGGCAGTGCTGCCTGGACCACGTGTGTGCTGTCACCCTGATGTGTAACACCGTGTGACCCTTATCTTTGCCAGGCTCCATGCAGGGGCTGCTCCTGTGCTGCCCAGGAGTGAGGCCATCTTGCAGGTTCTGCCCATTTCTGTGAGTGTGATAGGTGCGAACGAGTCCCAGGTGGTACGTTGACTTCCAGCTCAGCCTCTCTCCCTCGCCTCATCCTTTCTGTTCCTGGAAGAATTCAAGTCAGAGCACCCCCACCCCCAGCCCCACTTTGTTGGCAGTGCTGGGTTCAAAACAGGGTCTTCCTGCTTTGCTTGGCATGCACCCTGCCACTGAGCCACACCCCTACCCAGAGCATTTTTCCTAGGAAGGATCTGAGGAAGTTTAAGGAAAATATAAGCACTTTCCAGTCTAAGATGTGTTTCTCAAGGTTGCAGTAAGCCAGTGGTGGTTATTAGATAATCAATTGTGCTCTGCCCTGATTAGACTCCTCCTGTGCCTTGCCAGGCTGCAGAGGGTGTTGCTGTGTCTACACCAAGTTGGGCCTGCTGTTGTGCTTGGATCCAGGAAGCTGTCCCTGCGGAATTACTCCACAGAGCAGAAAAGTCTTTTAATCAGCTCTTTTTTTTTTTTCTTTAATGGATTGGGCTTTTTGTGTCAGAAATGCTATTGATCCTAGGAATCAAGACCTGTATTTAATACACCAGCTAATTGGTGAAAGGGCCGAGGGCCAGAAACCCATTGAGTTGTTTTAGGGATGAACTCAGGGAACAAATCAGAGGATTCTGTCTAAACCGACCTGGTGGGATTCTTGATAAAAACCAGAGACAGAAGCCTGAAGTTGAGTCCAAGGAGAGAAGAGAGAGCTCCGTGGAGCCAGACTAGAGTGTGGCCAAGGGGAGAGGCCTCGGGACACCTCTGCCCTCGTAGGACAATAGCAGCCAGAGACAAGGTGGAAGGGAAGGAGTGGGCTGCGTTCTAATAAGACTTCATTCAGGGCCGCAGAAAATTGGATTTCATATAGTTTTTATGTTTCACAAAATGTTATCATTCTTTGGATTTTAAAAAAAAAAACACAAATGTGAAAGCCAACCTTTATTTCTAAGCGTTACCAAAACAGGTTTGGCTCCTGTGGCCTGGTTTGCCGATCTGCCTGATGGTATTCCTCTGAGGGAGGCATCCTGCCGCCACATTTTGCAGAGAGCAACTTCAGAGAAGCATCCGCCCACCCTTAATAATGAAGAGTGTGGCCCTGATGGACACTCGGGCTGTCTCAGCCAAAGCATATGTTCTCAGCCACCTTTCCATCAATGTCTGCATCTCCAAGAGCCACGCAGACGTGCCCCCCCGCCCCCCCGAGATCATCTCAGCCACAAGAGAAGCTTTCATCTCGCCGGCCTGGCGAGGAGACTGGAAGAGTTCTGCATTGTGACCTGTGACTGTGTCTTCACATTCACTTAGTCACTGAGCAGCCAGGCAGATTCCTAACTTTCTTGATTTTTCACTTTATCTGAAAATAAGAGTAATAAATGACCAATTTACATGGTTATCGTAAGGATTCACTCAAGTGCTTTACAGTGATGATCTGAGCGGGGCTCGTGGCACATGGTAGATACCTCCTTAATTCCATTATTCGATTCTTGTGTTCCAACTCAGAAGCCCCTAAGGCCAGCCCACCAATTTGGGGGAGGGCAGTGTTGGGGACTGAACCCCGGAGCACTTAACCACTGAGTCACATCCCCAACCCTTTTTATTTTTTATTTTAACACAGGGTCTCGCTTAGGGCCTCCCTAAGTTGCAGAGGCTGGCTTTGAACTTGTGATCCTTCTGCCTCAGCCTCCCGAGCCACTGGGATTACAGGTGTGCACCACCGTGCCTGGCAATCCAATTTTTAATTAACAGCATTGCTCATGGGTCTGATAAGATAATTCTGGTCTCTTCTAAATAAATACAGGCAAACTCGGGAAGAGTCATTCATTTTCTGTGCTCCTTTGGGCAGAGAGGAAAGTGTTGCCAGCTGCAGGCGTGCTTTCAAGCTCATGGAAGCTGTGGCTACTTGGTGACTGGTGTCCCTTGCTGTTCTCTTAATTTATGCACAGTCACAACCTCTGACCTCACTTCCTCCCTGAGGTCTAACTGAGGACATCCGAGGAGAGGAGAGGCTCTGAGGAATGGCCCAGGTATAAAGATGAAGAATATTGCAGGACCAGAGGCAGCCGGAACATTCTGAAGCTAGCAGAAGTGAGGGTGTTGGGTGTTGGTCACCATGCAGATCAGCATCATCTGACGGTGGCTGAGTTGATGAGGCAGATCCCCAGAAAGGCAAAGCTCCCCTCACACAAGTATCACACACTTTAAAATCTGTTAGGAGGGTAGATCTCCTGTTAAGTCTTCTCACATCATACAAAAAGAGAAAAAAAAGAAGTAGCCTTAATAGCCAAGTGACATCCTTTGAAATGTATTTTTCAAAGGTAATGAATGTTAAACAAAGGATTTAAAAATAGGTAAAACTGGGTAGTTCCTGTTTCACTCCTGCAATGCCTGAGGTCCTTGTCGGAGCCCTTCTTAAAACGGAGAGCCCAGGGTTAACATTTCCCTGCAGGTGATGGCTCCCTCAGACCCCAGACACAGCTTGTAAATATTAAGTCTAAGCTTTCTTCCAGAACTTTCCTGTGCATACATCTGGGATATCCAATCCTGCTTAACAAATTGATACGCAAATACCTAGGCATAGCTTGTACCTTATTTGATTTCGTGCTTTAGTTTTACAGATCTGTCTTTAATTTCTCTTGTACTTAAGACTTTCCTTGTAAATAAAAATATATCATCTAGTTTTTTAGTTCAAGTTTTGTTCGCGGATTCTTTGAATGTGCCAGTGTGGTTGGCAGCAGGGGCAGGGGAAGTGGCGGGTTCTCGGCGGGTTTGAAAGAGACTTGTGAGCATGTCGAGCTGTTGTCTGTGTCGGGCATGGTCCTGGATGGACGCTGGTTTGACAGACCATCGGGGAGGACATTCTCCAGTCAATGGGAGGAATTTGAATGTAGTCTGAGTATTTGATGTGAGGAAAGTTTACAAAATGGGAAGGTAAACGTCGTTGATGTGGGAAGATTATAAAACAATCTGAACTCATTTGGGGGGTCCCCCACCACCCCAGTCCTGGGGATGGAACCTAGAACCTTGAGCATGCAAGGCCAATGCTACACCACTGAGCTGCACGCCTTCTCATTTTGGTTTCTAAAAAGTATCTGTTGTGATGATCCTTATTATCCAAAGTACAGGAATGAAGACACGAATTGGTGTGAATATCCTTTGTATACAACCAGAGGTTGGAAAAATTGTGCTCTCTCTGTGTAGTAAGAATTGTAATGCATCCCATTGTCATATATAAATAAAAAAATTTTAAGAACTCTCTGTACATTACGCCCCCCTCCCACTTCACACCTAAGAAGAGGTCAGGACATATGTGCCCAAAGGTGCCAGTTCTTCAGTGTGGTCCCTGGAGCAGCAAGAAGAAGAAGAGGAGAAGAAGGGGGGAGAGAGGAGGAGGAAGAGAAAAGGACAGAGGAAGAAGCAGCAGCCGGGCACAGTGGCACAGTGGGTCTGTAATCCTGGTGTCCTGGGCCTGAGGCTGAAGGATCACAAGTTCAAGGCCAGCCTCAGCAACTTAGCAAGGCCCTCAGCAACTTAGTGAAACCCTAATTTAAAATAAAAAATAAAACAGGACTGGGAATACACCTTGGTGGTAAATTCTGAGTACTGCAAAAATAAAGTATGATATATAGGTATCAACAGAGCCTGATGCTTGACAATGGTAGTAAGCAGCTGTTAATGGTTTACTTACTATATTTTTAATCATTATTTTAAAGTATCCTCTCTCTTAACAGGAAAAAAAAAGTTTCACTGTAAAACAGTGAGCCCTGTTACCCCAGCATGTTACCTAGGCATAGCTTGTACCTTACGTGTTCATGGCGTAAGGTCTCTTGTTTACCACGCATCTTGGTTGGATCAAGGACGTGGTGAGTGACGGGCCTGTGCAGTCCAGGTGTGTTGAGGTACACTCTGATTTTCCTGCAGCAGGGCACTTCCCAGAGCAGATCCCCGCTGTCAATCAGTGCATGACTGTGTACCGTGCTGCGTTGGATAGAGGGTTCCACGTGTGTTGATTGGATCACAGTGGCTGACAGTGTCAGAGCTTCTCTCTCCTTGCTGAGTTTCTGCCTACTGGTGCTATCAAACAGTAAGAGAGAGTATGAAAAATCTCTAACCACAATTATGAATTTGTCTCTTTCTTCTTGCAGTTTGATAGGTTTCTCCGTCATATATTTGAAATTCTCTTCAGAGTATAAATATGTAGATTTGTCAATTTCTCAACTAATTGACTCCTTTATCATTAACCCTAGCAGTATTCTTTGTTCTGGTTCTACTGTGTGTAACACTAATACAGCCACTTCATTAGCATTGCCACTAACTTTAGCATGGCACACCTTTCCTACTCTTTTTTGTTTAACCTACTTGTGCCTTTATATCTGTATGTATTTATTTGGGTGCCAGGTTTTAACCCAGGTTGTCATGCACGCTAAGCACACTCTCAACCACTGTGTTACAGCCCCACACCCTGCCCCAGCCCCTGCCCCAGCCCCATATTTGTGTCTTTACATTTGCAATGTTCTTGTAGGCAGTGCAGAGTTGGGTCTTGCCTTTTTATTGTTGTTGTTGTTGCTGTTTTAATTCAATCTGACAGTCCATGTCTTTCTTTTTTTTTTTTTTAAGAGAGAGAGAGAGGAGTGGGGAGGTGCTGAGAGCCACAGCCAAGTCGGAATGGCCCCTGGCATTTTGCCAGTAGTATTGGTTGAGAGGCAAGCCATTAAGATGATTGTATATTCGACCTTTACTGTCCGCCTTGGCCTGCTACTTTGGAGTTCTCGTGGGGATTCCCGGAGAGTTCCCATTGGCTGGGGAAGTGCGGGAGGAGGGATTTCTGGAAGGGGGATTTCTGGTTGTTGGTTCCTGGAGGAGCCGCGTGGCGTTCGGGAGAGTTCCAGGGGAGCGTGTGTGGAATGTGCTGGTGGAGTTCAGAAATAAAGTTTGTTCCTGCTTCAGTGGCCCGTGATTTCTGCCCAGCCAGACTGCGGCAGGGAAGGAGGGAGAGAGAATTTTTTAATATTTATTTTTTAGGGCTGGGGATGTGGTTCAAGCGGTAGCGCAATCGCCTGGCATGCTGTGGCCCGGGTTCGATCCTCCAGCACCACATACAAACAAAGATGTTGTGTCCGCCAAATACTAAAAAATAAATAATTTAAAAAATATATATTTATTTTTTAGTTATTGGCGGACACAACATCTTTGTATGTGGTGCTAAGGATCGAGCCCGGACCGCTTAAGCCACATCCCCAGTCCCAGTCCATGTCTTTTGAGGGGTGTTTAGATCACATTCACAATGTGACTGTGGTAGGTTCAGACTGATCTTTCTTTTTGTCTATCCATTTTCCACCTTTTGATTGTTTGTTTGTGGTACTGGGAACTGAACCCAGTGGCCTTGCACATCCCAGGCAGGCAGTGGGCCACCAAGCTACATGCCCAGCCCTTTTTATTTTGAGACAAGGTGTTGTTAAGTTGTCCAGGCTCAGCTCAAACTTGTGATCCTCCTGCTCAGCCTCCTGAGTAGCTGAGTAGCGTTCACCACTGCATCTAGAATTAAATGGAAAATTTTGATGATTCCATTTTATTTTCTCTGTTGTTTTATTTGCTATGAATCATTGATTATCATTTTTGTGGCTGCTTTACAGTTTATAGTGCACATCTTTGACTTATCACAATGTGTTTACAACGAATATCATTCCACTTTACACGTAGCATAAAATCCAGAGTGTAGCTCTACTTCACCACCCCCTGATCTTTTGGCTATTATTGTCATGCATTTTGGTTTTATGTGAACCCATTCTACATTGGTATTATTTTTGTGTATCAGTCAATTATGTTTTATAGAGGTTTAAATAATAAAAACAATCTTCAAACCTCTTTTGTATCTACCCACGTTTACCATTTCTAGTGCTTTTCTTTCCTCTATGTGGGCACAGATTTCCATCTGGGATTACTTTCTTTCTGTTTGAGAGGCTCACATTTCTTATTACGTGGCGTCTGCTGGTGGTGAATCCTCTCAGCTTTGGTGTGTTTGAAAGTCTTGTTGTCTGCTTCTGTTTTGAAAGACAGTTTTGATGGGTATAAAATCGTAGGCAGAGGCTGTCGCGTTGGGCTCTTCTCTTCCCTTCAGCACCTTGAAACACTTACCACCAGTGTGTTCTCCCTTGCGGTGTCGCTACAGTAGATCTCCTGTTATCTTTGTTCCTTTGTACCCTAAGTGTCCCTTTTCTCCCCCTCTGGATGATCTTAAGATTGCGTCACCGTTTTTGAGCAGTTTGCATCAGATTGGCCTCTGTGCAGTTTTCTTTGTGGCTCTTCTGCTTGGGTTTGCCAGGCTCCCTGATCCTGTGAGGTCTAGTTTAAATCACATTTGGAGAAGGACTTACCAGTGTCTCTTCTGCTGTGTTTCTCTCCGTTTCTCTCCCCGCGTCTCCTCTCCTTGGGGCGCTCCACGTGCCCGGTCAGGCCTCCGTGGGCTGCTGGCTTGTTCTTCCCTCTCTGATGCTCGGGGTTTCATTCTGGATCCTTCCAGGGCTGCTTCATTTTCTTCTGCGATGCCTGGTCTGCTGCTGACCTCTCTGCTGACCTCACAGGTCTGGGGTACACTCTGGAAGGTCAGCTTGTGTCTTGTCTTTATCTCCCAGATCTCAAATTTATAGATATACGGAATGTGGTTATAATACTCTTTCAGTGTCCTTCTCTGCTGATTCTGCCGTCTGTGTGAGTTTTGATTGACTCTTTATTTTGGTCTTATTATAGGTCATATTTCTTGTTTGTAGCTGTTTTTTTTAAATTAGATGATAAATATGGACTTTGTGTTGTTGGTCGCACCCTCCACATTTCATTGCTTGTGTTCCAGGGTGCAGCTAAGTTATTTTAAAACGATTTGGCTTTTAAGAAGTGTTAGGTAGGACACCACTGCACTGTCCAGGGCTCACTGTTTCCCGGCTGAGAGAGCAGGACTCTTCGGCGCACTGACAGCCCATGAGTCAACCAGGTTTTCCTGTCTGGATCTGGGAATAGGTGGCATTCCTGCTGTCCATGAGCACCAGACGCTCTTCCCTCTACTTTCTGGTTCTCTGTCCTGTGACTTCACGCAGCCTTGGCCCTGCCCATCTCTCAGCTCCCGCCCAGCAGCTCCCAGGCTTTGCCAGGCCTTGCTCCTCCCCACGCCACAGCCAGGAAGCGGATGGGGCCACAGTGGGATCCTGGTGTTATTTTCCTGTGTCTCAGAGATCATGGATTCTCATGACCTGGTGTCTCGTATCGTCGGGTCTGTTGTGTTATGTTTTCTCTGTTTCTTTTTTTTTTTTATTGTTTCATGTTGGAAAATAAATCTACTCTTTGGACCAGAAGTAGAAATCTCTGCAGGGGTTGGAGGTGCATGCCTGTAATCCTAATGGCTCGGGAGGCCGAAATAGGAGGATCACAAGTTCAAGGCCAACCTGGACAACTTAGTGAGGCTCTAAGCAACTTAGCAAAATCCTGTCTCTAAAAAAAATAAAATAAAAAGGACTGGTGATATGGCTCAGTGTTTAAGTGTTCCTGGGTTCAATCCCTGGTACTAAAACAGACAACAAAAATCTTTACAAAGTAATAGGTTTGGTTTTTTTTTAAAGTCACATTTAACATGTCTTCTACATGTAACCAACCAAATGTACAATTAATAAAATAATGTAAAATTCTACATTTGAACATATCACTACAAACAAAAAATTCAAAGTAAAGCCATTTCTTCTTGTAGGGCATAGCCTGAAGAAATACTAATTGGTTCCAATGAATTCTAAACATTGAATGATCTTCTATAACCAATTTGTAGTTATTGATGGGAATTTTTAGTTGAATATGTTTTTTGTTTTTTTAACAAGAAGAGTTTTAAGGGAGGAGAGCTTTCTGTAAAAAAAAAAAAAAAAAAGAAAGAAAAAAAAGAAAAGTTTTTAATTTTAAGTGAGAACCAAATAAGAAGAGGAGAGCCCAGCATTTGGTGAGTCCTGTACCTTTGCCTATTATGTTGTAGAAAAGGCACATTTTTTAATTCAGCTGAACTCAATGTCAGATTCTAGCTGTGTGACCAAATTCCAGCTGTGTGACCAAATTCCAGCTGTGTGACCTTGAGCAACTGACATAAACTCTCTGAATTTGACTTACTTTATAAGCAAAGGGACCACACTGTTGTGGATATCAAAAGAGAATATGCAAAGCATCTATTCAGTGACTAGCACACAGTAGGTGCTCAAGAAATGTTGGTCCCTATCCCGCCCCCAATCTGAGTTCACATGGCTGACTCTTTTAATAAGACCCTTTCCAAAACACCTCCAACATTCCAGGTGCCTACAATATCCACCTAAGATATCACCCACCAAAATAATGGAGGGGGCGGGAAGGTATTTAGGGGAAGAAGAGAACAGTTCAGGGACAGCGATTCGTCGTGCCCTGCCTTGGTACCCAGGCATGAGAGCATTTCTTCCCAGCTCACATCCCATGTCGGGGGGAGTAGCATTCCTGAGGGACGGGAGGAAACACGGACGCTGACAGCAGATGCAGGTAGGCGTGGAGGACGGCCTAGAACTCGGCACTGAGACCGGATTGCAGGAGGCCAGCGCCGTGGCTGGACTGTGTGGACCCCAGAATTCACCTTTGAAGCCCCATCTCCCAGTGGCTCGGGATGTGATTTGGACGCAGAGTCCACCACCTGCACACAGGGGAAAGGTCACATGAGGACAAAGTGAGATGGCAGCCATCTGCTGAGGCGTCGGGGAAGCCAAACCTGCCCACACCTTGAACCTCCACACCTGCGGTTTCTGCCGCTGCTCCGCTCAGCCTGTGGACTTGTCTGGAAGCCCAGTGAGTGAACCTAGCGGGCCTGACAGCCTCAGCAGGTGCCGCGTGGAGTCAGTATCCTGCATCCCACCGACTGGGAGCACACTCCAGAGCAGACATGCATTCATTTAAACCAGATCCCTTCCACCCGCTGTTCAGATGTGCAGTGTCCTCGGGAACCAGCCCCGACTTCAGGGAGGTCCAGGTGGGGGGTGCAGAGAGGTGGTCTGACTGGAAGATGGGGATTACAGATGTGACCCTCTGGAGGGCCACCGCTGGGGAAAGAGTGCGGTGCTTTTGTTGCCCTTTGACCCACCTGGGCCTGGTTTCTGTTCTGCCTCTGTGGGTGGCTCTTGTCCAGGCTGACCTGATGCAGTCCTCCCCACGTGCCACCTGCCGTGACTCCGGCAGAGGAGCCCCCTCTCTTCCTTCTCGCTGCTCCTGGCTTATCACAGTTCGGATCCCACCTGGGCGAGCCTTCTCCCTCCTGAGCCCTCTCCCCCAGCTCTGCAGACGTCCACGTGGCCAGGTTCTCGCAGGCCCCGGGCTCTCTTCCCAGGCTGGTTCCGTCGCGGGGTGATGGATGCCTCGTAGCGTTATCGCTGCGGAGCGCTGCCTGGCAGGCGGCTGACTCAGGCTGGCCTTGTGTTCCCAGACCTGCAGGGAGGCGACCACATGCTCACTTGGCTCAAGCTGGTGCTTGTATTTGATGCTTTCTCCAGAAATGCCAAAAACAGGGGAGGGATGTTTCAAAACAATTTATAAAATTGGCAAATGCATTGCCAACGCACAGTGCATCTGTCCTGGGCTGTCTGCAGTTGAGTTGGGTTTTGTGGCTGGTGGCCGCGAGAGGTCTCAGGGACTGACTGGTCCCCAGAGGCAGCTGTGAAGACCCAAAGAGCAAGTGTCACAGGGTGGGCTCGCGGCAGCCTGGCATTCCCCGGGAGCCTCCTGCACCTCCTTCTCTGGTCCAGCGACTCTGCCAAACCCTCTGCACTCCACCTGCTGACTTTATAGGAGAGGACGCAGAGTATCCACCCTCCTCCTGCCCGCTGTGAGCCTGTCCCCCCTGTCCCCAGCCCTGGACTCCATCTCTTCTATCCTCTTGCTCCAGTGCTCAGCCTTTTCCCTTCCTAAATGCACCCAGGTTGTTCAGAGTAAAGACAGCAGAGCGACGGTTCCTTCACTCGGTGCCTCACTCCTGTTCCAATGGCTCTTGCTTCCCAGCCAGCCTCGCCAGACAGCCATGCTTCCATTTCATCACCCTCCCACCGGCCTCTCAGCCCGTCGCAGAACCACGTGGCCAGCAGGTGTGATAGCTGGTCTCATGTGACCTCTGATAGCTTGATGTCCTCCTTCCAGAACCGTCTTCTCCCCTGGCTTCCGTAACATCCGTCTCTCCTGATTTTCTCTCTGTGCTCTCCTGTTGAGAGCCACAGCCGAGTCGGGATGGCGCCTGGCATTTTGCCAGAAGGAGTGGTTGAGAGGTGAAGCCAGGGAGCCATTAAGATGTTGATAATTAAGTTAAGCGGTGTGTACTTGCTGTGACTGGATGATGCTGGATGGAAACAGGCTGTGTATTCAGTTGTATATAGAACCCTGCTGTCCGGCAATAGGGCGGCTCCTGCTACCTGGGAGCCCGCTACTTTTTTGAGTTCTCACGGAGGTTGAGGGCAGGGAGAGTTCCTGGGGAGTGCGCGTGGAGTGCCGGTGAGAGTTCGGGCAATAAAGTAGTTCCTGTTTGAACCTACAGGTGCCTCGTGGCGGCTGGGTTATTTTGTGCCCAGCCAGACTGCAGCACTCTCCTGTTCCTTCCCACTGTTCTGTGGTGGGTAGGATCTCAATATTTAGTTCGCCACAAAATTCACAGGTAGAAATCCTGGCCTCTAGGATACCAGCAGCAGGAGGAGTGGACTTTAGGAGTGGATTAAGACATGGGGTGGAGCCTCCTGAGTAAGATTAGTGCCCTTTCCAAAGAGTCCCTCAGAAGCACTGTCACCTCGGGCACCATGTGAGGACACAGCAAGAAGGCACTGCCTTGAACCAGGAGGTGGAATTTGCTGGCTGTTTGATCTCAGAGTTCCCAGCCTCTGGAGTTGTGAGAAGTCACTTTCTGTTGTTTATAGACCATCCAGTCCGGGGCATCTTGTTACAGCAGCTCGGATGGCCTAGGACGGGGCAGGGACTCATCCCACAGCAGGCCTTGTCTTCACGGGGACAGAGTGAGAGCTCCAGCCAGGCTTCTCCCCTGAGTCCAGAAAAATGTGTCCTGCTGTTTCCATGCTGGCTCTTGCTGGGTAATCCAGAAACACCTAGAAAATCCGCCTAGTTATAGCCTTCCGGCCTTGGTCATCCTCCAGGTGCCTCTGATAGAAATCTCAGTGTCTCTCTGGACATGGTCTCCTCCTTCAGCCATTGTGTCCAATCTACCAGTAAATTCCACTCCTTTTTACCTCTTAAATTTTCCCCAAATCTACCCACTTTCCCCAATCTTACTTCTGCCTTCCTGAGCCAAAATGCCATCTGATCTTGCAGGACAATCACCACACATCATCTTGCGTCCATTCTGGTTTCCCCCAAAGTATTTTCACTGCCCGACCAGAATATTTAACATACAAGTCGAATCCTTTGCGTAAAATTCTTCCTATTGTGTTTAGAATGAGGACAAAATATCTTATCATGCATGACCTTAGTGGGGTCTGACACTTCCAGACCCACCAGCCTTGCTCTCTAGCCCTGTTGATCATCTTGGTTCTTTTGACATCACTGTAACAAAATACCTGAGACTAGATAATTTATAATGAAAAGAAATATAAAGGCTCACAGCTGTGGAGGCGGGAAGTGTAGCTCATGGTGTGGGTGTCCAGACACCACTCCTCAGGAAGTGGTGGTTGTGTGTGCACTGACGTACTCAGGTGCACACCAGGCATCAGGAGAGCCTGCCTGCCTGCCCCTCAGTCTCTCGTAACCTACTTCAGCAATGATGATATTAACCTGTTCATAAGGGCAGAGCTCAGGGCCCATCACCTCCTAATACTGTCACAATGGCACACCTCAGTGTGCGTTTGGGAGGGGACGTGCTTTTACACCAAAGCCTGGGCGACGAGGCAGGGACTCTTACTGCTCAGCTTCAGTTGTTCTTGTCACTTCCTTTCAGTACAGTGTCCTATTCAGGGAAGCCTGTCCCCCGGCTGTCACTGTGTGTGTGTGTGTGTGTGTGTGTGTGTGTGTGTGTGTGTGTGTGTGTGAGAGAGAGAGAGAGAGAGAGAGAGAGATCACTGTGGTGCTAGCATCTTTCTGGCTGGGGAGAGACTGCCTGTAGGAGCTCTGAGAGATAGTGAGGCCCTGGGCCAGGCCTTTGAAATGCACTCAGACCAACCCCTGCAGAGCCAGGCCTCCTCCCTCTGGCCCGTCCAGCGCTGGCAGCGGGATCCTCTGCCTAAGTCATCCAGGGCCAAGGCCCAGGTGTCCAGGGACTGCACAGATAGCTCAGAGCGGCCAGGATCACTCGATTCGCCAACCCTGACCCGCTCGCCAGCCCTGCCTTTCCCCAGAAATTCCAATACAAGTGGCCTGGGCTCCTTCTCTCCTGGCCCCTCTGCCTCCCCACCAACCCGGTGCTTCCCCCAGGGCTCTGCATGATGTGCCACCCCTCCTGTCTCCAGGACGCAAGTGACCGTAACACAGGAACCACAGAACTCCATGACGGGGCCAGCCCCTGGACTCCCCCATGGCGTCTCTGGCCCTTGTTCACTGTGGTTATTAGGAAGGCTCTGTTGGCCTGCCCTTCCTCCTCACTGGGCTGTGCACTCCGGGAAGCCGGGACCTGACGATTGTTCTCTCACAGGGGCAACCGCAGAGCCGCACAGAGGGACACGGGAGGTTTGGGTTGGATGAATAGATGAGTTTGAAGACAAGGCCTGGGTTCTAAGTTGGGGCCGTTTCCCGAGCAGTACCAGATGGAGATTCTTTCCCGAATTCCTGGGAGGAGAGTGAGATAGCAGCTCAACGCTTGCTGTTTTGGATTTTCTTTCCCCTTTTCAGGTTGAGGCTCACGAGGGTTACAGTGGAGAGGACAGATGAACGCCATTCTCTTCCCTCTGAAGGGAGAGCGGCGTGGAATGGGGAATGTAGAAAAGAGGATTTGATTACGTAGATTCTTACTCGAAAAGGTGATGGAGGAAATGAGATTGAAGAAGTAGACATTTAACAACTCTATAGTCTTTTTATTATGGGAAATGAGTGTTTATGTAAAGTAACTGGAGTGGTGAAGGAAGGCCGGAAGAAATCCAGCCCTCTCCAACCCACTTCCCACGTTCTTAAATATTCATTAACAGCATAATTTGTGTTATTTACTTCTTTATTTAATTTGGGCTATTGTAAAAAAATTCACTATCATAAAAATGTTACGATGAACACTCTTTGTATGTAAATTTTTGCCTAATTTATAAAAGTGAGTGGCTGGATGGAAGAGTATGGACAGGAATATTTTCTAGGAAGACTTTCAATCGTTTTTCCCTAATAAGTCTCCTCAAAGTCCTACCAATTTATACATTCATCAGTAGAGGGGAGGTGCCTGCTTCCCTGTGACCTGGGCCACCTTTGGAGATTATAAAATACACGTGTAAACAGGCATATGTAGATGCATGCTCAATGGGTAGGAAGGGTTAATTCGTGGTTTTAATTTGCAGTTCCAGTGCCAGTTATTCCCAAACACCAACACATTCCTCTTGGTCCTCGGCCCTTCGTCAGTTACCTGGGTTCTGTGCCTAGCTTTCCACAGGGCTGTTTCTCTTTTTCCTGTTCATTTATAAAACCGTCTCCGTAGTAAACACATTGACTTTGTTTTTGCCCTATGTGCACAAATAGCATCCAAAGGACCTTTTTCTAATGACCTGACATGCAAGTGGACTTTAAAGACGAGAACGTGTGACATGGTACGGTATGGTTAGCTCTCGCTTTGTTAATAAGGGCAGCTGGTTTCGCTCTATTTTGAAAATTTTGCCGAATTTCAGGGAACATATGTGTGAAAAAGAGTCTGGACTGGAGCTTGGGCAAACTCGACTCCGTCCTAGTTCTGGCACTCTGTTGCTGGAGGACCAGGGACAGATTATGTAGCCTCTGCAAGACTCGGGTTTCTCCCTGGGCAACAGGAATTCCTCGGCTTGTTTTGAGAGGTAAATAGTGTTAGACGGTGTGCGACGCCGACATGATAGTACATAAATACTTTTTCCCTTTCCCAATCCCTCAAAGATGTGCTGTTCTGTGTATGCTCATGCCACCAGGTATTTTTGTCTAAGTGGGAGCAACTGTATTTCATTCATCCCACTCGGAGTCAGAATTGCAGCCCTTCATTGATATTTTCCAAATAGATAAATATGATCAGAGTGCAAATGAAAATAGAAAATTCTTAGTTAACTCTTGCCTCACCACCGCCGCCATGCTGGGGATGGAACCCAGGGCCCCGCTCTGTCCACCACTCATGCACCCTTACCTCCTGTTAATGACGCGTCTGAGCTAGGGGAGATTGAATTTCAAGCCCTCAATTGCTTAATTTGTTCTCAAATTAGTGTTAGCAAATTAGGATCCATGCTATACAAGTGGCAGACGACATAAGATAGAACATTCCGGAGGGGAGGGGGACAGACGATTTCAAATCCTTGAAACTATGTGGATTTTAAATAGCTTTAAATATAGTATTGAAATATTTGCACACTTTCATTGAGAAGTTATGTCTCAGTCTGTTCTTCTCTTCCCTGTAGGTGTGGCTGGATCTCTTAAAACCTATCGTGAAGCAGATTCGAAGTAAGTATATCCTGCATGTTGAACAGTGGAGATAAATACAAAGCCAGGTGTGTTCATTGTCAAGGAGGCTTCTGTCTGGGGGCGTGAGGCGCTAGTGATAGGAATTCTTTTTTTTAATTTTTCCCCTCAATTGCTTGTCGTCATCCACTAATCCACATACTATAAAATTGTGTATCTTCTGCAATTTTAATATGTAACAGTTGGCAATCAAAACCTTGCTTGGGAAATCAAATAGCATTTTGATTAACAACTAAACCTTGCTATTAAGCTGCAGAGTAATGGAGCTTGTCTGGTCTTTGCTGCTGTTTCTTACTGTCACTTTCTAAGGGGAAGGTGGAGCTATCTATTCGTATCATTGATTTCCTGGTTTTTGTTCTCCCTCTTCAAAGCCAAAATCAGAGTACAGTGCTGTTTGCGGGGTGCTCAGAGTGGGGATATTGGGTGTGTTGTTTGATAGGCAAACAGCCCCAAAGGTGTGTGTGTAGACTGTGTATTGGAAAGAAAAGATCCAGGAGGGCTGGGCAAAGGACTAGGAGAGGACTCTTTCTCCCTTTCCACTGCCCTGCAGCACTGGACTGTCCTTCTGTCTTTTCTTTGAGGTTAGGCTCTGTTCTCAAAGTCCTCCCTGAAGGTCCCCCCTGCAGCCAGAACCTGGGCAGGTCGGGGATGGTACCAAAGCTGCATGCCTTCAGTGGAGCTCACAGTCCCTGTGGGATTATTTTTCTGTTTAAGAAACCCTAGCGGGCCACTCGCAGCGATTTATGTGGATGTAATAGACATGCAACACGATGTCTGTGTGGCCCTCATGCCGTTGAAATTGATGTTGATCGTCTATCATTTAAATTATTAACGCTGAAAATGAAAGGGCCATCATTTATCGGATGTTTACCGAGTGTCCTCAGGGAGCTGGCCCTGGCTGGCATCTACTAAGTGACGGTGGGGGTGTTGCTAAGGTGCCGCGCGGAGCCTGGGAGATGGACGTTCCTCCCCAGCAGTCACCGAGGGGCACGGTGGTGCTGGGGAGGCATGCATCCTGGGGTCTCCAGGTGCACACCCGAAGGCAGCCACCACGGTCGTCAGGTCGGAACCAGAGAAGAGGTGTGAGCTTCTGTCTCCTCTGTGTGCTGTGACTGGCCCTGTGTGACAAAGCTGTCACTTCACCTTGAGCGCTAGGTCTTCCTGTTAATAAGGAAGAGTTTCCTGGGATCTGAGCAGCCTCGTTTCATTCTGTGAAAATGACAGGCAGGAAGCGGTACAGCCTGCCTCCTCCACACTTTGCACCGTCTCTCTGTGCCCCCGGGCCAAGGTGCAAGGTTCCTGCTGATTGTTAGAGTCACCTGGGAAAGAAATCCAGCCTCTCTTGGCCTCGGCATTTCCCTGTCTTGTCTTTTTCTCCATTTTGTGTATATGGCCAAATGACTTTACCCCTTATACCCTATTTAATAAAAAACCTGAGTATCATTTGTCTTCAGAGAAAAAGTTCAATAGTTGAATGTAATTACTTTTTTCAAAGTTTTTTTTTTTTAAAAAAAAAACCTTTATTTTATTTTTAAATGTGGTGCTGAGGATGGAGCCCAGTGCCTCACACGGGCTAGGCAAGCGCTCTGCCACGGAGCCCCAGCGCCAGCCCTCGTAGTGCTTTGTCAAAACTCAGACATCTGTTTCTCTACAATATGAAAGAGTGAAACTCGCGGCCAAACTTGACCATTTTGGGGCGGCCTGGAGGGGGCATTCTGGGAGTTTGGCGCGAAGTGCAGTGTGTGGTGGATCATATGCCTGAGAGTCATCTTTTCAGTTCCGTATATAACACACGTCAAGTTTTGTACTGATGTCCTTCTTCTTCTTCTTCTTCTTCAGGGCCAAAACATGTTGTTGTTAAGTTTGTGGTGAAATTCTTTCCACCTGACCACACACAACTCCAGGAGGAACTCACCAGGTCAGTGGCTTGGCAACTGGTACTTTTCTGCTCTAGTGTCCAGAGGAAAAGAGAACATTGAGACTCTACATTGATTAAACATTTGGTAATGTTTACTTGACCAGCATCTGTTCTGTGCTGAAGTTCCATCCCTCTCGGCCTAGAAAAATGTGGTCAAGAGAACACCACGTTTCCCTACAGCCTGGTGTCCTTACAACCGCCATGGGGAAGTCGCCGGGCTTCCAACCTGTTCATGTCCTGTTTTCCTTCTGGTATCTGCCTCATCTGAGGCTGTTTTAGGTTTAGGAAACCAACGTGTTAACTCAGCTTCTTGCTGCCGTGGATGGGTGAATCGGACTTGAACTTTAGGTCGGGGTCTTTTGAAAGTGGAACCAAGTGGGAGAATCAGGAAGGTCGGATCAGGCCTGGCTTTAGCCCTCCGCCCTGCCACTTGCTTGTGTCTTCTGTGCCACCATTAATTCACTGCTCCTAATGCCGATGGCAGTGCTTGCTTGGCCAGAGCTGTTCTGAGGAGAAGCACTATTTCTGTGTAGAGTGGCTGGGATCCAGGGGAGACGTCATCCACAGTCACGGTCACCGCCACCATCAGCATCACCATCATTGTCCCACTGTTCCTTATTCTATCATGTGAGACCAGGCAAGTACACCAGTCCCACCAGCCAAATTCTCGTCCCTTGCACCTTTCTAGCTATGGCTTATGAAGACCAAGGCAAAAAAAAACCCCAAAAACAAGAAACCACCACGGCCACCACCTCTTCCCCTTCTCCTCAGCACAAGGTCTTGGGTGGCTGACCTGTATCTATCAAAGGCGTAAAGCCGCTGGTTCAGTTACCAGCATTTATTGACACAACTGCATGCCAGCCTTGTTCCAGGCCCCAGAATCACGGTGTTGAAAAGATGAGTCTCATTGACCCTGTGGAAACAGAGAACGAGTAATTAAACAAAAATAATATCAGATCGTGACCAGAGCTCTTTAGCTAAGTGGGCTGATGTGACAGAAAGGGCCTAGGTGACCGTGTTAGGTTGCTGCGGCTGGGATGACTCTTGCGGACGTGATAAGCATCTGTCAGTCATTTTCTGGGGCGAAGAAGGAGCAAACAATCAAAGCCCAAGGCACATACAAGCCCCAATCCTTTAAGCTTAAAAGAGGGCCAGCGGTGGGCCTGCTGACCACCGGTCCAGACCATGATGGCGGCAAGGAAGAAGAGGGCAGGGTGGCGATGGAGAAGAGCGGTGTGTTTAGACTACACAGTGGAAGTGGGACCGTCTGTCTGGGTGATGGTTGGAGGTGGAGTCTGAGACAACAGAGACACTTAGGTTTTTGACTTGGGCGACGGGGTGGTAATAACTCAGATGCGAGAGGGGTGGAGGGGACAGCGGCTGGGAGGGCAGAAGTTGGGGATTGGTTCCCACCAGCTGGGTTGAGATGCCTATTAGTCATCCCATGCCTGCTTCAGGAAGCCACCAGATGCCTGATGGCAGAGTTCCAGGGACGGGGCAGACGAATGAGTGGCCACTGTCTACACCACTCTCGACCCTCGGACCAGTGAAGAGGGTCACTGCAGCAGGAATTGGCAGAAGCCATCAGCCTCTGGGGACCACACAATTAATAGACTTTAGTGGAGAGGAGGGTTGGCCAGAGCCACAAGACCAAATTGCAAGAACCTAGGGTGACAATAGAGAGCCGTGGTGCCCATGCAGCGTCTTCACTGGGCTACTGTGTCACTGTCCCTGGAGCTGGCTTTCTTGCTGTGGGTGTGTGCTTTGCTCGGAGCTCAGCACACTGGAATCCGCCTCGGGACAAGTCCAGCCTGTTGGTCAGCAATGGGCTTTTTCCTCCTGTAAGTCACTGGTCCTCTTTCCTATTTAGGACATTGGAGACACAAACTTTTTTTTTTTTCCCAAATAATTTGCACCTCTTTAATTTTTTTGGATATTGCCTCTAGAGCTTTGCAGTTTTCTGCCCCCGTGGTTCTTGTTCCAAAACTCCATACAACTAGTTACCAGTAAGCCAGACGTGCCTAGCATTTCGCCAGCTTCTTTCTCGATGTGGATGAATTCCTAGTCACACGAGCTCCCCTGGGCCTGGTGGGGTTTTTTGTTTTTATTGTTTTTGGTTTTTGATTCCCAATGTCAGCTGGTAATTTTAGAAATATTTCCCAAGAAGACAATTCTCTTGGCTCAATGTTGAATAAAATTGAGGAGAAGGTCCTACCGTAGTGATCAACTCTGCCACCATCCACTTTGGCACAAGGTGTCACATCTAGGGAACCCCTGGGACCCACCGCGTCGAGACTCCCACACTGCAGTTCCTGTACGAGCAGGATGGGACGCTGAGGCCACTGAGATTTCAGAGGGGTGGGTGGTGAGCGAGGGGGTGTCAGGAGAAGCTTGGTGTCAGCAGTGCTTGGGGGAGAGAGGTGTAGACCAGGGCCCGGAGACACAGGTGGCCCGCAGTTGGCACAGTTAACGTCCCTGTAGCTCTGCCATTAGCTCGTGGGCCTCCAGGAAGAGTTTCCAGCTCTCGTTTATATATAGAGAGATTGAGTTGCACTCTCTGTTCCTCGGGAAGCTGAATTCCTTTCTATTTGTTGAACTGCACATGCAGTGGACTCCGGCCCCTTGACACCAGGCTTCCAGAGGAGCAAAGTCCTCACTTAGGTGCAGGTCTCGGACAGCAGCCGGGTCGGGGGTCTTTGGAGACGTCACCAGGGTTTCTTCTGGCACAGCCCAGGGCCACTTTCCTCGTGCCAACTGTGGAGCCACACTTGCTCCTCGCTTCCCCGGCGCCGTCTTCCGGAGCGCCTCTCTGCCTGGCTGTTCTTGTCGCGGTGGAGGGACACTGCCAGCGTTCCTGGCGTTCCCTCGGGCTGGCAGGGCCATGTCGATTACATTATTTAATGAAACACGAGTAAGACCTTCAAATGCAATAAGTTAAAATAGTCACGTGGCAAATCAGGCTCCGAGGGGGTGCGTGTGACTTCCGTTCTCAAGTAGAAGCCCTCCCCGTGGGTCCCTCCCCTCAGGAAGCGAGCGTTGGTTCTGCCTGGAGTAGAAGTTCCCTCTGGCTCTTATGGGTCGGATTGGAATCCCCTCCATGCGTAGCACCAGGGGTCCCTAAGTCTCTGAAGCCAGCGTCACGTTTACAGCATCACGTTTACAGCCCGTGTCCTAAGAAAGGTGACAGAGTCCGTCCCAGGAAGGCGTTTCTCCGGTTACAGGGCGCAGAACAGAAGAGTCAGCCTAAATAAACCTGTGTGCTGTCGGCGCCCAGCGCCACCCCGCAGCCCCTGAGAGAGGGTCACCAGGGGTCCCTGTTGGACTCTGAGCATGAATCCGTCCGTGAGCGCTGGACCCCGGGTTTGAACTGGGTCCAAAAGGGTCCACAGGTGATGCTTGTAAAACCCCAGCCCCTCCTTGAAAAGTCAGCCTCGTGCGTTAGGATCCAATCCTCAGCACAGGGAAGTGAGGGGCTCAAAGGACAGTGGCCACTGCCCGGTCCAGAAGGACCCTTCAGCCACCTCCCGTACAGACCCTGTGCTGCTGACGTGGTTGCTCCACCTCGTCTTCTCCTCCCTTTGACTCTCCAGAGAGGGGGAGATGGTGTGGGGGGCAGGAGCAGACAGGGGAGCTGGGGTAGAGGTCAGCTGTGGTCACCTGGTGGGGCTGAGGTGTTTTTCTCTTCTTTGTGTTCCTGTTTGCTGTCTACACAATTGTCCCTATGGCTTTCTTTAGTTCTCAGTGATGGAACTTCCTTTAATGACTTAAAGCGGATTAATTATTCTTTTATGAAAAAAAGTTGCTACATTTAATGAATGTCTTTGTTCTAGTCAGATTTCTACATATCATCTCATTTAATTCTTTATGGAAACCTCTGGTTACTATTGTTAAAGGCTTTTGTTTAGAATTTAAAATAACCTGTTATTATAAAAGTCTTCACTATACATTGTTTATTTCTGTTGATTCACTGTCTGACCACACAGCTGCTTGCCATTTCCTGTGGGCCTCTTTTAATCTAGACTGGTCCCTCAGTCTTTCCCTTCACAGTCTGTCCTGTTGTACTGCAAATTATCTTCTGTCCTGAGCTGGCCACGTTGCTTCCTTCAGGTGTTCCTTAGCTTTATCCTTCAAACTCTTGAATATTCCAGAAAACTAGAAATTGGTTTTCAAGGCTCACTGGATGCCGTGACCCTTCTTTGGCTAGACCCTGTCATGGAGGCACTGTATGCTTCCTGTCCCATCCATGATCTAAGATCATTCAGTGACTTCAGTGCCGACATCCTGAACCTTCCACTGTGAAGTGAACTTGTGTTCCTTCGTGGAAGTCCAGTTTCCTGAGCCATACTTACACCAGTTGACGGTCCTTGCCACAGTCGGTCATCTCCCGGGGGTGTGGAATGAGGTCTCATTCCTGCCATGTTATAGGTTGGCATCTTAGAGTGAATCTGTGCCTCAGCCACAGGGACACCCCACTGGAGAGGCAGGCGACGTTCGCAGTTCTTGTCCTTGCCTTGGGTGACCAGTTTTTGAATAAGGAGCTGCTTTAATGGTGTCTTCAAGTAGTGACGTATTCCATTTCTGCTGTCTCTCTCTCTCCCTCCCCCTCCCCCTCCCTCTCCCCTCCCCCCACCCCTCTGACTGTCATCATAGACCCGCGAACCTTCATTAACTCAGTGAACACTTTAGTGCACTTTAATCGTCTTCGTGCTGTTCAGATCATCACAACTTTGGCCATGGGAGGAGATTTAGGATGCTCGTTTTACTCTTTAGATTTAACTCACTCACTGCCTTGCTTCCCAGAGTAACTGCCCAATCCAGGCTCTTTGCTCCCCAGGACCTCGAATCTTTAATTTCTCCAGGGACCTACCTCTGTGTCCTGGTAATTGTGTGAAGGACGGAATCTGGTTGCTAAGGGTTGCTATGGAGGAGACGCTGTTGCAGGCAGTGGCGAGATGGCCCCGTGGTCAGTACCCTTCAAAAAATGCCGGAGTTGGTATTTTCAAGTCATTTAAACTAGGCAGTTTTTACTTCATTTCTCTAATATTCAAATACCTCTTTTATACCAAAAATGATGCGTTACTTTACCAAGAACCTAAAGAAAAGAATCTTACAATAACTTAAGTTGAATTTTACAGATGCTTATGGAAGAAGCAAATAAAGACCACACCTTGGAAGAGACACCTGTCTTTCTGATTCATTGGCAGTGAACTGCTGTTGTTGTCTGAGCCATAAGCCACTCTGGAGTATGTTGACTGATCCTATAAAAAAAAAAACTGTAGATGTTTCATACACGTGCTCACATATGTGGGGTAGTAGGTTATGGATTCGCATTCTCTCCATATAAAATGAAGCCCTGCTCGTCACGTGTAGCCATTGCAGCATGTCTCCCAGTCCTTTGTCTTTGTACGGAGGCGGGGACTGGATCACCCCGTGAGTGGCCGCGAGCCCTCTGGCCCTGCAGACATTCATGCCTTTCCTTAGTGTCCCACTGTGTGCACAGGTGGCCAGGAGTGGGTCTGCCTTTGATTCTGTCCCTCCTTCTCCCTTTGTGTGACACGCATCTCTGTTGACCTTTGCAGGTACCTGTTTGCTCTGCAGGTGAAGCAGGACCTGGCCCAAGGCAGGCTGACGTGCAATGACACCAGCGCTGCCCTCTTGATCTCACATATCGTACAATGTAAGTCCTGTTGGCTTCCTTTGGAAGTCACGCTGGAGACCACACAGAAATCTGATTGACGGGGGACGTCACATCCACACGCCGACACAAACAGCAGTGAGGACGTCTTTGGGTCCTTTTTGCTCTTGGCTTGAATGCCTGGAAGAGAAACGGCCCTCCCAGCTCCATTTAGTGTTCGTTAGCCAGGACTTGTGTGTCCTGGTGTTCGTCCGCCTTTCCCAGGAGGCTTACGTGATTGATGTGTCAGTTGTCTCAAAGGAAAAGATGGATAATGGTGGCCAAAGACGCCAAACTCGTACTGACCTGTCCCTGAGTTTAATATCCGTCATGGAATATGGCTCTTTGGCCTTAAGATATAAAACTGCTGTGGAATTCACTTCTCTCTCAAGTTGTTTCATAGAGGACACTTGGGGAGAAAGTGAATGTCACAGTCATTGACTGCCATTGCATTTTAGAGGACATCAAAAGGCAACGACCAGAAGGAAAGATAGCTTGGGTGTGTCGACCCTGGTGCAAGAGGAAAAGCTGGGGCTCGAACCTCCTTCATACCGACTTGTGCAAAAGAGTGAGCCATGCGGTCACCGAGGAAGCCCCACTGTGTAGCTTTGCATCGCTGTGACAGAATTCCTGAGAAAATCAATTAGAGGAGGAAAGATGTATTATGGCTCACAGTTTCAGAGCTTTCAATCCATAGCTGTTTGACCCCCATCTTCGTGGGCTGTGGTGAGGCAGAATATCATGGCAGGGAGCACATGACAGCAGAGTTGTCACCTCATGGCGGCTGGAAAGCAGAGCCAGTGCAGGGACAGAGACAGTCCCCCAGAGTGTGCCCCCAAGAACCCACTCCCTTCAGCCAGGTCCAACCTCCTGCAGTTTCCTTTCGGCTGCAAATATCCCAATGGATTAACCATGATGGACCCCTCCCCATCCAATTTCCACAAGAACATTGGCATTGGGGACCAAGCCATCAACATGTGACCCTCTGGGGGACATTCCACATCTAAACCATAACGGCAGACTTACAGCCCGTAAGGAGCTAAGAATTGAGGTGATGTCCGCATATCTGGTCGGTCCTTCTTGCCCTCAGATTCTGTGATTTGCAAGTCTGCCTACCTACTCACTAAAATCGACCCCGAACCACGACGTGTGCACTTCCTTGGTTATTTGCAGAAATACCTGGGACTGAGAACCATTCCCACTACCTGATGCACACGTTCCCCGCTGGCTCAGCAGGGCTGAGCTCTGCCTTCACATCTCAGCTCTCGTGCTGATAACAAGTGTCCCTTCTGCGGTCTATTTAGTGCCACGCTTTTCAAGTTTTTGTGCTACTGTCAGTGATTTCATTGTTCACATGGGCCCCAAGCACAGTCCAAAGTACCGTCTAGGGTCCCTTCGCTTAGTGTGATGTACCTTATGGAGAAAGCACATGTGTTAGATGAACTTCACTCAAGCATGAGGTCTGCTACTGGCTGTGAGTTCAGTGTGAACGAATCAGCAACAGAACAAGATGTGCTTCAACAGAAAGGCGTAAAACAGGGTCTCACTTAATGAAAACATTTTCTCAAAGAACCCAATCCTGTATTTCACTTAAGGACAACATTTCAGCAGCCACAAATTCAGTGTTTGTGGAGACTTTTAAATCGTGACCACCTTGAATAACAAGTGTCAACTGGACTTTCTTACAGGCCAGATAGAAGGAATTGCAGGAAAATCAGGGCCACCATTGTCAAGGCAGCTGATGACAGTGGCAGGATGCCGGGTCAGCTCTCGTGGCTGCACTGGTTTCTGTGATGGAGGGCAGCACTTTTGCTCTGATTAGGGAGGGCAAATCAAGTCTAGAGGGCAGTCAGGACCCTGTTACTGGTCATGGTAGCAGGAAACCATTGGCAGGGTGGCCTCATCAGTGACCAGACGTTGCCAGGTGAGCCGACATCGTTCTGTGCAGAGAAGTGTCCCCGGTGGGTGTGATTCGCAGCAGCACGCAGGCCAGACCCTGCTTGATGACTGCAGGTACACTGCCCGAAGGGTGACAGGCTGCTTCGTGGAGCCAGGTGAGAGTTGGGTTCCCTAGCAACCACTCACTGGCATTTCCTCAAGATAGCTGGACTCTGGTCCTGAGGCTACTCGTTATTCAGCTTCTTGCCTAGAAAACAGGAAACTAAGAGAAGGGCATGCTGTCCCCGGGGCCTTACAGCTAGCACTGCTACAGGCGCACCTGTTACTTAAAGTTCCATGTTGTAAATTTGCCCATTCTGACAATTTTTTTAAATATTTCTTTTTTTTAGTTGTAGTTGGGCACAATACTTTTTAATTTTATTTATTTATTTATTTATTATGTGGTGCTAAAGATCAAACCCAGGGCCTCTCATGTGCTAGGCGAGTGCTCTGCCGCTGAGCCCCAGCCCCAGCCCCCATTCCATCAATTTTGAGGACTAAGTTGAGGTTGTATGAGACAATGAATTGTGTTTGTTATGGATGAAAAATCTGTAAGGCTTTGCAATCTGACCCATTATCTCTGACAACAGGAATACAAGAAGTGTAATAAACTCTAAAAAGAAATTTTTTTTGAGGAAACATTAGATTTCTACTCTTACACCCCATTTATAGTTCTCCTTACTCCCCAGGATAAAGGATTTGAGTTAATAATTGTTTTATATATGAGTTTCAAACGTTGATTTTGCCAAGTCCCGAAACTCCAGGGCCTGTTTAGAATCATACACGCTCTTCCGCATAACAGAATTGATTGCCAAGAAGGGAAGTGACCCCCAGAGGTGGGGGGGAGAAGAAAGGAGAAATTGCTCTGTAGAACACTGGGATACCTGTGCTTCCCGACAATTAATTGAATATTTCAAAAAAGATGGTACAGGGAGGATTTTTGAATGTTCCCAACACAAAGAAATGATGTATGTTGAGATGATAAATATGCCAGTCACCTTGATCTGATCTTTGCACATAGTGTACATGGACCAAAAGGCCCACACTGTACCCCATCAATATGTACAATTTTTGTGTCAATTAAAAAAATGTATACTAAAATAATACAAAAGATACCAGGTACACATGTGGGTATAGGGATGGGTGATTCTAAGTCCTCTTTCCACCTGTCAGTGGTGAGAAGGAGTGTGGCTGTCTTCTTAGGCTGCCACAACTGCTGACTACGCCTCGCGTCCCCACCTCTGACGTTCATCCTGAGCTCGTCCCCCCAGCTGCTCCCTGGTATTGTCTGTTAGCTCTGGCTTGCAGCTGGGCGATTCAGCAGACTGTGAAGTGCTCGTCCTACATGGTCTCTCTCTCTCTTTTTCTTTCTTCCTGTTTCTTTTTAGCCGAGATTGGGGATTTTGATGAAGCATTGGACAGAGAGCACTTAGCAAAAAACAAGTACATACCTCAGCAAGATGCGCTAGAAGACAAAATCGTGGAATTTCACCACAACCACATGTGAGTCCCGTGCATGGCTTCCTCTGTCCTTGGAGCTCCCTGCCTCCCAGAAAGAAGGAATTGCAGAAAAGTCAGGGCCACCACTGTCAAGGCAACCGATGACAGTGGCAGCGTGTCTCTCATGGCGTGGGTGTGTGCACAAACAACACACAAATCCTGGGGAAAAGATCGCAGAGGCCGAGTGCCATGCAGGTCACCCCTTAATTAAGACAGGGGCTCGAGGCCCTGGCTGGTTTTCCTGTGAGACCTGAGTAAGTCTGTGACATTTGAGGGCATCCTAGGCATTGGAATAAAAGAGTGTTAGACCCCAGGACCAGCTGGTTTTCTTCATGACAGGAAATTGGGAGGTGGGGAAGTAGGCAGAATGTAAGAATATATAAAAATCGAGAACCCTTGTAATGTCTCCATTTTTTGCTTGTTTCTTTGTTGCTTTTTCCTTGGATTAGTCGTTCTCTGGGCTTTTTCTTATTGCACCAAAATAGGCATTTGAGCCCGGTGACAGTAGGAGACCGTGTTGCCTTGAACCATGCCTGTGAGTTGAGATTATTTGCAAGCAACTAGAAGCTTGTTTAACACCATGATCTTTTATGCGACCTTGGAGGAAACTCTTTGAGTCTCCAAAAAGCTGTCCGAGTGCGAAACAGACTTTTGGAGCTTTGTTCCCCAGGCAATAGAGCTTCTGTCCTAGCTGTGAGGCTTGGTTTCTGGCCAATGGGAGACTGGGTGTCATCTGATCGCCCAGCCCCACTTTCTGCCATGAAGCACCTTTTATTTCCCCCGAGAAGCTGCTTAATCTCAAGTGAATATGCCCAGGGAGAGGAGAGCTCCTGACCTTCCTCTGTCCTTTTTCTTTTGTCAGTGGACAAACACCAGCAGAGTCCGATTTCCAGCTCCTGGAGGTGGCCCGTCGACTGGAGATGTACGGGATCCGGTTGCACCCGGCCAAGGACAGGGAAGGCACTAAGATCAACTTGGCCGTGGCCAACACGGGAATCCTAGTGTTTCAGGTGAGAGGGTTGAGTACACAGCTGTCTCCCTTCCAGAGAGGGGGAGGAGCGCGGGCCTGCCCCCCTGGTACATGGGGGTGACCTCTGACCGCTGTTTTCTAGAGAACTGGAAAAGGTAACCTCATCTCATGTTTCTGCTCTCCAGGGACCTGATTTCTAGATTCTTTTTCATTCTCCCTTGTGCTGGTTGAGAAATCCATATTGTAGGCTTCTTTAGGTTTATTGATCTTGTAGGGTTGCAGAAACCTGTCTGTCTAGAGACCCGTGCTTAGAACATAGTACACTGGAATCTCAATTTAGACCCCAGAATTAGCACTTTTTCCCATGAGGAAAGGATATTTGTTATAGTGACTTTTTTTTTTTAACCCACTTTGGGTTTAGGAAGCTTAATTAGGACTTCAAATATACCTAACTTACAATGTGTAATGTGTACTTTTGAGATGGGGTAGTCTTATAAGTTCATAAAAACCATATCCTTGCACTGTAGTCATTTTGCAGGGGGAAAAGAAAAACCACTGTACTTGAAATCTTACCTGTGTTTTATCTAACGATTCTCTGCTCTCTAAAATGTGTGCTCTTAATCATCCAGCTATTGGACCATTGTATTGATCTGTGCTTTTCTCTTAATAGCTTCATTAAAGTGTTATTGACTCACCTGCACATATTTAAAGTGAGCAGTTTGGTAGATTCCTTCTGTATATAGGTTCAACACCACCCCTGCATGAGTGCCTTTTCTGTTACATGAAATGCTTGAGGCTGGATAACATAAAGAGATTTATTTAGCTTTTCATTTGGGAGGTGAAGAATCCAAACAGCATTGCGTTGGTCCTGGGAATGGGCCCCCTTGGCCATATCACCTCATGGTGGATGACATCACAGGGGCAGGATCACATGTGAGAGGCAGAGATCACATCGCCAGACAGGAAGCCAAAGCCGCAAGGTCCCTGGAGAACTACATTTATCCTTCCCAAGACCATGCCCTAAGGACCTCCCATATCGGTGCTGCCCTGGGGACAAAGTCAGGGCACAGCAAACACACAGCAACCCTCCAGATGTTTCCATAGTACATTGGTTTGAAACACCAGCAGGTAATCTGTGTTTGGTTTTAAATGTGTATGCAGAAGGCCTCTGCCTTTCTTGTGAATGGGCTCACATTTCACTCAGTTTTGAAGTTGCAACTGTCTGCTTGACCTAAAGCCCTTCATGACCTAAAGCTCAGCTGGTTTTTACTTACGTTTCCCTTGGTATTTTATTAAAGTTACAGCAGTTCTCTGCTAATGCATCAGAAGTTTATGACAGGTGCTAATTTTTACACCCTGGAATCACATCCCAGGAAAAGCGGGGTTTCCCATCTAGTGATAGGGAGCGACAGGTTCTGAGGGCAAGGTGGCATTTGCAGAGGTAGTGGTTCCTAACAGTTTCTGACCTGCCTAAATGATCCCTGAGCATCGATTAAGAAATGTGGTTTCATTACCACCATTAAATTCCAAAATCACTGTCCTTAAACATGTCTCAAAATCGTAAGAAGGGAAAGAAGAGTTCCACAATTGGATCACTTTGCTTCCATAGTGTTTGATACAATCTAGATATTGAGAATTGCTGGATAATTTAATTATGGACAAAGGCTGTGCCTCAGGATTAATCTTGCCAGTACCTGAATGCTTCCTTCCTACCACTTGGAGTAGATGGGACGGATGTGGATGGGAGCTCAAGAGGAACCCTAATGTCGGTGGAGTCAGGGTTGGGGGGATGTTTGTATCTGGCAGCTCCCCCTTGTCTGCCATATCTCCCCTGACCAGAGCCACCTGGGTTGCCGCCCGGAAGACACCCTCAGGCCTCCTCCGCCCCCAGGGGAGGAAGATTGGTGAGCAGGAACCTGGACCGTAGCTACCAAGTGGTTTAGGCAAATTAGAATATATTCACTTGCAGTTTCCACGTCTATAAAACAAAGATAAGTCCATCTTGCTGGGTTTCATAGGACGCTTGATAAGATAAGGTGAGCACAGCCCTAGGACAGCCCTGGCACTCCACAGTGACAGCTGCTAGTTATTGTGGCGGTTGTCACGGTTTCATTTTTATTTATCTTTTTTATTTATCTTTTTATCATTACCTTGACCAGCTCCTTCTCTCCCTGGAGGCAGACCTAGTTGGAGAGCTCCTATAATCAGTAGGAAATAATGATCCTGGGTGGCATCATCCGATAGCCACACGCCGCGAACCCACAGCGAGAGGCCTCTTTCCTGGGCAGTCTGATGTCAGCCCTGCCTTCGGCCCCGCGTGCTCGTCACGCGTGTCCTGGCTCACGCGCTGCTCTTTCTTCTTAGGGTTTCACCAAGATCAATGCCTTCAACTGGGCCAAGGTGCGGAAGCTGAGCTTCAAGAGGAAGCGCTTTCTGGTCAAGCTCCGTCCAGATGCGAATGTAAGTGGCTCAGAGGTGAGAGGGGGCCAGCGGGGCCATGGCTGGAGCCAGGGCCTGAGTCTGCACTCAGCCGGCCTACCCTGAAGCCTTGGCCAGCTGCTGCCCAGGTGCTTTGGTAAAGAAACTTAAATATATAGGTGTGTGTGTGTGTCTGTGTGTGTGTATGTATATATATATATATGCACACCCACACACGTTTATTTATTTATATTTATATAAATATGCTTTTAAAAATATATATGTATTTATACATACATATTTTTTAAATATTTATTTATTTGTTTGTTTATTTATTTATTTATTTTGTGCTGGGAGGCATGGACCACCACACCCAACTTATAAGGAACTCTTGGGTGGCTGTACAGATAGCCATGCCAAAGTCCTCCATGATTCTACTGTTCACAGTGTGCAGAGCTAGGTTCGGGGAGGTACAGATGTGCCCCTGGAGAGAGGGTCGTTTCCCTGTACAATCCAGGTAGCCGCCTCCTAACTAACAACCAGCGCTATGCTCCACTGTGTGTCAGCTCCTACCCAGCTTCCAGACCCAGCGAGCATCCCATAGTGTAGGCATTGCCCTGCAATAATACCCCAGAAGAGGTCTCCACTCCCCACTCCCCCCTACAGAGCCCCCTCCTTCCCACAGGCCACGCCAGGCCAGGGTCGGGAAAGGGAGGACAGCCGCTTCTTCATCTGCCTGAAACAACCGTGGAGCAGATAAGATGATACATCCCTCATGTCTGTCCCTACCCAGGGCTTAAGAGTCCTTCCTCTGGAAGAAGATGGCCAACGGCCGTCTAGGCTTATGGCCTATGGACTAGGTTTGTGGCTTATGGACGGGCAGGCTTGCGAGGCCTGACTGGTGAGCAGGCATCCACTGTGGATGGTTCTCTGGGGGAAAATGCTCTTTGAGTTCCAGAAAGCTTCAGAACCACAGCACATGTTGCCTGTAAGCTGGGTCTGCCTAAAGCCACGAGATCCCCCAAAGTAGCTGAAACTGCTGGGAATGGGAAGGACTGCGGTCCATTTTGTTTATGTAACATGGCCGCTGTAATTGGTAGTGTTCAATGTGGAATAGAAAATTACCATATTTTCTTTCTAGAATCAAAGAACACAAATTTTTCAGCTGAGAGTAATACTGTTGTACTCTAAAAAAACATAGTTTCATTTCCTGTTTATTTCCTGGGGTTGCCTGGAGGCTGGAGTTGTATGCTTTTTGAGTTGACCTTTTTAGTTACCCATGACAGTAGAATATATTTTGATGTATCATACATACATGGAATATAGCTTCCCACTCTTGTGGTACTACATAATGTTGAGTTACATTGGTCGTGTATTCATATATGAACATAAGAAAGTTCATTTTACTGTCTTTCCTATACACTTCCCCATTTCCCCCTGTGAAATCTGGTGAACTTCCACTCTTCCCTCCCTGCCCCCCATTATGAGTGAGCATCCACGTATCAGAGAGAACATTCAGTGTTTGGTTTTTTGGGATTCGCTTATTTCACTTAGCATGATGGTCTCCAGTTCCATCTGTTTACCGACAAATGCCATAATTTCATTCTTTATGGCTGAGTAATATTTCATTGTATATATGTACCACATTTTCTTTATCCCATTCATCTGTTGAAGGGCACCTGGGTGGTTCCATAGCTTAACTATTGTAAATTTGTAAATTGAGCTGCTATAAACATTGATGTGGCCTATCACTATAGTTTGCTGATTTTAAGTCCTTTGGGTATATGCTAAGGAGTAGGATAACTGGGACAAATGGTGGTTCCATTCCAAGTTTTCTGAGGAATCTCCATACTGTTTTCCAAAGTGGTTGTGCCAATTTGTGGTCCCACCAGCAATATATGATTTTAACTTTTTCCCAACATCCTCACCAACATTTACTGTTACTTGTATTCTTGGTAATTGCCATTCTGACTGGAGTGAGATGGAATCTCAGTGTGTGGTTTTTTTTTTTTGTTTTTTTTTTAAGTTGTCAATGGACCTTTATTCTTTTTTAAATCTTTTTGTTTATTTTTTTTTAAATGTGTAAGGATTGAACCTAGGGCCTCACACTTTCAAGGCAAGCGCTCTACCACTGAGCCACAGCCCCGCCCTCTCGGTGTAGTTTTAATTTGCACTTTCCTAATTGTGCTCCAGATGTCGAACATTTTTTCATAGATTTTTTTAACCATTTGTATTTCTTCTATCAACTGTCGAGTTATTGATTGGGTTATTTGGTTTTTTGGTGTTAAGTTTTTGAGTTCTTTATATATCCTGGAGATTCATGCTCTATCTGAGGTGCAGGTGGCAAAGATTTTCTCCCCTTCTGTAGGATCTTTCTTCACATTCTTGATTGTTCCTTTGTTTTGAAGAGGCTTTTTAGTTTGACACCGTCCCAGTTATTGATTCTCGATTTTACCTCTTGCACTTTAGGAGTCTTGTGGAGGAATGTGGTTCCTAAGCCGACATGATGGAGAGTTGGGCCTACATTTTCTTCTAGTAGGAGCAGCATCTCTGGCCATTTTGACAATACTTACTCTGTCTATCCAAGAACATGGGGGATCTTTTCATCTTCTAGGTCTTTGATCCATTTTGAATTGAATTTTGTGCAAAGTGAAAGATAGGGTTCTAATTTCATTTTGCTACATATGGATTTCTGGTTTTCCCAGCATCATTTGTTGAAGAGGCTAAAATTTCCTCCAGTGTATGTTTATGGTGCCTTTGTCTAGTGTGAGATGGCTGTATTTATGGGAGTTTGTCTCTGTGTCTTCTCTTCAGTGCCGTTGGTCTACATGTCGTGTGTTGGTGCCCATACCATGCCATTTTTGCTACTGTAGCTCTGTAGTATAATTTAAGGTCTGGTATAGGGGTGCCTCCTGCTTCACTTTGCTCACTGAGGATTGCTTTGGCTCTTCTGGGCCTCTTATTTTTCCAAATGAATTTCATGACTGCCTTTTTCCATTTCTGTAAAGAACATCATTGGAACCTTAACAGGGATTGCATTACATCTATGTAGTGCTTTTGGTAGTGTGGCCACTTTGGCAATACTAATTCTGCCTACCCAAGAACATGGGGGATGTTTCCATCTTCTAAGGTTTTCTTCGATTTTTTTCTTTAGAGTTCTATTGTTTTCATCATAGAGGTCTTTTACCTCTTTTGTTAGAGGCTATTATGAATGAGATAGTTTTCCTAATTTCTCTTTCAGTTGATTGATCACTGATGTATAGTAATGCAATTGATTTATGGGTGTTAATTTTATATCCTTCTACTTTGCTGAATTTGTTTATGAGTTTTAGACATTTTCTTTTTATTTTTTTTTTTTTGTGTGTGTGTGTATGTGTGTGGTGCTGGGGATTGAACACATGGCCTTGTGCATGTGAGGCAAGCACTCTACCAACTGAGCTATATGCCTAGCCCTAATACTATGTTTTCTAGTGGAATTTTTGAGTCTTCTAAATATAGAATCAAGTTGTTGGATAATAGAGATAGTTTGAGTTCTTCTTTTCCGATTCATATCCCTTGAATTTCTTTCTTCTAATTGCTCTGGCTAGAGTTTTCAGGACTGTTTTGAATAGAAGTGGTGAAAGAGGGCATCCCTATCTTGTTCCAGTTTTTAAAAGGAATGCTTTCAGTTTTCTCCATTTAGAATGATGTTGGCCTTGGGTTTAGTGTATTTATAGCTTTTACAGTGTTAAGGTGTGTTCCTACTATCCCTAGTTTTTCCAGTGTTCTGAATATGAATGAATGCTCTGTATTTTATCAAATGTTTCTTCTGCTTCTATTGAGATAATCATGTGATTCTTTAAGTCAACTGATGTGATGAATTAACGTTTATTGATTTCTATAGGTTGAACTATCCTTGCATCCCTGGATGAACCCACTTGATCATGGTGCACTATCTTTTTAATACGTTTTTGTATGCTATTTGTCAATATTTTATTACGAATTTTTACATTTACGTTATCGGATATATTGGTCTGAAATTTTCTTTCCTTGATGGATTCATACAGTGAGTTTAAAAGGGTTCTCTCTTTTTCTATTTCAATGAATAATTTCAGGAAGATTGGGTTAGTTCTTTTTGAAGGTCTGGTAGAACTTGGCTGAGAATCCATCTGGTCCCAGGCTTTTCTTTCTTGGTAGGCTTTTGATGGCATCTTCCATTTCTTTGCTTGAGATCAATCATCTGTGTAAATTTTCCGTGTCCTCCTGATTCCATGTGGGTAGGTCATATATCTAGAAATTTGTTGATATCTTAAAATTTTTCTATTTTATTAGAGTATAAATTTTCAAAATAGTTTCTTTTTTTAATATTTTTATTTACATTTTAGTTTTCGGCAGACACAACATCTTTGTTTGTATGTGGTGCTGAGGATCGAACCCGGGCCTCACCCATGCCAGGCGAGCGCACTGCCGCTTGAGCCACATCCCCAGCCCCAAAATAGTTTCTGATTATCATTTGTATTCCAGTAGTGTCCCTTGTGGTATTTTCTTTTTCATTGATAATTTTAGTAATTCGAGTTTTCTCTTTCTTTTTATTAGCTTAGCTAATGGTTCATCAATTTTATTTATTTTTCAAAGAACCAACTTTCTGTTTTGTCAATTTTGAAGGATTGTTACTTTTGTTTCAATTTTATTGATTTCAGCTCTGATTTTAATTATTCCCTATCTTCTACTGCTTTTGATGTTGATTTGTTCTTTTTTAAGGGCTTTAAGATGTAATATTAGGTTATTTATTTGTTGGCTTTCTATTCTTTTAATGAATGAGCTCAATGCAATGAACTTTCTTTTTAGCACTGCCTAAATAGTATCCCAGAGATTTTCATATGTTGTATCCCTATTCTCATTTACCTCTAAGAATTTTTTTACTTCATCCCTGATTTCTTCTGCTATCCATTGGTCATTCAGTAGCATATTATTTAGTCTTCAGGTGTTACAGTAGCTTCTATTTTTAATTTTATTATTGATGTCTAAGTTCATTTCATTATGGTCTGCTGGAATGCAAAATATTACCTCTTTTTTGTTTTTTGGTATTTGCTAAGAGTTGCTCTGTGGCCTAAGACGTGGTCTATTTTAGAGAAGGATCCATGTGCTGCTGATATGGAAGTATATTCAATCATTGATAAATGAAATATTCTATATATGTCTGTTAAGTCTAAATTATTAATTATAGTTTTTAGTTCTCTAGCTTCTTTATTTAGTTTTTGTTTGGAGGATCTACCCAGTGGTGAGAGAAATGTGTTAAAGTCATTAAGTATTATTGTGTTGTGGTCTATTTGAGTCTTGAAATTAAGAAGGGTTTGTTTGATATATATATAGGTGCTCCATTGTTTGGGGAATAATATTTACAATTGTGGTTTCTTCTTGACATATAATTCCCTTAAGCAGTATGAAATGTCCTTCTTTATCCCTTCTGATATTTTTTGGATATATATATATGTATAGTTCCAAGACCTCCTAGCTTTGAGGATCTGGATTGAGAAATCTGAATTGGTTTCCCTTTAATTATGACTTGTCATTTTTCTCTAGCAGCCTTTAAAACTTTATTCTTATTCTGTACACATTTTCATGCTAATGGATCTATTGTAATTTTGTATATTTGGGATCTTGTAAGCCTCCTGTATCTGATTTTTCATTTCATTCTTTGGTTTGAGAAATTATCTGATACTATTTCATTGAAAAGATTGTGCATTCCTTTAGTTTGTATCTCTGACCCTTCATCTATCCCAATAAAACTTAAATTTGCTCTTTTCAGGTTATCCCATATTTCTTGGAAGTTCTGTTCATGGTCTCTTTACATCTTTTCTTCATGGTCAATTTTGTTTGCAAGATTATATGTTTCGTATATGTAGTTTCATTGCCTGAAACTCTGTCCTTCAAGTAGTCTAGTCTATTGCTGATGCTTTCCATTAAGTTTTTAATTTGGTTTATTGATTCTTTCATTTCAAGGATTTCTGCTACATTTTTTCCCCAGAATCTATTTTTATTGAAGTGATCTTTTGCTTCCTGTATTTTCTCTCTGATATCGCTCCTTAAATTGTCTTTTGCCTCATAGATTAGTTTAATTATGACATTCTAAACTCCTACTCTGACATTTCTTCCACTCTGGTGGCAATGCATTCTATTTTTGAAGTATGTTAGTTTGTTTGGGTCAATTTGTTCCCTTGATTTTTCGTGTTTGTGTGTCTCCCCATTGAAGAGTATGGATGTGAGGCAGTAGAGTTTCTACCCCAGAGACTTATAGAGTCCCTGAAGATTTCCAGTACCTCACCTTTTAAGGGAAGACAAATAATAACAACTACCAATGCAAACAGTATACAGCATTAAACCAAATTGTCCCTGCTATGACATCTACAATGTTGTCACAACAAACAGAAATGATATGATCAGTTATTGCCTGTGATAAAAACAGTAAGTTTGCAAAACAGTAACTTTACAATTTCAAATGGTGGACATGGAGAGAACAGAAGTGATGTAGGATGTGATAATTATGAGGGAGGAGAAAAGAGGAAAAGAGTAAAATTAAAGGAAGAGTGAAAAGGGGAACAATAGATTGTCTTAGCAGGAGAAAAGAAAGAGATTCAAGAGAAACAGGCAAGTGAGAGAAAAAATATATAGTAATAATTTTAAAAATTTAAAAAAGAGTATACAAAACAAAACTGAAATATACTAATTAAACTTCCTAGTCCTCGAAAACTTATCCATGAAAAATATGGTTTCAAAAATGAAGATGAGAGAAGAAAAAAATATGAATAGTATAAATGTCCATGACCCATTAAGGCCACAATTAAGCAGAGAAGAGAAAAAAAAATCTCGGAAAAGAATCGTTTCCTTTGGAGTTCCAAAGATTCTCAGCCTCCCTTCTCAGCAGTTAGGTAGGGTTGCCTGGAGTATGATGCTTGCTCCACCCTCCGAGTGGGTGTGCTGGGTAAGAGATGACCTGTAGGTGGAACCCCTGGAGGGGGTTAGGTTTAGATTAACTCCCGGCTCTTCACTGGATGCCAGTTGGTCTGGAGGTCCTACATCCACACACTTCCAAAGCCCAGCAATTGCCAGTGCACGCTGGAAGACTGCTCCCAGGATCTCCCCTGAGTGCCACTCAGGTGGTGGAGGAACCAATGCTAGTCCACTCCATCACCTGCGGACCTCAAGGTTCCTGGTCCTGGGTTCCGTCTCCAAACTCAATCTCTCCTGCCCCTGCCCTTTCAAATTCCCAGCCAGGCGCATCCCTCCCAGCCAGTCCTGCAAGCAGCCGGATTAGAGGAGGAGGGGGAGAGACCAGTGGGTTTCTGTGACCACTGACCCCTGTATAAACCTCTCTCCATGTTTGATTTCTCCTGGTCACTTAGGTACGCTCTATGTCGGTGGGTTGGCCAGGCCTGTATTTGAGGCCAGACTTGGGTTTCCCAGGACTCGGCTCCCTCAGCTGCAGGTCCCAGTGCTGTAGATGCAGAACGGTTCCTTCCTCTGTCCTCTACACCAGTTTCTTTCCTACTCGGGCTATTTGCCTTGTGGTTTAGCTGGGCAGCGTCTTTGATCTCTAAACTCTCCGTACCCAGCCACACCTCAGTCCCCCTTAAAATCCTGGTTCCTTTAATCCCCTTATCATCCCTCCTCTGTGCCCATGGAGGGACCTCTCTGGTTGGTGTCTCCAGCCATGGTAGTGGCTATGACGCTAGAGATTTCTTCCTCATGTTATTATATCCAACATCCTAAGTCCTCAATCTATTTTGAGTGTCCAGTATTAAATTCCAGTAAGGTACCCCACCTCTTTTTTCTTCATCCACTTGAGAAGCTGCCTGTCTGCTCTCTTGGTTTTACTCCACAGAGCAGCCAGGAAAGTGGCCTGCCCTGTTCCACCATCCTGAAACCTCTGTGTGTGCTGCTTAGTAGAAAATGACTCGAGATAAAATCAATGTTAATAGGAACCATGAGGAAGAAAGCAGGAGGAAGACTGGTGTTTTAGTCATTTTAAAGAGGCAAAAGAGGAATTTTTAAAGAAGAAAATGTAAGCCAAGTGATTGCGGTTTGTTTATGGATTCTGTCAAAGCAGGGCACCATTTCTGCTCAGTCAGTGCCGCTGGTTTGTGTTGGTTCCTAAAAGGAATTCTGTGGGGAAGAAGATGATAGAAACGTGACTACCTCTTGTCCTTGGAACAACTATATTTGAATGAGTCTTTGAATTAATGATCTTGCTGCAATAAAATGCACAATTGAAAATTTATTGGACAAATTCGTTCCTATTCCTTTACTCGTGTTTCAACAGAATGACTGTGAACAATGGGGAAAACCAAAGCTCTATTTTGTTCTTTCAGAGCTCATACCAGGACACCTTGGAATTCCTAATGGCCAGTCGGGATTTTTGCAAGTCCTTTTGGAAAATCTGTGTGGAACATCACGCCTTTTTTAGACTTTTCGAAGAGCCCAAACCAAAGCCAAAGCCTGTTTTCTTTAGTCGAGGGTCATCATTTCGCTTCAGGTAATAGCGCCACTTCACACCTGCTCGTGTGCCGTGGGAGTGTGACTGAGACGTTTCCTAAGACCTGTCACAGCTGTTGTGACATAGAGCAAGGAGTTAGGAGGAACACTTCCTGGGCTGCAGGAGCTGTGGTTGATGGGGGCCTGGGCTTGGTTCAGAGCGTCATCCTTAGAGAGCCATGTGGCAGTTACCCAGACCCAGTAAACACATAATTCTCTAACCCAGAAACAATTTCCTTTCTCTGTAGCAGCAAAGTATCTTATTTACATTTAGAACACTATGTAGACTTGCCCATCTTTGGTTCACACTTGAGTTCTTAACAAGTATCTGAGCGTCTACCATGTGTTGAATCCTGTTGGAGCCAGTGGAAGTCCAACAGTGGACCGCACTGTCCCCCCTCCTGTCATGATCTGTCTGGGGATGGTCGCTTCATAGCCAAACACACTCATTAGTGGGTTAAGCTAATGGAAGGCCTTGTCCATTATGCGTAAGAGAACTGTCGAGAGAGTGACTGGACTCAGCAGCTCAGGTTCTCTTCGGGATTGCTCTACTCCTGGCCGGCACAGGCACCTGCGTTTCCCCCAGTTAGGGAAGGCGGGGAAGCAGAGATGGCGGAGCTCTGTGTGTATGTATTTAAATGAGATCACCTTGGTGTCTTTCCCTTTCCTTCCATGGTCTGCATTTTAGCGGTCGGACTCAGAAGCAGGTTCTCGACTATGTTAAGGAAGGAGGACACAAAAAAGTGCAGTTTGAAAGGTAAGAGGAGCTCTGATGCCGGTCCATACTCATCAGGCAACAGTCTGTTACTCCTGAGCGTTTCCTCGCGAGGCTTGGGGTTGGGTAGTTTCACGATTCCTGCCCCACGGTTACCCTCAGCAAGTTTGGTATGAGAGGAGCATTTTTTGACCCTGGGCACACACTCCAGAGTAAGGTGAAATGAGAAGAATATGATGACCATGAGGAAGATGGGGTGACCTGCTGAGGGCGGGGTCAGCAGACCAAAATTATCCTGTAAAATTGCCTTCAGGCTATGTGCATAAGGTGGGAGCTCCACCTTAATGAACTTCATGTTGGGCTCCATCCCCGGGACACCTCATTATTATGTGCCTATGTTCCCAAACCTGAAGAAATCTAATTATGCATCCCACTTTTTAAACAGTGTCCCGTTTTTAAGATCCATCTGAAGTGTCCTATAGTATTATCGTGTTTGTTTTCATTCCTTGTTGATAAGACATTCGAGTTATTTCAGTGTTGTGTTTTGATTTTGCTGAAACAAACCTCATGCCAATCTCTGATGGTTTTTCATGTCCTTTATCCAGAAATGTCATGCGCAGGAAGGAGGGTTTTGCCTGCATATCTGGAGATAACGAACCCCTGTAATTTTCTTGAACAAGTAGCAATTTATATTTTGAGGACCACATAAGAGTTGGCCCCATTCACTCTTGTCGTACAAACATCCAAATGTGGCTGTTCCACAGGATATATTCATACCGTTTCCTGAATCTGAGTACCTGAAAATTTTTCCTGATGCTTCTTCAGTGGGAGTAGGGACCCAGGTGAACCAGGGAGGGGAAAAGATAGAGCCTTTAAGTCCCTTCTTTCTACTTCCAAGTCTATAATTCATGTAGCCCTTTGTCCCTAAGAGACTAAGTTGATAGCGGTGATATCCTCTACTATAGAACGAATGTAGAAATTAGTTCTACATAATACCCAAATTGATTTCCTGTTGTTAGACCTCGGCTCGCAATTCAGAGCCTCCGAGGCCCAGTGGTTCTTCTAGCCTTGAGTCGTCCCCAGTGAGCGGAGGTGCCTGTCTGTCAGGCCGGCTGCAGCTGCACAGGGATGGCAGAACGTCCTCAGAGTGTGCCTTCCCCAGGGCCACGTAGGTGTTGGAGAAACAGGACCAAGTGAGGGTTTCCAAGTCCCGCTCCTACAAGCGGCTTGGATTTCCTTATCAAGAGAGGACCTGGTGCTGCTTCAGTGGAAGGCCTTTCTGTTTTATTTAAAAACAAAATTCTTCTAATGTTAGCTGTCTCCTGTGATCTCTCCCAGAAAACACAGCAAGATTCATTCCATCCGGAGCCTTGCTACGCAGCCCACAGAACCAAATTCAGAAGTGCCAAAACAGGTCAGTGATCTTTCTAACTGATCACCGAATTCCTCCGCCGAGCTCTGGGCCTGGCAGAGTGCTTTCTAGTCCTTTGTCCCTTGGGGTGTTACAAATGGGAATATGGTTGTGCACTGCCTCTGACCAGCAGAGGCTTTGTGCTCTGTGGGCACAGCAGGAGTGGGGCCTATTTTTGGCTGACTGTCCATGTCTAGGCCTCTGGAAAGCTCTCTCTATTGGCCTGAACTCGGAGACAGAGACAGGCACAGACGCTATAGAGCTGAGCCCTCCTGCCCGCTGGGTGGGTCACCTGCGTGAAGAGGTAGGGCCCTCTTTGCTGCCAAGTGGTGCCAGGGTTGGGGGCCTCAGCCGGCTCAGAGCTGGGCAGCAAGCTCCCAGGACTCGTGTTACAGGGCAGTGACCACACTGGCACCAGAAGACGTTCTTGCTCTTGCGCGGAGGGTGGCGGGAGCTCATTTTCCCCGGAGTTGGCCTCTGGGTACATTTTCAGGGTTTTCTCTTGAAGAGAATAAGACCTTTGTTGAGAAGGAATGTGCAGGAGGTCTCACTGTGCCAGTCCAAAGAGAGCGCTCAACCTGCCTGGCCCCTGGGAGGTGTAGCCGAGAGGACATGGTGTTCCTGAGGGACGTGCGGGGGGTCCAGGACGGGCTTTCCTTCTGTCCCTACCCACCCTTGCTTCAGAAGCTTCTCGTGGGCTGGAAGGGCTTTTCCACAGAAACCCAGTCTGACATCGTGGGTCCTAGACAGCAGGGACAGTGACCAAGTGCTGCTGGGACCCGGCCTCAGCTTCCCTTCCCTGAAAGAACCTTCCAGGTCACGAGGCCCCTCCAAGTACCTGCCCCTCATCAGAGCATGGTGGAGCCCTGGGGAGGGCCAGGCAGGCTCTGCGTGGCAGACCTTCCAGCCCTGGAGCCGAGGAGCGGGTATAGACGGTGACTTCTATTCCTGTAGCTCCGGACTAACGGTCCCCCTTCCTCTTCCTGTCCCTTCCCCCCCCCCCAGTCTCCGCAGAGCACCAGCCTTACATTCGGAGAAGGTGCCGACTCCCCCGGTGGCCGGAGCTGCCAGCAAGGAAAGGAACTGAAAGTGTCCACCCCAGAGTCAGGGCCACACCAAAGCCCCGCTCTGAAGAAGAGCCCCGCGGGGGGGAGCAAGCCGGCAGACAGAGCCACCAAGGCGCCACCCGAGGAAGAGGAGGAGGAGGAGGGCGTCAAGGAGCGCGTCCAGCAGAGTAAACCTCAGCCCCCGCAGCCGAGCACAGGTCCAGCATCCCGGGCTGCCAGAGGCAGCAGCACTTCCATCCCTTTCATTGACTGCAGTGATGTAGATAGTGAATCCGACCTCCTCAGAGAACACGCGTCCCAGTCACGGTCCCAAACAAATGACAACTATGAGGGTGATTTGACCAGCGGAGTTTATCTGCTCTCCAGGGATGAGAGGCCTTCAGAGGCTAGGCGCAGGGCTTCCCCTCCCTCTGCCAAGTCCTCCCGGCCTCCGTCCAGGCAGTTCCTGGATGACGATTCCGCAGACATAACCTTTGACCTCAGTGGGAGTCCTGGACTCCCGAGACATAGCTCCCTGATAGACGAAATGTTCAGGGCCTCAACGGGTCCCAGCCCCCTGGCCGCCCAACTGTCCCCCGGCAGCAGAAGTTCAAGTCCAGATATGAGCTGGGACAGAACCGGGTCCCAGGGCTATGTTTCTGAAAACGGACATGAGCTTAGAGAGAGAGACGCGGGAGAAGACGCTCTCCCCAAGAGGGGTCCTTGGGAGGAAAACTGTTCCCCCGCCCTGCAGCGGCCATACTTACGGAACCTCCCCAGTAGGTACAACAAGTCAGAGACAGATCCGCTCATCCTCAGCCAGGTGGCGTCTGCCGCAGAGGACGGGGACAGGCTTGATGACCACCCAAAGGGAGGCACAGCCCACCCGGCCCCCGCTGAAGCTAGAATGCTGGCCAACGGTGCACCTCTCAGGGGTCCCCCCTCCAAGGTGCCCCTCGTGCGGTCAGTGCACACCAGTGGCGTGGGGGGCCAGCTGGCACCCTTGCACATGACGGAGGGCCCCACCAGCAGTGAGACTGAATCCAGCGATTCGGACTCTGCTCTGGTGAGCTCCCTGGGCCAGCCCCTCGTGTTTGGCCGCCCCGCAGTTCTGAGCTCTTCTTCTGTGCGGAGAAGTCAGATGGCCTCGGGTGGGCTGCCTCCAAGTGAGGAGAAGGAGGAGGAGGAGGAGGAGTGAGGATGCTAGAAGGCAAGTGGCCAGCTTTGGTTAGCGGGGGTCATGAGTCCAGGGTTGCAACAGAGATGATCCATTCTAGTGACTTTCTAATTTCTAGACAACATTTGTTAGAGGAAGTTTTGGGCAGGCACAGGTTTGGACAGGCATACGACTTCTAAAATCTTTTTAAGAAAGACAAAACTTCACACAAGTGGCTTATTTCCAGACGAGGTGGACGGTGTCCTCGTGACAAGGTGCCAGGAGCTTGTGTGTCTTACTGGTTGAAGGCTAGGAGGAAATACTTGGTGACGGATCTGGTAACGTGCGTAGTGTGTTATATTTATATGGCAGTTTTCCGTGTGTTCAGCTCTGTGTGCAGATCCCCCTCCTGTTGGTTGAGTGTCTGAAGTGTTTTTGAGGTCACAGGAAAGGCACTGGCTACCTCTCTCTTCCCTTTTGTAAAAGGAAGGCTGCTTTTCTCTGCTTCATAAAATGAGGAGTGGACAAAATTCAAGGCCCAGTGTCCAGAGTGGATTGCTAATTGAGATTGTGTCCGTGAGATTTTAGTCAAGAATAATGAATATTTTCATGGGAAGAATGTGGGGTTGTCTCTGCTTTCTAGGCTTCATATGAAATGCTCTAAAGGTATCATCAGATCCCTTTGAATCCTGACCAACTTGGAATTGCTGGTTTGGTTTGGGCTTGTATTGGCAGGTCAAATTGCTGGTTAGGTTGTAAGAGGTCTTCGTTCTGGCTCTCAGAATCCGTCGGTGAAACAGAAATGCCACCGAGAAGTGACGAGGGGAAAGTCACGCCTCCCCATGGGCTCCAGGTCTCCAGGGGGTCAGCCAGCTAGATGTGTGCCTGTCAATCACACGCAGCCCAGAGAGACCACTCTCCAGCATCGCTGCCCTGAGTTGGTTTCCATGCACGTTCTTATGAACAGGGTCTTCTCCTGGGAACAGTGACACTGGATGTTTCTTTGGGCAGGAACAAAAAGTGTTGAGTAGCAAGAGTTGACGTTTTCTAAGCCTTGCTCCCCTCTGTCAGACACCCTCAACCAGCATTCCCCCGCTGTAGATCAGGGAGCCTGGTTTTAACGCACACTGTGTGTCTGCATTAGCTGCACACCTGAGCCACGTAAGTCAGTGATGCCTGGCCCTGACCCTCGCCATTGTGACCTATTGGTCCAGGTTCCAGCTTGGGCTCCCCAGATGCTTCTACTGGACAAGCCAGGGTCACTTCTCAACCAGAGCTGATTGCCTTGTAGAATCTATCAGAACACATTTGAAAGTTTTAGCTAATTTTTTTTGCTTGCTTGCATAGTAAGAAAAGCATTATAAATGAAATTCTTTTTTTTTTTAATGCCTGTTATTTGTGTTTTCAGTCTTTGGGACAGTTTAAATCATAGAATAAGATTTTTAGATACAAAGTAACTGCAAAATTATGGAAAAGAGTTGTAACCATGATACATCTCTGATGTGCCATCCTTCCAGCGGCCTTACAGAACTCATCCTGTGGCCTCTTCGTAGGGGAGGAACTAGGCATATTTATGAAACAGAGTAGAATTTGGCAGCAGCCTAGAACAAACAGACGTATCAATCACCTTGTGGTTCATGAATGATCCTCTGTCCACATGAATGTCAAGAGGTCTGTTTTAAAGATTTTGATGACTTAATCCAATTTTATGCAAATATTCTAATTTCATTTTTCTAATCATTTGATTCAGTGCATGATTGATGAATCAAACTGATGATTGAATAGTTTTTGAAAGTTGTTCATTGAAGTAGTCTATTTACATCTTGCTTTAGACTTTTATATTCAACAGAATCACAGAATTTTAAAACTAGAAGGAGACCTTAGAAATCATCTAGGCAAACCTTCTTTTTTGGATGAGAAAACTGATCTGATGAAGTTAAGTGGTTTCACATAATAATATAGCTATCACACAACTGAGCTGAAACTAGACCTTGGTCGCTAGATTTCGACATTTTACTCCGAGTGATATACTGGTGCATAGGACTTTTTAGAATCTGTATTTTAATTTTGGAGAATCTTGTATGGTTTAATAATTAAAATCAGATGTGACCATTAGGAATCACATCAACTTGAGTTAGGCAGTTACGGGCCATAATAGGTAGAAAGAATTGCTTTTCGAATTGTGGGGTTTTACAGTTAATACACATTTTTATGTATTGTATTTAGACTTAGAAAAAGACATCAATTCCCATTATGAAAGCTTCCTCAAATGTGAGTTGAGCAGAGTCGAGTTTGGGATCATACTGTTTAACTGTGAAGGTGATTTTGTTCAAATGAATTTTATTTTTACCTCTAATTATATAGCAGTCTGATGATGAAATGTGAGTGAGCACTACTTATTAACTTATAATGCAAGTAGAACACAAGTCATCAAATGTAAACATGCTCCAGCAGCTGTTGTGTTATGCTTTTTCCTACAGAAGCAATTTTATGTAAAGGGTTTTGAAAGCAGTCAGTCATGCCTGGTGTCCTGTTTTATAGTGAGGAGCATTTCTGATTTTAGAGTTGCACATGGGCTCTTCTCTTACTGGTCTTGTACCAGCCAAGCAACTCAGTTTCTGCTTCCTGGCCAGTATTTACTTAAGCATCAATCCTGGTGTAATTAATAGTGCTTAAAACAATGCGGGTAGCTGGCTACCATAGTGCACACCTGTAATCCGAGCAGCTCAAGAGGCGGAGACCAGAGGATGGCAAGTTGAAAGCCAGTCTCAACAAATTAGTGAGGCCCTAAGCAACTTAGTGAGATCCTGTCTCAAAATAAAAATTTTTAAAAAGGCCTGGGGCTGTGGCTCAGTGGTTAAGTGCCCCCGGGTTCAATCTCTGATACCCAAAACAATAACCACCCAGTGGGGGTATCCTTTGTTTCAAGGCCATATCCTGATATGCTGAGAGTATTCACTCAGGAAGATTCCAGAGCACTGAGGAGGGGAGGCCAGAGGTGATTAGAGGCTGGGTCAGGTCATTCGGGTTCCCAGAGGGTTTCCTAAGACCTGTCGACTGATCTTTCCAATAGCTGTCGCACAGGTCACCAGGATCAACGAGGACCCCAGGCCTTCAGACACAGGCAGCTCTCTGCTGCTCTGTGACAGATCTCAAAGGCCATGGATGGAAAACAAACGCGACGTAGAAACAGATCTTGAAGCCACCCCTGGCTATACAACAGGCCTCCTGGCTTTAATGTCTTTTGTTAGATATGATTTCAAAATATGTAAATTATAGACCCTTTTGTGGTTGCTTTGGCTGTTGCTTGTTAAGGGCAGACTTTAAAAGGCAAGAAATTCTTTTAGCATGAAGAAATGCACTTAATGAGTTCCAGAAACTTGAAATGAATTGCCTCAGCCCTCTAATAGTCATCTGGATGCCATCGATGGCATTTTATTAGACAGGCATTTAATTAGAGGAAGTCTGTGGGCCAGATTCTTCCCTCCACGTGGGATTCATCTTTGGGAATTTCTCACAGATTTATCTCACCAAGTTGCTCCACGTGGCCTGCACTTAAAATGTGAATGATAACAACTTTTCTTCTCAAGAACTTCTTTGAAGATTCAAACCAAGTAATGCTTAAAAGTCAGGTTTGCAAAATGAAATGAGGGCACCAGCCCCTCAGTTTCCACTGAGCACGTGTGGTCCAGTCTGTCCTGAAGCTGCATTGGGTATTAGACCTGGCACCCTTTCTCACCGTGTTGTCAGGCAGTTTCTAAAGGAGGAAAGTCTAGATATTCAACTGTGATTTTACATGTTGGTAGAATCGTTCTGAATGTTCGTAGAGATCCCTTTTTCATATGTAGAAACGGTGGTCAACATGCTTGTAACCAATTTTTTTTTAATTGAAAATATTATCTCACATTTTAACATAGAACTGTAGCTGTCAACCAGGGAGCCATGGGGTTCCAAGTAGATTGAGCTTAAAACCAAGAAATTAGGAGACCCTTAACCATCAGGTTTACTTTGTCTTATTTGCTTCGAATTCAATCACTTGGCTTTGCCTGGGCCCTTATTCTGATTAGCTAGACTTTCAAGACCTCTCTCAGTCTCATTCCCAAAAAGGGCTCCCTTTTTTCTGGACCCCTCTCTTGTGCACATGCATAACTCCTCTGGTAGTCATGAGGTAACCGTCCGAGAGTGGCCTTCATTTTGGTTCATGGCATCAGTCTGTCCTACTGCACCTAAATTTTGTCAAGGGAATTACAAAAGAGTCTTGGTAGGCAATCGTTATTTGAACCTTAGGCAAACATTTTTTTAAATAATCCATTGCTGGTGGCTCTTTGAGTTTTATAGTCAAAGTTTTTGGCCAAACCCATAAGAAAGGAAAAATGTGGAGGAAAAAAATAAAAGAACATTTGGAAGGAAAGGTAGAATGAATTTTAGGATCCATGAGTGATTAAAGAAATTTACTCTGGTGACAGCAAAGAATTGATTGGCACAATTTTTTTCTGTTAATTTAATTCCATCTATTTCGGTATGATTGGCTTTAAGTCAGGGAAATGGGGTCTCCAGGGAACACTTGTGCATACCTCAAATACCAGCTGCTGGTGTTTAAACCAGAGTCCTGACTCCTAGACCAAAATTAGCATGGCCCTTGACGTTAACAGTTTTCTTTCATTTAAAAAAAAAAAAAAGGATAAAAAAAGATCATCAAAAGCAAAACGATCTCCATGATGGATTGGACATGGAGTTGGCCTAGAGTCACCGACAACAAAGATTAACAGTGTCCCAGTTGCCACCCATTCATTGGATGTCTACCTGAGCAGGGCACCTGTTTCCTTGTAACCTGGAGAGAGGTTTCCAAGCGTTTCCCCTGTGGACAAACGCTGTAATGTAGAGTTGTATATCATATCCTTTGGCGTGGGGAGAGTTTTGTTTTCAAAAGAGATCTTCATAAAATAAATAGCACCTTACTCCCAGAAAACTGTAGATGAAACCTTCCACACAGGAGCTTGTTTTTTTTTCTCATGAAAGCTAGTAAACGCCTCAGTGGAAGCTAAGAAAGAGCCAGAAAATCCTTTCCTGACAGCTTTCAAAATTGCAGAGACTCTGATTTGCTCAGGATAACTGCAGCACGGATTGACTGATGGCATGGCCATCGAAGCATACCCGGAAAGGGAGCCCGAGGTGTCGAGGCCTCTGGCCTTGGATTATGATTTCCAGTGGACATCAGCTCATTTGCTTCTTAGTGAGGACCCTGGGTCAGGTTACTCTGCTGTGCCTTGGGGGAGGCAGGAGGAATCAAAACCAGTGGTGGACATGGGGCACCTGATCGATTGCAAGCTGGTCCGATAGGCTCACTCTGCAGAGCTAGTGTTGCTTCTGTGACCAGGGACAATGGCACTGGAGGACGTGGGAGTGTGCTGATAGAGCTCAGTGCTGTGATTGCAGAACATGCAAAATGCAAAGTCCACAGACTAAGGAGTGAGCCAGGACCACCGGGTGTGGGTGGCCGAGAGGGGACTCTGAGGTCGTCAGTCTGCTTGATTAGGGATCAGAGCTGCTAGTTGGCTTGAGAATAGGAAAGAGCATCAGGGTCATTTAGGAGCCTGTGGTAGAGTGGCAACCTGTCATTACTCACAGACAAGCTTTTCTGGCTCACGAAACCGAGCTGACAACTCTTTTCTCCTGGGCTTCCAAGTCCCTTTGTAAGGAACAAAGAGTTTGCCACTCTGCCTGCAGGGACTTAGAGAAAGGCCAAAGACAGGTCTTCCGGCTCTCTCCAGAAGCACCTCGAGTGGCTGGCGGATTGAATCCCTCGCTCTTACCCCTTCCTGCTTGGAAGGTTTCTGTGGAGCCTCACTAACCCAGTCTCACCAGCTTGGCCTCTGCTATTAACCCGATTCCCTCCTGTTCCTCTGTGTTAATACTGAATCACTACTTAATACTGTAGGTGATGTGTTTTATTAAAAATTTCTAATACACCAAATTAATTTTCAAATAGAAAAGGCTGGGAACTTCATTCTCATTTTTGTCATTTGTTTAATAAATTCGAGGAACATTTTCTGTTGCTCCATTGTGCGCAGTGTTTTGTTGGCATGGACCTATCGGGCGGGGAAAAAGCTTTGTTTCCAGCATTCCACCTTTATCCTGGAGCATGGCGCGTCCCCTGTCCCCTGCATTGTTGGAGCACTGTCTGATGTCTTTCTGTTGTTGTTTAACACAACCGCAGCCCGGTTTGTATGGTAACAGCATTTCCTCCAGGACGCAGTGATCCTGTCCGCTCAACAGCTCGCTGTCTCACGGGACATCCCAGGGTCCTCCCAGGTGGGCCGTGTTTCACTAAGGGGGGGAGGAAGGAGATGAAGATGTGAATTTTCTGGCACTTTATACTGTGGGCAGTGCTTGATGGAAGGCCGGTGCAGGTGAACAGGATCATTGTAGCTGGGGGAAAGAGCTCATGGAAACAGAGCGCATCTGTGCCGGCAGCTTACATAGGGAGCTCAGACAGCTGACCAAGAGATGGGCCTCCGCATCCTGAATGAGAACATCGATTTAAGTGGGGATAGGGAACTTCACCTAGCCACGTGTGGTGTTGCACACCTGTAACCCTAGCAACTTTGGGAGGCTGAGGCAGGAGGATCTTAAATTCAAGGCCAGCCTCAGCAACTTAGGCCCTCAGCAACTTACCAAGACCCTGTCTTAAAAATAAAAAGGGCTAGGGATGGGGCTCAGTGGCAAAACACCCATGGGTAAAATCTCCAAAAAGAAAAGAAAAAGAAAATTTCACCTAGACTGTATCTATCAGAATTTAGCCATGAGTTTGTTTTGGTGGGAGATAGAGAACTGCTCCCCCGCCCCCCCCCCCCCGCCACGCACACACAGCGCTCAGCCCCAGTTGGCTTCTTGGGGCCAGTAGCTATTTCACCTTCTGATGAGTACCCAAGATGTACGCTCCCACAGATGCTGTCTGCTTCTATTTTCTCTCCACTGCATACAAGTGCAGAACCTCAATAAAGCATGGATTTCTACCACCACCAAGATTTCTGGCTTTTCCAGTAACCATGGGCTTGGTGGCTCTTTAAGCATGGAACCCCAAACTCATGTAACAGTGTGTGCACGCTATTAATGTCTCTCGTTAACCTAAACTGAAGAGGCTTTCACTTGTTCTATCAGGTGTCTTGCTGTAAGAACTGTCCATTGTAACTGTTCTTTCCCACTGATGGCTGAAGTTTTGTCCCGAGCACAAGATGGTATTTCTCATTGCTACGAAGCACCACGTTCCCCAACCCAAACACCTCACCGCCACCCGACCACCACCATCTTCAATCAGGAGGATTCTCCTTTCCTTCTTTCCCATCTGCAAGAACGAGCTTGTGGTTGTTCCCTGCCATTTCTCCATTAGTGACGTCTGTCTCTTTATTTTCCCCACACCTCGCCTCCCGGTTGCTTTTCTGAATTGCTTGATGATGAGCCGTGGAGTGGATGCTTAGCGGCCTATAAAAACTTTTCTTAAAGGAACTGGGTCTGAGAAGCACATACACATGACCCTGGACAGCCTAAGGTATTGAGAAGAGGACGCCACCACCGACCTTGGTAATCCCGTCACCTGGTTTCTCGCGGGGGACCTGGTAACTTCCACCAAACACTGCCAGCTTTTTTAATTTTAGATTCCATCCAGCCACCTAAGTCAGACCACCGCTGACTTAGCATGATACCAATCTCTTTGGATGACCAGCTTTCAAAATAGATCATCTCTAGAGATTTATTGACCCCTTTTTTAGAGAGAGGTTGTGGATTTTATAAGAGCCTTTTAAAAAATTGATGAAAACCTACCTTTCTAAAGGATTTCCTACATGTGCCTTGGGAACATCTTCTGGGCACATAGATTAAAGTTCTGGTTTCAAACCCAATAACAGGAGGCAAATCATGATAAATGAGTGGCATCGAGAAGCTGACAGAGGAAGTCATTTTACTTGAGGGAATACTGGAGAAGTTTTGAAAAGAGAAGTTGGGAAAACAATCAATGTCCTCATTTTTATCAATATTCTTATTCTCAAATATTTAACAAAGTGGCTGGATTACTATTTTTTACATTACCAGATTTTTCTATTTCCCTCTTTTACAAGAAACAGACCACTTACCTAGTTAAAAATTAGAGATTACCAATTTTCTGACCAATTTACAAAATAGGGCATAACTAAGTGTTTGAAATGTCATTTTTACTACTTGAAAAATAGATTAGAAACTTTTTTCCTTTCCCAGAACTCTGCATTTGTTTTTAAACATTCAGCAGGAGCCCAGGAGGTAGATGGTCAATAGGAAGCTGTGCTCCGTCCCCAGGGGCCCCAAGGCTGGCAGTTGGCTGACCGGTAGGTACCCTGCTGTCCTCCCGGGGCATTTCAGTACCCCTGCTGAGGAGCTGGGAAAGACAGTCTGCCTGTCTAGCCTCCCCAGGACCTGGGAGGAAGAATGATGAATGCATTTTAAACTAAAAGAGAGAGAAGAGCAAAGGCAGTGTCCAGGCTGGGTGATAAACTGAAATCCATAAATATAGCAGTGCTAATTTGAAGTTCTGTAATTGTTTGTGCGACAGGAAAATGTATATTAAGAAGGATTTTTAAAAAGCAATTACCGCAAATGCCTCCCTTGAGAGCATCCACAGTGGAGGTGTTGGCCACCCTGGTGCAACAGGAGCTCAGATCCTTTCCTAGAGATCAGTGGGGGCGGGGGGCGGAGTGGTCACAAAATTAAGGGGAAGAGGCAAAGGATTTGGGAGTTATTAACCTGAAATGGACTGAATGCCTAAAAAATAAAAGCAGGGCACTTTCTGGAAGTAGGAAAAATATTTTTTGACACATTAGAAACTTCTAGAGGTTCAGGGCATACCTGATCTTTTCCCACTCATTTTAAACTTCTTTCTACCTATTGCCTTAAAATCCAGGTGCTTCCTTCCAGAGTTCCCCCTAAATTATTTGCCTAGAGCTCCCTGAAGAAAGAAATTACTTTGTGCTAATTCGTTGTAAAGGAGAAGTGATGAACATAGAAAGGCGTTCGTCACAGTTTCCTCTCCAGGTGGCCTGGGGCTGTGCCTTCAAAGCAGGTGACAGACTACAAGATCTGAACAAGCTTTGCAGTCCTGTACAGATCGGCTCGGGTGTGTCTTATCTAACGATAGGACCACGTGCATTGACTTTTTTATAAAATGGACTACTTCAGTGAACCTTGATTCCATGTAGTTCCAATAACTCTGTGACCTTGGACATTGGCTTTCTTTAACACCCTCTTCACAACCGCCCTGTGTGGACACCAGTATTCTCCACACTCTGGCTCAAAGTCAAAAGAGAATTTTAATTACTCATCAAGCTGCCAAATTCTACTAATTGACCTTGTCAGCACATTTCATTCATTACTGAATATTAATGAGCGATTTTTTTTCTTTTCTTTTTTTTTTTTTACTATGTCACCTGTAAAATTACAAAACCTTGAGTAGTTTTCTCTTACAAGGAAGGGAGGGGGCCTCTTTGCCATGACCCCTGCTCACATTTGCAAAATGGAACGTCAGAGATTCGGACCTTTGCCTTCCTTAGTCTTGCTGATAGATTTCTAGTTCAGACTATTGGATGTTTATTGATTTATTGGTCTTACAGTTTAAGTACATCCACTGCCTCTCCTTTTGTAGACCCTGTGAATAGACACAAACCCCTCTCAGGAAAAGGAAACTGGCCACCCTAATTTGGTCCTTCCCGTAGTGTGCATATTGCACATATAATGTAAGTGGATGCACGCATCTTTAGGCTACAGGAGTGATATGCAGTGATCGGTCACCCTGTCTGTGGGCCGGTCCTGAGCTGTCCCCTACCTGCCAAGGCCCACAGGTGACCATAACGCTCACATTCAGCCTTCCACTTCCTGTCTCCAGTTAGTGCAGAGAGGGTTCTTCCCAGTCTAACCGACTCTTCTTTGAAAGGTGTCGTCCCTTCTGGGCGGGTGACCTCTCCTGGAACCAGTCTGTCAGCTTTCCTGCTCAGCCTACTCTGTACCAGGCTCTCTGGTGGGACTTGGCCAGGGTGTTCGCCCTTGTCCTTCGGAGGGTGGAAGAGGTTGTATCTGGATGTGTGACTTGGTTTTCCGGGTTGCCGTGTGGCACTTTGCTTTCTCTCTGTCGCGGGTGCTATCCGGGGCCCGTGGTTCCCCCTTCAAGCTAGCCTCCTAACCACTTTTTATTCTTGCTCCAACTCTTTCAATGATGAGACGAATGCTTTTCTGTTCCACGTCACTGCCAACTCCAGGCCCAGCATGCTCTCACTTACAGCTGCCTCACCCGGTCTCACGCACAGTGCGAGCGCTGACGGTAAGCCCCAGGTTCTGCTCGGTGACTGGTGGATTACTAAAAAGGGACTCAAACGGCATCTCACAAATGCATGAAATGTTCTGATCTCTAGACAAACTGCCAGGATTTCTCTTTTCTATTCCTATTTGTAGTGATAACGTTTTCCTTCTTGTGATTTTTTTAAAAAAGAGAATAGTGTAGTACCTTGCAACGATGCAGTTTTAATATGTTGTCACTCTTTCTATTTGACAGGTTCCAATTCTTTCACAATTATTGTATTCAGTTGTGCACTAGTGTCAATAAAATTGACATTTGTGAAGCGATTTCTGGCCTTTTTCTCCGGGGTTTCCTGGGTCTGGTGGTGTGCGGGGTGACGGGGTCTCTACTAACACCAGGACTTCATTTCAGTGAGGTTTGTTTAAAAATGGGAGGGTTTTTAAAAAAAATTTTAATGCAAACTTCTTAAATCTGCCTTTTCCTTACATTTTCTAATCTTGTTAACCAAGGATCATTGGATTGACCACTTGTCAGTGGGGCAGGACATCTGTTCTTTGTTGTTTTCCAGATGCAGTGACACAGCTAACTGGTCAACCTGGGAGCAGGGTGTGGGGGGAGGGGGACTCCCCTACAGTTCATTTCAAACGTACTGCCCCTACTCCATCAGCTCCTTCCTAGGCTGCTCTGTCTTGTAATTTCCAATTAATAGATGAACAACTCCAGAGGAGAAGAGATGTCAGAAAAATGGGGGTAGGCCAGAAAATTACTCTTTTCCCTTGGAGATCTTGAACAGTGTGCTGAGTAGCGATGAGCCTGGGACTGTATACTGAAAATGAAGGAAGCGTTGACCTTGTCTTTCCCTAGAATGGTAACTTTGTTTACCAACACTAACTAGCTCATCTGCACTAGAATTATAAATGTACATGTTAGGTCAAAACAAACAGGTTAGAAATATATTTTGAAATACCCCATGTAGCCTCAATGGATTGAGGTATAGATGTTGGCAGAATTACATTGGCAGAGCACCCTGTACACACCATCGTCCCCGGCTGACATATAATGGGTAATGTGTGCATTTTCATATTATTTAATGTGGTATCCTTTTTCAAGGACTGATTTCCTCCTGTTGCTTTTGACTCACAAAGAGGAACTGTGATAATATAATGACCTCCAGCTTGCATTTTCAAATGACCATTATTGCATGTAATATGATGCTAGTGTTTCTGTCCCAAACAGTGACAGACATGGAATGACATCACCAGGTATAACAAGCTTGCTCTGTTCTTCGTAGAGTGGGGAGTTAGTTGCTTGACCTCTCTGTTAGCTGTGCCCATTGTTACAAGATGTAGTCTGTCCTTGGTACACCAGTCCTTTAGATGCCTGTTAGTTTAGTTCTATTTTCTGCTCATTTTTCCATGTCTTCTTGTTATAGAGATACTTTGTCTTTCTTGGGTAATTCTTAAAAATAAAAGCAGTAGTTAAGAGATGAAAATGTGATGGTGGGATGCCCTTTGCTTTTAAGCTATTTTAATTGTTATTGTGCAGAGTTCTGTCTTATCCTTAATGACATAACTGAGGCACCAATGAATTATGCCTACTATTAAGATAGCCACGATTTAGGGAAAAAACTAGAAAATAATGAATGCATTGTTTGCCACGTGGTAGCCAAGGTTCTAAAGATCGGAAAAAGTGAAAAGTTGTGAATGGAAATCCAAGTCCCAGAAGAAATTACTTTTTTTTTTTTCTTTAAAACTTTTCATCCCCAAACAGGCTCCCTGACTGGTAGCCCTCACCTTTCAGAGCTGTCCATCAACTCACAGGGAGGAACGGCCCCCACCAACGTGACCTTGTCTCCCAACCTGAGCCCTGACACCAAGCAGGCCTCTCCCCTGATCAGCCCGCTGCTGAATGACCAGGCGTGTCCCAGGACGGACGACGAGGAGGAGGGCCGGAGAAAGGTACCCGCAGGAACTGGCTAGCGTGTGCGTGTGTTTTTATTGCAGTAAAGTGAAATAACATAAAATGTACTGGTTTAAATTCGGTGGCATTCATACATTCTCAATGTCATGTCCATCTTCAAAACTTTTCCCTAACAAAGACTATCCTTATTAAATAAGAATTCACCCTTTCTAGAGCCCTAGCACTCACCATTCTACCTTCTGTCTCAATGAGTTTGGTGACTCTTGGGACCTCATTATGAGTGGAATCATAGGTATTTGTCTTTTGTGATTGGCTTGTTCCACTCAGCATAATGTCCTCAAGGGTCATCCATGTTGTAGCTGGTTAGAATTTCCTTCCTCTTTAAGGCGGAGTAATAGTCCCCTGTATGTGCCACATTTAGTTTCTTATTTGTCCCACCTCTTGCTGGTATGAATAGTGCCTTTCTGAACACGGGTGTGCAAGGATCTGTTGAGTCTCTGTTTCAGTTTCTTTGCGTTCCTACCCAGAGGTAGGATGATGTGGAGTCCCATGGGAGGATGGCAGGCTGTGGGGACTTCCTTTTACTTGCTGTTTAAAGAGAAAGAAAACCCAATGGCCAATCGGCTCCCAGGTGCTCACTGATCGACTCCAGGAAATCCCATCACCATATCACAAGCTGATGGCACCCTGGTCCCTTTCAATCCAGCCATCCTGGCTATTCCCACAAGTGTTGAACTCCCCTTTTTTGAAACTTAACAAGCATTGACGCTGCTAGTCATGGCACCGGGAATGGACCCTAGTTTCCTTGAAAGGGCTGAATGACTGACGTTTTACTAATCTGATTTCTTTAGCGGATGGTAATCTTTACGTGGAAGGAAACGTTCCAACATTGACCATATTCTCAATGGAGAGATCCATTATTTTTTTCTAGTTCCTTTAAATACAAAAATAAGAGTGTGTTTGGTCTTGATGCTGGCCAACCAAAGATCATAAGTTAATAACGTAGCTTTAACTAGGACTTTCTAATAATCAGGACATTCTCAGAGACTTTCACTCAAGAACTATCATTGTGTCTTGTTTCCGTTGATGGATTTTGCAGAGATTCCCAACCGACAAGGCATACTTCATCGCTAAAGAGGTGTCCACCACTGAGCGGACGTATCTGAAGGATCTTGAAGTCATCACTTCGGTATGTGCAGTATTTCCCCAACAGCATTAAATTGTATGACTTATCTAAACTAATACTCAGCTTGGCGAGAAGCTGGAGCTCATTAAACGTTAGGTTCTCTGACTTCGATTGGAGGATTTCAATTCTGAGTTATAGAAAATTAAATGCTAATAGTATATTAAATTCGGAATATACTCCATAAAAATTTTTGTAATTGTGGTTTTTAAATGTAAAAGAAAGACACTCCTAAAATAGAGAAAATAAAAATTGAACGTTTTGCTGTGTGCGTGCACCAATCTGGAACATTTGGGGTTTGCCGATTGTCAAGCGTAACTGATTATTCATGAGCTCAAGGGCGACCTCAGAATGAACAGGAGCCTCATTTTATCTGTGATAATAAGTGAAGTTATGTCAGCAAAACCTGCCAGAGGCTGCCTTTCATTATGGTAATCAGTCCTGTTTAGTCCTGGAAACAAAGTCTGGGCATTCCAGATACCTTCTGACCTTTGGATTCTGGGAAAACTTGCCCGTTGGGAGGTACGTGGTATGAGTTTGTATCTCCTGAGATGCGTCTTGTGTTCGGCCTCAGCAGGTGCCCCGTACACACTGTGGAATCCTGTCCCCACGTACCTCTACAACCAGAGTGACTGTGCAGGCAGCTGATCTGTCCCTGGGTTGGCCACCTGCACGCTCAGCATCTTGATGTAGGAACAGAGGTGGCAGCTGCTACGGGGTGACTGTCCAGGAGTGGGCCGGAATGGAGGTTTTCACGCAGGCGTCGCCCATTTAAGAGACTTGTCCTGGCTTCAACAGCCCTTGGGTGACAGATTTTAGAAAGCGATTATGTAGAGAAGGGCGTTCTCCGTCAGACAGGAAAGGGAAAGGCCCGGTCCCCTGCTGCCCCTGGCAGGCTGAACATCTGGGGGAGTCGGGAGGCCCTGGCCTCCAGTCACCCAGGTGTGGCTCCTGGAGACAGGTGCCATCGTCCACCTTCTCACCTCTGACTCGTCCTTCTTTCGTTCCCAGTGGTTTCATAGCACCGTGAGCACAGAGGACGCCATGCCTGAAACATTGAAAAGTCTCATTTTCCCGAATTTTGAACCTTTGCACAAATTTCATACCAATTTTCTCAAGGAAATTGAGCAACGACTGGCCCTGTGGTGAGTATACTGATATTTACCGGCACCTCCGTGCCATTTGACACTGCAGCCCAGAGCAGAGGTCAAGGGCAAGAAACTGGCTTAAGACGAGCCAGCCCTAAAAAGATTAAAAAAAAAAAAAAAAAGGTACTGGGGACTGAACCCAGAGGTGCTTTAACACTGAGCTACAATGCCAGCCTTTTTATTTCCAAAAAGAGTCTCACTAAGATACTTACGACCTCACTAAGTTGCTGAGGTCAGCCCCAAACTTGTGATCCTCCTGCCTTAGCCTCCCACATCTCTGGGATATCAGGAGTGCACCATGATGCCCAGCTCCCTAACAAGATTTTTAGTTAAATTCTACACCTATTTAAATCTCATCTTCATTTTTTTCTCCCCTTTGGTTTACAATTCTTCAAACTGCATTTTATTTTTCTTATGATAATTACCACAAAATAAAGGTAATTGCTTTTGGAGGGGTGGCGGGGGCTCTAAGAGTAGAGGCCCATGGAGGGTTTGAGGGGTGTTGGCAATGTTTCACTGCTGCTTGCTTTGGAGTTTTGTGAAGTGCCTGTGTGTCTTATGACAGTTTTTTTGTTTAACAGCATTTTGACATCTACAAAGCTCTGTGCAACACAAACACACACACATACACTTTTACCTTGATTTATCTTAAGGATGTATTTTGCTATATGAAATGAATGGACAGACATGCAGTGCATAAATAAAACACTAGAAAGTGCCCAAACGTCCGTCAACAGAAGATTAAGAATGATGTTAAATCTGCCCACTAAAGACCAAATACACTCAGTTCCTGAGAGATGAGAGGGAGATACGGAAACATCTGGGAAAACTCTGAATGGTGTAGAAGGAAAAATCTGAGGCACCTTTACCTAAAATAGAACCTTCTATAAAAACAATTTCTGTGGGATTTTTTAAAGCCAGGTGTAGTAGACACATGGGAAGTGGATTGCAGGGAAAAGCTAGCAAGCCCTTCTCTGCTTTAGATAGCTGTCAACCCCTGGGGGCCATGTCCTCGTAGTGGGTGAGAATCTGGTTGAAAGTGGCCTTGGGGACGCTTAATGACTATGGGGCCTGCAGGGCCCTGTCTGGGGTGGTCTTCAAATCTCACTTCACAGAGCTGCTCTCCTGCTCTGTGAGGCGGGTGTGAGTGTCTGATCCCCTCAGAGGAGCCCAACTTTGAACCTTTTTTATACCTGGAGGATAATTTGTGCTGCACTTTTCCATCCTTTGCAAGAACAAGGAGGAAGCATTTTACTCAGAGGCCCTGCGGGGGGCGGGGGGGCGGCGGGAGGAGCACAGAATTGAGAAGTCACAGGTACGACAAAGTCAGCTCACTGAAATTGGGAAAAAGCAGAAATATCACTTCAAGAATCTTGTGCATGTAAAAGAAACACCACTTTTCAAAAATTAAAAAAAAAAAAATCTACAAAATTTAACTTCCCAAACTTTACCTGGAACTTTCACGTTCTGCCATGTTGCTTCGTCACTGGACAAAGGTGAATGATGCTCTTGTTAGGGGTCAGAGACCTTTCCATTGCTGTCTTCTGGCCAGACGTGAATCAGTACAGACCTTCTGGACACTGTGGCAGAGGTCACAGGTAGGAAATGCCAATAGGTGGTCCCCTGACATCCTACCGCCGTGGCTTCGGCAGGCTCCTACGTTAATGGGCACAGCCAGAGAACGTTGAAGCATTGCCCGACACATTGCACTTTAGGAACGAATGCCGTGTTAATGGGTCTGTGACTATAAATCTTTAGCATCTGGCGCTTACCTGCCAAAGAACATCCAGTTGCTTAAACATTAGCTATTGTCGTTTGATTCCCAAAGGGTCTTCCTTAATGATCTTCCACGGGGCCATACTTCTACCTGTGTTCTCCTGAAGACAACAAAAGCATGTGAAAGACTCAAAACTAATCAATGTGTAGCTCAGTTGACATGACCTTCAGTGACCTTGCAATAGCAGGCCAAACCAAATAGCCGATGCTCCTCAGGGGTGAATGTAAAGCTCAGCCGTCAAGGTCAGCTGGTCAATTTCTCAAGTGCATGATGAGGGAGGCCAAGCTGGGCAGGGACGGGGAGGGAAAAGGCAGGGTGTGCGTGAGCTCAGGGGAAGCCCCTTTCCCTCCATACCTGTAGGATGGAGGCTACTTGTTAAAGTCACCCTGGAACCTTTAAAAAACCTCCACCAGGCAGAACCCAGACCAATGACATCAGGCTCTCTGGAGGGTAGAACTAAGCAGATCTCTTCTGCAGCTTCCCAGGTGATTCTCATGTGTACAGAACCTTTGCCCTGGACCCATTATAAAGAGCCCAGAGCATGAAAAACAATTCGTCCCTTCAGACTTCAGGCCCAAAGCTCGAGAGGATTCTACCCCATCTCTGAGGTTCACGTTTGAAATAGGATAAGGAGGTTGCATTCCTCTTAAAAAAGAAGGAAAAGAGAGGAAGAAGGGTAATTTGGCCTGGTGTAGAGAAGACTTTAGGAAACCCAACACCCTTCAAACACTTGCAGGCTGGTCCTGAGAGAGGAGTAAGTGTCATTTTGTACCAGGGAACAGAACAGAAGTAAAGGAGTGAAATTTCAAAGAAGCACCTTGGGTCTGTAAACAGGAAAGGGTTCCTGGAGCTGTGACAGCGAGCGCCGCCGTCTGGGGTCCTCCTGCAGAGGGCGCTGTGCCTTTCCAGGGGTGTTTGTTAAATGAAACCTCAGGCCCAGGAGGGCATCCAGGTCATAGGGGGCCGAGGGGTTGAGAAGTGCAGATTGCCTGGCCATGCTCAGCCCTCCAGAAGCAGTACTTTGAGGGTGAGACCCGGAAATTTGTGTTTTAAAAGTACTCCTTGGGGTAGTTAAGATGAATATCTTTTTTGGAAGAATTGACCCTGCAGTGCCTCCAGCTAATTTTAGGGCCTGTGGTTCTTTGACTTGCATTTCACAGACTGGGTATAAGTCTTATTTCTTTATTCTATAAGCCTGAAGGAACAGATGAGTGAATAAATGAATGAGTGGGTTGGTGTCCCTCAAAGTTCCATATGTGGCAGGCATAGTCTCCAGGGTGGTACTTTCGGGAGGTGCCATGGACCTCTCTCTTTCTGCTTCCTGACTTAAAATGTGGCACTTCTCCTAAAGGCACTCCCGTCATTGCCATCCACTATCCACCAAAAAGAGGCCAAGGTCCAACCTTCTGATCTTGAACATGAACCTCCCAAACTATGAATAAACCCTTTCTTCATAATTAGCCTGTCTCAGGTATTTTGTTACAGGAATGTGAAGCTGACTAATAAGGTAGGTGAGTGTGTGTCTGGACTTGCCCACAGGGACTTGAACTCTTAGAGCAGGAGGCAGGCACAGAGACAAGAGGGCCTGACTTCTTGTAGATGAGGGGCTACATCTGGGTTAGACGCAAAGCACTTCTGCCAGTTTGGCCTTGGAGGACACGTGGGCTCTTAATGCCTACACAGGACAGGCCAACCCAGCTGAATACAGTCAGTGGAAGAACAACTCACAGCAAGTTTCTTAAGGAAAGAGTTCACCCTGAGTCGCCGATTGGCAAGCTGTGCGTGGGCACCTGTGCGTGAATTCCTGTGTGGCTTGAGTGTCTGCAGGTGTATGTCTAGGCTTTCGTGTTGCGTGGTATGGGGACATGGCGTGGCTCGCCCCACATGCAAGGACTAGGACTTGGGCCCAGGCTCAGTCCACTTCAGGCCTGTGTGCAGCTGTCCGTCATCTGTAAAATGTAGCTTTCTGCCTCACCGGGCTGTCTCGCCAACTCACCAGGACAGTGTTTGGGAAGGCTTGGCAGGCTGCCCCCGCCCAACACGGAGAGGGAGGAAGCTAGCCGTTTTAAAATACATTTTTGTAAATTTTGAAATAATTTTAGACTGGGGGAGAGTTGCCAAGATGGTAGAGATTCCGTCCACTCCTCGCACCGTCACCCTGGCAGATCCAGTGAGAGGGAGGAGCCGGTGTTTGTGCATCACTATGAGCTAAACTCTAGGTCTTATTCAGGGATGAGATTTTCAGTGATTCCCGTTAGTGGAAATGCCTCTGGAACGCACCCTGCACCAGGAATCCCCCAGAACCAGACACAAAAACCATACCCTTGATACGGTCGTCACACGTGTCCCTTCAGGCCTCTGGGAGGCTGCAGGTTGCCTCCATCGCAGCCGGGGAGTGTAGGGGGAGCAAGCTCAGGGAGCTTTCCAGCGTGATCAGGCCCAACCCTGGGTGGGTAAACACACCTGCCCTCTCCAAATGTCACCTTCCGCTGGGTACACACACCTGAGCAGGGAGCCTGGATGCCCAAAGCCTGCTTCCCCATTTCTTCAGAAACAAGGAAAGCTGGTTTTGTGAGTTCTGAAACTGGAAGAGAGCTTTTCCTTTTGAAAGCAAAGAGCCATTTACTCAGCTGTCCCACTGCTTCGGAGAAGGCCACTTACCACCAGCCTCGGGCATTCTGGGCAGACTTCAGACTCCAGCCCTGGGGTGACGGGCAGACGTTGGGCACAGGCTGGCCAGGTGGTGACCCAAGGTAGACTGAGGCCTGCTGCGGTCCAGAGTGCTTTGGTGGTCTCCACAGTGTGCAGGTCTTCACCACCCGTCATAAGGCACTAGGGACGGTGGACCGTCATTCGGAGGCACTTGGAATCGGCTGTGGGGCACACACAAGCCGGGCCAGGCGCACTGGGAAAGTGCTGCAGAGCTCTCTCCAGGAGGCCAGATAGCCCGGATGGTGCCACGTCCCCGAGCAGTAGGACTCAGGCAAAGGGAAGGCCAGGGACCATCACCTTCAACTGTGGCTAACTGGGACGGTGCCCGTGAAATTAAGAGAGAGACTCAGGAAGCAGAGAAGATAGCAAGGGGAGGTGAGCTTGGTTCGGGCACCATAATTCTGAGGAGTTGATAAGAGAGTCCTCCAGTGGTGGGAAATGAGAGTCCTAGGAAAGAAATGGGGCACAGGAGTCTGGGTTTGGAAATGAAGAGAAGCAGACATTGAAGGAAGAGAACATCGGGAGCAGCAGAGTCGGAGACGGAATCTTCCTGATCCTAGCTGGGAGGCAGCTTTCCTTCCCTAGTGGGGAGTGTGAGCCCGTCAGCAAAGGAGCCCCGAGAAGCCACCAGAGTCAGGAAAGAAGAGAGCCCGGGGTGGAGGGTCCCGGGGAGAGCAGGTGGTCACCATGAGGCCAGGGCGGGCCGATGAGGGTTCCTGGTGTTCAGGAGCCGGGGAAGTGGGGTCTGCAGGGGGCAGAGATGCCGGGCAGAGAGGAGCTCTGCGGGTGGGACCCACTCGGGCTGCAGGCGGGAGCTCCACAGCGGACCAGCTTTTCTCCTGGTGACGTTCGCGGGCTGAGGCACGTTCGCGGGCTGAGGCAGAGTGGCCATGGCTGAGAGGGTCAGAAATTGTCTCCCCGCCCGAGGGTGTTCCGTGTTCATAGAAGCCCCCGGGAGCAAAGAGAACAGAGGTCAGTCTTTTCCTCTGCATTCTCTCTGCTCTTAGAAGCTGAGAGTCTTTGCCTTCATATCGTTAAAGGTAATCGTGGGGATTTCTCAAAAAATTGAACAGAATTGCCATGTGATCCAGCAGTTCCACTCCTAGGAATGTGCCCCAGCAATTGAAGGAAGGGACTTGGACAGGTAATTTGTACAGGAGCGTCGTTCACAGGAGCCAGGAGGAGACCACCGTGTCCTTTGACACAGGAATGGATAGGCACCTCGTGGTCCCTGCAACAGTAGTGTCATGTAGACCTTGAGACGCGTGCCATAAGCCAGGCCACGAGCGAACACAGGGGTGAGTTCCCCTTTTAAAGATCCCTGGAACAGTGAGGTTCACAGAGACAGAGAGTGGGATGGCTCCAGGGGAGGACTGGGGAGCCGTGTTGAATGGGGACAGTTTCCCTTGGGAAGAAGAAAGAGTCCTGGAGGTGGACGTGGGGACAGCTGCACACTTACAGGTGGTCACGATGGTGAGCGTGGTGCTACGCGCAGTTCCTCGCAGGTTTACAAAGGGTGGGACTCATAGGGTGCCCAGGGCCCCATGAGATGGAGCCTTCAGAACTGCTTTGCACACGGCTGCTGCGCCTGCGTGTTTGCTGTGTCCTGCTGCCCGGGGCCTCCCGGGGCTCATCCCTATGACCCGTGCTCAGCCTCAGGAGGCAAGTGGGATTGCAGGAGGAATCACCCCCTTTCTGTCCCCGTCAGCCTACGTGCCAGGCCTTGACGGGTTAAATCCTGAGAGCCTCCTGGGCCCTCACACTGATGGGGGGCAGGCTCTTCCCAGGAGCATTTTAATCTGAGTGCAGACCTCAGGAGGCTTGAAGGCTCCTGTCCCTGACTGTGGAGGCCCCTTGCATCTCCTGATGTCCCTTTGCTGCCCAGCAGGCCCAGGGGCTTGGTTCTCAGCAGTGCCATTTCTCCTTGGTGACGCAGGGAGGGCGTGGCAGTGAGCGTCCCAGATGTGGCCCACTTCTCCCGAGGTGATGTCCGGACTTACGTCCTCTCTGGCCTGTGTTTGAAGGTGGGGTCTGCAAGGGATGGCATTAGAAGGGAGCCAGAGCACCCCCACCACACACCTGAGGCCCCGTAAGCAGGTGCTCGTCCTGCAGGCCTCTGGGAGCCTCGCCACCCCCCCTCCAAGCCGGAGCTCTCCCCAACTCAGAAGCAGCCAGCTCCTCTTCACACCTTGTCCCAGAAGAGGCAAATGTCCCCTGGGGTCAAAGCAGGTGCCGGGCCTGGGTCCACACCATGCTCCACCCCACCCAGTCACACATGCATACACCCCTTGCCCAACCCCGAGGCTGGCCACCACCATGCTCCATCTCCAGGACAGCAGAAGGGTGGACAGACCCCGCACCCTGCTGGTGCCAGCAGCTGCAGGTGGCCTCTGCCCAGCAAGGCAGCGGCTGGCTGTGTGTGCAGGTACTCCCCAGGCATAAGCTGGCCTCCACCCAGGGAAGCATCTGTGGATTATTCCCACAGCTACCTGAGGAACGGGTCTGATTTCTGTGTCATTTTGTAGCCCAAGGTCAGGACAGCTGTGCCGGTGGACTGTAGAGGGCCCCTTCCATTGTTAACGGTGATCATGCCTGTCCCACAGCTTTGCTTGAGGTTTGGACAAGTCTTACCAGACATGGGGCGATGCAAAGGTGTCTGGGCATGCCGTGGCACACGTACTAGGGCCAGGGACCACTTGCTCCCTTTAGAGTAGACTTAGCCAGCAGTGGCTGGCATCCAGTGGGTGTCGTAACCACCGCCTCCACCTTTGATACGTGTGCCTCCGCCTTCCAGCAATGTGCCTTCCGTGGGGAGCAGGGACTTAGGGCATCGCTGCCGCGGCCCAGGAATCCTGAGTCACGCCTGAACCCCGCAGTCACTTAACCACATTGATTTTCCCCATTTCAGAGGCTGCGACTCCCCCCTCCCCTTCCGTGAATTCCCATGACGGTCCTTGGCCTTTGTATATCGCCGGTCACTTAGCACCTAGGATCTCCGTTACCTAAGCACTTGTCCGGCTGCTCTGCCGAGGCCGGGGGTGCCTCTGGGGAAGCCGTTCCAGTCTGGAATTCAGTATGACATTTGCTCACCTGGATGGACAGACAGACGGATGAACAAATGGCTTCTCCCACATAAACTGCATTGAGCCTCTTGCTAAGGCTCATCTTCATTGTGGTTTTAGTCCTTTCCTGCCTCATCTTCCCTGGAAATGTTTTGAGACCATTTACAAATGGAAAACAACAGAAGAAAAAGATAAAGACATGCGCAGTTGCCCAGGGCCTCGGCCACTCGTCACATGGAGCAGATTAAATATAATCAAAGGAAGCTTAGCTTCTGAGTGACATTAGTCACATTCCAAGTGCTCATTAGCCACGGTGGCCGGGTCCCTGTGTTGGGTAGCAGACAGACACAACACTTCCTTTCCCAGAAGGCTGTATGGACAGAATGCGTCTGAAGGAGCAGCGTGGGCTGGGGCTTCACTCGGGGTAGAGACCCGTGTTCCATCCCTGGGGAAGAAAAGAATGAAAGGGGGAACCAGGTTCCCTCTCCTTGGCCCAGGAACTCAAGGCCTGGTGCTCCAGGCACCTAGTTACAGCCCCATGGGTGACAGTGACTTGCTTTCCTCTGGGGTCCCTTCCACAGTGATGAATTGCTATGTCTTGCCTCCAAGGCTCCAGGATGGACCTTTATATCAAAGGGGGCGTGGCAAGTGAGGATGGACAGGGCTTTTAAACTTATAAATCACATTCCAGTGCAGAGTTTGTGGCCTTAATTCTAAGAAACTACACAATTAATGAGCAACTACTGTGTGCACACTGTGCATTGACATGGCACCAATGCAAGTTGGCATTAACTGATCAAGATGAAGCCATCAATATATAATTTTCCTCTTGGTCTTCAAAAACACGATGGCGAGCCGTGGCCCAAGGACAAATCTGACCTGCCTCCTGTTTTGTTAACAGAGTTTTACAGAAACATAGTCGTCCTCGCTGTCTGTGGTGGCATTTGTACTGCATGGGCAGACTTGAGTTGCCACGGTGACCGCAGGGCCACAAAGCCAGGTGCATGTGACACAGAGGGCTTGCCAGCTGTGCCCTCCTTGGAGGTCCCCACCGGGCACTCAGTGCCAGTCTCTGCCCTGGCCCTGCCCTGACTGTCTGCAGGAGGACCTGGGCGGGTCTGAGCCTGAGAAGACAGCCCAGGGTTTGTTCTAATTGGCCTGGGGACATCTTAGGCAAACAGTCCCAGCAGGGAGGGGACCTTCAAGGGTGGCTCCCTGCCCTCAGGGCTCTGTCCACCCCAAGGACTGCAACACAGACTGTGCCCCCCCCCCCCCCGAGGGCATTACACAGACCCCTCAAGCCGTGCCCCAGAGATGAATGAGCAGTGGTGGGGGCAGGAATCCGCCGCTTGGCCAAAGGAAGGGACGTGTCGCAGTGGCCCTGCGTCCAGGCAGGCTGCCTCTGCTGGCCTCTGCTTTCCGGCCGGGCCTCCTTCCCACTTTTGAGGCCTTAGCTCTGCGGCCACAGGCTCTGGCCTCACTGAAGGAGCAACCAGGAGAAGGCAGGGTCACCCCCACTCCACCTCTCCGTGCCCTGTGGGTGCTGGGCACTGTTCTCCTCTAAGAATGTGGGCCACGGCTCCCCCTCCCTCCCTGCTGAGGCCACCTGGTCCCTGGCGCCTAGGGACCCCTGAGGACTTGTGTGATGGCCCTCTGCATCTCTACCCACCCTGCTGTGGGGACCTGGGGGACAGAACTGCTCACGTCCCATCTGATTGTGACTGAGGTCTACGGAGGTGCCGTGATTTCCACCCAAGGCTCCTCCTAGGGTGGAGGCAAGCAGGCCGTTTATTTTATGCCTTAGAATGGAGGAAAAGGGCTGCTATAAATGTTTATGGGTGATGGGTTTTACTTCCCGAGTTCCAGACAGTATTAAGCGCCGCTCATAGATCGGGTCCTTGCACCTTTACAAGAATCCTGTTAAGTAGATGCTGTTGTTATTCCCTCACATCACATCCGAGTCAGGGAGACTCAGAGAGGGTAATTAATTTCGTGAAAGTCACGCAGCTGGTAAGGGCAGGCCTGGGTTCTGATCCAGGCAGTCTGGCTACCACTGTGCCTTTGGCTGCACATGCTTTAGGCTTGACATTTAGAGGGGAAGGACTCCAGGAAGCAGCTTCCGTCACTCTTCAGCTGTAACATGAGAACTAATTCCCAGCTCCTCGGATACCTGAGCCCGGAACAGAATCTAAAATAGCCACTGCCTGCTGTTGTGTGCTGCTCCTGCCGTCCTGACACACTCACAGGCTCCAGGCCGTGGGGACAGGGCCGGGACGCAGCACTCTGCCTGGTTGTACCCGGGGCAGCTGGAGGCAGGGGCTATCTCTGCCCTCACCCCCGCATCGGGTGCTGTGCTGCGGTCACAGCCTCCCTGCGCCGACCCCGGCAGCCCACAGGAGAGCGTGTTCTTCTGCTTTCCTTTGTTCAGCAGGAAAGTGGCAGGATGGGACAAACTCTCAAGTCGGCAAAACCTTCCAGAACCTTCTTTCACTACATATTCGGACAGATATGTACTGGGTGCCTGCCACACGCCATTACTCCTCGGGGCTCAGTGAGCCACTTCTCTGTCCAGAATTGCTCTCTAGTTCACTCTCTGCCCCACAGCAAGGAGCATCCTGGTACGACTTAGAAGGGGAGTCCGGGAGTGTTCAGGGGCCCACCCCGCGTCCTACACGTGCCCCTCGAGAGATCGTGAGCATCCAAGCCCTTCCCCAGAGCAGGGTCCTGGAGGTGTCCCTTGCCGTGTGTCCCCTGTGAGCCTTGGTTTCCACGGCATCGTCTACTGTCCTTCCTCTAAGTTCTCTTTGACCATCCAACACCCTCGGGAGTCCCTCCTCTCTCTCCCTGCGGACAGTGAGGAGCAGAAGGGGGCCCTCGCCAGGGGTGGAGGCCAGGAAGAGCCGTCTCTCCCTCTCCCTGGGGGGGGGGGGGTAGGGAGGCAGCGGTGAGCTGTAGCGCTCCTGGCTCTACCTGCGTACGCCGGGCTGGCAGCACTTGGGCATGGTGGCAATACTCTGTCTAGAGCAGCCACTGGCCACACGGGCTGTCGAGCCCTGGGAACGTGGCCAGGTGACTGAGGAGCTGAATGTGACGCTTCCCCTGAGTTTGGGTAAAGTTAGGCTCGTGCCTGAGTGTCCCTCACCTGACACCTGGACCGTCCACCGTCCTGGTGTTCCAGTCTGGGAGGCAGTTGTCGGAAGTAACCCTCGAGGACAGTCCCCGGCTCCTCCCACCTGCTTCCGCCGGGTGGCGGCTCCTGCTCTCGTTTGAGCTGGTCTCACTGGTCAGAGGTGAGGCAGCCTGGGAGCTGGGGAGGCTGGGCTCACTGTGTCGGGGGCACCCCCGGCTTACAGCCTCCACGGAGAGGGAGAGACGGCCCTTCCTGGCCTCTACCCCTGGCGAGGGCCCTGTGCCCCAAGACCCATGGCTGGCAGACTCCATGAGGCCTGGCCAGGGAGATGCCAGGCCCCAGCTCGACTTGATTAGTGGGGCTGCAAATAATGTTAAAATTGATAGATTTTCCTCTCTGTGGATTCAGAGGATATGGAGACCCATGCAGAAGGTATTGGGATCCACATGGGTTACCTGTGGCCAGTGTGTCTTGTGCATGTTAATACAGCGCGTTGCTCTGGCTACCTCGGTAGCGTTTTGAACTAGCCACACCGCCCACCCCACGTCCCAGCATGAGCTTTGTGTCCCCCATCTGCTCATTCCCATGCTTTTACTTACTTAGACACACAGACATACGTAATAACATACATTTTTTTTTCCCACTTAGAATCACAGACGCTGCAGGGAGTAGTAAGGATAAGAATGTGATGTTTGTTTTGCAAATGGAGACTCAGAGGCTTCAAAAAACTGGATCTGTGTGTTAGGGGTCAGAGGGCACCAGGACATGGAGCAGGGTGAAGAAGTCGGAGAAGGGAGGGCGGGGTTTCTCTTGGGCTACTTGGGAAGCCCAGCACGGGCATTGCTGCCTTCCGCTGGCTGGATGGCCCCGGGCTTCTGTGTTCTGCAAAGTTCTTCCTCCCCCCGCAGGGAGACCACCTCACAGGGCAGTCAGCCTTGAGGGACAGGTGGGAGATGGCATGGTCAGTGAGGTCCACAGCCCACTGTGAACTCGGTCCCCTTTTGGGTTCTGTGTTGACCTGGGGCTGGCAACGTGACCTGGACAGCACAGGGTGGGTTTATCCTGGCTGGCTTGGCCTACCTGCGGCCAAGTAGAATTCTTGGCTGTCAGAGAAAAAAACCCAGGTCAAAGCCCCTCCTGTCTCCTGAGGGGCTCACGGGGGCCAGACCCACAGCCCCCCTCCTGGATGGCACACACAGGTCAGGCTCACCCCAGGTCTCCTTCCTCTTCTTTCCTTCTTCCTGTTGCTCGGTCAGTCGGCTGCTACGGGCTGACCAGCTCCGCGAGTGAAGTGTCCGAACAAGGTCAGGAAGACTCGAGAGTTCACGGTGTGCCTGTGCGTGTGTGTGTCCAGTCCTTTGCTGGGGTCAGTGGAGTTACTCCTGGGAGTACGATAATCACATTGCAAGGGTCAGAGGGTAGCATCTGGGTGCGGTTTTCCTAAGCAAAATTGTCAAAAGAATTTCCATCTTTGTGCGGCGTGGTAATTACCCAGACAACAAATATGTGGCCCTGCCTTCTGAACAAGGACCCCTTTCTTATGGGATTAACATCCGCAGGATGTTGTGGGAGCGTCATAATTACTTTTTCATGTTCCTGATAATAAAATGACCTTTCGGCTACTTAGAATAAAATGAACGCCTTGCATCTGTGGACTTGGTGGCAGGGACGGAGAGGAAGTCAGACCCGAAGGTATTTCCACACGGGGGCAGCAGAGTTCAGGTCTGGCCCCAGCCCCGGAGGACAAGTCTCACGTTTGGACCCCACGGGGCAGTGTGACCCGGGGCGGGGACAGATTTGCTGCACTATTTGCAGAAACTTCAGAGCCCCCAGCCTGCTCTCGGCATGGAGCCAAGCCCCTTTAAATTTAGTGCTGTTGTCTCCGTGGCCCAGGGGAGAGAGGCCACCGGCACAGGGCAAGTCCAGGCGCTGAGGACCTGGAGACACAGACACGGCTGGGCAGACACAGGAAGGAATGTCCCCTGGAGTTGAGGGGTTTTACATCAATAGATTTCCCTTTCATAAATAGTTGGCAGAAGAACAGAGGGAGCGAGCGAGATTAAATGAAGTCTGGCTCCACTCTCCACTCTGCGCCGCTCTCCCAGCGTCCTCGGCTCTCCTGGGCTCCGCTGGGCGGTGCTGGCTATGGAGGGGAGGCACTTGTTGCTAATGGCAACCAGGAGCCCGCCCCTCTCTCCCCGGCCAGCTCAGTCCAGGCTACCAAATCCCAGGCTTTGAACGACAGACCCTTCTTCTGGTGATGTCACCTGGCAGGCCCATTGGGAAATTCCTGGGTCAGTCTGAAGTTCCAGATCATCGCTACGTGTTTCAGTTGTGCCTCCTTTTCTGGCCAGGTGCCATCGAGTCCTGTCATTCTGGCCCCCTCGGGTTCTTTGAAGGGAAGACCTACTGTGTTCAGGAGTGGAAGGCCACGGGGAGAGGGAAGGAGAGCAGGCCAGCCCTTAGGAGAGGGAGGTGTGCCGTGCGGGTGCAGCAGGGCGGGTGCTTCTGCAGAGCAGAGAGCGTCCCCGGCAAGAGCGTCCCACCGGCTGGTCTCCCTCTGCTCAAGGGTTGAAGCCGAAGGTCAGTTATCAGCTGAGCCCAGTCACCTGCAAGGGTCAGCAAGACAGCCAGATGATGAAGGGCTCAGCGGTGGCTTGGCTTAGACCCAGCGCTCCACAGGTGCCTCAAGCCCAAAGGGTGCCTCCGCGGGGCTCGGCAGTGGGCTGTGGATTGTCGCTAAGGGAGACTGGAGTCTGTGGAAGAAGCTGGAGCAGCCCTTGGCAACCCTGTTCCAGGAGAGAATTTGGTCTGCTGTCTGGGGACCAGGGAGAGGGACAAGGGGGAGATAATGGAGGTTCCTAGCTTGGGGCAGAGACCATTAAGAAAATGTAGGAAGAGGGTTGGGCCTGGGAGCCAGACCATGGACGGGGGAACGTCTGGGTCCATTTGTGGGGTCATTTGCGTTGGGCTCTCTGGAAGGTCTGAGAACCTGGGTGGATAGCTGATAGGGAACGTTTGGGTGCAGATTGGGATCTTGAGCTGAAACCAGAGAGCACAGGAGGACGTCTCTCCTCAGCGAAGGACAAAGGAACGATGGCCACCAATGGGGTTCCAGAGGACACAGACATCTCCGAAGTAGTACAGAGAAGAGGCGGGGGCGAGGGGCTAAGAGCAGACCTGGAGGCGAGTGAGGGTCATGGCGGGGAAAGGCTGGTGGGGACATGGCCGCCCCAGTGGGGGACTCGGTGGCAGGGAGAGGGCTTGGCACAGTGGTTGAGAGGCTAATGGCAAATGTCCCGTGAACACGTCAGGGAGTGCAGAGGACAGGATCCATGTCCGTGGAGAGGAGGATGGTGACAGGTGGCCAGCGGGAAGCCAAGGCGGGGAGTTCCACGTGGGACAGAGGGTGGGCCAGGCTGGAGAAGGCGGAGGAAGTGGAGGCCCAGGGCTGGGCCTCCCTTCTGTTTCAGAGGGGCTCTAGGGCTCCAGGGGTGTGGGCACCCCCCGGCTCCGGTGAGGGGGTGCGCATGGTGCTGGCCATGGCCAGCAGCAGAAAGGGTGCGTGGAGCCAGGGGCGGAGTGGGGGCTGTCCCTGTCTTCAATGCATCTGCTGACTGCCTCCTGGCCTCGCTCGATGATGCCCGAGTGTGCCCCCTGCCTCTGCTGGTCCCCTGAAGGTCCTCAGTGAACCAGAGATGGAGGCACAGGTGGGGCCTCCAGCCCCCTGCAAATGTCTGTTCTCACCGCTGGGGGTTACCAGCTATGGACGTGCCTGCACCCCCAGAGCCGCCTCACCTGAGCCACCGCCTCCTCTGTGCCCTGTGAACACCTCTGGAGTCCAGCACCTGAGTCTCGTTGGCTTTTAGTTCGTTTAATTCGCCCCGCTCCTACCGGTTGGCTTCTGGCTATCTGGAACCGTCGTCTGAAGATATCCACCAGGTTGATTGTTGTTTTAATCTGGGAAATTCTTTTCTCAAAGCCACTGCAAACTCAGAAGCTCGATTACCTGGGCTCAAGGACAAGTTCTCTACCTCGAGATAACAGGCATTGGACTGCAGAGTTTCTCTGTGCCTCAGTTTCCCTAGCTATAAAATGAAAGCTCTAGTAGACCTGCTTCATGAAGCTGCTCTGAGAGTTAGATGAGTCGATGCCTCTAATGTCCTTATTGGTAGATCGTCTGGCACATGAAGGACTCAGTAGATAGTCACTAATATTGTTATTTTCCTGGTGGCTATCAAAGTCCCTGAATCATCAACGACAGCTTTGGCACTGAGCTATAGGAAACATGACTGTATGTGCACACACTCCTTCCACGTGCACACAGCTTTGCTGTGCATCTGGAGGGCCCGGTCCCTCCCCATGTCCCTCTCTACTTGGCCACCCATCCTGTTCCCTCCAGGAAGTGGGCCTCCCGCATTTTCCCCATTTTGTCTTTCCCTTCCCAAGGGCTTTCCAGACAGTTCTTGGCTTCAGGCTAAGGGCCCTGGGGAACAGAAACATCAATTCAGGGGCTGTCTTGCTTCCCACAAGCGTTAGTGCCATCTACGGGACGCGGTCGGCTCCCGAGTCAGTTACGGTAAGTGTCCTTCAGGCTCAGGACGTGGATGGAAAACAGTTAATGGGAGATGAAACTAAAAGATGGGAAATTGGTGCTGCCCTCCTCCAAAGCACGAGTGGGATTCTTGTCTGCAGAATGAGGAGGGTAATTTCAAAGTCTCCTTCCAGCCCTGACACGTCGTGACCCCAGAGAAAGTACAGGGGATGCCCTGGGAGGGGTACAAACAGGTGGCTGCGAAGGAAACACCAAGGGAGGCCTTTCGGGTCATGTGTCACTGTTAACATTTGCCTTTGGAACTTTGCTCTCAGGGAAGGCCGCTCAAACGCCCACCTCAGAGATCACCAAAGAATCGGAGACGTCATGCTGAGGAACATTCAGGGCATGAAGGTGAGCTGGGCGGCCTGGGGTGGGCAGGACCCCAGAAGCGGGAGCTGGGCTGCCCAGGCCCCGGCTTTCAGCCCTTCTGCAGGCACGTTGCCGACCCCCTGCAGGCACCCGACGCAAAGCAGCGAGGGTGACAGTCTGGGTGAATTTTCCTCTAGGTGTCACTTGAAGGAAACATTTTTAGTAGTTTTTTTTGTGGCTGTTGTTTCAAAGTCTTTGCATTTGCACCCAGAAAAGCAGGTACTTTTTTTTTTACTGAATAGATCATTCAAAACATTTTTTTTTTTAATGGCAGACAAAACATTGGTTGACTACGTAGCTCATTTCCAGTTGGTGGTTGTGGTTTCTTCTAAGCATGACAAAATATCAGCTGTGTAGGAATTCCAGGAAATCCCATGACTTTAGATCAGCATGGAAGGGTGTGGTGTGTGCCCGAGCGTGCATGTGGGTGCTTTAGTTTGTTGTGTTTTGTGGTGCTGGGGATTAAACCTAGGCTTTGTACATGCTAGGCAAGCATCTCCTACCTCTGAGCTACACCCCTAGCTTTTTTATTTTATTTTGAGTCAAAAGTCTCACTGAGTTGCTGAGGCTGGCCTTGAATTTGCCTTCCTCCTGCCTCAGCCTCCCAAGTAGCTGAGTTTACAGTGTGCACCACTATGCCCAGCTAAGCCAATGTAAACTTTTAATCATTCAGTAGTATTTACAATGAAAGTAAGAAGTCAGTAAATATTAAACCAGTACCCTACCATATATTTGAAATCTGCCCATTCTTGTATATCTGAAATTTTTATGTTTTCATTTTCATTTTGACCCATTAATAATTCCTTTACTATAGAATGTTTTTGTTCACATAACTTAACTATTGAACACAACTCTATTTGCATTTTAAAAGCAATCTTCCTGTATCTCAACTGCCCAGAGCCTAATAACTTTTGTAACTAATAACTGCCCAGAGAAAGCAATGACCCCTAAGAAGGCAGGTGGTCACTCCAGCATTTGTTTATCCATTTGTCCAACAGACCATCCATCTAGTGCTAACTGAGCACCTACTACATACAATATCCTCATAGAGAAGTTACTGTTGGGGCTTGAATTGATTCCCGAGTCATTTGGCTAAGTTGTTTTGATAGGGTCAAAAGCTCCAGATATTTCCTGTCTGTCTGTCTGTCTGGGTCGCTGAGGTGCTGGGGTTGAACCCAGGGCCAGGTACACACGGGGCAAGCACTCCACCACCAGACTTCACCTCTTAACAAAGATGGAGATGTTCTTACCAGCTCCCCCGAGGTTCACTTTTCCAACCTGCTCACAGAGCAACCTGCTGCAGTTGTGGGCAGCCTCGGAGAGAAGCGCAGAAGTGGCCGGACCGCAGCCTCCTGTGCAGGATAAGAAGGCCGACCCCATCTAAGCCGCCCCACACCAGCGTCATACGCTAAGGTTCTGCACAGCCCTCAGATGTCGCGGTGACGGGCATCTGTGCTGCTCCCCGTGTGAGCTCTTTAAAATAGTTTAGAGCAGTTTTAGGGCTACAGAATAATGAAGCAGGAAGCACAGGGTCCCCAGCGCCCCTCCCACAGTTTCCACTCTTATTACATCTGGGTGGTGGGTGCCGGTGGGTGCCGGTGGGACCGGGGAACCAGTGCTGATGTGTCACCATAGCCAGGCCTGCAGTGGCCTGAGCGTCCCATGTTGAACATCCTAAGTGTGGACAAGTGTATGGTGACGTGCACCCGCCACGGCAGTGACAGGTGGCACTGCCCTGACAGCCCCTGTGCTTCTCCCACTCACGCCCCCTCCCTGCCGGCCTCCTACAGTCTCCGTGGCTCTTCCCTGAGCAGGTCCTGGAGCGGGAACCCTGCAGAAGTGGCTCAGGCGGGCTTTGTCCACTTGCCCTCATCGTGTTCCTCTTACCTGAGGTCCCGAGCCTGCCAGGCGAGGCCCCCTCCGCAGGCCTAGGCTCGGCCACAGGCCTCTGGGCAGCAGCAGGCCCTGCCTGGCTCTTCCTGCACCTGTGGGACAGTCCCCAGCACCTTGCTTTCTCCAGGTGTCCTTTGTGGCCTTCCCAGACTGTTTGCCCGGTGCCCACCACCGCTTCCCTGCCCTCCTCTCTGCTGACCAGCACCACCTGGCCTCTGCCGGCCCCTCCTGCTGGGCCTAAGGAGCTTGTGCCCTGTGGGGCTCCTCAGCTGAGCTGGCATCTCAGCACTGTGCTGACACCACGTGTTTACGGCTGGAGCTCTGTGCAGTGAAATAAAAATAGATGGGGGCGGTGAAGCCACCAACAACCTTTTTAAGGAATGGGTGGGAGGGCCGAGGGCGTGGCCAGAGGTGGAGCCCCGGCTTCAATCCCAGCACCCTCCACGCCAAAAATAAAAATAATGGTTGGCTTATCTTTTTTTTTTTTCCAAATTGTGTTTGTTCTTGTTGATTTTGAAGAATTTTCATAAAGTGTAGAAGGCGCATCAGACGGTTGTAGAGAGGTAGAAGCTCGGGCTAGCACTTGTGTCCAAAATGCTTAGGGTGCTCTCTGCTTTAGTGTCTCTCTTGCCGTGCACACACTTACATGTACACATGTGCACACACGCACACGCATGCACACACGCGAAGGCATGTGTGATAGGTGCAGTCCAGATAAGCTCTGTGGACTGTACCAAGCCAGTTTGCTGGTGCTGATGTGTGCCAGTCACGTGGGACGTCACCCTTAGGGGGGGAGGGGAGAGGGCTCACAGTGCCTCCCTGCTCTTCTGTAGAGTTTCTACTTCAAAACAGAAAACCAGGGGAGTCCCTGGGGAAAGGGCCAACACAGGCAGGCGCAGCATTAAGGGCAGGAGGACAAAGGAGTTGACCTCAGGGAAGGTTCTGGAACAGGAGCCAGGTAGGGGCTCCTGAGCAGGAGCATCATGTGCAGCGCCTGGCACTTTCCCGTGCAGTTGGAGGGTGGGTGACCCGGGGTGAGCAGCGAGTGGAGGCTGGACAGGTCAGAGGATCCCATCCTGAGCACCGCACATTCAGAGGCACTTCAGAAAGGGGCGTGGAAGTGGGTGACAGTGACCAAAGGAGGGCTGTGTGCTCAGGGATGGGGCAGACGGCAGCTCCGACATGTTTGGATTGACTGATAAAACTTTGGGCAGTTTTCAAAAAAGAAGAAGTCTGGACTGTTGCCCAGGGTTTTCTGTCCCGAGGAGCTGCTTATTGGTAGCACGGATCCTAGAGTCAGGGGTGAACAAGGCAGCGGGGGCGAGTAGGCTTGTGTGTGGACGCCCGGTTTCCAGATCCTTAGGAGCGTGGCGGTGGGGTGTCGCTGAGATAGGAGAGTCAGCTTGTAGCAGAGGAAGTGGCTCCCGTAGGTGCGCGGCTGTGTCATGAGTGAATGGGGTGAGACAAACGGAATGAATTTGCTGAACTGTTTGGTGCTTAGTGAATGGCCCCCGTCAGTTGTCGTCTTAACATACTTAGAAGAAAGCCACAGCCCCACCCCTCAAGGGCCTCCCGTTGGATAGTTCCTGTGTGTTGTGCGTTTTGCATGGGAGGTGTTCACTGGGGATTGAACTGGGGGCACTTTACCACTAAACTACACCCCAGGCCTTTTTAATTTATTTTGAGACAGGGTCTAAGTTGTCCATGCTGGCCTTCAACTTGGGACTCTCCTGCCTCAGCCTCCCGCTGTCGTAGCTGAGATTGCCACCAGCTGCATGTGTATTTTAAACTGCTTAGTGCCTTAGTGGAGCTTCTTATTTCATGCTCAGAACATCATTAAAATGATGAATCAAGTAGAGAAGTAGGAAAACTGAAATTTAAAGAGATTAAATAAACGTGATGATGTGAAGGGTGCAATGCACGTCCATAAGCCCAACTGGGCTGGGCACCAGAGCGTGCTGGTCCGTGGCTCAGGACTCCCCCTCTCGCCCCACAAGCCCCTGGCAGCGCACCTCTGGAAGCATGGCGAGGCCCTGGAGGCACTGGAGAACGCCATCAGGAGCTCGCGGCGCCTGGAGGTCCTCTGCAGAGACTTCGAGCTGCAGAAGGTGTGTTACCTGCCGCTCAACACCTTCCTCCTGCGCCCGCTGCACCGGCTCATGCACTACCAGCAGGTCCTGGAGCGTCTGTGCAAGCACCACGCGCCCAGCCACGCAGACTTCAGGGACTGCCGAGGTGAGCCCGGGACGGCCAGCGAATGCAGGTTTCCACAGTCCCCTGTCCCCTCTTGGTCCCTGCGGGGAAAGGTGCTACTCCTCCTTCACCTCTTGCACGCATTCCTTCCTTTGAGCCTGGGAGGCTGGGGGCAGAGAACCCTAGAGGCGCGCGCCCAGGGTTAGAACGGCTTCCACCTGTATGGGTGAAACTCCGTACTCCTACCTGCCACAGGAGGGGGCTGGTCCCTGATCCTCATGCTCAGTACCACTGGGCATTTGTGATGTGCAGTCACCTGAATAAGCCTTTCCCCCGAGTTAACTCCACCTTCCTCACCAGCCTGAGGCATGGTGAGCTCCTTTTACCTATGGAGACTACTGACATCAGAGAGGTTAAGGAATCTGTCCAGAGCTACCCAGCTGGGAAGTAAATGGTATGGAACCTGGGTCACGCTTCCCTACTGACTCAAGATGATGTACTCCCTCAAGGTGCCCAGGCCAGGCACAGGTCCTACTTTGTCACCTTTACTCCTTCAACAGTCCCATTTCATCGACAAGGAAGCAGAGGTCAGAGGGGGAAGGGATCCAGGAGTGCACTCTTGTCCCACTGAGCCGCACATTGTGTGTGTTTTTTTTTTAAAGAGACAGTGAGAGAGGGAGAGGGAGAGAGAAAGAGAGAGAGAGAGAGAGAGAGAGAGAGAATTTTTAATATTTATTTTTTAGTTCTTGGCGGACACAACATCTTTGTTGGTATGTGGTGCTGAGGATTGAACCCAGGCCGCACGCATGCCAGGCAAGCGCGCTACTGCTTGAGCCGCATCCCCAGCCCCCCGCACATTGATTTGAGCCTGGCTCCTTCTGTCCTGCAGTCTGTTGGCATTTATGTTCCCTGGCCTCAGCCCCAAGTCCCTTGTGGGCCAGGACTGCTGCCGAGTCAGTCCCCTCCCATCTCCAGCCAGGGCTGCCCCCAGAGTGGGCCCTTTGGAGGTGCCTCTTGAACACACTGCATGGAGTCTGTGTGTCCCTTGCATGTCAGGCCCCCTGCTCTTGCCTGAAGGCTCAGACCCCTCCTGTCTCCTGGGCTACCTGTTACTGTTCTCTAGAATGCGTCTTTTCCCTCCTCCTTTGCTTGAAACCCAGGCAGCCCCTGCCTCCAACTAAAATCTAAACCCGTTCTGACCTGCACCCCGTTCCTCATGCACCAGATCCACACTGCTGTGGGTGCCTGGGAGGTGGCCCTGAGAGGACCTGCTGTAAACGCAGGGTGGGCAGGAGCAGGGGAAGGGATGTCCACGGTGAGGATACAGTGTAAGTGGGAGCTTTCCAGGATGAGGGGAGGGTCCGGAGAATAGGGAACAGCAAAAATACAGGTATGCACAGGTCCAAAGGGGAGAGAACTCATGGAACATTCCAGAAAGCAGAAGTGCTGGGTGCCCTGTGTGTGGAGTGCAGAGGAGTGGGCAACCAGAAGCCTGGAACAGTGAACAGGGCCCGGAACCACAAGGTCTTGTAGATGTGACGAGCTGACCTGGCTGCAGAGGGAAGGCAGGAAGGGCTCTCGTGGCCGGGGGTCCAGACGGTCGCTCTCGGTATCTAGAACATACGGGGATCTCCTTCAGATCGTCTTTAGAAGGCTTGGCAAAGTCGATGAAGACGGTGGCGGCTCATGCCCGACAGGCGGAGCAGCCTCAGATGTCAAGGATTCTCTAGACCATCAGCCTGTGAAACCAGCCACTGCCACGGCGTGGTGCCTTGTGTCCCTGCCTCCCGCATCACTGCCAGCACCTCCTCGGCCTTCCCTGCCAACCTGTCCTCGTCCTGAAGCCTCAGCTGGCACCTGAACTCAACGTTGGTCTGGCCTCGCCCACCTTGTCCTGGTGTCCTGGCATTGCCAGTTGCTGTGCCAGGACAAGGTGACCTAAGGCCTCTCCCAACTCTGAGGACCCCACAGATGTGTTACTCAGGACTGGGAAGGGACACTGGGACTTGCAATCCCTGATGTTGGAATAGTTCATTCCTGACAATTAAATAGAGAGATGTGCTTGTTTCCTAGCTCAAGCAGAGTGGCGTCACTGTAGAGAGGGGGCCATGCCTGAGCACAGAAGGCCTGAACTGGGGGGAGGCCAGGCGCCTGTCCCGGGGCACCCTGCCCGTGAGCACCGCAGGGCCAGGTGCCCTCCTCACTCCCAACCCACTGAGTACTGGTGCCCAGTAGAGGTTTATTGGACCAAGTGGGTGGTAATGTCCGAAGACAGAGGAAAACTCTAGGGTTTGTCACTGTGGCTGAGGGGAAGCAGGCTGTGGTCAGCCAGGAAGTGCTTACTTTGCACCCGAGGAGAAATCAAGACTGCTAACACTTGCCTTCTGGAACCGGAGGAGGGGCAGGAGGAATTTGGTGACCTGAAGACTGAAAATCAGTGGCACATGTTTCTGGACAGAACTGTCACATGCCGAGCCACCGCGGGCTTGTGTGCCCCCCTGATGTGTGGTTGCTGGCTCTGGGCAGCTCCTTTGGCATGTCTCAGTCACTCTTTGCACCCTCTTGGTAAGCAGGGTAATGTCCACAGGAGGAAGACAGGTGCACTGATGCTAGTCCCCGAGTGTCGCAGTACAGGCCCCTCCAACACAGGCTGGCGGTCCCCACACTTCTGTGGCCTCTCTGTACTCACCGGGCGCTGCTCTCTCCAGGAATTCAGGGCGCCCTCATCCCCGTGGCTTTCTCTCGATGCCCACGAGTCCTTTTACCCGAGGGGCAGCCATGCACCATGAGGCCATGCCGAGTCCCCTGCCTCCTCAGGGTGCTGCAGGGAAACCGGTCAGCAAATCTGTCCTTAAAGCAAATCCCCAGTTTCTGTGATTGAGCAGCAGCCGCGCGTCCCCCAGGACAGGCCCTGAGATGCACAGCTCTGGAGAGTCTAGCCGAGAGCCCGGGGAGTAGGCCTTGGCCTGCACTAACCTCGCGCTTGTGTCTCCTTCACCAGCCGCGTTGGCAGAGATGACGGAAATGGTGGCGCAGCTGCACGGTACGATGATCAAGATGGAGAACTTCCAGAAGCTGCACGAACTCAAGAAAGACTTGATTGGCATTGACAATCTCGTGGTTCCCGGGAGGGTAAGCGGAGGGGGCGGGACGTAGAGTCAGAGAGAGGCTTCGGGGCTAGAGCTTGGACACTCTCAAGTTCAAGTGCCCTCCCCCTGCCCCCCGGGAGGCCACTGGGAAAACACTTTGAACATGACAGTGTCATTCAGAATCTGTGCAGGGAGGAGAGGGAAATCCTCTGACCTCACATTCTGCTGCTTCTTATTTGTTGACTATTTACTTTTCCCTCCTGCATTCCAGGGAGGATATAAGACAGCTTGTCTTGTTTTTTTAAAACTTCGGTAAATGAGGAGCTGAGGGTGCATCTTAGTGGTAGAGCAGTTACCTAACATGCCTGAGGCCCTCCATTCAATCCCAGCACAAAACAAAAAAAAATGAAATTTAATGAAAATGGAAGAGGAAGAGAAAGAAAAGGACTAGATAAAATGGTGATCTAAAAGCAGAGAAAGTTGTTAGTGCATGATAGTGTCTATAAGATCCCATTCAAGTTCGGTACTTTTTTTTAAAGATGCAAAATTTTTATACATAAGTTTCATTTAAAATCAAAATGACATTTGAAACAATTCTGGGAGACACAGGTTCACTTAGGGTAATAACTTGTACCTACCCAGCACCCTCCACGAGAAGCAGGTCATTAGCAATGGGTGAGGCTTCCAATACACACACACACACTCACACACACACACTCCCACCAGGTAGGGGAACAGACAAGATGGGGAAAAGCCTGCTTTTTCCAGTTCCCTTCTCAGGAAGCAATCATTTCTCAGGAACCAAAAATGATCATTCTTTGCCGTATCTATCAAATTCCTCTGGAATCTTGGTCCGGGTGTCTCTCCCTCTTCAAACTCTGTGCCTCCCAGATTCAGGCCTCGGCTCTGCTGCATGCCAGCCTTACCCTTAGGACCAGCCCCCTGAACATCAGGCCTTGCAGGCTCATCTAACAGGTAGCGGCCTCGGCACTGGGGGAGCACTGGGGAGGTTCCCTGAGCGTCACCGTCAGAAGCCGAATCGCAAAAGTGACGGGAAAGGGCAAACAAGCTTTGGGAGACTCGTCCGAGTTCTGTGGTGGGTACTGGGTGGAGATGAAGGCTGGGGTTCGCCCCAGCTCTTCTGGCGAGAGAGTTCTGCCTGGTCCCAACACGTAGCGGCCTCGTCTGCCTTCCACGTGGAAAGCCCGGTGGAATTGATGTAATTTTGTTTAAACAGAACGCTACAAGACATTAATGCATTGGGCCGAGGTGAACAGGCCATTTGTAAGGATTTCTCATTTTCAGGGAACGGTTTCCAGTGAGTGAAGAGAGCACTGGATTGGAATAGGCAGCCACAGGTTCAAAGTCTGGCTCTACCAGAGCCGGGATGATGGAACTGGACGGGGGATCTTATCCTCCCCCTCATGGGTCAGGAAGATCAGGAGGTTTATTATATAAGAAGACGCAGCACATCTTATCTTCCGTCTCCGCTCCCACTTACAAAGGGGACCAAGCATTCCCTTCCTGCGTCATGGACGGTGCCACAGCACCCCGAGCATCATGAGCCTTTCAGGGCTGGTGCTCGGTCACCCCTGGCTGACTGGGTTGTCTTGGGCTCATTTCTTCATCATTTTGCTCCTCAGTTTCCTTATCTGGAAGTGGGAATAATACTGTTGAACGTCAGGCTGGCGTGAGGGCCAGTACGCCCGCCCGGGACTTGTCAGAAATACCATGCACTCAGCAAGGGGAGGTCGTTTTTGCTTACAGAGGTGAAGCTGGAGTTGGGGTGCTGCTTACTGGCTTCAGCGCCACCTCACTTTCCTAGGCAAACAAAATGGGAGCAGCGTCACGGGCTCTCAGAGGGAGCGAGTTCCAGATAGACAGTAGTGAGGGTGGCACGGCACTGAAGGCACTACTGATGCGCATGGGACAGTCCGTGTGTGCTCTATCCCAACGTAAAATTGACCATTAGCTGGACGTGGTGCAGTACAGCTGCTCAGGAGGCCAAGGTGGGAGGACGGCTTGAACCCAGGGGTTCAAGGACAGCCAGGGCAACCTGGCCCCAATCCCAAAAGAAAGAAAAGGTTGCTGTTTGGTTTTCAAAGTGCCTGTCCTACGCAGCACAACCTCTGTCCTCAGGGATCTGGGGGAATGTGACTGGGGATGCCGAGTGCCTTGGTTCCTCTGGTTTCTAAGACCCAGAGTCGGAACTCAGACAAGATTCTCTGTCTTCTGCACTGTCTTCCCGGTCCCTGGCTGCTGCTTTGTGCAGTTGGGGTCCCTGTCCTCTCCTTCATGGTGGGGAGCATGGAGCTGGGGGTGGCCCTCATCCTCAGAGGGGCTGTGGCTCCCTGCATGTGAGCACCTGCTTCCTGCTAGCCTGAACCCCAGTTTCCTGTGAGGTGCCGTGAAGGCCCCTGGGAAAGGCTGGCCCCGGGGTGCAGTAACTGAGGGCCCCACTCAGCAGGACAGGGCCGCGGGTGCAGGGGCCCTGCGCTCTTGGTACATCTGGCCGTGTCTGCTCCGCAGGAGTTCATCCGCCTGGGCAGCCTCAGCAAGCTCTCGGGGAAGGGGCTCCAGCAGCGCATGTTTTTCCTGGTAAGTGGCGAGAGCCATGTATCCTCTCCATGGCCCCCAGACCCATGTTGTCACAGGGCTAGAGATCGTAAGGCCATGGCCACCCAAGGGACCCTGGCAGGCAGGAAGAGCAGCTCCCTGGGTTTCCCAGAGACTTGGGGATTGCACTGACTGCCCTGATGGTATCCAGCGGAGCCCACTCACCCGCCACTCCGCTTGTTCCTCTAGTTCAACGACGTCTTGCTGTACACCAGCCGGGGACTGACCGCCTCCAACCAGTTTAAAGTCCACGGGCAGCTCCCGCTCTACGGCATGACGGTGAGTGCACTACGCGGGCAGCAGCAGGTACCAGGCGGGAAGGAGCACGCCTCTGACGGGAGGAGCCAAAGGGCGAGGCTGGGCAGGAAGTGGAGGACAGGACCCTCCTGGGTGAGAAGACTGGGCCCTGAAGACCAGTGGCTCTCCAGGCCTGCCCCGTCCCCTGAAAGAATGGCCTTCTAGAGCCCTCCCGGCAGGGACACTGCCCCTCCTCCTGCATGTGGGATGCCACCAGTGCTTCCTTCTGGAACCAAGTAGAGGCTGCTGCCTGCCTCTGTGTGACTCTGCCCCTCCCAGCCTGACGGGCAGCCTCACCACACACGAGGAATGGGGGAGTTGGGGCTAGACCAGCTTGTCCCCCTGCAAGAAGAGCCAGTGGCCAGGGCCCCAACCCCTGGACAAGCAGGTGCACATGAGACACCTCACTGCAGGATTGTGACCTTGGCTTATGGTGGCCTCCTTAGGAGGTGGACAGAGAGGTGCATGGGCTCTGCGTTCCTCTGGGCCCTGAGCTGTTTTCGGCTTTCAGTGGCCTGGTCACCTTTAGGAAGCATCTGACGACATACCAGGCATCTCGCCCCTGCTTCACGGTAACGTGGTGAACTCTTGCCCCACAGATCGAGCAGAGCGAGGACGAGTGGGGGGTGCCCCACTGCCTGACCCTCCGAGGCCAGCGGCAGTCCATCATCGTGGCCGCCAGGTAACTCTGGAATCTGACCGCCTACCGTCTACCTTTGACCTGCTGTGTCTGAGAAGCTGACCTCCATCTCTGTCCTCAGTTCTCGGTCCGAGATGGAAAAGTGGATTGAGGACATCCAGATGGCCATTGACCTGGCAGAGAAGAGCAGTGGCCCCACACCTGAGTTCCTGGCCAGCAGCCCCCCGGACAACAGTGAGTGGTGGGGAAGCTTCCTGGGGCAGCGCCCAAGCCCATGGCCATGGGGCTCACTGTGGAGGGTGGCCTGGCTCTGCACCCCTGGCAGAAGGTCCCTCAGCCATAATCTGTGTTTGAGTTTAAGGCTAGAAATCAAACAAAAGCTCTTTTTCTGAAAGTTAAACTGTGGAAACATGCAAAGGGGCAGGGAAGTCACCCGCTCAAGGCGACTGCCGCTCGGCAGTTGGTGTCCAAGGAGAAGGGCAGGCTGCTGGGTAGGGCCCCAGGCCAGGCACCCAGATGTGCAGGGCTCCCTGGCAGAGGCAGGTGGCCAGGGCACGCTCCCCTCCACGGAGGCCTCGCTAGACCCCTGCTTAGTGGGTGCCCTGGGGACCACGCCGAGTCCCCCAGCCTTCTGATCCTCCTCAGTGCTTCGGAGGGGATCAGGCTTCACATGAGACACGAGTGTGGCTTCCTGTCATCCTGCAGAGTCCCCCGACGAAGCCACCACGGCCGACCAGGAGTCGGAGGACGACCTGAGTGCCTCACGCACCTCGCTGGAGCGCCAGGCCCCTCACCGCGGCAACACGATGGTGCACGTGTGCTGGCACCGCAACACCAGCGTCTCCATGGTGGACTTCAGCGTCGCCGTGGAGGTACCTGCAGAGTGTGGAGGTGGCGGGAGGTGGCGGCTGGGTGGCTCTCATCCCTACCTTGCACCTGCCCGGGCAGAGCACGTGCAGCCTCCGGCCCGGGGGTCTGCAGTGAGCCTGGCCCTGTGCCTGGCCCTTGGCAGCTGAGCAGGGAGGATGGAGCCCGGGGCTGAGTCTGCTGTGGTCATCCCCACGGGGGCAGGGAGTGGGCGTTGTCCTCTGCCGCTGCAGCTGCGGCTCCTGCTGTCCGTCAGTCTTCGCTGCCACCCTCAGGAGTCTGGGCTTTCTTTTGTTCTCCAGTTTCTCTCCTCTAGAGGACTGGGTCACAGGGCAGCGACTGTTCACGGGTGCAGCCGTGAGTCCAGGGCCATGTCCTGGAGCTGGGAATCGGGTGTATAAGGAGGTTGTAGGGTCTGACAGTGGGCAGGCTGGTGCCAGCAGGGCCACCCCGAGGAGGGGACGCGGGGTGGGGCCCTCCGGGGGCGCTCTGGGACTCGCCCTGAACGTACGCCTCCTTCATCACAACTGTGAAGGCTTCCAGACCTTCCCCACCCCCTTTTCCAGCTCAGGTCTGAAGTGACTTTAAGAACCCTCCAAGCCCAGAAAACTGGAAACAGGGGCGTTCTCATCTCCCCTGGCCAGCAGCACCCCCCTGGCTGTACCCGGCCACCGGTGTCTCTCCAGTTGTGTGCAGCTCAGTCTCATATGAAATCGTCACCGTGGCTGACCGTGGCTGGCCCCCTGGCCCCCACTGAGGTAGAGGCTGGACTCAGCTTCCAAAACACGGGAAGTTCTCGTTCCCAAACGTGCCTGGGCCACAGCGTCACGTGAGGGTTCGCTGGCTCCCATCAGGCAGGCTGGGAGAGGGGCCGACCTCCGAGGCATCTCCGTGTTCTCTGGAAGTGACCTGCATGGTCCTTTCTGAGCTTCCTGCTGTGCCCTGTGTGGGGAAGACAGTCTCTGTGGACATGGCGAGGCCAGGCACTCACTGTCCTGGCCACTCCCGCTGGGCTCTGCCTGTGGAGGCCGCTGTGCCTGGTCAGTGGGCACTGCCTGCACGTTCCCTCTCCCTCCCGCTCACAGGCCACGTGCTCCGCACTCCGCCTCCACTGCACCCTCCCTCTGGGTGGGCGTGTGAAGCTTGCTGGGAGCGGGCAGTGAGGGGCAGGCGGCCTGGGGACACCTCCACTAGCCCCACACTCCTTCACGCACCATCTACAGAGTCGCCGGTGTCTTTAGGGTCGGGAGAGCCAGACCAGCAACCTGGCCCGCAGGCCAGATCCAGCGACACCTGGCCACTTCCCGCCCTGAACTAGGAGTGGGCCCATGTTTCCCAGGGGTCTCTGGGTACTGGCTCCGATTTTGCCTGCACAGCCTGTGACACTTACTGCGACCTGAGGAGAAGCTGGCCACTCTCAGGAGCCAGCATGAATGCTCATGGGTGGCTTTGGGGGGCAATAATGCAGGTTGAAATTTTGTGGGACTGGCCAGGGTATCTCCCACACGTCCCCTCCATAGGAAAGTCCCTCCCAAGGCACAGCACTTCAGTCTGGCCTCTGAGGTGGGTGGCCTCATGTGCCAGGTGCCAAAACGCTCCTGGACCAGCTTGGTGGGCCCACCTGCCTCTCTGCTGGCTTCTTGCCGGTGTGATACTGCTAGGGCACCGACAGTCCTTGGCTCAGTCGTGTCACATCACTAGTCACCTCTGGAGCCACATGGTCTGCTCCCTGCGTCTGGATGCAAATCTCTTTATAGGAGCACCGTCCGCATCGATCCTGCTTGTAAGAGGTCACGTTCACGAGTAATAGGGGTTTGGACTTGGACATGTCTTTGGGGACATACCGTTCAGCCCACCCACCATGGGCTGAGATGGATGGCAAGGGGGGCAGAGCAAGGAGGCCTCTGTCGGTCAGGAAGATGAGAGGGTTTCTGGGGACAGCATCAAGGAAACGGGGCACTGGCTGGTTCTGGGAGACGCCCAAGACATGCACTCACAGGGCCCAGCCCACAAGAGCAGAAGGGACAGGGAACTTCACCGAGAGTCCATTGGGGCAGGAGCTGCAGAGGCTGCGAGGACAGAGCAAGGGCTTCAGGTGGCCGGTAGAAGCCAGGGCATCCCGAGGAGGCTGCCTCAGAACATGGGCCTGGAATGGGGCGGATGGATGCCGTGTCTGACCCCTGGGGGGGCTGGCTTTGGGTGTAAGAGGACATGGGAGAAGTCCTCCTGCCTACTGTGGGGTCCTGACCTCTGGTGTGCCATGGTGGGATACTGCTAGGTCACCAAATCCCCAGCTCAGCCCTGGGTGTCACCATCTGCTGGGAGCCCTGTGCTCCCTTGTCCCTGAGAGGGGATGGCAGTGAGACAAGGGGACAGAAGGTTGGAGCTGCCCGCTGGCCTGGGACACCCTCTCCACTGTGGCTGTGGTCCCCGGGCAGGGGCCCGTCTTTCCTGCACCCTCTCAGCTCACTGTTCACCATCCCCCCCACCATCAGACTGAGAGCAGCTGGAGAGAGACGTCAAACATCCTCCATCCCCGCTCCTGGCCCAGGCCTTCACTTGCTGGTGTGGGCACTTTTGGGAATGGAGTCAATAGCTTTTGCTTTTTAAAACTGGTAAAAATTTAAAATTTGGCAAATTAGCCATTTAAAGTGGACAGGTGAGTGGCACTCATCTTTACAGGTTGTGCCCCCATGACCACCTTCCTACCTGAGTCTCCCCTGGTGGTGCCACTTGACAAAGGAAACCAAGGAGACCTGGCTTGTCAGAAAGTCCCCGGGTCACCTCAGCATTCTCTGGCCCAGCGAGGTGTCCGTCCTTTGCTCCCGTCGGGGCTGCCTATGCGTCTCTAGCAGCAGCTGACCCAGGTCTCAAGGTGACCACAGGACTGTGGGATTAGCCCAGGACACTGGAGACAGGGCCTGGACCCGCCCTGCCTGGCTGAGTGCAGCTTCTGGCCCTGGCCCACTAGGTGGCGGTCAGGAGCTGCAGGTGAGGGTGTCCCTCCAGCCTTGGTGGCCGGATGGACCTGTTTCCTAGGAAAGGACCACAAAGACAGTGGCTTAGAGCAGAAATTCGTTCTCCCATGGTTTCTGGGGGCCACAAGGTGAAAATCAAGCTGTCAGTGGGGCCGAGACCCTGGAAGCCAAGGGACCCTTCCTCGCCTCTTCCATTGCTTGTTGGCAGAGTGTGATATTGCTGTGGGCCCCTGCCCCACTGCACAAGGCGTCCTTCCTGTGTGTCCCTCCCCCTAGGGACAGCACTCACATTTCAAGTCCCTCTTCCCCACTGGGACCTCATTTTAACTTATACCTGAGCCACCTACTTTACTAAGGTCACATTCCGAGACAGTGCAGGTGAAGCCCCGGCATTTCTCTTGGGAGGATGCGACTTAACCTGTAACAGGTGACAAGGAGAATTACTCAGGCCCAGCCCACTCGACCCAAGGGCTTCTCCACCTGCCAGGGAGTGGTGGGCCTTTTCCTAGTCAGAGCATGTTCTTAGAACCTGGGCACCTCCCGTGACCACCACACAGCACGATGGGCATCGAGGCTGCGCTGTCTTGCCGGGGCCATTCCCTGTGCCCCTGACTGGCCGCTTGTCTTTCAGAACCAGCTGTCTGGGAACCTGCTGAGGAAATTCAAAAACAGCAATGGATGGCAGAAGCTGTGGGTGGTGTTCACGAACTTCTGTCTGTTCTTCTATAAGTCACACCAGGTAGGTACCTGGCCCAGGTCAGGTGGCCCTGGGACCTCAGGGATGGGGACCGAGTGAAGTGTGCCTGGCCTGGTAAGAGTGGCAGCAACTCGGGGCTCCCTACAGCACCCTCCCTGCAGCCAGGCGGCCTCCCCCGGGAGACAGATGGGCTCCCCTGCTCAGCCCCTGCTGGGCGTGGAGAAGCAGGTGCTGGGGATTCTGCGCTGGGCCTGTAGGGGGGCCGCGGCTCAGCCAAGGCTGATGTTAACTCTTGGCTAAAGGACAGTCTGGCTGCTGCTTGGACAAGGAAAGGGGATCGTGTGGGGCTCGGGTCCTTCTGGAGTCATGAGCTGGACCTCACTGCACTGGCCAAGACCGTGGCCTCTAGTCCCTTCCCTGCAGACCCACGTCCTTGGGTGGAACTGCCTGGGCTCCAGAGCTGCTCCAGGTGGGGGGCAGTAGCCAGGCGCAGCCTCCTCCCCCAGCCACCTCTGTGCCCTTCCCAGGACAATCATCCCCTCGCCAGCCTGCCTCTGCTCGGGTACTCGCTCACCGTCCCCTCCGAGGCCGAGAACATCCACAAGGACTACGTGTTCAAGCTGCACTTCAAGTCCCACGTGTACTACTTCAGGGCTGAGAGCGAATACACGTTCGAAAGGTAAACGTCCTGCACTGGGTCCTGGGTGGGCCTGCATTTACTCCCTAGAGCTGGCTCCCCTCCCTGCCCGGTGCCCACGCGCCCTTGCTCCTGGGAGGCCAGTGCAGTCTTGGCTTCCTGGGTGCTACTCTGCTCACACCACCAACCCGCGCCTTTAGGTGTCTTAACATGTGCGCATTGTCAGGAAGCGGGGCTGAGGCCCGTGGCGGGGAGCGAGCTCGGGACTGCCGCCCTCCCTTGCTAGGCTCAGCTGTCACAGAACGCCTGCCTGGGCGATGGCCAAGAACGTCCCCGTCAGAGGGCCACAGGAAGCAGGAAGAGCTTACATGTCTCAGGGCTCTCCTCTCTGCCGCTGTCTGCATGACGTAGTGAGCTTTTTAGCCAAGAAATGGGTGGATAAAGGAGCCAGGCCACTGGGCACGAGCTACACCTTGAGGCTACTCCTGAAATTCGCATTTTCAGATAGAAATTCTGAGCCTCTGGGAAATGCACTCCGTAGCACACCTCTGAGGTAGCTGTCATCATTGCTGTCCTTGGTGACAGAGCCCTCAGGCTAGACAGGGCAGTAGTTAGCACTCAGGGCCAGGTCAGTGCCCTCCTAGGGAGCAGCTTGTCTCCCGGGGTTAAGACAGCGAGTTCTCACGGGTGCCCAGGTCCACAAGGACTGCCGAATGGGCTGATCGTGAACTGTGCACGTGCCTTGTGATGTCCTCAAAGAGACCCAACAGTTCTTGAGCAACAGTTTGCCACCGAGCCCACAGGATAGTGATTCTCACACTTGATTCTGGACTTGGATCAAGGAGCTGAGCTGGATCCGTCTAACTTGGGAGCTGCCTGAAGGTCCTCCGTCAAGGAGGAAGCTTGGTTCAGCCCAGCTCCCCGGCCTCAGTCCTACGGACACTTTGAACCAGATGGACTGGGGAGGGGGAAGCTGCCCTGGCTGCTAATCCTCCAGACTTTGCCAAATGACCCCTGGGGACATGTTACTGCAGCAGAAAATGGATTCCCCACCAAGCAGGTTAGGAAACACTCAGTATCCTCAGAAAAGATCAGGAGGTAGAGCTCTCCCACACAGCCAAAGCCACCTCATCCTAAATTGGTCCAAGTGAGCCTGTGGCCTCCCGTGCCTCTGGCTCCTATGGTTCTCAAACTGCATTCCTTGGGGACCCCTAGAGGAACCTTCTGCTTTAACTCTAACTTACAAACTCTTCTGCCAAAATGACCAATTTCAAACCAGTTGGGCTTCCATGACACCGTGTTTTTGCCAATAATGGCAGCACAGAACCATGAAACAATAAAGTGGCCCAAATAGTCCTGTCACCTTTTCTGTTTCAGGTGGATGGAAGTGATCCGAAGTGCCACCAGCTCTGCCTCTCGGGCCCATGTTTCAAGTCACAAAGAATCTCACATGTATTGATGGCTGGACGCACTCCATGGCTGGCTCACCGTCTGTGACGAAGCCAGCCCCACTGTCACCTGTCTGAACGTGGTTTCACAGTGACTCCCGCCCGTCTCCCTCCGCGGCCATCTCCTCACCTTGTCTTCTCCACTGCTGAGTTCTCCTTGGAACGGGGCCCCCCACCTCCAGGCCTGGGGGCCTTCCGCCGTCATTCTCATGGGGACTGTTCTTGGGCTTGTGCCAGTATTGCAGCATTGTCATTAAAGAGTGCCAAACGACATTCCTTCCCCAGGACTGCACCTCTAACGCGGTGCACACGCATCCGTTCAACCGAGGACAGGGCAAGTGCTCTTCTTTTTCTTAGAAAAGGACTTTTAGTATTCCACCTGCGGGCTGCTGTCTTAAAAATGGATTTTTCCAGTGTTCGCAACGCGCGGCGGTCTTAAGCAAATGAGATCGTTTTCAGGTTTCATTTCCCCCCAATCTTTCTACTTTTATAACAGGAGGTCCACAGGACTCACTTTCCTTGACTAATAAGCAGTTCCCAGCGCACTCCGCTCCGCTGAGGGGCCCACGCTCCAGTGACACACTTGTTACCTGGCCTACTTCTTGGCGAAGTTGACCAAATCGATTCCTCTTTACAAACCATAGCGGGTGGTTTTCGGTTCGGAGGAGCAGGGACCCAGTGCGCCCCTGACTGCTGCTGTACTGTGAGTGGTGTGTACGATGGTGTTTGCTGTGTTTCACAAGCATGAGAACCCGTGTGTCACTGACCAGGGCCATTTGTGCTGTTCCGTTCTGGGGTGTCATGTGAGCTTCATGGATGCAGGAGCCTGTACAGTCATGGTACGTAGTCCCAGCCCCCGTGACCAGACCCCTCCCCTCCCGCCTCCGTGGTTGGAAACCACACATTCTCTAGTAGTTATCTACCGTGCCTGTCTTCACTCTTTAGACCCACCCCCCGGGCATGGGGTACCGGCAGAGTAACACTGCACCCCTGGACAGTCACGCTTCGCTGGGAACCTGGTGTCCCAGTGCCCACAGGTGGGCAGCGTCGACCCGTTCGTTCCCTATGGCGACCAGGTGGCTGCCATTCCCTTCGCACTCTTGAGCCCTGCCTGACGATAGTCGGCCAATTCAGCACGGTTCTGTCCCATGTCCTCACAGGGAGGCCACTTCCCTAAACACTGGGCACACCGTCATGGAGCTGTGGCTGGTGTCCACGAGTGACGGGCGGACAAGAGCTCAAGACGTGTCATCCTTTGCCTTACGATATGTACCAGATGGTTTCAAGCACTAACAAAGGGAATAAAAATACCTCACGCCAAAACCCAGCATATTGAAGTTTTAAGGCAAAACGACCAGCACTGTCTCTTGTCTTTATTGTGCACACGTGGCGGGACAGGGACCATGGGCCTGCAACGCCACCTGTGCAGGGGCGGGGTGGGTGGACGTGAGAGGGAGGAGGACAGGCTCGGGAGATAGAACAGGTGTGGACACGAGAGGGAGGACCTTCCACTTTCCCTTGGAAGAAGCCCCTGATGAACCGCCTGGAGAGCAAGCTCCCTGCAGGCTTCTCCCAAACCGGGGGAGGGGCGGGTCAGGGAGATGCTAAGGGGCCAAGGGGCAGAGCAGTATCAGGAACAGGCTTCCTCTAGAACTTACCTGAGCTGAGTGACATCCCCAGCTCATTCAGGAACACCTGGGGACAAGGTGGTTCCCTACCCGAGCATTTCTGGATGCCTCCAAACCACTTGCTGGACACCTGTGGTTCCCATCTGTGACCAGCTCCTCTGTCCCCCGTGTGGCTTCAGAGAAAAATTGAAAATAACATGGGCACCAAGTCCACTCCCAATGGGCTGCCAGGGGAGGTGGCGTTCCAGAGACCCCTCTCATGCAAGACAAAGACCATCGTTTGCTGAGCCCCTCGCTAACCCTTGCATGACCCCGTGGGTGCTCAAGAACACACCATGGGGCCTCTGCCTCCACTGCCGTATTTTGTGGTAGAAACGCTGTTCCTGAAGGAAGAAGTATCGAATGCTTATCAACTGGCAACTCATGACTGAAGGACCAAGCCAGACACTTCACAAGAGCAACTCAAGAACAGACCTGTCCACCTGGAAGACAGGTGGCACTCAGTTTGTCAAGAAAGCGAGGGGCCAGCTGTTAGGTGGTGGAGACATCTGGAACCACCCTGGGGCTCCACCTCCCGGGTGCAGCCAGCAGCACGCAGAGAAACAACTTCAAAAAGGCAGAAGCCGTGGCCGAGCAGCCAACTCACAGCCACCGCTTCATGGTGGCCACAGTTGCATGACCCACAGGCCCTGGGCTGAGGAGCCAGGGAACAGCTCAGGTTTGGAATCAGGAGACTTCAAGTGACAGCAAACCCCCAAACGCTGAGCTCACAGACTCGGCTGAAGACCAGCAGCCATCGGCACTACTGAGGCAGGTTCCAATCGGAGCTCTGGCACCTTCAGTGAAAGACTGGAAATGTGGGGACAAAGGCTAGACTGTGGCTAAACGAGGTGCCCTCAACATTTCAGCCGATTGTGTCTACAGAGTCACAATCCAGAAGAGAGTACACTGAGGTGGTCCTCGTGGAGACCTCCAGTCTAAACACATGCCCCAGGAAGCTTCCAGCAAATTCCCAAAGAATCATTTGTTGCTTTTACCAGGAGATGGAGCTTTTCAGTATTGTATGCTCACGACTACAGGGAATCTTCCTAATCAAGACCAATATTCTTGATTAGGATCCAAGTCTACCTAGCAACTTCACCACAGTTACTAGTATTAGAAACTGGCTGCAGGAATTGTTCAGTGGTTCAGTGCAGAATTGTTCAGTGGTGGAACTGTTCAGTGGTTCAGTGCAGAATTGTTTAGTGGTGGAGCACCTGCCTTGCGTGCGTGAGGCCCTGACATCAAGTCATGATGTCACTGCCTGGAAACCCGATGAACTCCGTCTTCCAAAAAAGCTGCCATCTACATTGGTGCTCTTAAAACCTACCCCATAGCACACTTGAGGTACCCAGATACCCCAAGATGGACAAAACTGACCTTTCCTTGTATAGGGAAACACATACTGCTCAGAGTCTTGTACCCTTACAATAGGAATCAGCAATGCAGTCTGAGTTCCTTTAGCCACATGTATCCCTTTTAAAAATTAGTAATTCAACCGAAATCCACTTGTGATATAACATCATGGTTCCATAGTCTCAACTCCCACATCAAATTCAAACAAAGCGATACCTTTCCGCAACACCTCGAGTTCAGGCATGTTCTCTGTCCCGGCAACCTCCAGACCACTGCGGCAATGAACTTCCCAAGTGACTTCGTTGCCTCCCCAAAATTCCATTGTCTTAGTCCTGGCAACATATTACTAAAGGACCAAGCCACTACCCCAATAAAAGATGACAGTAATTAGCATCAACAAATATAAAAGAATGTTACCTGTACCAAAATAAAACACACAACTCTCCCTCATTGCAGAAAACCCAGAAATTTCCCACCTTGCTAAATAACACCTGATAGCAAACCAAGAAAACCAGACATCCTGGGTGACAGCACTGGTAGCCGTGGTCTCCATCAGAAGAACTAAAACCATCCTTAAAGTCCTTGGCAAGAGGTAGAGCAGTTTCACAAATCTGCAATGTCCAGCCACATCTCAGTGACCACTCACACAGCTGCAAAGTTGAAAATGCTGCTCATCAGCATTTTCCCACCTGGGCACTTTTCCCTGGAGTTTTCTGAACTGTCTCGGCACACACACTCAGCCAGCCACACACTTACACAACCACACACACAAGAGTAGGTGCCCTGTCCACTCTGCAGTCATGTTTCAAGAAGAGTATGCAAAATAAGTGTGTTATAAAATTTATTGGTGTAAGCATCCAGACACTTCCAGGTGGGAAAGATGATGATATGCAGATTCCGCTACGAGGTGCAACAGAAAATCGTGTGGGCAGGACAGTATGCCTGGTGCACGACTCCAAACAAAGGTTAGACGAGAGTGCTTCCTCTGGGAAACTCAAGAGTAATAATTTAAAGCTTCATGAGGCAAGATATGTTCCAATTTAAAACACTAAGAAATAGTACCATCGATGAAAAAGGAAATCAACTTCTAATTGTACCAAAAGGGGTGAAGGACAAACAAGAGGGACATTTGCATCTGTCGAGGTACAAATGGGAGTGTTCCATTGAGGGGCGTTAATTATTATTAATGGCAAACCCTGCAAATACAAAATAAAACCCAAATCACTGGTCACATGATTCAAAATTTACATGTAATAAAGGCAAGGCAATAGACTCAAGTTATGGCCTGTCAAATATTTACTCCACGGACATTATCTACAGAAGCACTTGGCCGATTTGTACACAGTGATTCCTTATGCACGCCAAAGGGGTTTCTGTAAAAATGACGCTATATACAGTCTGTACACAGATCCACCAGCGATTCTCCATCTCCCGGGGGAGTTATCGACTTAAAGCAGGATACCTGAGGTTTCATGTCTTTAGTTGCCTTATCACAATCCCAAATATACACTTCAGGGGTTTTGTTTTCAAAGACATTTTCCTTGAATATGTGCACTATGGTTAAAATTAAAAACAATAAAAAAATAAAATAATTGCTTGAAGGAGCTGGCCCTCCCCACCCCATGCGAGAGACTTCATCAGGCTGTGGCACAGCGAGGGCTGAGTGTGTCCCTGGACGGCGCGGTCTTGGGGGTGGCCCTCCGTGGCGCCTCCAGGAGAGCCGGCAAAGGTTCTCCTCGACTTTCAAAAGGAGGATGCAGAAGAAAGGAGGGAAAACAAAACCCCAGAGGCCAAAGGGTTTCAGTGGGACGAAGTTCCTCCACCACTTAGAGAATATCTAGGAAAAAAGAAAAAGAAACAGAAGTAAATGTCATTTTTCTAACCCTTGTGCAAAAATTTAAAACAATAAAAAAATCTTAGTTTTTATAGGAAGTCTTAAGTCATTTAAAAAAATACAGTAGTGCAAATACCAGTGGGATAATAAATCTATTAAATAAAGAACTCAAAGATTAAGAAAATCATGGTTCTGACACAAAAACTTCATAGCACACGATCAAGAGGAAAAATGATGTGTCCAGGCTTCTGGACAGATGTCAAACAGCGGATGGGACTGAGGATCAATTTTGGAAAAATGACATTGTCCAGTAACAGAGCAAGAGCCCAGGGATGCCCTCCCACAGCTGATGGAAGAGAATGCAGGAAGTCCTTTTAGGCCACCAACATACTGACGCGGTCCAAGTCACCAGCTTCCTAGCAGGGCCTCAGAAACAAAGTCCATAGGAGGAAATGGATATCTGCACAGAGATACCTCTCCAGATTTTTTGAACACCAGAATAATTTGTAACAACTTTGAAGACTAACAGAAAAGCAGTTAAGCAAAATATGCAAACCAGAAGAAATCAAGATTTTAAACTATAATTATCTGTATTTATGCAATCTGAAAAATACAGTTAGCTGTGACTATATACATATAATACCTGTGTGTTTTTAAGCTCTGTATCATAAATACCAAGGAATAAAGTCCCAGGAGCACTGTAATTTGCAAGTATGTGAGAAATGGATTAAGTTCACACTTGTGCATTGGAAGGTAATGCATTAAAAGATGGTGATGGTGGTGGTGGTAACCACCAGGCTACAATAGTGGGACCATGAATCACTTCTTGTTTTCAAAAAATGTTATAGTATTTTCTCGCTTCAGAATATAAAACAGTGGGGCTGAGGCTGCCTCGAGGTCAAACACCATCAGAACCAACTCCAAGGCACAGGTCAGGAGATGGCCAAGGACATCTTTAAGAAGACTTGTCTCAAACACTCCTACCCACAGCTCCTCTCTGCAGGCACTGATAATGCCTGGTATTAGAAGGCATTATCAGTAGGAGTGGCAAGGTCCCCATGAAAGCAGGCATTAGCCACAACCTCTATACTTGAATTTCAATATCGAGTTGATGTTGCACAGAACAGTCTAAACATTAATTCAAAAAACTAAGACAGAAAGGCTTAGAAAATGCTTTAGGTGACAGTTTTCTTTCTGAGCGACTTGCCAAAGTAACGGGTTTGGGAGCCAAACTGCAAAGAAGCCTGAGCTTCAGCCACTGTGGCCGGCATCCAATCACAGAGGACTTTGGGTAAAAAACAGACCGCCACAGCAAGCCTGCAGGGACAAGATGAGGACTCCCCAAAGCCAGGCCATCTGATGACCAAGGAGGAGGGTCCACTTGTCACTGAAGGTGACTACTAAGCACCCAACTGTAAGTGTGGATTCAAGCCCAAGCGTAAACACCAGATTTCAGACTCAGTACAAAAAAGAAAGTAAAAATATCTTACACTGTAATTGTTTATATTGATTATGTGTTGAAACGATAATGTTTGAAGTGTAGCAGATTTAAAACTACTCTTAAAATCTACATGAAGCCCGTGTTACACTCCCACTGGATGGAGCTGGCAGGTGGGTTTGCATCCACAATAAAAGAAAGGGGATGGGGAGAAGGGGGTTGTGAAGTGGAAAACATGGACTGACCCGTGTGCTCGGGACACAGCACAGTGCTGGACTGCTGGGGAAGTCCAGGCACACACATAAATCACGCCACACGTTCAGGCAATGGGGACCTCATATAAAATACGAGCTCAAAAGTGACACTACACAAGCAGAAAAAAAGTCCAAAGCAAGACACTAACAATATACCCAGTTTCTGGGTTTAGTTCTATTTGCTTTATGAGTTTCATTCTTTATTTGGGGGGAGGGAGGAACAATTGAACCCAGGGGTGCTTAACTACTGAGCCACACCCCCAGCCCTTTTTATATTTTATTTAGAGGCAGGGTCTCACTGTGTTGCTAAGTGCCTCACTGAGTTGCAGAGGCTGGCTTTGAACTCACGATCCTCCTACCTCAGCCTCCCAAGCTGCTGGGATTACAGGCCTGCACCACTGCACCCGGCATAAGTTTCTTTTTAGTGAGAAATACATGCCATTAGAAGGAAGTGAAGATACCAAGCTAGAAAAATCAAAAAGGCTTGTGTAGAGGCAAGCATGTGGTGACCTTTGTATTCTCTTTTGCTTTATTTCTGTAACCTGTTTCATTGCTTTTAATGTGGCAGAAGTGGGGGCAGCAGGACAGAATCATTAAACAGATCAGCGACTCCTTCGACCGTCTCAGTCAAGGAAACCATTTCTACTTTCTATCCTCACTTGGCAGTCGCAGTGACGTGTACCAAGGAGGCTGAATGTCAGGCTGCTTTTTTGGGGGGGATGCCCTCAGACAAAGGGACTCTTCAAGGACAGTGGGCAGCCCCATCAGGTGTCACTTGCAAATGGCCAAAGTGACCCCACCTGCCCTCATATCCTTCCTAAGTGCTTTCTGTCAAGAGGCCATCTCAGAAGAGGCCTAGCAATGCTCGGGGTCATCATGGAGGCTCAGCCGTCTCCTGGACACCTGAAGACCAACATCAGGCCAACAACAGGCCTGGGACTGCAGGGGGGAGGGACCTCAGCCAGGGACCCAGCACCCACGCTCCTTTCCGGAGCAGCCGCCCACACACCTCTCCAGGCCAGGAAGGCCAGCCAGGAAGGTGGCCTGGGGTGACTTTCACGTAGATATTCCCCAAGCAAAAGCAGGGAGGGTGCCTCAGTCTGAAACGTGTGGCCAAGGACACCAGGTAGGAACAGGCACAGCCACTGCCCACAAGGCATCAGGGCCTGGGTACTAGCCACTAAGGAAAAGGACCTACCCACACCTGTTCTCACAGAAGTCACCTTCCAGCACCTGGACACAAACTCTAAAGCCCAAACCCCACAGGCAGCCACAGGCGTCTGACTGAGGCCTGTACTCCTCTGGCCAATCCGGCTCAGGAGCAGGCTGCGTAGTTAAGAACAGACATTTAAAAATCATCCTTTCGCTGTGGCAAAGGCGACAAAGGCACAAAGTTCTGTGGCTCTTTCCAGTGGCTTGGGACTCGCATGGTTCTCTCCTACTGATTCAGAAAGAGCCTCCTCTGCTGGACTCTGCTGTAACCCTGTGGCTGGGGGACAATGGGGACCAACCCAGAAAACACAGTACCACAGTGGCACCAAGCTCCAGGAGGAAAGCCCAGCGCCAATGCCCTAGGGCGCTCCTCCACAGGTCGGTCAGTTACCTCTGCAGCCGCTGCACCAGCTGGGCCACCATGGTGTCGGAGATCCCGGGGCAGGCCTCTTCTGCCAGGTAGATGGCCCCTCGCAGCTCCTCTATGGACCCCAGGTTCCCTCCACATGCTTGGCTCTTCTCCTTCAGCTGAAACACAGGGAGAGCAGCGTGACACGTGCACACAAGCCAAGCAGCGCTCCCTTCAAGGGCCACCACGCAGAGCCCTCCTCCACAGAAAGGGCAGCAGGCCAGGAGACCGCCAGCCGTGCACATGCTCCAAGTTGGATTCCGATGGCATCCTCTGTTTTGTTTTTCTATTACAACCTTAATCTTGTCCCAGAGAAGCCGTTTCACGGCCACCAGAAGTTACTCTGGCCTCAACACTGCAGTTGTGGTGTGGGTTGCAGGCTTAGATTCCAAGTTTAACGGGTAGATTTGAAACTCCAACGAGACCTGCCAGGTGTTGCCCACACCTGGATCCCAGTTACTTGGGAGGCTGAGCAGGAGGGTTACAAGTTTGAAGCCAGCCTCAGCAACTTAGTGAGAGACTATCTAAATATTAAAAATTTTTTTAAAAAAATCAATGAAAAGGACTGGAAATGTAGCTCAGTTGTCAAGTATCCTCAGCCGGGTTCAATGCCCAAAAATCCCACTCCCTTAAAAAAAAAAAAAAAAAAACACCCTTCAGCAGAAACCGTTTTGGTCCAGATGCTGTCAAATGTTCCCCTTCAGGTAAATGCGTGGCAGCCCTAAATTCTGGGGATCCACAGTGCCCCTCCCTCTGCTCCCGTGAGAAACGGCAACAGCGTCTTCAGGCACCCCCCTTGCCTAATGGCTAGTTCCAAGTCTCTTCCCAAAATGCGACCAAGTGATGAAACAGGAGCAGGAGAGCTACGAAGGTCTAGCAAAGTCTGGGACCAAAGGCTCCCAGGGGAGGCTCTAGGTGGCACTGCAGAGGTGACAGACCCCAGTGCAACCCCTGGAGACCCCTTCCGTCTTTATGAATATTTCATAAAACACTCAGCTCTGGCCCTCCAGGGTACTGTGAACATGTCACTGCCAGAACTGCGGCACCCAAAAGAGCAGTGGCTTCTCCTCTCCCAACAGGGCTCTACAGGGACTGGGCAGGACCTTGGAAGGGCCCACAGCGTCAGGAACATTTCTGGTCACAGGCTTCAGCACAGAGGAGCCCCAGGAGGTGGCTTTGTCTCTCTGGCACTTCCACGACTTCACAGGACGGTAACTGCGAGTCCCAGGAGAGCGACGTACGGCCCACCATGCCGCTCCCTGCTCTGAAGCCACACCACTGTCTCAAAACAGGGACAAGGACGGGCAGTGGGGCAGCCCCGGGAATAATGGGCCACCACCAGAGGGCTGTACCAGACGTGCGCCATCACCACTGAGTGAGCAACCTGGCACAGGCCGAGTGACAGTAACGGAGACACCAGCACCTCCATCTCCCTGCCGTCCTCGTTCATACATGTGGGATAACCTTCTCTTTCATTATCTAAAATAATGCACCCTAAGCACTTTGAACTTTAGGTTATTAAATATCTTAATAAAAAACATACATAAGGAAAGACTCCTGTGGGTTAGCCCCCCCAAAACCTAGGACGCTGCTGCATTTCTGATTCCTTCTTAAACTCGGTATAAAATAAAGTCCAGGGAAAATGAGAAAATCCTTTGTGTTGTTCCTAGTCAGCCTGATCCTATTAGGGTGGCTGATGATGGCAGGTCACAAGGAGCGAGCGAGCAGAACCCCAAGGGCCCACACAGCCCACTCCGTAGCACAGCGGTGTCTGGCTGGAGTCAAAGGGCGAGCAGCAGGGGCTCCACCTGCCGGCCACACTGCTTTCCCCCGATCCCGGGGTGCTCAGGTGTTTCAGGTGCACTGATGCCCCAGGCCACAGCAGGGCCCTCAGGACCACAGGGACGAAAGCTGGGAGGACGGGAGCTGGGATGGGCTCGGGCAGCACTGTGGGTGGACAGGCACACTGGACTCTACAGCAGGCCAACTGTGAGTGGGGGGACAAGCTTGGGTGGCCACTTCCGTCCTCCAGACCACCAGCCTCAAGTGTGAGGACCCCGATTCGGCTGCCCCCCGAGAAGCCTAGCTCACCACCCAGAGCGTGGGAGTCAGCTGGCTCTGACATCCAAGCCAAGGAGGATCATAAACGATGAGGACGGGACGCAGGAGGGTCAGGCTGAGACCGGCTCACCCAGGGCACAGGCAGGGTCCCAGAGATGGGGGCAGCCCAGGGCCTACAGGGAGCCCGTCCTCTCAAATGTTAGAAGCCCACTTGCACTGCCGCACACTTGCTGGGGCAGAGACTGGGCGGCGCCAGCAGATGGTGTCGAAAGCTGCTGAACCGGACGGTGATAACAGGCTGGACCACCGCAGGCTGCCACACACCACCTCCCAGGGGAGGCGACAAGGAGCTCTGCCCAGGCGGAACAGGAGCCATGGGCACCAAGGAACCCAGTGCCTGCCACGGGCGCCACACAGACGTGCCAAGCGTGCCCACGCCAGCTATCTCAATGCCCCACCTCGTACGGACCACACCCCCACAGGAGCAGCACCCTGCTCCCGGAAGCCAACCAGGTTCTTACCTCCGCAAACAGAGGAGAAATAATTGTCGATAAACACTGAGAGAAAGGCCTCTTTGGGATGTCTTTCATCTTGAGGAAGAAAAGAGAGATCATAAGGAACAGGGAACAGGCACCGGCAGTGATTCAGCACGCAGCAGACCGCCCACCAAAGCCCGTGCTGGCTCTACGCGCTGAGCGGATGCTCTCTGCCCCCGTCACTCTGGGTAAGACCATCTTACCGCCTTCAACTAGGCTCCAAAGTTTGCAGTCACAGGCAAGACCCATGACGCTAGGGACCCAGTATCTGAATCCACAAGGGAAGAAAGACTCCCTGGGCGGCCACGCTGGATGGGCGGCCACGCTGGATGGCCAGCACTCTATGGGGAGTGCTCTCTGCCAAAGCTCATCGAGGGGAGCCAGGGGAGCTGCTGCAGCGCCTGGCCTCTCTGGAGTTACCACCTCTATCTGGCAACACTTAACACCTGCCCGACTCGTCCAAGCAGGCTGGGACCACAGGGACAGCCATTGGTCCACCTGCCTGACGAATCCTCCACTACACTTTTAAAAGACCTAAAAATATAGCTTTTCACAAGTTTAAATAGGCAAAAAACCAATTAATCAATTAAGCACCAAAAGATTACATTCAATTATAAGGTCTTAAATAAAATTATGGTACATTCTATGAGTAATCCCAGCATGTGGACACAGTCCCATAAAGAGAACCATGAAGTTGTTCTGTACATGAAACCTGACCCCCTCACTCCAACTCCAGAGCACGGCCAAGGGTCAGGAGGTCAGGAGTCCCGCTGTGGCCCAGAGCGGAGGGGAGACCAGAGCGCCACAGCATAGCCACATGCGGACTCTCAGGTCCCAATCTTTACATGATCAGACAGGACTTCAGCTCTTGATCTGCCAATTCCAAGGGCAAAGCCCCACCAAGGACTGCTTCAAGGACCCCGCCCACTCCCAGGGAAGGCCCTACAGAATGGCAGGTGCCTGCTGGTGGACAACAGGTGCTAGCACTCGAAAATGAGCAACTGTACCTTGTTTCTTTCCAAATCCGACAGCTGAAGAGCTCCGTTCTCAAGATTCTTGGGATCCTTCTCTCGGATTGTGAAGATCCAGTCCCCGGAGTCACTACCTCCAGATGCCTGGCCATCTGTTTCCCTTGACACAAAGACCCCACGGAGTCAGTCAGCGTGGACACCCTGGCTTCAGGCCCTTGGCCACCCACAGCCCACGCTCCGCCGCAGCTGCAAACCTCTCCCACCATCTACACTCCGTGCCCCCACACCACCCCCTTTACCCCCTGGGATCCTCTAGTCTCAGGGCCTGCTGCATCACTGAACAGATTCGGCTCCTGAACTTCTCGCCTCCCAGAGGAAAAGAGGTGGCTCCCAACTTGCAGGAGAAAACGTCCCGTCCCCTGCAAGTCCCCCTCTAGGCCTGCCTTCTCTCCTGTGTGCCTCCTTCCCGCCAACCCAGAAGCCCTCTCTCTTCCTCCCCTCCAAGCAGCTTCCCCTGATCACGCTCTTGGGTGGATGGCCACATCTGGTCTCAGCCACAGATCACGCATGTGCAGCTGTACTCACTGCTTCCACCTGTCACCTTCCACCCCATCCCCACATGCTACCTCCAAGGTCCCCAGCCTCCAAGCACTGCTTGGTAAGGGGGCCTATTCAGTCCTGGCCTGTTGGAACCTCAACAGCAATGGTCCCAATGTCCTTGCCAATCAGCCCAGGCTTTGGCTCTGCTGTGCCTGGTCTGCTCCCACCCACGGGTCCTTCTCTCTCGATGTTCATCTTCATCCCCATGCTGGCTTCCTAGGGCCTGGTCCCCCGCCTCCAGAACTTGAGCTCTTCTCATATGGCAAATGCACACCCTGAGTGACACCACCGGTTCTCAGGGTTCCGATGACCTTTCATACAGCAGCAACCCTGAAGTCTGCGTGGTCTGCCTAGCTCTCTTTCCCTGAGGGCCACACCTCAGTGTCACTTCAAGATGCACATCTCCTGGCCACCTGGGAACATCACACTCCATGCTGCCAAAACCTGGCACATCTGCCTCCTTTACCCAAGTCCATCACCACATCCTGGCTCTCAAAACCCTCTCCTCTCTCTCCCCACTGTTCCCCTCCATTGCCACTGCCCTAGTCGCCGGCAGCAACACCTCAACAGCCTCCAAGATCAATGGTCTTGGCCTTGGCTATGAACAGAATCACCAGGGGTATTGAGAACCCTTGTCTCACGGGCCCGGCATGGGGAGGGTGCTGTCTTCTGGCCAGGGGAGGCAGGACAGCAGGTCAGCTCCAGGCTCGGCTCACAGGCCCAGTTCTACCTAGCCACTTCCTTCCCTGAGGTCAGGGCAGCCAAGCCAACTCCCCCAGCGTCCCAGCCGGAAGCTCCAGGCCGCGTCTCCAGCCAACGGAACCCTGGGTGCCGAGCGGGACACGGGTTCTCGGTCAGGCACTGCCCCACACAGAGCTTTACAAGGCTGAGCTTCTCTTAGAACACAGCAAGCGGCACTAAAGCAGGCCTTCACAGCCTTTCGAGATGTATTTAAGGCAATGTCCTCCGGTCAGAACTTTAAGAACAGGAAAGGAAGCTAGGTCAGGTTCCCTGCACCCAGAGCCCTCACACGGATGCTAGGAGACTCCATGGGGACAGGAGGCTAAAGACGAGGCTAAGAGACTCCCTGCCGGGTCCACGTGGTACCCACCACAAAAACCACCTGCGGGTTACCTAAGAAATGCCCAGAACTTATGCTAAGTGAAGCTAGTCAATCCTTAAAAAACAAATACCAAATGACCCCTTTGATATAAGGGGAGTAAACAAGGACAGGGTAAGGACGAAGAGCTTGAGAAGAAGATTTACATTAAACAGGGATGAGAAAAGGGGAGGGGAGGGGAGGGGAGGGGAGGGGAGGGGAGGGGGGATAGTAGAGAATAGGACAGACAGCAGAATACATCAGACACTAGAAAGGCAATATGTCAATCAATGGAAGGGTATCTGATGTAATACAGCAATCTGTATACGGGGTAAAGTTGGGAGTTCATAACCCACTTGAATCAAACTGTGAAAGATGATATATTAAGAACTGTGTAATGTTTTGAACGACCAACAATAAAAAAAAAATAAATAGATAGATAGATAGATAGATAGATAGATAGATAGATAGATAGATAGATAGATAGATATGCCCAGAACCGCCCCCCAGGAGCCCGCGGCCCATCTGCGGCACAGCTCGGGCGGCAACCTACGCGTCCGAGTCCTCGGAGCTGGAGTCGTCCTGGCTCTGCTCGGCCTTCCACCGCTTGTACCTGTCGATGAGCTCCGTCAGGTAGGACGTCTTCTTTGCATTGCGCAGTATGAATTTGTGCTTCAGCAGCTCCTTAGCCGTGGGTCTCTGGAAAGACACGGGAAACAGCATGAGGTCCCGTGCACTTTCAGCCTCTGCATCCAATCCCAGAGGAAGGGCTCACGCCTGAAAATGTCAGCGACCGCGCTGACACTTCAAAGTCAAAGATGGGTCACTCTGTACCCCTGGCTGGGACTCGCAGGCACAGTGTGGACATGACGTTCCCAATGGTGTCCTCGACATCCAATTAAAGCAAGAGAACTTCCCCCAAATAATCTGAACCACCCGAGAGCGCGTCTCCTCTCCCACTGTCACTCAGCTCTCGAAGGCAGACGCTGACGGAAGAACATGTTCTATGTTACTATTAACATTCTGTACTGTGTGGTGGGAACCCCCAAGCATCATAAAATAAAAACACTAAAAGAAACTGGAAGGGAGCCAGGAGAGACCCTGTCCTGCATTTCTGAAAGGCACCTGGCATGTCATCCACCCTCCCGCCTCCTTGCAACTGAGCTAAGGGCTTCGTCCACACCCCAGACCCACGAACGGACCAAGGGCTCCACCCTGCAGGATGGCACACCTGGTTACGGAAAAGAGCAAAGTTCCCAAGAAGCCCAGTGTGCCCGACCTGGACCGGACACCAGGAACACAAAACATCAGCGACTCGGGCTGTTTCCACTCCCTCCAAATTACTAAGGCCTTGTCCACAAGAGCCAGTGCTCTTTCAACCTGAAGGTGAGAAACCAGGTGGCCTCAGGTACCCCCAGCCCCAGTGGAGAACTCCAGACATCACAGGAGTGCTCAAAGCCACAGCTTCAGGTCCTTCTCCTCCAAGGGACGGGGGAGAGCCAGGGGGTGTGTGCTGACTAGAGGAGTGTTTAATGGAAGATATGCACACACGGACACGCTGTGTGGAGTGCTGTGCTGTGTCAGACCTACAACCACGATACAAAACCCAACACCACTGTGCACAGAACAACACGAACCAGCGTCACCTAGAGAGCCTAGGAAATGCTGTCCCCCATGTAATTCCTTCTCCAGAACCAGCACCAATGAAAAAACCACAATGCTCTTGTAAAATCATCAGCCTTCACTAATAAGAGTTCAGTGGCGATGGGGAGGCGGGATCCGGCTTAGCCTTCAACTAACTCCAGTGGAAAACTCAAAACAAGGACATGATGCTTCGTGAAACACAAAAATACACCGCTTTCAAAGAACCGCCCTAATTCTGAGAGAAAAATGAGGTAAAACTAGGTAGTCATTTCTGCTATGGGCTATTATTATCGATTAAATGTAAAAAGAGAAGGAAGGAAGAGGAGAAAGAGGTGCGTGGTTCCTTTTCACCTTATCTTCTGCTTCCCAGCACTGACTACTCAAGAGAGAACACACGGACTCTGAAGACCTATTACCATTACTTTTCAGGCTACCCTCTGCCATTACTAAAGGCAGCTTTATAGTTGACAGCCGGATCCTCCTCTCTAAATATTAAAAACTTGGGATTCCACCTATCGTATGAAGGAGAAATATTCCTCAGGCTCAAGGAGGGAGGCATGCGATGCTAGAATGTGAAAGAAAATAGATTTTTAATCCTTAAAAGATAAAATGGCTGTAAGAGCATATTTGCAATTCAAATAAATCAATCAAACTCATTTAGAAAAAGAAAAATGAAAAAAGAGAGAGAGAAATGCACGAGATCCAGCAGACAGCTGATAAGGGCTGAGAAGGCCAGTGACGGGGGACTGCCAGCAGACCCGGCGGGCCACGCACAGCTCGCCGAGGGATGCAGACTTACAAAGCTCGGCTCCTTGTTCAGACAGGCCTCCACGAACTCCTTGAGGGGTTTGCTGTAGTTCCCTTCCAGCGTCGGGGGGTTGTTCTTTGGAATCAGGAATAAAACCTTCATGGGATGCAGCTCGGAATGAGGGGGCTCCCCTTTCGCCAGTTCTATGGCTGTTATACCCAGCGACCAGATATCCGCCTGCAACAGCAAGAGCATCTTTAGAGACACAGAGCAGGAAGACATTCAAATAAACACACTTAGAAGAAGCAGCCTCTCAAGTTTCTGATAAAAATGTCTTTTCATAAGCCCTTGATAGAACTTCTACATAGGCAACAAGTGGAAAACCTGCTCCACAGAACGTCCTCCACGCCACACTGAAGACGCGGTGTGACCACTGGCAGGGCAGGTACTCTTGTATAGGAGGGGCTCAGGCAGAGTGCCCGAGTCAGGGGCACAGGTGCCAGATGAGTGGGGAGGAACAGGGGAAGGAAGACATGCGGCCAGCCACCCCTCCAGGTCAGATGGCAGCTCTACAAAGTCCTGTGGTGTTAGACCCAAGAGCTATCGTCTGAGCCTTGCTTCCTTCCTCATCTGTGAGAGGGGACGGGGAAGTGCATGCAATGTGCCAGGTTCCCACCACTGTCCAGCACTTGGAAAAATGCTTACCTCTGTTCAAACACGCACAGAGGTGAAAAACGCTGATACACAGCACCTCTACGCACCTATCACCTGAATCATTTTGCCATACAGGTTTCTGTCTGGTGCCATGGCGTATCTTGAAGTCAATCAGCCATCCTAACAATCCCCAATCCACAGTACTCCAGTGTGTCAACATTTAACTACAAACTGGCCTAAAATCAACAATACAGATAGTCCCTGACTTGCAATGATTTGCTTACGAAGGTTCAACATTATAATGGTGCAGAAGTGATTCACATTCGGGAAAAAAAAACCACACTTTGAATCTGGCTCTTTTCCTGGTTAGTGGCATGTCATGTAATTGTCTCTCATGAGCAGCAGTGCGAGTCAAGGCGTCCGGTCACTCCCACGATGCAGGGGAGAACCACCAGCACTCCAGAGCGTCCGGGGAACTGTGTTATATCCATGCATTTGCTACTCACTGTATTTTATATTTAAAATTTTATCCTGAAAGGGTCAATCTAGAAGAACTGGTGTTACAGTAATGTCTCCATTTTCCTTCACTCTACAACTCAGAATCCTTGGTTTACTTTGCATGTGTACTTTTTTTATACATTGGCAGAAAAGTGATTTACTTGAGTCCCTCAGCTGCAGGAGGGGAACTGGGGACACAGTGCCCACGGGCAGGGAGGCCCCCAAGCCTGTGCTATGGCTGGAGGGCCTAAGGAAGTGAGCTGCACAAGAGGAGGGGACGAGCTGGGGCACAGGTGGCCACTCTCCTGTAGCAGCGGTTCTCCACACGCGGCTCCGCCTGAAATCTCAGTGTGTGTCTGCCCCTGCCCCTGTCAGGTCTCCTTAGAACTGCTGCCACCAGCAAACTGGCCACCCCAGGCCACACAGATCCAGGGCTCTGCCCACATGGCCTCTGCATCTCCAAGCATCTCACAATGCAGTAACTGGAAAGCGGATGGTGGTCTCCGCGTCTGGCTGTCAGAGGGTGTCTGTGCGATTTCCCTCACAGGACTGAGGACTTGCTTTTGTGTGGCGCTGGATGATAAGCACACAGACAGCAAGCCTGCAAGAGGCCAGCCCCGCTCCCCAGTGCCAGTGTGCACCAACTGAAGCTAACTGGGGGAAACCCTTCCGCCCTACCCACACCCAGCCCAGGCACCATTCATCCTGGCCTCCCCAGGAGGGTAGCCAGGACAGCACTAGCAAGACAAAATGTGGGCCGTCCTCCCAGGAAGAAGCCAAGGGCCGCCCAGCTCCTCAGCGCTCCTCTGGATCCTCCTACACCCATGCAGGCACCAGGGTGTGGTCCTGAGCTCCTCACGCCCTTTGTCTTCACCCACCTTCTACTCCTGGCTGGGTTCAAAGCTGCCCCATACCCAGGACTTCTGCAGGGTCCTTTGGCAGGTCCTCCAAATACCCAACACCCTACTAACAAACCTGGAAAGCTGGACCAGCATCAAGAAATGCTGAAGACACTGGCAAATCCATCAAAAGCCATGAAAATATCCAAAGTTATTAAAACCCACTAATCTGACTTCTGTGAATCTAACCTAGATAAATGTCAGATCTGGAAGATGTATATGCCACCCAAACATTCAAGAGCAGCATTATTTACATTCGACCTTAGAAGAATGATTAAGTTGCTATGGCCCATTAACTTACTGAAGTATCACATGATATTCCAACAACACGGCATTTACAGAGAACCTTAACAAACATGACTGCATCTATCTATTACTACATTCAAGAAACGGCATCTGATTTAGAATGTGTTAAAATAAAATAAAGTCATGCGAAAAAGGGCACTCACCTTCCAAAGCAGAAAAAATGAGGCATAACGAGGAATCCATTTTTCTGCCATTTGGGAAATATAAGAAATCAGATACTAAGACACCACTGGTAGAGCAAACAGTGGTTTTTAATACAAGCCCAAGTCAAAAGCTACAAGGGTCGATGGATGCTCTGGAATATAGATATTAGTTGTGAACCGATCACTTCCTACATAGACCCTTCTAGGTAGCATGTTCCTGAATGACCACTCAGAATCACCTGTCCCTGAGGGTTGACGACTTTCTCCACATAACAGAGAGTGGGGAATGACACAGAACAACATCCAGGTCCTCACAACATCACACAATGTCCAATAAACAAGCTGGCTACAAATCTGAAGATACTTAACAATTTAAGTGATATTTTAAAATTATGCATAAAAAATAATTCTCAAAGGTACCCTAACCACCTCTCCATAATCAAGAAGAAAACCATCTGTAACTCCAAGTCACAGTTATAACTAAACTAGGCAAAAGAAAACGGATTTAACACAGCTACTTACATACTCAGATGCAACATTCAGGAACATGTTTATACTTGGGATCTAGAGGTGTGAAAATATTTACCAGCACTCGACAGCAACGTGTGCTTGACCTAAAGGTCTCAACAGTATACACACCAGAGTGGAACCTCCTAGCCCGCAGGCTTCCTCACCTGCAGGGCTCCTTGCTCCCACCCAGGACTGTGGGTGATTCCTGGCCCTGGGAGAGGGACCAGGGTGTAAGGCTCATTGTGGGAGTGTCGGTAGGGAAGAGGCAGGCTGCCTGCCTGTCCCCCACCCCCAGTCCCCCCTGGATAACCGACTGTCTGCACTCAGCTTGAATAACATTATTTCTTCCATTATCACATCACCCGTTTCCATTTTTCACCACAATGAGATTGCAAACGGTTATTTCAGAGATGCCTGGATGGTGGAATAACTTGGCCTGGGTGGCAGATCTACAGATATTCTTCCTTTCTTTCCATTTCATTTTTCAGAATTTTCCAGGTCATCAAAAAGAATACACTCGTGCTGCTTCTGAGACCAAAACCGGGAAAAGCTGTTTACAGGGGACTGCTGACCCCAGCCTCGGTGTCTCCAGGACGCTGTTGCAGTCCCCACAGGCCAGGGTCTCTGCCCAGCCCCTCCACCCTCTTCAAGGCATCCACAGCCCAAGCACAAGGACTCCCCTTCCCAGAGTGCCATCCCCTTGCCTCGGAGGGAAGGGGTGCCCATGTGAGGCCATCCTCCGCTCCCCGACTTCTCTCCTGGGCTGCTGCTTACCTGGAGGAGCAGGGCACCCCCAGCACCCAGCCCTGGACAACCACAGTGCAGCAGCTGACTGACCCCACAGAGGATGCAGAGAAGGCCTGTGAGCAGGGAGGGGCAGCATCCTCACCAAGTTCAACTACTTACTAACAGACCATCCCAACAATCTTAAAAAGAAAAAAACATTAAATTTCCTTTGCCTTAGACCAAGGCCCCTCTGTGGGAAACAGTTCTCTCGTTCAGCACTGTCTCCAAGATATGGGGACAGTTGGAAACCAGCAAAGCTTACGTAATCCCTTTTAAAAATATTAGTAATAATGAAGGCTATTAAGGCCAATGAGCAGTCAGGACTGTGCAAAGATTAGGAACTGAGTCTGGCGGGAGGCTGAAGCAGGACGATCTCAAGTTCAAAGCCAGCCTCAGCAACAGTGAGTGCTAAGCAACTCAGTGAGACCCTATCTCTAAATAAAATATAAAATAGGGCTGAGGATATGGCTCAGAGGACGAGTGCCCCCGAGTTCAATCCCTGGTAACAAAAAAAAAAAAAAGACTGGCATAAGAGAAGCTGTGTGTGTAGACACTTTTGAGAGCAACCCAACAGCCCAAATGACAAGGGTCACAGCCCCTGCAAGAGGTTATTGTGTAAATGAGATTCTAGGTCTAGACGTCTTCAGGAAGCCGAGGTGCACATCCTTCCCGTTCAGCAAGGGGAAGATGCCGTGGGGCGGTGCGTGCCTTCCTCTCCAGACCCCCGGCCTCTGACATCAGCATGTGCACCTAAGAGGAAGCTGGGGGCTGCATGTGCTTGCAACCACCAGAACAGAAGCCTGGGATTTCTTTCTGGAGAAAGACTCTCTGCGCCTGTGATGCTGATCCAGCCCAGAGATGCTTCCAGGTACCCACAAGGATGCATGGAAGGGGCACTGGAAAGGGGGAGGGAGTAAGCGTCAGGAGGCCTCAGCTACAGCCGCGTACCTTAGGAGCCCTGCTACCTGGCAGGTCCACCAGGCCCCAGGCCCAGCAGGACAGCCACAGAGCCACAGGCAAGCTTGCAGCAGCCTGTATAGGACAAGAGCTGTTGGCACAGAGGCACCCGAGGCTGGGGGAAGGGTCCCCCAACGCCCATCCCTGATATCTGAACACTAAGACACTGACATCACCCTAATCTGCACTTGGACACCTGAGCCCACAAACCTGAAAGTTCAAAAGTTTTAAGAGTTGACTGGAGCTGGGCAGGGTGGCACACGCCTGTAATCTTAGTGACTTGGGAGGTTGCTGAGGCAGAAGGATCACAAGTTCGAGGCCAGTCTGGGCAATTTAGGGAGACTATGTCTCAAAATAAAAAGGGCTGGAGATGTGGCTAGGTGGTGGAGCACTTGCCTGGCACGTGTGGAGCCCTGGGTTTAATCCCCAGTACCACAAAAATGAAAGGGAAGGAGGCAAAGGGCGGGAAGAACAGGAGAGACCAGGAGAAGATAACCTGGCCGGTAAGAGGAGCTGGGAGAGGCGGTGGCACTTTGTGCTGATGAGGAGACTGCAGTAAGGGTCCTCACTGAGAGCCAAATACGTAGGAAGAATCCGTAGCACCACTGCAAGATGCTCTCTCCCTATCCTGCCTGGGATGCCTGGGGCCTGTCTCCACTCCTTTCTCTACAGGCCCTGGGAAGACTGGACAGGGCTCTGAGCAGGCCCTGTCCCTCAGCCTCTCTGCAGGGCTTCAGCCCCGGCCAGTGCAGAGTCCCTTCCTCTCTGCACACAAGCCCACCCTCCACTGCTCGCTACCTCACCACAGTGACCGTGGCTGGATGAACAGACAACAAAGGTGCTCAAGGGTGCCCAGGAGACAGGAGAACACGGGTTCAGCGGAGGTCAGAGACGCAGAGCTACGGTGGGGAACGCTGCAAGGCTGCAGGCCCGAGGGGAGAGACCTGGCACCCCACAAGGACAAATCCCTGTCTCTCACCTTCGAGTCGTAAGCTGACTGTTTAATGACCTCGGGCGCCATCCAGAAGGGGGTGCCCACGAAGGTGTTCCGCTTTATCTGGGTATCTGTCAGCTGGCCCGCCACTCCGAAGTCGGCCAGCTTCACCTCTCCATGCTCCGACAGCAGAACATTGGCGGCTGCAAGAGAAAACCAAGGCAGGCGTCTGACACGCAACGCTCCACTCACGGCCACCTGGTGGCACGCGATCTCTCCCCAGCCAGCTGGCGTGCCTACAGGTAGGCCCAGGGGGCTGTGCATCTCTCCAGACCCCTGGGCCAGCCCCGTCCAGGCAGGCCGAAGGCTCAGAGCAGCCTCCCCAGAGCAGAGAAGTGCAGCTGAGCCCACCACCTCAGGCGTTTCCAAGCACCAAGAAGGAGACGGCCCTTACCTTTGATGTCTCTGTGGATTTTCTTCTCTGAGTGAAGATAATCAAGTCCTTTCAGAATTTCTCTTAATATGGTGGCAATCTGAGTTTCATCTAAAGGGCCAGGTTCTAACTAAGAAAAAAGGATTATCACAGTTGCTTAATCGGAGACAAGAGAGAAGGCCCGTGTTAAATGGACAAGGGTAATTAAAACTGAAAAATATATTCACTTAAAGCAGACATTTTGCCTACACAATTAAAATCTATTAAAGGATCCTTTAAAAGAGCATAGAACTAGAAAAAATGACTTTACTGAATGAAGTAGGGGCTGATGAGAAAGGCCGGGTCACCAAGCTGGCCTGTGACTTAGGGCTATTCTTCTGGCCCACAGTGGTGGGGGGTCACGGGCAGGGTCCCACAGCCTGGGGACAAAAGCCCAGGAACTTACATGGCACCAGGATCTGCTCTAATGAACTTGGTTATTTTTCCTAAAAGGCTCATCCTTGCAACCAAAAGCAACCGGCAGAAAAAGGAGGCCTGGAGCCCACCCCTCCTGAGACCACTCCTGTACCAGAACGCCTTAGATATGAGCTGGGAGGCCCAGCCTTGGGGATAGAGCTCAAAGAGCTCAATTCTTCAAGATCTGGCATAAATGCATGTTATCAAATAAAAAATTACTACTGCCTCTGCAGACTTTTAGTCCTACTCAAAAAGTGTTCACTCCTTAATATCCATTCTTGTAGAAAGACATAAAGAAGCAACGTCACGTGTGCATGGCCCATTTATAAGGAAGTCAGGTCAAAGAGCTCAGGTCAGGTAGCGTGTCCACCATCACTTACAAAGCAGGGACTCAGTTACAGCTCCCAATTACTTAAATGCCACCACCCAAACAACCTGACGCTCCCTAATGGCCTAACAGGAGTGGTTGAGGGGCTGGAGGGGCAGAGGTCTAGAGAGCTGGACCCAATTCCCCCCCCACAAGCCCTCCGTCGAGCTTTCCAACTCGACCCAAGCTTGCGCACCTCGCCACCCGCCAAACAGCCCCTGGTGATCACCAAGTTTCCACCAAAGGGAATGAAAGCCACAATGCTCCTGGCGAGTCCCAGGCCCTCAGTGGATGTCCTCTGTGACCCCACGAAGGGTTTGTGGGCTACTGTGGGTGCACCGCCCCTAGTCACGGCACGGCAGCCCCTTCCGCCTGGCACGGCCTTCTGGTTATCTCCCCAGCCCCGGGGCCGATGCTGCGTCCCCAGGTCGGGGGTTCTCAGGGCTGCCCCCCACACACACACACATACACACAGGCCCTGCAGTCTGGCCTGTCTGGCAGCCGGGCACGGCCGGGTCAATCCACTCCTGGCTTTCTGCCATTCAGAACACAGGTGAAGAGGAGGCTGGTGGCTTCCAGTTAGCCTTCATTTTATTTCTGCTCAGAGAAGGTGGCACTGCTTATGTCCACTAGCCTGCCAGGAACTGCCACCAACTCACTCAGACTGTCGGCACGACACGCACTTCGCTCCACAGAACCTGATTTTCTCCAAAGTTATTTGACCAAAAGTTGCATTTTCAAGAAATTAACAAAGACCTTGAGGTAGAACCACGCCTCATGGCCAGTCTTTCCTCCTTACTACTTAGTGTTCGCAGAATTTATGAATTTTTATTTTCCAGATGAGGAGAACGTAAAAAGTCTCTCATCAGCTAAGGGAAGAAAGGAGAAGACAGATGCTGTATTTTGCTCCTTTCTCAACAGCAGGACACGGAGGGAACCCAAGCAGGACACCACGGTCCAGGTCTACTTCTCCTCCAGTAAGACCTCGCCCCTGCCCTCCTCCCATCAGTCACTGGCCAGAAGGGGCAGAACGGCCCAGTGCTGGTACCACGGGAGGTCAGCCAAGAGCCAAGGACACGAGAGGGAGAGGGAGCAGCTGGCCACGAGCCCGCCCCAGGCCCGCCTCCCCCCTTCACCCTGATTCCACCCTTCACGGGGCTCAGGGAGAGGGCACCAGATGCCTTCTATTAATTCAGGGGTAAATCCTTCTTGGCCTCCACATGTCTATTTTAGGTGTCAACGTGGCAGGGCTGAGGGACGCAGAGACAGGTGAAGCATGACCCTGCAGTGTCTGTGGGGCACTTCCAGAGGACCAGCAGGCCCTGGAATGGGCCTAAGGGCAGTCCACCCTCATCCAGTCCTGGGTGGGGATGATCCAACGGGCTGAGGCCCCAAGAAACGAAAAGGCAGAGGGCAGGCAAAGTCCCCTTTCTTCTCCTGCCCTGGGACTCCAGAGCTCCAGGTGCTCGGCCTGTGGACTTAGACTGGGCCACACCGACCCCCGGGTCCCCAGCAGGCAGGCGGCCTGTGGTGGACTGCTCAGCTCAGCAGCCGCACGGCATGCCCCTGGCAAGCCCCTCACATCCACCTCCCGCTGCCTCGGACCCGAATTGACTGGCACACTGTCAAATCCTCCCCGAAGTCACTCAGGGCTCCACAGCCCAGAGTTCCCGTGAGTGGTCGGACCAGGCTGAGCCGAGGTCTCCGAGTCTCGCACCAGCACTCTCCACTGCCGTGCAGTCTTCGCAAGACACATCGGCACTCTATCAGTAGGAGCACTGGGAGCTTTTCAAGGAAGAAGTAATAACAAAGACTGCCAGGGAAGAAACTGGACTCCGTCCCATCTTTAGGTGACTCCTAACTCCCCTCCCTCCACGTGTCCTCCCCTCTTCCTCCTCCCTGAGGACCATCAGCCCGGCACACAGGCACCCAACTCAAAGCACACTCCCAGGCCGTGCAGCAATGTGTGGCTTGTGACTCAGTTCTCAACACAGAACAGATGTGACATGTGCCCCCACCCCCACCCCAAACACTGGCAGCAGGAGAAGACAGAGGCCACAGCGAGAGAGACGGCCATCTGTCCCTTGTGGGAGACCCTCTTCTGCAGCCACGGTGGCAGCAGCTTGGCCTAAACGTTACTGAACATGCCATCTTATTCTTCCAAAATCATGTTGTATGTTCATTTTTAAGTTTGTCAAAAATCTCTGCCTGATTAAGTGAGCAATTGACGTAGCAAAATTCCTTTTTAATTAGATTCCCAGGCTGTCCTTCGGATTTCTGGCAATACTGGCTGATCTTTTAATCAGCTGAAACCTCTCCATCCCGGCCTCCTGATCCTCACGCAACCCCCGCCCTCCCTCTGCCTGCTCTGCCTTGAACAACCCTGCACACACCTGGCTGCTCCCCTCGACCACGTGCCACAAGAGCCACGTGTGCTGCTCTGTCCCCTGCAGGGACTCCAGTGGCTAGCTCAGCACCGACACACAACAATATTTCCTGAACAAAAATATTGTTCGTCCACAGAGCTACAAAAATCCACACCCTGCGCAGCTGGAACGCCTTGAACTGAACTGCGGAGTACACAAGACACTCTCCTAAGTCGCAGCACCTGGGGGCAGCTGGGACTTCTGAGGTCGTCACAAAGTCACTTCAAAGTCATATTTCAAAGAATACAATGCTTCTTCAGAGTGATCCTGGGGACTCTTACAAACATTTAATTTCAATTATTATTTATCTCTTAAATAAAAAAAAAATCAACACACTGAGCACTTTCAAAATAAAATATGATAATTTTATATTCTTAGCTCTTAATTACTGAGCTATGCTGTCTTCTTTATTCTTCACACTGCTTCCTGGGTTTTTTTTTTTTTTTTAAAGTCAAAAAAGATACAGCGGGCTGGGAGGATCAGTGGCAGAACACTTGCCCAGCATGCACAGAGCCCTGGGTTCAATCCCAGCAGGCCAAAAAATACAAAGCACCACCAGGAAGAGGAGGACTCTGAGGGACACACCCCTGCATCAGCACTGATAACCTTCACCAGTCAAGAAGACCCCTGTGCTCTGACAACAGAACTGGGCACCCATCTGCACAACGACACCTGGGCACTTTACAGATCTGGGTTGATCTCAACTAGCCTTTCCAGCTGTGTCTGGCTCGTGGGGCCCAAGATGTGCTGGTACCCCAGGATCGGGAGATCATGGTTTGCCGGCTGGTTTGGAGGCCTGCCCTCTGTACCTGGGGCAAAGCTGCATCACTTTCTGGAGCCTATGAGAGCCTGCAGAATGGAGGGGGAGGATCACTCTTTCAGTACTCAGTCCTGACACTTGTTGTGAGCACCTTGCAGGGGCCATGAGAAGGAGGAGGGACGTCACACCATTCATCTCACACCTGCTCCAAAGACACCCATGCTCCCCACAAGGGAAGACCCCAGTCATTCTCTGACCCAAATCCCAACCCAGAATCTGCCTCCACTAGCAACCTTAATTCCAGGAAGGAATGCTCCCCCAAATCCACCATCAGAATCGAAGGGTGATTCTGGGTGAAAGAGGGTGCAACGTGGCATGGCCTGGGTAACCTGCAAGACCACCACAGCACAGAAAAGGACAGCACAGGGCACACTGTGTGCACCAGATCCCCCTCATGCTGATAGCAGCAAAAACAGGGGCCATTCTCCTGTCAGGCAAAACTGCCCAACTCCGAGGTGACTGACCAGCCTGTCTGAGGGCTGAGGCTCACACTCACCTAAAAGCCCGGCTTGGGGGCCGGGGGGAGGGGGTGCATTTGACTGCTAAACAGTGTTAGTTCCTTTTAAAAAGCAATGTTTTTTGCATATCTTACATTTCAAGAGTGAGCTAAGCCAGGCCGGGCTTGTCAGGACTGGGATCTGGGAGCTCTCCGCCAACACCTGCATGGAGCCACGCTGGACAGAACCAGCAAAGCACCTTCCTCCCGCTTCCCGAGGGCTGTGTGCGCTCGCGGGCAAGTCCAGAGGGGAAAGGCCGCTGGGCCCGCCTGCTCCGTCCAGCAGCACGTCGGGCATGCTGGCAAGGGACAAAAGTGGACAGGTGTGCCACTCCTGCCTGGCTGGACCGGACATCTGATGCCATTCCTCAACAATCACACCCCTCCCTGGCTTCCAAGATGACGATGTGACGCGCTTACTTGGAGCAAAGTTACCATCCGAATTATGAAGCTGCCACGGTTATCAGCTCCACAAAGCTAACAAACTTGTTCTGAAATACTTTAACCAGCTGTCTCAGGTAAGATGATTCCAGGCAAAGTGCTTCACTGCTTCTATGAATGAATTCATTGGTTCCCCAGGTGATTTCAAAAGCAAACCTATAGTTTTCAGTAAACTATAAAAAGCAAGCAGCAAAAATAAGTAAGGAATAGCCTGGTTCCTTTTTCATGCAACTTTAAAAAGGGGAAATGAAATGGATACAGAATTATCTCCAAAACCAGGACAGTAAGAAAAGGTCTGGGGCCTGTCACACCAGCGCCATACTTACTAGATCCAGTGCAGAGCCTCCGCCAAGGTATTCCATTATTATCCACAATTTAGTATCCTACACAGAAACAAAAAAGGAAGAAGTTACTTTAAAAATAAAGCCAGAAAAAATATTTTAAATATTTGGAAAGATTGTTTTCACTGTTATTCAGGATCCAGAAAGTTTTATAAACACATAGCAACAAGGAAGCATGTCTAGGTGAGGCCGGGCACCCATCCCAGCGTGCAGGAAGCCGCCCACACCCTGCAGGGCAGCGGCCATCCCCGGGACCCTGCCACAGCTCATGTAGGGAGTGTGTTCCAGACCTCCAGACCAGACCCCAGGCCCCCTTCAGGACTGCACTGTGCCCAGCCCTCAGAACGTACCAGAGGTCCCTCCCCAGTCCCCACATGAGTGTCACCACAAAGACTCGGAAGAGCCTTTCTAGACCGAGTCCCAGTTTCCCAGCCTTTTTGCTCTTGCAGTCTCCCTCTCCACCTGTAGGTCCGTCGTCCACTTCAGACTTATTTTTCTATATTTTCCACTTCACAGGGAACTAAAAAGTGCCTGGTGCTCTGAAGCTCAGGAAAGGCCGACTGCAGTCCCCTTCGCTCCTCGGGAAAGGTGACCTACATTGCCGGCCTTCCCCTGTTAGGAGGCACTGAGGCACACTCTGCATTTGTGAAAGAAATTCCTTTTTCAACTTAAACTACATCCTGCCATCTGGAGTTTTCTAAGATAGTCCGACAGCCCAATGCAGAATACGTGGTCAAGCTTTTCATGCCCCAGATCACTGAAGAATGAGTGCAAGCTCCGTCTTGCTGGGGTAGGGCAGAGCCTCGAATGAGGTGCCTGAGTCCCTGTGATGGGGACGGACACGGCACGCACTCAACAGCCATCAGTCCTAGATGCCTACTTGGAAGGGGCAGCTGAGAGTAGGGCTTACCATTCCATGCCCCATGATGTCTCAGTGCTCATTCTAGAAAATGTCCCGTCCCAACATTCCTTTCATTTCCTGAGTACACTTGCTTAAAGATCTCGATTAACTGGCTCATGGCACTGCTTTCTCTAGGCATTTCAGAAATGTCCTATCTGATGGTCAGAAACACACTAGTTCAGGGAAGATGACACAGGAAACCTACGTTTTCTCTAAGAGGCTTTGGAACTTTCAATTTCTGTTCCCACTCCCTTTTGTTTGGCTTCTGCTTGACTCAGCTCCCATCCCTTTTATTATCTGAGCATTAAATATGCTAACAGCAAGATAAGCTCTGGGTAGGGAGGCCAAGTCCCCTGGCAGCCTCTCCCCTTTGCAGCTAGTTGTGCAAGGACACACTGGGAAGCAATATTTCAAAGACTTGGGGAAGGTCACAATGCTGCTTCCTGAAACAGCAATAGCAGTGGCCACACCCTCATCACTTCCACTGGACACTCCCAAGATCCACCCTTCTCAGAGAATGTGCTGCTGCTCTCTTCCAGCCTCTACCTAACAAGGGAGGTAACTACCTACCCAGGGATTTCCCCTCAAGGAAGCCCCAGCAGGGAGCTCTGACCTATTTTTCCATCATCCTAAATTTGGGGGATTTCCCCCTCTCTGCAATCGTAGGCAGCAGAGGCAACTGACCGCCCAGCCCAAAGGCCAAAGCCCGCCCTCCCTCCTGGAGAGGGCTGTGGAGAGCCCAGGCTTGTCTTTTACAGCCAGCTCCTTCTGGGTAGCAAAGAGGCGGGGGATGCTACCCAAACACCAGGCCCACCAGCTTCCAGGGAACTTAGGAAACACCTTAAGTCCTAGTTCAGGTCACAGCCTCCCGTGACTAATGTACTTCTGCTTCTGGGTCCCCACTCCCACCGCACCTGCTGAGGCATGGGATGGTAAGTCCTCCTCTCAGCTGAACTTGGGTGTGCACACTACTGCAGCCACTCAAAGTCACCCGGGAAACGGCCACGGCTGGGGGCTCTCAGGTCAGTCCCCAAGGCTCCATGGACACCAACTGAAGGACAAAACAGCTAACAAACAAGGAGAGTGACAGGTGGACGAGGACCTGGAGCACTGCTCACCCTCCCCGATAACCATTTTCACCCCCAAACCCTAAAGCAAGAACCCTCAGAAGGGATGCAAGTCACCCCTCAAGGTCTGGGGTGCTGGTGTGGGGGGGTGATGGGTTCCCAGACCCCGTGGACACCAAATCTGCCAATGTTGGAGTTCATAAAATGACTGTCTGCATACAACCTACTCACATCCGCAACCACGTGCTCTAAACCACCTCTAGACGGCCAGCATGCCTAACACGTCGCACGTGTGACGCAGGTAGCCGTCATGTGGCTCTGTTTAGAAAACAAGGTCAAGGAAGAGTCTGCACGTGTTCAGTACTGACACAGTTTTCTTTCCCTGAGAATTTCTGATCCAGACTTGTCTCTACAGATGGGGAACTCAAGGATACAGAAGGCTGACTCAGCTGTCCACCAGTTTTGCTTTCTGAGGTTTTTGCTACCAACAGTCAATTAAGGTACAAAAATGTGTCTTGAATCTTCAAGAGACAAAGACCCTCGTCACATGACTTTCATTACAGCATACTGTTATAACTATTTATCATCATATTGCTGGTTTCTTACTGTGCCACAGTCTGATTTTACCACACACATGTATGCACTGCACACACAGGGCTCAGCACCACCCACGGCCTCTCCCCAGGACCAGGGGACTACTGTCCACTGCCATTCTTGCTAGAGGACTATGGCAGACTCTCCTGGACACATTGGGCAAGCTCCAGATCCCTCATCCATAAAAAAAAAAAAAAAAAAGTAGACACTTCAAGTCTCACAGTCCAAGAGACAATAAAATGAGATAACCAAGTGAAAGTTCAAGATACTAAAATACAGAGCGTCACGAGCTTTATCACTGTCCTACCCATAAATGCCTTGAAATAACTGGCCCAATTAACAGAACTCACTAGTTTCTGAGCAAAATGAAACCTGGACCAATGGTTCATCGGCCTTCTACCCTGGAAGCCTGGGGCCAGAGGGCCTGAAAGCAGGGCCTGGCCTGGCCTGGCCTGCCCAGCAAAGGACCCAGGAAGACCACTGCCCTCCAACCTACAGAGCATGGCTCACTCTCCAGGAAGAAATATGAGCAGGTGTTCAAGGAAAAGCAATCTGAACCAGAGTAATCTTATTCTTTAAGTCAACCTCAAACAATATAAATTATGAATGACCTCATGATATAATTTTCTCATAAGGGAAATAAATATTTAATAAGTAAATTCAGGAGTCAATATTTTGGAAAGGTAACAAAGTACATACAGTGAGAAGGTTCCCTCCCATCCCTGCCCCCAGATGTCTGGACATATGCCCACAAGTTGCCCGATCCACAGACAAGCAAATTCCTATAAAATCTTTCTCCTCTTTTACCCAAACGGTAACAGTCAGACACATGTGGCACGCTTTTGCTTTTACTAAAATTTTCCTAGCATGCCCTGGAAACCCACCTAGGGCTTGCTTTGTCTTGCCATAACCAGTCCAGGCTCTGGGGACATTAGGTGTTTAGGAGCCAGGTGTCCAAGAAGAACCTCACACATCTGTCATTCTGCCATCAGAACCGAGGGGTCAGGGATCCATCAGAACTTTAACAGATGCATTCTCGTCCTTTGCAGAGACAGTTATTTCCAGTTTTGTTGTTATTTTATGAGCTGAACTGCTGCCCCCCCCCCCACCACCACCACCAGACTCACAGTGTGAGGCCCCTAACCTTCAGTACTTCAACAGGACTGGATGAGGAGACAGTGTCTTCAAAGAGGTAATTAAGTCCCAAGGACACTATCAGGCTGGGTCCTAATCCAATATGGCTGGTGGCTGGTAAAGACTGCAGATTAGGACACACAGGATTTTTTCTTTTCTTTCTTTTTTGCAATGCTGAGGCTTGAACCCAGGACCTACCACATGACAGGCAAGTGCTCTACTGCTGAGCTACTTCCTCAGCCCCAAGACACATGATCACAAGGACTGAAGACCATGTGAAGACAAGACAGCCACCTATAAGCCAAGGAGATAAGGCTCCCAGAAACAACCGCACTGTGGCCTGGATTTCCAGTCTCCAGAGGATGAAGACAACAGATCTCTGTAAAAGCCACCCTGTCTGGCTTCGGAACCGGAGGTGGTAGTTGGGGGAATGTGGTATTCACACACACACACACACACACACACACACACACACACACCAACCACCTCAGAGATGGGGCCCAGCTGTAAACAGCGTTCACTTTTGTTTTACACACAGTATATACACATCGCCTGAAGGTGATTTTACAATGACTTCAGTGGACGTGAATTTTGACTGTGACCCATTGATTCCCCAAGTAGAATTTTCCACTTGTAGCATCAGATAGGTGCTCAAAACTTTCAGATTGTGGGGCACCTCCAATTTCAGATTAGATACTCAACGTGTGCTTGGCTGTGGCAACCCTAGTAAACTAAAGGTGGTCATCAATCCGTAAGTAAAATTTACCATCTCTTCTTACAAGGTTAGACCTCTTCTTATATTGAAGTCAGGTATATACTCTTTCTTGCAAACACTTTATACATTTTGTCCATTTTCCTACTGGGCTGCTGACCTTCCTTTAGAGAAACCAGCGTTCTGTATCATGAGTCACCAACACAGCCTTTTCCCATTTGTCTTTAGCTTTTGCTTTTTGGCAGTTCTGCCTTGCAGAATTAGCTTAATGCAGATATGATGACATCAACAGTGACACCATTCACAGGAAAGCTTGCCTTGAACTGTTTGCAAGCACTTTCTAAGTAATCCAGAATTGGTGACTAAAGGCTCAGGCTCTCCACATTGACCTTTGTGAGGCATGGCAGGTATCAGGTACCTCCAGAAAAGTTAAGAAAATACAAGGCAGCAAGAGAGATTCCCCACTGTTAACAAGGAAAGACTTTTAAAGCAAGAATTAGAAAACAATGCTCTGCTTTGCATCTGCACTGCATTCGAAGCCGTTTTTGCAGCTGTGACCAAAAGACCTACCTAGGACAATCTTGGAGGTGGAAACGTTTATTTGGAGCTCAGTTTCAGAGGTCTTGGTCACAAGCAGCTAACTTCTTTGCCCTGGGCCCAAGGTGAGGCAGAACATGATGGTGGAAGGATGGGGTGGAGGAAAGACAAGGCAATCAGGAAGCAGAGCTCCACTCACCCAGATACAGGCCCCAAAGGACGCCCCCAGGGACCTACCACCCCCAGCCATACCCTACCTGTCCACAGTCACCACCCAGTTAATCCCTGATTAGGTTAAAACTCTCATAACCCAATCATCTGGCCACTAAACTTTCTTCCACTGTCTCACCCGTGAGCTTTGGGGGTCATGTGACATCTAACCTATACCAGCCCCTTATCGGCTTCTGGGTCACCAGCCCACCCATGTCAGAGAAGTCCTCAGCCTCCTGTAGCCTCAGTTACCTCCTTTGTTCATGGGACCCAAGAGCATCCAGCTCAGAGGGTGACAGGGAAAGTCAGGCAGAGCCTGGTGTACAAGCTGTGCCCATACAGTTACCTACCATATACTAACTCAGGAGTGTCCCCTGTCTGGACCCCAGCCCACAGGGGACTGTGACCTTAACAGAAGAAGAACACACCCTCTCTCCAAACCTCCCTCGCTTCTCCCTGCAGCCTGTAGTTAGTGCAGAATGCGGGTCCTGACCTCCAAGGGTTCTTCCACTGTTCTTCCGTCTCAAGGCTGCTGGGATTTCTTACATGATTAGCTAAACACATCATATGGACTCCGCACACGTAAAATGAATTAAGACCTAGACTCTGACTTTAAGGAGATTTTGATAACTGAAAAGTGGGCTAAAGAACTTCAATGGTGGACGCAGAGAACAGCGGGCTCAGGAAGGCCCGGTGATCCAAGTGAGACACCAACATGCTCAAGGAATAGAAGAGGCACCAAGTCGTCCTGTGAAGGGCTCAGATCAGCCAGCTTGGGTCCGGGGTAACAGGTGGATGTGTTCTACAGACACAAAGCAAGCGCATTCAGCGAAAGTACTCAGGAACAAGATGGACACCCGGGGGTACTGAGAACTGATGTGACTCCATTTTTGAAAACAGCTTCTACCTCAAGGCCTGTCCAGAGGAAGGGGACGTGACCCTTGTCCTTGGAAAAACCCACAGAGCACTCCTAGGCACGTACCCACCCTGCTGAGTTGTTTGTCTGCAAATAACAGGAGAGGGTCTGTGGCACCAGGTATCCCTGACTCAGGCTAGGTGAGGACCCATAGTAACGCCCTGGCAACCATCAATCAGCATGAGACAGGGAAAATACCTGGGACGCCAGGTGACCCTCCCAGTAGTTTATGGTGGTTGATAACATGTTGGGAAACCATGTAGTTTAGCACGTACACCCCTCATGGCCTAAACCAATCAGTTCAAAGGAATACCCCTTTTGTACTAACCAATCACCCCGACCCCACTTGTTCCTGCCAGTGAATGTGCTAATCAATGTTAAAAGTTGTTGTTTGATTTTCCTGCGGTATGGAATGATTTGCTGTGTGATGTTGCGATGCATCGAGTATCCCCCAAAACCTATAAAATCTCACTGAACAAAGGACTGGGAGTCACTTCCTGGGACCACTGCAGCGGAAACAGTGGTGAGTCCAGGCTGGAGCTTGCAATAAAGACTCTTGTGTGATTGCATCAGCTTGGCTCCTGGAGGTCTATTGGGGTCCCACGAGTCTGGCATTACAGGACCAGCTGAGGAGGTGAAAGCTCATTCCGGAAGCAGTGGATAGTCTCCAGACCTTTGCCAATGCAATAAACCATCAGCCCCTGCAGCATGGCGGAGTGAATGGAGAGAAGGGGGGAAGGAAGATCCACCCAAAATCAAAGCAGAGACCAGACACTCCGTAGGCGGCACCAAGGAGCTTTCCCCAGGGCTGGATGGGAAAGCAGGAGCCACGGCTGTTTCAGGATTCTGGGTCCAAGGACATACACACAGAAGGACCAGAGGAAGACACAGGGTGGGCGGGAAGAGAACTGTCTCCTCATCTGCATCTCTGCCACACGACGTGCGCTCTGGGAGAAGAGCCAGGCAGCAGCTGGAACAAGGTTCCCGAAGCTCAGGGGAGGCTGACTGAGACTGGCGAGAGGGAGTCGCTGTTCACAGGAGAAACGAGGTGAGCTCACGGTTCCATGAAGATGGCGGAGGTTCCGCAGATGCAAAGGCCTTATCTGACCCAAAGCAGCTGCCTCTGGGAAATGAGGTGCTGTGAATTCCCTCCCAAGAGGAACAACCCCTCCTCCAGGGAGCTTAGGTCCAGGGGAGACCAGAAGGCCGCCTGTACACACAAACACCACCGCACACTCTCTAACCTCGCTTTTCTAGAAACCCATTTGTCCTCCCTAAAAAAAAAAAAAAAAAACAACTGTGTGTTGCTGAGACTCTCCCCCACCCTCCCTACGAAGTTGAAAACACAAATCTGTAACTGGTCGTTTAGAAAGCCAGGCTTCTCTTCGATGGCTCCTACGTGCATATGCTCGAGCCCTTTCTCCTGTTAACATATCCTGCGTGAGTTTCATTCCCAGGACAGAACCCAAACAAACAGAGGGAGTTTTTCCCTCCGTGACAAGTGATATGTACAACTCGGGGGGAAGATTAACTGAAGGGGTGCAATGAACCTACGCAAGCCACCAGGTGAAGAAGAGTACTTAATTCCCTTGTTAACAATAGAACCACACACGAAAGGTTCCCGCCTTGGCGAGGGCAAAGACAAAAGGCAAACCCAGGATATAAAGGATGGAGCAAGACTTGTTACTAGAAACCAGGGAGAAGAACCTGGGGTTAGTTAGAAAGCAATGCTCTCCCTAGAAAGAAAGCACGGGGTTTTATTCAAAGAGCCTCCACATATTCACAAAGGGAAGCCCACGTAAGGGTAGCCACATTTCTGGGCATGCTCAGCTAAAGGCCATAGAGCACCTGTCCCAAAAGGAAAGACAACAGACAAGAACACTTCTGGGCATGCTAGATTCAATATTATAATGAAACAAGTTTATTCTAGGTCCCTAAAAGAATGAGTCAGAGCCAGGTACAGTGGCACACACCTGTAATCCCAGCAACCCAGGAGGCTGAGGCAGGATCACAAGTTTGAGGCCAGCCTCAGAAACTTAGACCCCCAGCAATTCAGCAAGACCTTGTCTCAAAAAAACAAGAAGAGCTGGGGATTTGGCTCATGGCATGACAAAACACTCCTGGTTCAATCCCTAATACCCCAATATCAAAAAGAAAAAGGGGGCTAGGAGTATGAAACATAGTGGCTCAGTGACTTTGTCTGGTTCTTCCCGAGTTTTTCCAAAAACTTTCAGGTGAAACAAAATGAAAGGACACTTTTAAAGTTTGTTAATCTGGGAGTGGGCCCCTAAAGGTTCCTGCCTGGTTTATCAGGTAACAATAAGATGACCTTAAAATCGCAAGACAGCATTAACTCTCTCTGGTCACTTTTCCACTTACTGCCCTAGTTCTAAGCTGCCTTCTAAACTTCCACATCATCTCCACCACACAACTGGGGAAGGGGCGCATGCGTGCAGGACAGGCAGGACAGGGAGACAGACACACACACACACACACACACACACACACACACACACACACACACAGCAGTTATTAGAAACCAGCCAACAACACAGACTGTGCACATTTCCTAGGAAAACCAGGATTGGAGTGAGGAAGCGCTCCCGTCCTTGGAGTTCCTGAATACACGTGTGCTGGGGACAGTGGCTCCAATAGGAGCAGGCCCAAAAACTGAGAAACAGAGACCTGCATTCTGTCACCACTGTCTGGCTTCCCCCAAGAGGCCTGACCTGATGCAGCGGGGGTAGGGGTGGGGGTGGGGGAGGGGGTGTCCAGGTGCACAGGGTGGGTGCAGTGCAGAGCACCTGGGACTTGCTTGGCTGGGACACAGGAGGAAGTCTGGGCCGTTCTGTGCCCTGAGACACCAGGCACCGTGCTAGATGCCTCCTTTGCGTAAGTCATCCTAATTGTCAATCTGAATCACCAACTTGATTGGATTAAGAAATGCCTAAGATTGGAGCTTCTGGGTGTGTCTAGGAATGAGGTAGCAAATTCAAGCAGAGGCCCTCCCTAAGCATGGGCAGCACCATCCAATAGGTTGGAGGCTTGGGTGGAATAAAAATTGGAAGAACAAGGAAGGAGCAGCAGGTGCAAGTTTAATTCTTCTTGAACAGGTTCTTGATTGCTGCTGCAATCGCCTCAGGACCGTCAGACTCCAGCTCCTTAACTCTTCCAAAGTGGACTCTGCCAGTGGTGCTCCAGGGCGTTGCATTTCCAGGACTTGATCCTGGACTGGGGTACAATGGACCAGGGGTAGCATCATTGATCCCTCTTGTTCTGAGGCTTCGGCATCTTGAACTGCACAGTAACTGGTTCCTCCAGCTCCCCAGCCTGCAGGTGTCCACTGGGGGGCTACTCAGCTCTGGTCATGTAGCCAGTCTAACACACCCCCTTTTAAATCATACGTATTCATGCATGTTGGTTCTGTTCCTCTAGAGAGCCTGCCCAGCCTCACCTCTCCAGCCTCACCACGGTCCTCCTGCTGGGGCTGTCACTGCCCTGATGTAGTAAGCAGCACACTGGACCCAGGGAGAGGAAGGCTGGGCCCTTCCTGAGCCCTACAGCCCCACACCTGTCACCCTGCCACAGCACACCCTCCTCGGCTCACCCTGAAACAATGCCCTGTGGCCAACAGGGCCCTCCTCACTGGGCTTAGGGCCAAGTATGGGAGAGGGGTGCTGCTGAGTAGGAGGCAGGCCCTGGCCTGAGCTGCCGGAGGGGCCTCAAGAAGGACTGAAGCGTTCGGAGGCAGGAACAAACATGGAATGGAACAAAGATGGCGGTGAAGTAAGTATCCACTGCGAACACAGCTGTGCAACTAAACCTGAGGACGTATGAACTAGAACAGAGCAACCCAACATCACTGTTCCCGATTCTTAGATCAAAGGAAAAAATCAAAACCGTCACTGCAGATTAGCTCAAAATGATGCTGGGAACCCGACACACACAACAAAACTATCACATAGCCAGATTTACTTAGAACAAATTCATAGCTGTGTTTTCACGACCAAGCACCCCCCAAATTTAAGTGTCCAATCAATAAGTTTTTTTAAAAGAAAGTAAAGTAAAAGGAGATATGCATAATTATAAAAAATATCACAATGACAAGTAAATCCTGTAATTTTTAACACAATATATAACCTCCAGCCACTGTCATCAAGAACAACGGGGCTGGGCTGTCGCTCATTGGTGCTGCAAGTACCCAACATGAGCAAAGTCCCGCACTTGGGCGGCGTATGTGTGGGTATAAAGAAGATCATTATAGACAAAAAAATAGATAAATCATAAACTTTAGGAGACTAACTTTTTAAAATCTGAACAAATGGACCCCCTTTGGCAACAGCATATTCATTAAATTTACAAAGAATAAGAACTACAGGAAGAAAAGCGGGAATAAATGAATTGCTTTACCTCCTCCAAGACACACACACACACACACACACACACACACACACACACACACACACACACACACACACACACTCTGAGGGACCTGATCATTCTAACAACTACCCAGTGAGGCCCAGAACTTTCTGATGACATCACAATAGGTGCTGGGGGGAGTTCTGCAGGGATGCAGCACTTCCTGAGAAAGGGAGTGGACAACCACTGAGGGGAGGAGCCCAAACAGACGGGTTTTCAGAGGAGAAAAGAGAAAGTGCGTGTTTCAGACGTGGCTACGCAGGCACTTCAATCACCCTAGTCTCTCTTTTCCTGAGCCCACCCGGCCCACCCCTAGCAACTCCCAGGACTGGCTCAGCCTGCCCCCAAGAGGCCTGCACTGGGGGAAGCTGAGGGCTCCAGGGGACCCAGAGGACACAGTGGGTGGTCACTGTCCCTAAGAAGGGGACAACCCCAAAATTTGTCACTCCTTTTTCTGATCAAGTATGAAGGTCCCCACCCCTGCACTTCACACTGCACGAAACAGCTTCTCAACTTTTGGTTCTCTCAATCCTCCTCAGGCGCTCGGCCTCTGCCCATGTTACTACTCAAGGTGTCTGGTCACGCGGTGAGGAAGAAGCGCTGGGAATCAGAAACCTAAACAAGAACCACAGCAACAAACACTCACCATTAATTTCTAAAGGGTTCTGGGAAGGAAAATGTCACCTTGTGATTGTTCTCAACAGTTGCTTTTTAAACTGGGTTCCTTATAGAAACTAATGAACTCTGATCCGATGGCCTCTAACAAGTGCCCGTCAGAAATGCCCACCTGCAATTTGAGGGACCTGCATGCTTCACCCCACTGTGCCCAGAATAAAAATTTGGGGTTCTAAAATCCTTTATAAATTGGAAAGAACTTGGGGTATCTCGAATGCTCTTCTTATGGTCTGTACCACGAGGCTGTCTGTTTTGGAAGGGGCTGTGGGGGTGGAGGAGGATCCCTGGGTGGGCAGCTAGATGTTCCTCTCTCAACACAAATTTGACACAAGACTATGATAGATCTATTAAAGGAAAGTTTTTGAGCCCTGGGAAGTGAGGTTGTTCTTCCCTCCAGCACATTTGTCCTCATTACAGAGCAGTCAGTCAACAATTAGAAACTGCTGAACTGAGTTAAGTACTGTTACAATCATGTTATAAAGCTAATAATGTGTTTCTTCTACAAAAGTGAAACATTATTAACTACTAATATGATTCCCAGTAACGACAAGATTATCCTTCTGCTGGGTAAAAATTTTACTCGTCAACTATGTAAAGATGTCAGAAATATCAATACCAAATACCTAAAGAGTGATTGTTGATTTTCAGTCCTCGTTCTTTAAGATCCCGACCAGAGAGATCAAGGTGAGTCAGCAGGTGACCCGGCTCAGAAGACCTCACGCATTTTGCTGAATTTTAAAGATATGCCTTTAAAAGCACCTCCTGGCACTCAGGAAACGGGTGACTCCGTGAAGGCTGCTCAGGGCAGGCCTGTGCACTGGGAATCCTCCCCAGCCACGGGAGGAGAGCTACTGGGCCCTCCCAGTAGCTGCCCTGGTGGCTGTCCTGGTGTCTGAAAACTTGGGGCTCTCCTCCTTCCTGCCTTTGGGCCACTTGACTCGCCTTTTTTTCTGCAGAGTTCCTCTCCAGAGTGGACAGCTGGCCACACGTAAGTTCTCGGTTTACTATGAGTTATTAAGGAGCAAAGGAGAACAGTCAAGCTGCACTCGGGCTGGACACAGGAATCTGGGGTGCCGACGGGAGACAACAGGTCCAGGGGAGGGCCCCGACCTAAGGACGCTGGCTCCTTGCCTGACACCAACATGGCAGGAACCACCACCCTAGGGTCTACATGTAGTCGGTGAGGAGACCCTGCCAAGGTCCACGGGACCCACCCGGCCCAGCCCCGACTGGCAGGAAGCAGGCGGCCCCGCGGCTCTGCCTAGCACCCAGCAAGCCTCAAGGGGCAGCGGCCACCACACTCCCTGCAGCCACTCCAGGGCCCAGCAGAGGCCCGCGTCTGCCAGTTCATACTTTGAAGCAGGTGTCACTCACCTGAAGGCCTGCACCTGACACTGTTACAGGACCACCCTCCCTCCATCCCCAGTGAGGGGTCAGCTCCCTGGGAATAAGGTTACGTGACAAGGACTGCCTGGTAACCAAACTGTGATCTGTCAGCTCTTGTATCATACCATGTTTCAGAATTTGTTGAGAAATAAAACGGTTTCAGAAATTCCAGAAAGCCTGTGGCATAATTATTTTACCTAACACATCAGGTGTGCTGAGATACTCCAGAGGTCTCTATATGCAGAGCGTGTATCTAGACACAAAGAGCCAGAAACTCAATTAATACTTATTTTAAATTATAGATGACATTAGCCAGAAAGCAGTTGAATTTATTTTTGTAGAAGTAAAATATTTAGCCTAATTGGAATTTGACTTCCTTTCAACTTTCTGGATAGAAAACCCTAAAATGGAGCTGCCAGATGTCCCCCGGGACTTTCTTCAATTACTCCAGGACAGTGTGTTCAGGAGGAAAGAGAATTCCGTCCCCATCCTTGGAAACAGCGAAAGCAGATCCTTTACATCACATCGACTTCAGCAGCAAACATCTGATTTTTCCACTTTGGTGTGAAACGGACAGCATTCCCTTCTGATTGGATTTGGGGAGTGGCGTGGGGGTGCACATTCTAGGCAAGTGTCCTGCCACTGAGCCACTTCCAGCCCTTCCTTGTGATTGCAAACCAAGATTTCCTTGCTGGTTTTGTTTGGTGGATCTAAAGGGAAACAAAGAGCTCTGCTCTGTCCCTGGTCACAGTGAAGTCTGATGCCAGGGTCTCAAAGCACTATTTCTGATTTTTCCCAGAAGCACAACAGCAGATAACATGCGATCAGAATTACTCTTACAGAAAACAGATGTGTTTCTTCCTCTCCCAGCAGCTGCGCCAGGGCCAGGGCCAATCAAGGATTCAGTAAATAACTTCCAAAGGGCAAGAACAACTTTGGAGAGTGCTGTCCTGAAGCCACTCACACAGGAGGGGGACAGGGTCCCCAACCCTAAGCTCCCATCCAGCACATCATTCGTCTTTCCCTGCACGTTTTTATCGGTACATTACAGCTGTATATATGGTGGGTTTGCTGTTCAACATTCGTATGTGCACACCATGTAATATGTTCAATATCGATCCACAGGCCTTCCCCCTCCCTCCCCTCCTTCCACCTCTTGGTCCCTTTTCCTCTACTGACCTTCCTTTGATTTTTCATGACTCCCCACTCCTTCACTTTGCTTTTCCTTTTTCCTCTATAGCTTCTACATATGAGAGAAAATATACCACGCTCGACCTCCTGCGTATGGCATTTACTTAACATAATGTTCTCAAGTTCCACCCATTTTCCTGCAGGTGATGTAATTTCACTTTTCTTTATGGCTGAACTAAACTCCTGTTTATATATACCACATTTTCTTCATCTCTTCATCTGTGGATGGACACCTAGGCTGGTTCCATAATTTGGCTATTGTGTGACGTGTGCAGCTATAAACATGGCTATGCATGTGTCACTGCAGTGTGATGACTTCGGTTCTTTAGGATAGATGCTGAGGAGTGGTATTGCTGGGTCATATGGCCATTTCACGCCTAGTCTTTTGAGGAACCTCCACACTGTTTGGTGGTCGCATTAGCTGACAATCCCACCCACAGTGAACGCCGAGTGTTCTGTTTTCTCCAGCATTTATTACTATTCGTATTCGTGATGGCTGTCATTCTGGCTGAGATGAAAACTCATGTAGTTTTGATTTGCGCTTCCCTAACTGCTAATGATGTGAAACAGTTTTTCGCATATTTGTTGGCCATTTTTTATTTCTTCTCTTGAAAAGTGTCTGTTTAAGACACTTATCAATTGGGGTTTTTGGTGTTAAGTTTCTCTGAGTTCTTCGTGTATTCTACACATTAATCATCTGTCAGAATAGTAGCTAGCAAAAATTTTCTCCCATTCTGTAGACTCTCTTCATGTTCTTACTGTTTCCTTTGCTGTGCAGAAGCTCTTTAATTCGCTGCCATCCCATTTATTAATGTTTGGCATTAATTCCTAAGCTTCAGGGGTCCTCTTGAGCAAGCCCTTGCTGGTGCCTATATGTGGAGTGTTGACCCTGCATTTTCTTCTAAGAGGTACATCCTTTCTGTCTAATTCCTAGGCCTTTGACCCATTTTTGAGTTGATTCTTGTGCAGGGTGAGAGAAAAGGGTCTAGTTTCATTCTTTTCGTGTGCATAACCAGTTTTCCCAGCACCATTTGGTAAAGAGGCTGTCTAGTCACCAATGTATGTTTTTGACACCTTTGTCAAGGATCAGACAACTGTAGATATGTGGGTTTGTCTGTGTCTTCTCTTCTGTGCTACTGATCTGTGTGTCTGTTTTTTGCCAGGACCATGCAGTTTTGTAACTGCAGCTCTGTGGTATAATCTGAAGTCAGGTGTTGTGGTGCCTCCAGTATTGCTGTTTTGGCTTAGAATCGCTTAGGCTATTTGGGGTCTTTAATTCTTCCAAATGAATTTTAGGGCTGTTTTTCCTGTGTCTGTTAACATCACTGGTATTTTCATGGGCGTTGCACCGAGTCTGTTTACTGCTCTCAGCTGTATGGAAATGTTAACAATATTGTTTGCCTCTCTGTGAACATATGAGGTCTTTTCGTCCTTCTGGGTCTTCTTCAATGTTCTTTATTTCCATTGTAGCAGCCTTTCACCTCTCGGTGAGATTAATTTCTAGGGTTTTTTGGTTGTGGGGTGGGGTGAGGCTATTGCAGCATAATGGTTTTAGTAGCTGAGCACAACTAGCCAGGGAAGAGCTGACAGGAAGCCAAGAGGCAGCGAGCACTTGCACAAGAACCGAACAAATCCTCATCTCCAAGTTTGGAATACACAAATGTGTCTTCCAAGCCATGGTGGGGCAGCCAGAGTGGAAGAGAGAATTGTTATGGTCCTAACTGAAGTGACAAGGACAAAGCTTTTGTTTATTGCTCAGAGGAAGGGAATTCTTCTGGGATAAAAGAAGCCGACTCCTTCTGTGCTACCATGTCAAACACAGCAGGAGGCGAGTGTGCAAGAAGACATGTCCCCACTGTAGCTGGAACCTGGTGAGCAGCTTCTCAGAGTGCTCCTTGCAGCAAGAAACAGCGGCAAAGCTCAGAGCCCACAGACTAAAAGGCCTCTCTGCTCGCTCACACCGGTCAACAGCGGGGCTACTCTGCAAGAACAGTACCTCCTCCCAAACCCAAATGAAAACCCAACGGACAGACAAGACATCTGAGGAAATGACCACTCAAAAGAACTAATTGTGCATCTAAACACGTTTCTAAAATTTCGAATGACTTTTCTCTTTTCAGAGACTTAGTACATTTGCATCACCTAAATGGAATCATAAACCCCAAATCCGTTTTCCTCAGACAGTAAGTCAATTAATTGAAGCCAACAATAGTGAAAATACAAATAAGCATCACGGAAACAGGACGGCCATTTGAAGCAACTCTAAAATCAATTATGTTTAAAATAACCAGCCAAAAGTCTAAGAAAACAACTTAGAAGAGTCCCAAAACAGACAACAGAACAGACAGATCGCAGGTTTCCGGGGACACGTCCCACTCCCCCTTTCTTGGCGTCTCTGGAGGCCACAGGCACACCCCTCCAGCACAGCCCGGCCCAGAGCTCCTCCGCAGCCCTCCTCGCAGGCCTCCTCGGTGCACCCCGGCCACAGCACTCTTGCTCCACAGCCACCTGTCACCTTCTCCTTGCGTCTTCTCTCGGGGCTGGCCCCGACCACTCACCTGCCCAAGTTGTCTCCACGGCACAAACTGTGGCCCTGTCCGTGGAGTATTAGGGACCATTTAGTCACTGCCCTCTGAATCCTCGGAGGATGTGAACAAAATCCATGTGACGCCTCCTCTTCCTGCCGGATCAGGAGGTGAGGCCAGCGATTCTGCTCCGTTTCTTCCATCCACGAAGACCCCGGCAAGGCCACAGAAGCCAGGTCCCACAAACAGGCTGCGGCCGCTCCCCTTGCCTCTCAGGCTCCCTCACAGCACACCTCCAAGAAGGCCCCAGGTCTGGCCCACCAGCCGGGTTCACGAGGGAGCGCCCACACACGCCAGCCTGCTGCCCTGCAGGGAGTCTGCTCTTCCCCACCTGCTGGCTTGTCTGGTGCGAGGGTAACCGGAGACAAGGAGGACTCTTCCTCCCGTCCCAGGAGTAGAGGTGGCTGGACGGGATGCGCAGGCACTCACACCGCAAGACAGACAGCCTCCAGGACACGGGCGTGAACTGAAGCGCTAGGGCCTCTGGGGGGAACTCCATCCCTCAATCACAACGGCAAGATGGGGGGGGGGGGCACGCGCGGCGACTGACCGCCACCTCAGCAAGCACCTGACCCCGAACGCGGAGTTTAGCCTGCAGCGTGACTCAGGCAAGAAAACAAAGGATGAGTTTTCTGAACCTGGTTTGAGTTTCTGGAATTGGCCCCCTGACCTCACCAGATCTGAAGATGCTGCTGTAAAGACAGCCCACGTGTGAACTATTCTACAAAGACACACCAACACCCGGACACTCAGCTTCTAAGAAGCAAGGAGCTAGGTAACAGCTCCCCAGTGTCTCCTGCTGACCGTGGCCAGCCACGGACACCCAGCCACTCTGCACAGGGAACCGCGTGCCCCGAGAAACAACCCACCGCACACCCTCTGTGACCTCGTCTGCCACCAGGCCCAACACTCACTTTTCCAGTTACTCTCCGAGACGCAGACGGGAGCTGTTCCAAGCAAGAGGAAAGGTGCCATTTGGGTTAAAAGGCATTTCTCTCTGCAGCCACACTTGAACTTTAAGGATTTGGGTTTTAGTGTACAAAAACACTAAAACCCAAAATCCACTGCCAGCAGACCTTCCCAAGGACACAAACTAAAATTCTTCTTTTTTCAACCCAGTAACCTAACCTCTTAAAGACAAAAACTCAACTAGGAAATGCTAACTTTCTGTGATCCATCCTTTCCCTTAGTAAAAAGGCAACGGGGGGAAGCAGGCAGGTCCCTAGTCCCCATCTGTGGCAACAGCTTGTCTCTCACTGCACAGCAGGCTCCATTCTGACCACCCTGACTAGTGGGGAAACTGAGCCAGTTTGCTGTAGCTAACCTTGCCTGAGGCTGGTACTCGTGAATACAAACTTCAGAGACCAATCTGAGAAACTGATGGGAACCCAAGGTCTTCTAAAGGCAAGTTCCTGCTGCAACTGGCCCTAAGGTCCCCGGCAACCACTGTGCTTTTGTGTGTGGCATGTGTATATCCCCTTTCTCTTAGAGCCAAGCCGGTCAGCCTCTGAATTCCAAGAAACCAACTTCAAATTAAACAAAAAAACGTGTCCAGAAACACAGAGTCACCTAGGACTGAAGTCCTCACGCCTCAGTGCAGAAACTAAGATTGGTGGCATCTCCTCCTCCAAGAAGAAACACAGCAGCTGGGGCTCTAGCTCAGTGGCAGTACTTGCCTTGCCTTGTGAGGCACTTGGTTCAATCCTCAGCACCACATAGAAATAAACAAAGGCATGCTGTCCATCTACAACTGCAAAAAACAAAAATTAAAAAAAAAAAAAAAGAGCAACATCTATTTTAAAAGAACCAATGCTTGCTACCAAACATTTGTGTGGGGGTGGGGGGTTGAACCCAGGGCCTTGTGCATGTGAGGCAAGCACTCTACTAAATGAGTTATATCCCCATCCCTGCTACCAAACATTTTCAACATAAGCCAACTTCACCTCGTTGCACTTGCTGAAAATGTGATCACTAATAACATCAGGGCTGAGGATGCAGCTCAGTGGTGAAGGGCCTGCTTAGCACACACTGGTCCTGGGTTCTACCTCTAGTCCTGCAAAATAATAAGCAACAATGATAACGGTGACTCCAAAATCCACCAGCCATGGCTAGAAGCAAGAGGAAAAGCTCACAAGGAAACACAAAGAAGGCGATTCACTGCTGCTAGCCTGTTCTATCATGGCCTTGCCTTGGACCTATCTCCACTGGTTTCATTTATAATGATAAGAAGAAGTCATTAAGTGCAACTGAAACCTATAATCTCATATTAAGTCAACCAAAAGTAATTAAAAGTCAAGGTTTAGCAGGTAAAGCTCAAGGTAAAGCAGGTGGAGTACCTAACCCAATGTAACAAAGCTTGGCCAATGTCACAGCTTACTTATCTACTTTCAGCAGCCAGCAGCCACTCAATGCTAAGACATGAGAATTTCTCAGCCAGGAGCATAGCTAGCAAGACTCCTTCTACACATTCCATTATACATCATCCCACAATTTCCCTTTAAAAAAACAAATCAGCTTTCCCTTGGACAAACAAATGCCTGAAGATAATTTGATCCTTACCACCTAATGCAATGCAAATACTGGAAATATGAAATTTTCTCTATGAGGGAGGAAGGGAGGTGGGAAGGACACAGTGTTCTGAGGACGTGTGTTTTAAAAGTTCAATTCAAGAATTCTTAAGATATCCAATCAACCAGGAAAGATTAAGAAACAGCCACTTAAAAATTAATTTACTTCTCTAAAGAATTGTCAAAACTCTCCAACATACCAACAAAACCATTATCTGACAGGTTTTCAAAAAGGCATAAATTTAAACCAGTCATCCCTTACAGCCACATCAGTGAACCCTCCAGAGCCCGAGCGGTGCCAACTGTAAGAAAACGGCATCAGTAAGGGTGCACCCCAGGGTGAGAGCCAGAAGGAGCCAGCACAAGTGGTCAGGAAGGGTGCAGCCCTGGAGAGCAGGCTTCCCAGGTGTCACTGCCCGCAATTCTCTAGGTGACCACAAAACCATCCAGTGAGAACAAAGCAGTGCCAACTAGAAAGGTGAAGAACCGCGAATCCAGGCGAGGTTCAAGGCAGAGCCTGGATGTAAGCCTGGGGAGGGAGAAACGGGCCACTCTGCAGAGTTCATATGACACAGGTCTAGCAGCTGAAGCAGCTGCCTCTCTGGCAGGGAGGGAACCGACTTCCGGAACACATTCCTGGGAGAAAGACTTGTGGACATTGCCTAGCCTCCTGGAGATAGGGCAAAGTAGGCCCCAGCTACTGGCACAAATGCACATCACGCATGTAACACGTCCAAGTACAAAGGGGAACATCACGTGCACACTGAAAATAGAATAAAACCAAAGGCACGTCAGGCAAGATTTTTCTGGCTCAACTACCCAATGGTGGCCATAATTAAAAACTCAACACTAGGTCAAATAAGATGGTTCCAGATGTTACCCAATATCACTGCACAGCAGGCAAGTGTGACCAGCAGCCAGCAGGTCCACTGCTAATGTGCTCAAGCTTTGGCGGGACCACATCAGCCACATGCCAAGTGGTGCTGAGAATTAAGAAGAGGACAGATACCCCCAGAGAGAACCGTCCAAGAGCAGACAGCAAGGGGCAAGTGGATAGGTGAGCCACCAAGGGCAGGACCCACAAGGTGCCCCTGACAAGGGAGTGCCCCTGTCCACCAATGCCTGCCTTCCTCCAGCTGTAAAATAGTGAAGCCATGACTTAGTATCTGAAATGTACTCTCTGAGGGGGAACAAGCCACAGGGCAGTAGTGGAAAGAGACCCGATAAACGAGAGGAGAAATGTCAGACAGGACAACAGCTGAGTGCACCTCAAAGTGAAAAGTGTGGTGGCAGAGGAGATGCCCGGGGCCTCGGAGACCAAGATGGAGTAGCTAGAATGTGCCCTCAAACACTAGAAGACATTCACCCACAAGAAAGCTTCCCAAAGACGTGAACCCTGAACCCAGAAACCAACAAGTCGCCAAGTCCGAGAAGGCCCACAGCTGCTCCCGCCTACCCACAGCAGAAACACAAGGAAGCAGGACAAACGCGGTATCTAAGAGACTGGGGGAAATTAGGAAGTCGTATATCAATTTAAGCAAAAAGTAGACAAACGAAGCCCAACACTATTAACCACAGGGGAAATGCTTATCAAAACCCATGAGCCCGTGGCACACACCTAGAATCCCAGAGGCTCCAGATCCAAGTTCATGGCCAACCACAACAGCTTAGCAAGACCTTGACTCAAAAAATAAAAATAAAAAGACTGGAAATGTAGCACAATGGTAAAGCACTCAATCCTGAGGACCAAAAATAAAAAATAAAAAAATAAATCAATGAACCAATCAATCCATCCAACTGATTGAAAAGTGTGGTTCCATTGAAGAACAGGTCAGGAGAAACTAGAAACCTGCTTTAGTACTGTGAGAATGTACGACGGTGTAGCTGCTTGGGAAAAGTCTCAACAGTTCCCCCAAAACAAAACTAAACCACAAGAAAAAGTTTCTTGAAAGGCCAACCAGAATTCCTATGTGACCCAACCTTCCACTCCCAGAGAAACACAACATCCACAGACACACTTAGACACTGTCAGAAGGTAGAAACAACCAGCTGTCCATCAACTGACCCAGGTAGAAACAACCAGCCGACCATCAACTGACCCAGGATAACAAGGTAGGGTGTATGTGTACAATGGCATGTTCTTCAGTGCTGTGGTTTGGGTCTTTAGCATCCCCCAAAGGCTTAGATGTTAGAGGCTTGGTTCCCAGCTGATGGCACCCCTGGAACCTTCAAGAGGTAGGGACCAACGGGAGGAAGACATGTCACCAGGGAATAGGAGGGAACAGTGAACCCTGGCCCCTCCTCCCTCTCTGCATCTTCTCCACCGGGGCAAGTGGGGTGAGCCACTCTGCTCCTCCACATGCTCTGCTTCAACACAGGTTCCAAATCAGCTGTGGTGGTGCCTGCCCGTCCTGTGCACATACTAGAAACCAGGAAGCTGCACCAGGAAGCTGCACAGGTGGGCAAACTGCATGGTAAATGAATTAAAATCAACAAAGCTTTTTTTCTTATTTTAAGTGGAAAAGTGTGGGGGAGTGAGGGACACACACACACACACACACACACACAAACACACACACACACAAAATGTGCCTGCTGATGGGACAGTCTCTCCTGAGCAATCACACATGGTAGTACAGGGACGCTGACCCTATGACTCAGTAATCCTACTTCTAGGTATCCACCATCCTGGAGAAACAAAAGATTCATGTTCATACCAAACAGACTGTGAATGCTTACAGCAAACATGTTTGAAAACAACTCAAACGTCCTTAAAAGATGAATATGCATATCCATCCAATTGTGTGCCATTCAAAACTAAAAAAAAAAAACCCACATGAACATGGACGGTTCCCACAGGCATTACGCTAACTTTAAAAAAAAAAAAAACAACAACAAAATACTGTGAGCTGTCACGTTCCACTTATGGCATTATGGAAATCCAAAAGTGTAAGGAAAGACCACTTATTGCCAGGGGTTGATGGTTCAGGAATTCTTGTTCTGTGCCCTAGTGTAATAATGTAGCCTAGAAGGAGTTATATGTATGCTAAAACACAGAGAAGATATATCCAAAAAGGTGGGACTTGCTGTGTGTAAACACTGAAAATAATTCTGCAGGAGGGAAAAATAAACCCGGACACAGTACACAAAACAATGTCCTATCCACTAAAGACACACAGATGTTGAGACAGAGAAAGGTCTTGTCCAGATCAATGGCTGCGGTGCCACAAAGTGTAAAATCTGAAAAACTCCACTATCCTCCCTCAAAGGTCCATAGATGGAAAGAGGGAAAGAAACGCAAGACAACGGCCAACAATCCATTTAACAGAACAAAACAGCCTGCCGAGTGGCTCCAGGTCAGAGACTACCAGGGTCACACCACGGCTCATTCACACGCCTTGAGAACCACAACTCCAGTGTGAAGCACTCCCATAAATTAAGTAGATAAATAACAAAAAGGGATCCGCAGCTCACCTGAATTCTCGCCCATTAACTTTTCTAACACACAGCGTCAAGATGAAGACTCAAGAACCACTTCTGACCAGGGTCACCATATCCATTTGCTAGAAAAAATCCAAACACCAGCGAGCAAATGAGAACCTCCAGGTGAAGGTGAATTTCCAGTTGGAGTACAGTGTCCCAGGGAGAAATGCAACCTGCCATGAGCCCGCCCGTCTGTGAGGAGTGGGTGGCACCCACCAGACCACTGCTGTCCACTACAAGCTGCTCAAGATGAACCCCTGGCCAGGGGAGGTCTCAGGGAGTCCTGGGTACAGATGGCCATGTAAATACTGACCCCTTCAGTCCATCACTTGGTCTACCTTTTACCATGCCTTCCATCAGAACAGAAGAAACCCAGCGAAGCCTCTCTGAGACACCATCAGCCAAGTGCTGCATGAGACTGCAGTGTCACAGCCTGGCATGCAAGCAGTGCACGTTCTGTCAGCTGGAGGAACACCATCCCTGGCACACCCACTCTGTGAGCCAGGATCACAGGGCAGGGCTTTCTCAGCAGGGTGCTGCTGACACTGTGCTGGGTAATCTGTGCACTACAGGATGTGCAGAAACACCCTGGCCTCCACCCACTAGATGCCAACAGCACTGGACACCAAGAACCTCGGCAGACTCTGCCACAAGGGTCTTCAGGGGGTGGGGCACCTGGGGGGCGGGGGACAAAGAGCTACAGGGCACATTTAGATGGTCCACATTTTCCCAAATGTAGACCAGAATAGGCACAGAATGTCCTCCAACAAGACAAGGACCTCTCCATGTGGGAGGGTCGAGACTTTATTCAATGGCCCTTTGAAGATGGTTTGTTGACTCTGGTTCAAAAAAGCTACAAATCCTCTCCCTTAAGTACTAAAATATTAAAGTAGTATCTTATTTTCTCCACCTAACTGAAAATACTGCTGGAATTCTATCTTTGGAAGGAAAACAGACACAAATTTAAAAGGTATCGTGATTTGGTAAGAATTTCTGAGGTGTAGGAGATTTTGCACTTCAAGGGCATGAACCTGAAGACAGACATTCGGAAGCAAATAACCCATTGGTATTCCTAAATATGCCTGAAACCAAAGGTGTCGGGAGCATGGTTTTCAAGAAACAGCTGGGAGAAAAGCGTGAGTGAAGATCCGGTTTAACTTGTCCTAAAGGACTATGCCTGTTGGCACAGTGGCCAGGCTGAAGGTTCCGCTGAGATACAAAAAGATCATGGAATTGTAACACGACCTTCAGGGCAGAAAACCATAGGAGGGGTGTCCCCTGGCGACAAGTACAGGAGGCTGATTATACCCTACTGTCCACCTAGGATGGCCTGGAAGTCAGCGGAGGCTGCCTTTTCCCATTTCCATTCATCCACCCGGTCTCCTTTCACAATGTGATTGTTTTCTGATTTCATCAGGCACTACTGTTTTTCTCCCCCCTCCCTTCCCCAAAGGAAACTAGAAGTCTAAAAACTACAGCTTTGAAAATTACTCTAAAAGTGTGCTATTTTCTATAATGTGCCCATGTCACCAACACTTTAGCAGAATAATTTTATTTTCTAAAATTCATTGAGGGATTTTCCCTTAATAGCCTTCTAGTGAATTTTTTGGGTAAAACAATCCTAACAATCTCTGAACTGATGAAAATTACACATAAAACAGGGATCTGAATCCACTAGTAGACAATTACTCCAAAGTTCATAAATACAAAAAAAGAATTAAAAAATAAAAACGATGGCAAATAAAGATTTGAAAAGCCATTTATATTCTTTTTTATTGGGCCTCACACCGGATTTGCTTGATGTCTGGCTTGATGTCTGCGACCTAAGTAACATTTTAAAAGAGCATAAGAAAGCCCCATGTTCAGCATGCTGACAATCAGTTTCAGACTGATGAGCTGAGTTATTTGGATAACTTTTCTCATATTAATTAAAAAAACACAGCCAGGCGCAGTGGTGCACACCTATAACCCCAGCACACCTATAATCCTAGCAGCTCCGAAGCTGAGGCAGGAGGATGGCAAGTTCAAAGCCAGCCTCAGCAACGGCAAGGCACCAAGCAACTCAGTGAGACCCTGCCTCTAAATAAATATAAATGGCCCAGTGGTCGAGTGTTCCCAAGTTCAATCCCAGTACCAAAAATTATAAGAAGAAGAAGAAATTATCATTTACTAGAAATTAATTACATGCAAGGCACTTTACAAACATGACCCAAACTCCACAGCAATCCCATAAGATCAGCGTGTTTACCTGCATTTGATCCCTTAGCAAGTCAGTGGCCCATGGCAGGGGATGCTCCAAGACGAAAACCCCGGCTGTGACCATCCGTGAACCTGAGGGAGGGTCTGGTAGCTGGCGATCCCCCCGACAAAATGCCCAGAGTCCACTGTGGGCAGAAGAGGTGTGGAATCCCACACTGCACCCACCTCACAGTACTGTCCCCATCTTAGGTCCTCACTAAAAACATACCCTCAACACTCCCTCTCTTGTCCTGCACACCCCACGCACCAACAAACATTTTCATTTTGATCTTGTGGATGGTGTTTTGGTGGTACAACAGTTGAGAGATGGAGACTTCTGGTTAACATTCCGACTGGCTGACTTTCCAAACATTTTTAAACACTTAGGCTACAATGAATGAAGCTGAAGGGTGCGTGATAATCTTCAAGACCTTTCCAGTCCTCGCATCCAACAGCATAAACAAGAATTTTCAATATTACATCACTGTCCCTCTCTCCCTGGCTGTCATACTTGTTTTTTGTTTGGTTTGTTTTACCGGGAATTGAACTCAGGGACACTCGACCTCTGAGCCACATCCCCGGCCCTATTTTGTATTTTATTTAGAGACAGAGCTTCACTGAGTTGGTTAGCGCCTTGCTTTTGCTGAGGCTGGCTTTCAAATCTTGATCCTCCTGCCTCAGCCTCCTGAGCCACTACAGGTGTGCACCACCACACCCAGCCCTTGTTTTGTTTTTAATCTTGGGCAACAACATGCCACAAAGTGATCTAAGATTTGATCATGGCTACACATCAAAATGGACCTACCTCCTGGTCTGCAGTAAGATTCAGGACATTCTGACCACTTACTCTTTTTCATCTTTTTTGCTGGTCTAGATGAATGAAGCCAAATAATAACCATGAAACCTTTGAATGCTGACCCAGCAATGAGGACGCCAGCTGCTAGTATTCATTCTCTCCTTTGTCCAGTCCTGCTACGTAAAAGCCCCTGAACATGGGGTGAGATCCTAAGACCCCCCCCTCTCCAGTCACCTCGGAAAGAATGAAGAACTTGAGCTCTGAACAGTACCAGCTTTCAAAGGGCAATGGGGACCACATGCAGCACAAGCAATGCCAACCTGGTCCAACAAGTCACCGTCATCCGCCTCTTGCCTGCCAGTCAGGACCACACTAACGTCCTAAGCTACCAAGGTAATGCGAGAGTAGACTGGCCGTCACAGGGTCCTCTTGTGGGCCAGGGAGTCCATGGAATTCTATTATGTAAGAATGGGCAGATAGGATTACAAATCTGGGTTCCTGTCCTGGCTGACTGTGACGTTAATGCTGTTTATGAACAGCAGTTCGTGTTTTAAATAAAATGACAATGGGCTTTAACATGATTTACGAAATGGAAGGCAACCTTCCACAATGGTGGAGATGTTATTCATGGCACTACTTCCTAAAGGACAGTCAGCCTGGTAAAATTTAAAAATACAAGATAAAATTACACAATTTTTTTGTCTGACTTGAAGACAGTCAGTAGAGAAACCATCCCATGAGTTATTCCATTTCCTTTAAAGTTCATGTCATGGGAAAGACCAGCCATGTGCACTGAGCCCATTTCTCCACCCACTAAACATGCAATTCCATGACATTCCCAGCCTCCCATGTTAGATGTGGTCAGGGGTGTTCTGGCCAGGGCAACGTGGACAGAAACGGCATGCTCTGGGCCAGGCCTGAGCACATAGCCTCTCCTACCCATGAGCCTCCACTGACTTAAGATGGCCAAGCACAAGACAGAGGAAGGAACTGGAGGTCTTGGATCAGTGTTTGAAGGGAAAGAGCCCCCAGACCAGGGCAACTGTGAGCAAGAGATAAATTCATACCTGAGTTATTATAAACTTAAGGAGTTTTTGACAGCAGTGGGCTTTATGTCAACTAAATAAAATTCACTGGGCAACCCTGAACCAAGGTCAGGTTGCTTTATGATGGTCCAGAATCAGTGATTCAGGCAAGAACCAGACAGACTGGACAGGACTCTAGGTATGTGTATTCAGAGCCACTGTAAAACCATCTACCAGACAGACTGGACAGGACTCTAGGTATGCGTAGTCAGAGCCACTGTAAAGCCATCTACCCCCACAATTAGTAAAATCCTGCTGCAGAGCTGAGGCTGAAGACATGCGTAGCCACTGAGCCCTAATTTCCAGTTACACGGCAGCTGAGCTAAATCACACTCTGAGGATCTATCATACAACAGCACAAACCATCAATGCCAACTGGGAATCTGCGGACCACCACTGCTGCAGGAACCCGACAGCACACGAAGCAGCACAGCACAGACTCCACGCTGAGCTTGTTCTTCTTAGAAATCTAATATCCATTCGACCTTGGCTCTCCCCTGTGGAAGCCGCACGTGCTCTCCTCTGGTCATGAGAAGGCTTGCGGTGCCTCCCGGCTGCCTGGTGAGTGCCACGCTGGGGCACCAGCACGCAACACTCACTCTGGGCACTGGCCTCCTTCCTCAGCTCTCACTGGTCCGGTTTTCTTGGTTTGACCTCACTGGATACTTTCACTGAAGGTAATTTACCTTCACTACAAGGCAATTTAAGAGACGAGGTCTCAACAAATCCAACCAATTAAGGAAGGAAATTAAGATTAGGTACCTACTTGTTATGGTTTGGATAGGAGGTGTCCCCCAAAAGCGCCTGTGTTAATGCAGGAATATTCAGAGGTGAAATGGTCGGATTGTGAGCTGTGACCCAATCAGTCCATCCTAGTTTGGTGACTGACAGGTGGCGACTGTAAGCAGAAGGAGATGGGCCAGCGGGGGCGTGCTCTGAAAGGGTACATCCACCTGTGGCCCCTTCTCCTTTCTCCTCTGCTACACCCTCCCATCATGTCCTGCTCACCTTGGGCCCAGACCAGGAGTCTGCTGGCCATGGACTAAATCTCTGAAAATGGGAGCCAAAACAAACTGTCCTCCTCTCAAGTGGCTCTTGTCAGGTATTTTGGTCACAGCCATGGAAAGCTGACTGAAGGTACTTCCACATTCTTATTTTCCATTTAATTTTTACAACAATGGGTTCTTGTTTGTTTTGAGGTTTTGCAGTGCTGGGACTAAACCCAGGATTTTAAGCATTCTACCAATGAACCACATCCCTGGCCCTGCAACAATGGGTATTTTCCATTTTACAAATCAGGAAGCAAGGAAGCTTTAAAAACAATTTTTTTTTTTTTTTTCACTCAAGGCCACACACCAAAGTAAATGATGACAAGATTCAAGCCTGGTGACATTTGACTCCAAAACTCACTCCCAATTCAAAATGCTACATTTGAGCTAGCCATGCCATATTGATACCATTTACAGAATGGAAAATAGTATTACCACTCAATTTTGATTTCCTTTAAATATTCATTTTGGTAAATCAATGGTTCTCAGAATTTCCAACCTTCAACTAATATCTTTTTTTATTCACATTTCCACAAAATCAAAACCTATATTATCCCTTTTTACATCAGAGCAGGTTTCTCAAGCAGATAGATAAACTCACAGGAGAGGACAGACCCAATCTTAACCATCCAGGCGTAGTGCTGCTTTGCTCGGGAAATCGTCATTTCTACCTACCATGTTTTGATTTCCATGAGGATTATTTCAGAATTGATTTCCAAAACTCAGTTTAAAAGATACTACACATTTGTAGCTCATGAAATGAACACCTCTAGGAACCCAAAACACAAGAACAGTCTTAGAACTTCTCAGGAGAGAAGATGACCCTGCAACATCTAATAGAGTGAACCGGTTCCATCAAGATGGGAAAACCATTTTGATACGATTCTAGGAATAGCATAAAGGCCAAGGATAGTTTGTAGTGCTCTGTTGTTGTAACTTACAGTTTCGTATTCTGAGAAGTGGAGATAAACTAGCTATCAAAATTAACAATTCTCAGCCACAGTCTTTAAAAACAGCATTAAATTAAATTGCAGTTATGATGGAAAACATTAAGAGATTAATATTCTTAGGCTGGCATGAGTTTTTATTATTGCTCATAAATCATCCTAAAATTGGGTGATTAACAGTTACTGTGATACTGAGAGACAGTTTTGATGCCAAAGCCCCACCCAGAAATACTCTCTGTTGTTTCTAAGAGAATGTCAACATCAAACACTTCTTGCCAAAAATAAATTTCTATAGGCGACATTTAAAATGATAGACCATCGAAGTCAGCTTGCTCTGATTGCAAAGGTCACGTCACCCTTCTTCCTGAGCAAGCCTGCTGTGCTGCAGCAGTCCTTCCTGTCCCCGCTCAGCCAAGTGCTGCAAGATGGAAAACGGCACTATTTTTAAGCCTTACCTTCAAGTAGGATCCATAATATTTGGTTACATAGGGACTGTCACACTGACTCAGCACTGTGATTTCTTGTTGAATGTCCTCTATCTCATCTTCAGCTTCTTCCAGATCAATGATTTTTATGGCAACCACTTTCTGAGTCCGATTGTCAATGCCTTTGAACACCTCACCAAAAGAGCCCTTTCCAATTTTCTCCAGTTTCGTAAAAAGCTCTTCTGGGTCTGCTTTTAGGTTCTGCAGGAGAAAAGAAAAAGAAGGAAAACCTTTATACTTCACAGTGCCATGATCATTTCTTTATTTATAATGCTTCAGTCCATAGTCCTGTTTTCTGTGTCAAGGATCAGACTGGTTGGGAACACCGTTCTTCAGGGTCAGGACCTAAGATTCCTGGCTCTCACCTACATAGGTATACTAGACTGATAAACGTGGTAAACGTGCAACAAGAATAATTACCCAATTAAAGAAGAAAAGTGGAATTAAAAGCCTAAATGATTCTGTGAACGTGCTAGAATGGACACAGTTTATTGGAAAACCTGTCTTGGCCTGGGGATGCAGCTCAGTGATGGAGCACTTGCCTAGCAGGCATAAGGTCCTGGGTTCAATCCCAACAGCACACTCTTGTCTAAACAAAAATTCCACCCTATCCCCAAAATTACCTAAATCCAAGTGGGTGTTTATTAAAACACAGGTATCTACTACATCAGGCAACAGATGGGGATGAGGGGGCAGACAGTCCACCCATGAGGGACTGGTGCAAAGCCCAGTGTCCACCGTCCTTTGCACCCTCATTGACAACTGCTGCCTCCACCTACAGCAACAATCCAACCGAATCCCAGAAAACAGTAAGCAGCCTGCATTGTTCTGTCACATAAGTGCTGTGTCCTTGAAATAGTTCCTAAAAGTTCTTCACCATCATGAATGGTCAGGCACCCACCCTAGCGGTGCCCCCTGCACAGAGATGTGTGAACAGCTGAGTTCTCTACGGGGGCAGTAACCTGTCATCCCCAGGGAATGTGCAGAAGTGATGTGAGGGGCTATTTGTCACAAAACTGGGGGGGGGGATACTAACATTTAGCAAGCAGAGCCAGGTGCACAGAGCCGCTGCACACCTCAGAACAAGCAACTGCCCAGCCCCACCTCAGTGACAAGCACCAGCCAGGAACCTCCCTGGGCATCAAAGGGCTCCAGCCAGCAGCCCTAGGGACACATTCTCCCTTAGAATAACCCTGCATGCAGGAGAAAGGGGACGCGGAGACAACCCTCGAAGGTCCGTGGAGCCTTCAAAGACACTGGAATAGGATGGGAAAGGGTCAGAGAGGAGAGGGAGGACTGAAAAGGAAGTAAAGAGAATAAGAGAAGAGGGTAGAGAGAAGCCCAGCAGGGCCAAAGCAGGTCCCCGGCACAGGACACAGCGGTGACAACCAGAGAGTGGAGTGAGTCTTGTCAGGCGCCCACCCCTCACCTGGTGGGGGAAGAAACACTCAGAGGTCCCAGCAAGCACTGCCCAAGGGAGCCATGGGAGCAGGTCCGCCTGTGGCCTAGTGTGGGAGCCTCCCCGCCCAGGAAACAAAACAAGGCACAGCGATAACGCAGGCACCAAGTCACAGGCAGCCTCCTTCTCACAGAGGGGCAGAGCCTGGCCCACGGAGACTGTGCACCCACAGTGAGAAAGCTCAAAACCACGGGCCAGGAAGGAAGGATACATGAAAGAGAGACAGTGACACTTAAAACTAGAAGGGGACATCCTATGGAGCCACAGCCTAACAAACACCAGCACCACAGGGACCAGAGGCCAGCGCAGACGCCTTGGCTCGTGGAAAGCTACACACAGTCACGGGGCAGCTGAGGCTCCCGCCCCCCGGGGCTTCCACCAAAGCGCTGCACACGTGGCCACGGCTGGCTCAGGCGGAGCCCCAGTGCGCTTCCTGAGCACCTGCTGTTCTCAGTGCTGGAGACCTAACCACGCGGGGAGCCTGAACTTGTATTCCAGGCTTCGGAAACGGCCCAAGTGCCCTGCATCTGCCAGGGTCGGTGACAGCAGCCAGAGCCCAGGACCATCGATTCACCAGAGTGGGCATTATTTCTGAAGCCGTGGGCAGCCCTAAAATATACTTTCAAACCTGTCAGGTACTCCAGGTGAACACCCCTCAAAGTCACTTTGGGGAGGTGGGAACATCCCCAAAGGTGGCCAGAGAATCCCGGTGGGCACCTGGCACCCTCCCCCCCTGCATGGTGCCTCGAGTCCGGCCTCCGCCCTCCTGCACAGCCCCAGTGGTTGGGAGGGGGCATCTCCTCTTCAAAATAACGGGGCAGAGGCCAGTGGCTGCTGGCCACTCCCAGCAGCTACCACGTCCACCTTCACACGGTCCCCCTTACCTCCTTCCCTCCGGGACGAGGTAGGGTGGCCCTCCTTTTCTTCAAGGCCAATCCTAAAAGCTGGGCTTTGGAATCCATCCTTCTCTGCTCCAGGACTCTACTTCAACTGCCTCTTCCACCCACCCCCTCCACTGGCTCCCCGCCCAGGGCAGCACGCTCAGGCTTCTCCCATTTCCAAACAAGAGCACCCGCAGCCTCCACCTTGACATAGCTCCTCCTGGGAAGGTCCTGCCGGGCATCCACACCTGCCCCCCCACCCCACCGCAGCCTGGCTCAGCTGCCTCTGGTCACCAGTGGCGCAGTGCCCTGCACTTGAGCCCGCCAACTACTCCTCCTCCTTGTAACTTTCCAGTCCCTTGGCATCTAGAACCCTGCTCTCAGCTCTCCTTCCGACCCTCCTACCCCCACCCTACCTCCGGGTTCCACAAGATCTTACATACGGACCCGTCTGGGCCAGCCTAACTCAGGACAGACCCAGCTCCACCCCAGGCCTCCTGGAGCAAGCCGAGGGGGTCAGGGTGAGGGTCAGGGTTTGGGTCAGTGTTTCCAAATCCTGCTCATCAAAACCGTCGGGGACACCTATTATTCACAAGGCTGTGGGGTGGGGATGCACAAAATCCACCTGGAGAGCACTCTACAAGATTCCGAGGAAAGCCACCCTCAGGGAAACCCGGCACTAACTTCCTGGGCCCAGGACAGGTTTCTCTGCACCAGCTCCTGCCCGGCCTTCAGAGCCTGAGCCTTAGGACCCATGGCTTGCGAGGTATCACCTTCCTGCCCAGACATCTCAAGCCCAGCACTTACTGTCGGAATCTGTCACCTCCCCTGCTCAACTGGACGTCACCCTGTATTCCTCCACTGCTAGACTGCACGGGGGGTGTCCCAGGAGCCTGGGAACCAGGAGCAGCAGGACACTGATGCTCCGTGACCCTGATGGTAAAGTTACTTTTTAAATGTGGATTTTGTGCAGACATACACAGACACAAACAGGACCTAGGTCAGACATCACAAAGAAGACTCTCGCTCAGAGACGGAGGGCCTGAAGGGAGGCTGGGGGCAGCATTTCTTCTGACAACAGAGAGGTGGCAAGGGCCCGAGGCCCTAAGTCAGAAGGCAGCCAGCCACCACCCTCACTCCTAAGAGCAGGTCCTCACACTTCAGCGCGTCAGACTCACTGAGAAGGTGGCTGAGCCACAGGCTGAATTTCCCATTAAGTCAATCTGGAACTTAGAGTTCCCAGGTGACACTGCTGCTGCTGCTGCTGGTCTGGGACCACACACGCAGAACCAACACTGGGGAGAAGCAAGGCGGGCGGACAGGTGACTGCCACAGTATGTTTTAGGTCAGTTCCTCTCCTGCTGCCCCACCTCAAACCAAGAAAAAGAGAGGGGCAGGGGAAGTGGAGGAATTCCCCAAGCCCCTCCAATTCCCAAGGAATCCCCCCTGCCTGTGAGGTGACTGGCACACCTCCCAGCCAGTGGGGAGACCAATCAGTCACTTCCTGGACTCCATTGAGGCCCCAGCTCCTGCAGAAGGTCCCCCTAGGCCATCCAGCCTCAACAGGGCCACCAGCTGGCTGCAGAGCACCCAGGAAAGGCCAGGACTGCCCAGCGACCCACAGAATCAGGAGAAACAAGAAGTCACCAGGTGTGGGTTGGTCTGTTCCTCAACCAGAGACAGAGGGACGCCAGAAGCCAGGTGCAGCCGGCACTGCCAGTCCTGCCTCCCCTTCGGAGCCATGGGAACCATGACCATTTCCGGCACAGGCTCCGGCTCCTGCCCTGTTTGCAGACCCTCCTCCCTCTCGCTCATGACAGCTGAGATGATGGCTCTTCATTAGCTGCCCCACCCGACCCCAGACCTGAGCCCGCTGCTGTGTGGGACGGAGGAGGAAATGGCAGGGGAGAGCAAGCCTTGCAGCCTGAGAGAAGCAGAAGGCAAGCAGCAGACTGCTACCCTAATGGTGCCAACAGGTAACCGTCCCGGTGGTCGGTCACCCTATGCTACTTTGTTGCTCCCTGTGGGACAGAGTGTTTCCCACCCCAGGACCTGGGCCGGCCTCATGATTTCCTATGACCTTGTACTGTTTCCAAGGTGAAGAGGCCCTCTCAGAACACCCTGTCAACATGCAGAGAGGCCTGTTCCTGTCCAATGGAGAGAGATGCCCAGCCACGCTGCTCCACAGGCGACCCCAGCCACAGGATAAGAACGCGAGCAATGCCAAGAAACACTAACCCCTCACACACGCTCGCACCAGGAGGAAGGCCTGTTCAGAAAGGAACCTTCCTCGAGATTCTGCTGCAGTGGAGCTCTCCTTGGCAGAGGAAATGCCATCCTGCCAGCCACCTCGGGAACTTCCTTTCAGGAGGGTTAAGGCTGCCCTGAGCACTGGTCACGGCTTCAGATAAGGTGCCCCCACCTCCTACCCCCACCCCCTCCAGAACTCACCTCTCCCAGAACAAGACGGGGTACGCAGCACCCCACGGCTGCACCGGGGGCACCCCTCAGGAGAGGCCAGGAGGGGCTGCCGGAGGCGAAGGAGGGCATGGAGGAGCCCTGTGGCCCACGCACCACCCCAGCTGCAGGCCTCCTCGCCTCCTCTAAGGACGAGTCTGGGAGAAAGAGACCATAACAAAAAGAATGCTGTCCCCACCGACCAGAGGCCGCGAGGACCAAGGCCCGTCTGCCCGCCCGCCAGGGGCTGGCACACCAGGGCGGCTCCTGGCAGCCGCGGGCCCTGCTGCGGTCGGGGTGTCTTCTCCAGAGCTCCGCGGAGATCCGCCTGCCCCCAACATGAGGGATCCTCACAGAGGCCAAGGCCAAGCTCTTGGACTTCCCAGATCCAGGACTGAGAAATGTCCACTACCGACCCAGTGTGTGGCTTCCCATACGGCAGGAGAAAACCGATGGCGACACTCGTCTTCTCTAGTCACAGGAACCTCGCTGCCCTTTAAAGAGCCAGCCCCACTTCCTGCCTGGGGGTGGCCAGGCCAGGAGGGAACCCTGGGAAGGACCCGCCTCTCCTGCTTTGTGTTCGTACCCCTTTCCCCACCCTCCTCCTCATGACAAAACCAGGCCATCTGCCTATTTCATTCAGCTAAATTCTCTACCTTCCTCATATTCAACTTTACTCCTGCCAATCTTTAATTAAAGATCTAGAAAAACCAAGGCACTTACTGAACTACGTGGAGGTCAGGACTTTAATAACTGACCAAAGCACAGGGAAGAGGCACACCCAGCTCAAAAGGCCCAGGCACAGGGCTGGGCTCCGAGAAGGCCCTCACTTTCCTCAGGTTACCTGTGGAAACACACCTGGCCAAGGACCACGAGCACCTGAAGGGCCAGGCCCGAGGGCCCGAGAGTCAGCAGTCTCCAAGCTCCTCACTGTAGGACGGTACAGCGCTGTTCCAGGTGGCCAGCGCAAAACAAGCCTGGGATCGCCTGGTCACCCACAGCGATGGAAAACCAGCAAGACGACCGTCACCTCTCCACATCAGGGTGAGCGCGGGTCACCAGCACCAGACCAAGGCCCCCGGCCTGAGCACAGAACCACCCAACACTGGAGAGAGCGGCCATGAGCTCTCAAACAAGGCCTGGTCACTACTAAGGACCCCCAAGAGGAAAACCCCTCTAAATTCAGTTCAGATGCTAAGAAGAAAAACCTGAAAAGACCAGATTCCCATGTAAAATTTACGTTGCCTGTAAATATGCACCTTTTTTAACCTTAAACCTGCTGTGTGCACACACACAGGAGCCCTCTATCTCTCAGTTACCCCTCACGGCTGACCACCTGTTGTGAAGTAACACGCCTCCATCTGGACAAAATGGCCATCAATCCTCAAGGACATCGAGGAAAAGTACCCAGCAACTTCCACAGAGCTGCCTCTCCTAGACTGAAGGGACCGCCTCTTCTTTAGTGACTGATTACACACACAGCAGTGACAGGAGGGGGCAAGTAGTCCTAGAGGGGCCAGTGACAGCGACTTGCTGCCTTGGCAAACATGGAATGAAAACGAGCCCCTGGGCGCGGACCCCAAGCCTGGTACTCTGTCGCTACTCTGCAAGTGTCCAGGTGTAGATCAGGCAACCTAGGAATCCACCCGTCCTCGGCCCACGTTCCAGTCACCCACACCAGCAGACGCACACAACCGAGTTTCTTAAAATGCAAAACGGAATTAAAGTAAAGCAACCCAATTAAGCAACATGTAATGTACATGAACAATGGAATATTGATTCCAGCTTTTAAACAACCTTTATAAAGACATGGACCCAAGTGAGAGCCCCACCCAGGAGGCAGAAACCTCCTGGCTGGATTTAAACCCCTCCTCCACCCCTCTGCCTGCGCTGTAACCAAGGGCAAGATACTCAGTGTCTTTTCTGCTCAGCCTTCTCATCCATATCACAGGGCAGACAGAAGGACATCCTCTTAGCTTGATCATGAGGATTCAATGAGGTAGTTCATGGAAAGTTCTTGGCCCAAAGCCTGGAGAACAAGTAAGCACTCAGCAAATTCCCTACTATTACGCTGGCTGTGCAGTATTTGAATCGCAGGGGGAAATGCCTGTGGCATGTTAAGCTTTCAGAGAAAAGTCAGGTACACACACAAAACCACATATAGACTGACAAAGGGCAAAGCATCTGCTCATAGAAAAAAGCCTAGAAGAAAACAAAACTTGCAAAGAAAAGATAGACAGATAGATGGATGAAAATCCTGACCTATTTGAAAACCTATTCAGCCCCACTTGTATTATCATGCTCTCCTCTCATCATTTCAATGCTTCCCAGTTTACCACCTTTAGCATCTCCGACCAAAGTCTACTGCCTCTCTCCCTCCCCAACTCCATCCAGAAAGCCCAGAGGCGCAGGTCATGGTGGTACATGCCTGTGATACAGCAACTCGGGAGGCTGAGGCAGGAGGATCCCAGGTTCAAGGGCAGCCTCAGGACCTTAGCAAGACCCTATCTCCAAATAGAACATAAAAAGGGCTAGGGATGTGGCTCAGTGGTCAAGCACCCCTGGGTTCAATCCCCTGTACCAAAAAAAGCCCAGAAGCAAGAGGAGATGGGATGATGAAGTTCACACTCAGTGGCAAAGTTGTGTGGAGGCTGCACGGGCTGCACAGAGACTGTGCTGGGAAAGTCAGACACTCCACAGGACAAGCAAACACAGGCAACCGAGTCCTCTAAACAGACCCTTCCCCACCTAAGCTGAAGTCTACGTACGTCCCTGACCCTTGAGGAAGGGCATAGGCACCACAAGCAAACCTAGCAGGAAACCTTTCCTGAGGAAGAGGCAGACACAGGCAGATCTGGACTCTAGATGAAGAGGACTCTCACCAAGAAAGGGCGCTGCCCCAGGCACTCTCCAGCCACACAGCAGGTCAGGTCCACCCACCCTGAGAGCGGAGGAGGTTCAAAGGCATGCCACCGAAAAGTCCTCTGAGAAAGGAAGGACAGAGCCCACTTGGTGCCAGCAGGAATCCCTGTGTTCCCAGAGCAGGGCTTAGTGCACAGTGGTGGCCGCGGACACAGCCTTGCTCCTTCTCCTACCATCCTGGCTTTTCCAGATCAGACTACGGCAAAAAGCAGGCAAGGGTGCAAAGCAAAGTCAAGTCCCAACAGCAGCTGTGAACTGACGGACTGGCCCCAGAGAACCGTCTGGACCAGGCTGCAGCCCTAGTTACATGGTCAGCCCACAACTTTCCAGTTTCAGGAAGACAAGGACCATCCCAGTACAGACCCCTGGCTACCTTCACCCACCAGAGTGAAACCAACCTGGGATCCGCCTGCTTCCACCTTCACTGGTGCAGAGGGCCCGACTTCTGATGATTAAACAGGGGTTTTCCTACTTTGGGGTGATTCAAAAGTAATACAAGGGCTGGGGATGTGGCTCAAGCGGTAGTGCGCTCGCCTGGCATGAGTGCGGCCCGGGTTCGATCCTCAGCACCACATACAAACAAAGATGTTGTGTCCGCCGAGAACGAAAAAAATCAATATTAAAAAATTCATTCTCTCTCTCTCTCTTAAAAAAAAAAAAAGTCATACAAACTCGGTAGAAACCAAAAACCACACTTGGAATTTCAAATCTGAATCTCTCCCCAGGCTAGTGACAGGTGGGAGGCTCTTCCAATGATGCTGGGAGACACAGGGAGCCCGGCACCCAGTCGGTCCCATGAACACGAGGGGGGAGGACTGACACAGTATGGGGACCCTGCTGCTCCACTGCGGTGCACAGCGGGCAGGTGGCTTACATGCATTCTCAATTACCACGGGTTTCCTGGGACATGGCCCCAGCACAACTCAAGGGGCATCTGTAGGTCTACCTTGGCAGCTGACGAAACTGCAACCAACAAGAAGGGCCTCCTGAGAGGACCTCTCCGCCCCACACCTGGCCTGCACTCTCCGTAGAAGCCAGAAGACTAGTGTTCCCTGTCACCTATCAGGAGTGAAGCCTGGTCCTCTCAAGGGGCCCAACCTCATGGGAAACCAAGAACAGCCCAGCCGTGTCAAAGCAGGCAGCAGGAACCTGCTGGCTTCAGGAGTAACCCAGCGAGCGGGTAAGTAAGTCCAGCTGGGCAAATAACCCAGAGGTGACCAGCAACTGGAAGGTTGAAGCGGGAACTACTTTATTGCGAGTGAACTCAGCAGGGACTGAGCGAGAAATCAAAGTAGCGGGCACCCGAGACAGCAGGAGCTGCTTCTCTGCCAGACAGCAGAGGTACATATACCTAACTGATGACACACAGCTTGACTCGATTAACATCATCTAGAAACAGCAGTCAGCCCATAAGGAATCCTCACCATCTTAATGGCTCCATGGCGTGGCCTCACAAACCACTCCTCCTGGCAAAGTGCAGGCGCCATCTGGACTTGGTTTGCATGCCCAACAAGCGGTGTGTCCTCTGCCCCTCTGGAGTCCAGGTTTCCACAGCACTTATTATACCCCAGAATCTCTTGAGAGAACTCACGACAGTAGTTGTGTGATGTCTTAAGTATTTGGTGGCGTTAAACCCGAAGAGCTACCGCGTTTTCTTCTGACCATGTCTGGCCCGGCTACCAACTGCAGTCAGACCACACCAGCCCACTCAGGGGAGTGAAGCTAAGCTTTTCTCCTGTTTTATCCATTAAAACCAAGAAACTCTGCCTAAGCTGGTGTGTTTTAACAGCTGGCCCTTGTCCATCACGATCCCTGCAGCAGCAGTAACAGCAGGGACGCGGCCGGGGCAGAGAAGCAGAAGGAAAGCCACTGTCATTTCTGAGTGCTCTCTCAGGACAAGGCATTTTTTTTTTTTAATTTTTCAGTTTACCATTGTCACGTGACTTGTCCCGGCACAGAGCCGTTCTGGAACCACAGCCAGGGGACTCCAAGCTTGAGCCTGCGGATCAGTCTCCAAGTCCTGACAGCAAGAAAAATAGCGCACAGAAGTGAGCAAGAGCCTGGACTGCCTCCTGCTGGGACATGCAGCTGCACGACCTTGAGCTAGTGTCAAGATGTCCTAAGACGAACAAGGACACCTGACAGCTCTGCACCCACTGCGCAGGTTTAACAGGGGGCAACCCGGCCTTGGTAAGAAGGGAAAAGTAGGGCCTCCAGCAAACCTGTGGCCGAGGCACCGTGGCCAGTGCCGCCCAGCCCCTCAGGACAGGGGTGCACTTCCAGCAAGCCACTCGAGGAACGAGTGAGCTCATCCTCACAGCAGCACTCCACGCCGGGACATTTTTAGAAATCACTAACACTGGCCAAAGCACACACCGACTGAGAATGCGGCACGCACACCACAGTGCAAGACGGCCCCGAGAGATCAAAACTGCTGTAGTCTTAGGTATGGCGGAACTGTGCCAATTTCCCATTTTTTAATACAAATTATCCTTCCCATTAGAGATCTTCAAGCTAATTACAAACAAATAAATACCCTGAAAATCCATCTCATCAGATTAATCAGGCCATTAAACTTCAAGAGGTATTCTGTACTCAAAGTAGCACTGGGTAATTTGTCCAAGTCAAGCCTATTCACCCATAAAGGTCGCTCGTCCTAACTTTAAAGATCACTATCAGGGGGCTGGGGATGTGGCTCAAGCGGTAGCGCGCTCGCCTGGCATGCGTGCGGCCCGGGTTCGATCCTCAGGACCACATACCAACAAAGATGTTGTGTCCACCGAGAACTAAAAAATAAATATTAAAAATTCTCTCTCTCTCTCTCTCTCTCTCTCTCTCTCTCTCTCTCTTCTCTCTCACTCTCTAAATAAATAAATAAATAAATAAATAAATAAATAAATAAATAAATAAATAAATAAATATCACTATCAGGGTCTTACATACAGTCTCCCCAATCTGAAAAAGAATCTGTCCTTTTTCATAAAATATTTGAACATTTAGGAATATGTACGTATATGGCCAACATAAAGTTTATAAGCAAAAAAAAAAAAAAACTATAAATAAAAGCCAAATGTCCTTTTACAGGACGTTTTTCAGGCAAAAATCCTGTCCCCGGGGCCCTGCTGGGCAAGGGTTCTCCACCAGGGCTGCACAGGGGGCCTTTAAACACAGCAGCATGCCAGCCTGGAACCAGTGCCATCACCATCTCTGGGGAGGAGATCCCAGCGTCCATATTAGCCAAAGCTCCCGGAGACCCAGCACCCAGCAGCCTCAAGGCCGCCCCAGGGTGGGGTCCAGGAGACAGCTCCACCGCCGCCCAGGCTCCCATGCCAGCAGGGACAGCTGGAAACGTCCATCGTGGCTCGGGCTGCCCTAGGAAGAGGCCCATGGTGAGGGGTCTGCAGCTCCCCTTCGGCATTTCCCTCTCCTTCACCCACACCCAGCCCCATACTACCCAGCCTCACCTCTGGCCCCAAAGAGGAGGAGGTTGAACTAGTGGTTAATTAGCATCTCCAAAATACAAACCTTTTTTACCAAATAAATATCTTTAGTAAATGGCTCCAACAAGCTCAAGAATTGACAAATTTTTCCAGTCTTTAAATACTCTCAAAAAAAAAAAAAAAAAAAAAAGACTTTCTTTGCTAATGTGGCTGGGCAGCATGAAGCAAAAGGAAAGCCACTGTCATTTCTGAGTGCTCTCTCAGGACATTTATCACTTGTCCGTGATGAAATACCAATTTTCACATTTGAGGCCTAAACTGCAGGTTCATACAGAAACTTCCCTCCGGGTCACAGAGAACTTCAGTGGTCACTGCAAGTAAGCACCACAGGTCCACCCACAGGGAATGTCCTTTCCTTGGTGACAGCGCTCGGTCGGCCTCCCTGGGCTCTCTGAAGGTATCACAGGTGCCCCCGCCCCGCCCCCCCCCCCCGCCCCGTGCTCTAGTAAACACATTCCCGGGAGTACACATGTCATTCCAACCCTAATGATCACAGGATCCAGAAAACCTGCTCTGTGGTATTGACAGGAAAGCAGGAGAAGGGAAAGGGGGGGGGGGGGAGGAGAAGGGAAAGGAAAAGAGGAGGAAATAAACGGGGACACTATGAGTCTCCATGTGTCGGCCTCATATCCAAACCACAAGGACGTCTCCTAACACCCGATCCTCAACTTAGGGGATCTTGATGCCAGCACCTACTATCTTTAAATGGCAGAAACGGGTCTCACTAATAAAAAGTCATATGCAAACCAATCTTTAAAACATTCAAGATGAGGAGGAAGTACCTCCTCACAGGGTGAAGGTGCTGTGCTGGCCCCAGTGCGTGACACATTCCACCGCCTGCTCAGTTACCTTGGCGGGCTGTGGTCCAAGCTCTGTGAGAGCGGCAGCACACATTTGCTTGGGTCCCTTCCCCTGCAGGGGGGACGATGACAGCCTGCCTGTGCCACATGCTCCCAGGCGCTCCACAGGGCATCTTGTCTGTACCCAGCTTGACCACATGAACCTGCTGTGAGGACGCCATCGTCACACTTTAGGGTGGCCAGGGCGAGTGGAGCAGCTGAGGCCGGGCACAGGGGCGAGTGGAAGTGCAGAACTGCAGATCCTCAGCTCGACTTGCCCCTAGTGGCAAAGCTCGGAGCAAGATGCAGCCTAGGACTCCACCACCCTGAAGCCCCCCAGCGAGGAACCTCGGCCCCTCCCCAGGCCCTCCCAGTGGTGTCTAGTCCCCTTTCCTTCAACAGAAGGCCTCCCCAAAAGGCTGGAGGAGGCCCGGGGTGGCCATGCCAAGTAGGCCTGGACACAAAATGAGGGCAGTTCTGTTAGGTAAGCACGAAAAACGTGATCCCTTTCAAATAAACTAGGGGGTTCGCTGGGAAATAAACCCCCGCACCTCTGCTATTAAAACCAACCTGCTAAGAACAAAGCCACGGAAAACATTCTGACCCTGCCAGGCACGCAGGCGCCAGCAGCCCGGCTCCCACTTCCGAGGCGCCAAGCTCACCCTGGCTGTCACACTAGAACGCTGCCACCTGGAACCAAGGCCACCTAACTCCTCAAGGCAAACCTGCCTTCCCATATGTATCTTATAAAAGCTCGTGTAACAGCGTATCAGGAAAGCGACTCTTCCAGACATCAGTCCAAATGATCTGAGTATATGCAGATCTCAACCACTAAGAGCATTTCCTTTACCTGAAAATCCTTTCTCTTTTAGAGGTATTACGGGGAAAGGGCTGGCATAGCAATGCTAAGGTCAGAAACAAGGATGATTTGTGACCACAGGAATACACGTAACCTGACCATCAACCCCCCCACACATACACACAAAAAGTGTTCCATTGAACATTCTCCTTCAGCCTCCCGTGGGGCAGCAAAAGCAGGAGAGAACGGGAGCCATCAAGAAGTACTCCATGTTGGCCAAATCCTAAACCCTCAGAAATCCTCGGACTCCGAGCCAAGTCCCCTGCCCCACACAAACCCTGGAGGACCAAGAGTTCTGCAGGTGATATGCTGCAAGTGCAGCGTGCACACTGCACACGCACACACCTCAGGGGACCTGGGCCAAATACCTCTGTTGCACATTCTTCTCTCTTTTCAACAATCTTTTTACAAGGTAAGAACCACTCCTAGCTCACGAGCTGACGCAGCTGGCTCAGGGCAGTGGTAGTTTGCCAAGCCCAGCACTAGACTGTCAGATGGCTGCTACGAAGCACTTGGTCCTCTGCCCACCAAGCTGGTGATTCCACTGAAGGAACCCAGTGTCAGAGCCAGGGCCCCCGGCGACCTCGCAAGCATTTCTCATGCATCACTCCAACAGCACTGGGGAACACACCCTCTCCTCCCATGGCACCCCCATGCTCCCTGGCCTGTCCTCCAGCTGCCCACCAGGAAAGGGGGAAAGAAACAGGGCCCCGTGGGCACTCGCAGCAGCCTCCAGAGAGTTCTCTGCACACGGCTCTCCTCATCACCACCCCTCCCGAGCTCAGAGGCAGCTACCTGTGCAGATGAGAGGATGGCTTGAAGTCAGCCCCCTCCTCAGGGACACAGCAAGAGGGAGGACAATCAGCTCTTTAGCCCTTAAGCCAAGCTTAAGGTCTGTCCACTCTGCTTCACCATGACCCCTGCAGAACGACCTCCGAAGAAACAGGCTATGGGTCAAGGACACTGATTTCTGCCGACAGGGCAGCTAGGTTTCCTCTTTGGTCAATGGGGAGATAGGAGCGGCTTCCTCAGAGCTGACGGGGTGCTGTGCTGTTTGGGTTACCTGGCACTGTCACTGCTCTCCTGCTGACGCTCAGCCAGCTCATCCCCCAGCGCAGACTTCAATGGCTGTGAAGCCACACTGGCCCACAGTTCCCATCTCCAGTTTGAGCCTGACTTTGCCATTCTATGAGAAGGCCAGGCAACCTCCGCACAGCTCCGCCCGTGGAACACCCCCTCCCCAGGTAAGCCTCACAGAGCACAGAAGAGAAAACTGCAGAGGGTCCTCTGTCCTTGTTAGGAGCTCAACATCAGCTCCAAGGTGACATTTCCTGAACTACATAAAAATCCCAGAAAAACATCATAACATTGCTACAGAGATATAAGATGATGTCACATATAACTTTCTTATAACTTCAGAAAGTTGCTTCTCAAAAGGTTAAACATGAAACTACCATGACACCCAGCAATTTCACTTCTAAGAGAACTGAAAACGAACATCCACACAAGATATGTGTAGGCACAATATTCACAACCGCCTTATTACAGCAACCAACAGGGGAAATGACGAGTGGACAGTGTGGTGCACCATCCATCTACTCACAACAAAGGGAAGGAATGACAGACACCTGCTGTGTCACCTCAAGAACACCGCGCTATGCGAAAGGAGCCAGGCCATATTCTATATGATTCAATTTACAAGCAATAGCCAGAAAGAGCAGGGTTACAGAGATACAGAGTAGACCAGCAGTTACCTTGACAGGGTGGTGGAACAGAGTTGCAGAGATGTTCCTGGGGAGATTTTTAGAACTTCACTGAGTGGTGCAACTGTGTGCCTACATAAGGGACTTCTATGGTATATAAAATGTATCTCAGCCAGGAGTGCTGGCCCACCCGTCATCCCAGGAACTCAGGAAGCTAAAGCAGGAGGATCGCAAGTTTTGAGGCCAGCCTCAGCAACCTAGTAAGACTCTGTCTCAGTGGTAGAGCACCTGCCTAGAATGTGTGAGGAACCCCCAGCACTCCAAAAACCAAAACTACATGTAGAGCTGTATAAAAGAAAAGTGAGATACTCCATGTTTTTATACATCTGTCTCTGCCAATGACTGCGAGACCTGCAGGGTGAAGACAGGTTCAGCTCTTTCCCCATCACCTGGGACAACACCTGGTATACAGCAGGAGCTGAACCGTCCAGTGAATTAATTTTTTGAGAAAAGGAAAAAGTGTGTTGGAAGTTTGGTCCTCTGTGTGGCAGTATTAAGGAACGATGGAACCTTCCTAAGGCCCCGTCTTGCTGCAGAGCACCATGATTTACCTAAGCTTCCCTTCCTGTCTGCTCTGCCACTGGCCAACTCCCAACCAGTCACCAGCGTAGGCTACCAAGCAAACATCTGCAGAGCTTCAAACTGATCAAAAACAGGACCCAGCGCACAAAATGCATCCAGACCAATTTGTGTGGAGACATGCTTGCCTCTGGTCCAAGTTTAAAAAGAAAAAAATATGACCCTTATGTCTTCTTATTGGTACTATTATGAAAACTCTTGGGGGCATAAGTAGAAAGGAAAGACCATGATGTCAGTATCAGGTCCAGAAAGGAGGAGGAGGGATTCAGGAAAATTACTATCTCATTTTAAATCTCTTTCTGGAGAGATTTGGGGGTTTTTTGGTGGGTTTTTGTTTGTTTGTTTTTGCTTAGAAATAGACAATTTAGTAATATACCAGATATTGCCCCTAGAGAATTAAACCATGTAGTCCCTACCTCTTCAAAGATAAGGAAATCCCAACGCAAGGCCAGTGTTTGCCAAGGCTAGTGATTGCGAGGTCCTGGAGCAAGGGTGTGGCAGAGGCACGTCCAGGCGGGTCTGCCAACAGCCTAGGCCTCAGCTACGGCCCCTGGCCCTTTGCCATGAGAAGTGTGCCTTATTTAGGATCTAAACTGCGGGCACCAGGTTACATTGAGGATCAAGCAAGACCCACCACATGAACTGTAGGCAGGGTGGAACACAGCAAGCAAGACATTTTTAAAGATTCAACTACTTCGTTATTGTTGAAGAGTTGATAAACTAAGCTCCTGCTTTTCAAAGCAAGATTGATGAAGTTCCTGCTTAGAAGATCTGCTCCTTTCACACACACCCTCCCCTGCACTGTCCAGTGGAGGGAAAATGATGTGGAACCAGGGTATCAGGGCTTCTTATTCCATCTCTTCACTCGCTGTCCTCTGGGATCCTCTTGGACTTTAACCACAAGCCATTATAAATTCATAAATTCTTATGTCTCACCCCAGCGTGAAGGCAGAACCCATACTCAAGGCTGCATTGTTCTCTGGGCACAGTAATCAGCTCTTATGACTTATTGTTTTCCTGGCACCACATTCCACCAACCCTGGTGTTGAATGGTCTGTCAGTCACCTTAAAGTCCTCTAAGGCCTTAAATAAGCACTCTTTTGGAAGGTGTGCAAACCTAAATAAATACTGTTGACTAAGCACTGTTCCAGCCATCTCCCTGGTCTGTTAGGTAAAGGGCAAAAGGACTGATAAAAACTATACGTTCATCCTTTGTATGTACATGCACCTGCACGCGGGCGTGCACACACTCATACACACAAACAATATAGGCTGGTGCTAAATTCCTCCTGGCCCTGCATTTTATAGCTGGCAACTAAAGCAGAAGCAACCTCACAAATTGTTTGAGCCCTTTTTCCACTGTTATAACAAAATACCTGAGGATGGGTAGCGTATAAAGAAAAGAGGCTTACTTATTAGCTCACGGTTCTAGAGGTTTGAGAGCATGGTGCTAAGATCAGCTAAATTCTAGTGAAGACACTGTTGAATTCTAGTAAAGACACGTCCCCTGGTACACAGGGAAGTGATAGGGTGTGTAAGAGATAGCAAGCAAGACAAGAGGCCAGAGGTATCAGGGAGAGGTGGGTTTTGCTCTTTTCTAACAACCCTCCCTGAGAACTAACCAGGGACCCAGTGAACTACCAGAATCTCTTCCAAAGTTGAGACTCCCAGTGCCCACAGAACCCCACCTTATGAAGGTCCCATCCCTCTCTAATATTGCCACATTGGGGACCAAACTTCCAACACACAAACCCTACGGAACACACCGGAACCACAGCCACACCACAGCACAGACTCTGGGCCCAAGTCCACAGCTCACAGTGACACACTCCCATGCGCTGTCACAGTGAGGCACTCCCATGCACTCGTCAACACTCGAGAACCAGACGCAAGCCCTAGACCTCATGTGGCTCAGAGGAGAAACAGCGGCTTAAAGACCAGGAGGCAGAGCCTGGCAGTGCCCAGGTCTGTGAGCTCCTGACCTCCGGCCACCTTTCTGTGTAAAATTCCTCTTCCTGGAAGGCAAAAAGCCAGGCAGACTCCGCCCTGGCAGGCGGGGTCTTCATCTATTTTCATGTGTTCCCGAGCCTTCTACCACTCCTTCGAGCACTGTCACCATGGACAGCCACAACTCAGCTTGGAGGCAAACTCAAAGATCACCGGTGCACTGTGGCGCCTGCCTGTAATCCCAGCAGCTCAGGAGGCTGAGGCAGGAGGATCACAAGTTCAAAGTCAGCCTCAGCAAAAGCAAGGTGCTAAGCAACTTAGTGAGATTTGTCTCTAAATTTAAAAAATATAAAATAGGGCTGGGGATGTGGTTTAGTGGTTAGTAGTGCCTTTGAGTTCAATCCTGGGTACCAAAAGAAAAAAAAAAAAAGACCTCAAAAATCCCAGCACACGGTCCCCAAGAACTAGAGCATTTGTGGAGATCGTGGCATAGATAACAAAGTCTCAGAGCCTGTGGTCACTGCAGCCAAGACCCCTAAGTCAGTCGGTGTGTGAGAGAAAAGGCCCAGCTGCAGCTACCATCGGTGAGGACCCACAGCCAAGGGCAGGCCCCTCCTCAGAAAGCCAAGGATGCCACCTCCAATAAAATCCCCCTCTGCCTAAGGGCCCTGGAGAGATGTTTCTTTCCCAAAAAAGGACTGAGCGCCGAAGGGCAACCCAAGTGAATAATGCAGCAAACCACTCTCCCTGGCTGGACTGCCACAGGAAGCAGGCACGCTCAACTCTCACGATTATCCAGGCATAGTAACCCAACTGTGCTTCCAAGGTCAGATTTGAGAAACCTCAACCCCCCAGAAAGACAAAGCACAGACACAGGTGTCTCAGGGTGTGCTGCACAGCACACCAGGGGACCTCAGTGAATACCTGCTCCAGCTCAGGCAAAACCCTGGCTCTACTGGGCCGGCTGAGGAAACAGAGAGGCTGGAGTCCAAAAGCACAGCTCAAATCGTAACACAGATGGGCGGGCGGGCAGGCAGGAAAGTACAGCCGGGGTGGCAGGCCCAGGCCCAGGCCCAGACCCACCCCTGCTGGAGGTCTAGGCCTAGCCACAATCAGGGTGATCCTTGTCTTTGCAACCTCCGGAAGCCCAGTCCTCAAGGTTCTACCAGCTCAAGGTGCCAACACCAGCCAACCCCCAGGTCTTGGAGAAATGACGTTGGGATAGGAAGGGCAGTAGAATACAACAGACCCCAGTATGGCGGTATGTATAATCGTGGAAGTATAACCAATGTGATCCCGCAATCTGTACACATGGGAATAATAAGAATTCACACCCCATTTGAATCAAATGTATGATATATGATATGTCAAGATCATTGTGATGTTTTGAGCAACCAATTTAAAAAAGAGAGAGAGAAATGAAGTTGGCAATTTCCTCGGAGGACCATCAACTCTGATGACAAACTGACTCATTGACATTAGGCGACATTATCTTTGTCTCTGTGGATTCTTCTGAGAGTAAACTCAGCATTCTAGACCCAATTCAAATACTTGTGGAAACACTAGTCAAGCATTTTGAAAATGGCTGTGAATTTAATTTTCCCTATAGACTAGGTTCACAATACTATGGCAGAAATGATGGAGGAGAGATTGGTATTGGAGACCAGCATGGAAGAGATCGTTACATAAATGGATACACAAACTGATGCCCAGAACAAACTGGAGAAATAGAAGGCAGGCTGCCTGGGCTCGGAGTTCAAGCCCATGCAGTACCAACAAAGAAGGAAAGTTCATCTACCTGAGCTCCCGAGAAACATTCTCTGGTGACATCAGTATAAAAGTGTCCACCTGCTCTTTTAAATCACAAAGGTCACTTCCAGGTAAAATCCAAGGGGAAAACCCACAGCTTACCATGCAGCTGTTTACCAGAGCAGGGGTAGGGAAGTCCCCTGAACTTCTGCTCTTGGATTTAATTCAAAGCACCACTCAGAAGTTGTACAAAAACACGTGCAAGTTCAGTGCTGCCTTCCTTGACGGGCGGTGGTGAAGCATCTGAGTGGTTCCAGCGTGACTTTTTTCTTGTCTCAGTTGCCTTCCCATGCCACCTGAGACATGCCCACGTTGGCTGACACTCCTTCAGGTACCAACAGCCCAAGATGCCGGGTCATGCCTGGACCTTTGGTGCAGCACTCCTTAATTCTATTTGTCACAACTGTCAAAGAATCAAGTCTTCGTTTCATGAAAACATGACCTTTTCCAGAGGCTGAGACAGGTGAATCGCAAGTTCAAAGCCAGCCTCGGCAATGGCGAGGTACTAAGCAATTCAGTGAGACCTTGTCTCTAATAAAATACAAAATCGGGCTGAGGATGTGGCTCAGTGGTCGAGTACTCCTGAGTTCAATACCCAGTACAGGAAAAAAAAAAAAATGACCTTTTTCTGTCAAATAAATTCCAAGGTAACTAAAGCATCTTTCTGTTTACCAGATATCTACTTTAGTGGTTTTTTTTTTTTTTTTACAACCCTCTGACTCAATAAGGTAATTAAAAGTTATTTTATCACTGTTCAATATATGGCAAAGGGCCTCAAGCCCCCCCTGAAGTCCTCCTCTTATCAGGGCTTCTGCAGTTCTCCCGCAGGCACTGGGGGACCTGTGCGACGGGGTGCGGCAAGGTGGGGCCAGGCCAGTCAGGTCAGACCAGAGAGCTCGGGCGGCACACGACGCCATGGGCAGGGACACTCCTGACCTGCTGCTAACACAGAGGTCTAGGGACGCTGCCGTCATTGCTGCAGCCTGGCTGGCGTTTCCTGAAACAATCCACCCAACCCACTTCTAGGCTCTGGTGGACTGAGGCTCCACCCCCACCCGGGCCGCTCAGATAAACGACGCGCTATACAAAGAACCCGGATTTTACTTCTGGGTCCTTCTTGGCACCAGGGCTAACACACAGCACACGCTACACAGCCCGGCAGTGTGAACACACCAGGCTGACGTGGGGTCAGCGGTGCTGGTGGGACTCAAGTTTAAAATAACTAGGCAAAGATTTCCAGCAAAAGGCATCGATTGAAGGGCACGTTTATGTGACTCTCCTCTAATCTACGCTGAAATTAATAAGAGAATGAAAAGGGGAGGAAGGGGCTGGTATCAGAATTAGACCAAGATAACCAACACGGTCCAGCCCAGGGAGGTCTACACCAGCCTGAGCGAGGGAAAGAACAGACCCTCCAGAACCCATGTGAGGAGTCGAAAGACCCCTTTCTAGGGATATGCAGGCTGTGGTTGCAGGCAGGATTCTTGGGCGACAGGGACCCTCCCTGGAGGCTCAGCTCCTGTCTGCAGGGCCCCACCCCCCCCAGGCCTGACAAGGGCAGCGCCTCCCTCACCAGGAGAAGCTTCCTGGAGAGAGGCGAGCTCTGCACTGTGGCCCAGAGTGACAGGCGACTGAGCCTTGAACCCATCACCACAAGAGCAAGGGCCTCACCAGGCCACCTAATCAGTGCCAGCAAGGGCAAGTGGAGGCGCGCCCCGGGGCAGAAAGCACAGCCTGCCAGGGTACGAGGACAGAGTGGATCGGAGGCAGGCTACTGCCTTGTGGCGGCTCCCACCCCCAGGTCCCTACACCAGCCCTGAGAGGACACCTAGTCCAGACAGAGCTGCCCCTCCGGAGGCCTCTCGAAGCTGAAAGCGTCCCCAGAGAGGCAGGTAGATAGGGCAGAGACTAAGAAATCAAATAAGCAACCGGAAAAGATTTCAGAACTCCCAAAAGAGGGGAATTTTCAACCACTTTCAACTCTCAAAGAAATTCAAGAATATCTGTATTGTCTTTTTTTTTTAATATTTTTTTTTCTTTGAGAGAGACAGAGAATTTTTTTTAGTATTTATTTTTGAGTTTTCGGCGGACACAACATCCCTGTTTGTATGTGGTGCTGAGGATCAAACCCGGGCCGCACGCATGCCAGGCGAGCGCGCTACCGCTTGAGCCACATCCCCAGCCCTGGATTGTCTTTTTAAAAAATATCAAAAAAGCGTTTACACAGTTGATGAAGAAAATAAAAATCATTACCAAAATAAACATCACATTAAAAACAGCAGAGAAGAGAGGCTGCCCAGATCAATGACATCAAGAACAGGGTCACTTAAAAAACAGGAGAGCCAAAAAAAGTTTGGGAGTGTGCCTCCGTGACAGAGCGCATGCCTTGCACATAAGGCCCTGGGTCCAGAGAAGACTCTACATCTGGAAGCAAGAGAATCTCAGCTGCCATCAGGGTACCTGCAAAGGGAAATGCACAGCCCAAAGCCGCCCTGTGGAGCAGAGGGCTGACACTCACTGCAAACTACCTAAAGTAGACAACAATGTAGGACTAGTTTCAGGAACTGACTGGATTTGGGCTGAGGGGGAGAGGTGGATCACTCCTTAAATACTGTCACAGAAAAAATGTGGAAGGGCATGTACTGAAACGTCACCAGTGGTTATCCATGTTTTCTGCTCATCTGTTTCTCTTGTCCAGTTCTAACCCTTCATTTTTAAAGAATACAGACACAGAGAAAGACTGAAAAAGGCTACACTTGACTCCAAGAAGATTTTTAATTTATTCTTGGATCAAACTGTTTTGGCTGCTCAAGGCCAGTTAACAGATGACCCTAATCTACTCCCTAAATCAATCTGGATGACAATAAATAAGCTAAAAGTAGCATTAAACATCCTGAATTACATTATACCAAACACTTCAATTACTGTGTTACTTTAAACAACTGTCTCCATAAGAAAAACTGAGAAAATGAAAATACTAAAAGAAGGGGCAAACCACCTGAAATTTTCAAGAAAAAACAAGTTATTTTAAGTTATTGTTTTTTCTGAAGCTGAGAAGCATGCAAGTTTCAAGAAATTGGGAGATCGTGGGGATGTCTTAAGAGGTAACATAATCAAATACTATTTGTGAAACCTTGCCTCTAGGTCTCAGCAAAGCAGCCTAAGAGAACAGAAATGACTTCTGGTGCATGAAATCATGCACTGGAAACAGCATGCAGGAAGTCTATGGTGAAGAGGAGGAGGCTGTGGGGCCCCACCTTGTCCCCACAGCTCAGAAGACAGCTGGAGAAGGGCTGCTGGCACGTGGCACGAGAACCTGCTCCAGAAGTCTGGGTCCTCAGGCCAGAGACCTCAAATGGCCTGTCCCACAAGGGAAGAGACCCTCCCCTCTTAACTCCCAAGACCTACTTTCCTTGCTGCCACTAAGTTATAAACAAACCAAATAACCCTTGAGTGATTCATTTTAAAAGCCTTTTTTTATGTTTTAGATTTTCCTTCTTAAATAAAGTCAAGCCAGTTACAAAGTTTAAACTATAATGGTATTGTCACAAGGTGACCCCATTTTAACAAGACTACTGTGCACAGGCCTTCCTCAGTCCACCTGCCAGCCCGGGCATCTGTGACCAGCACAGCACTACCAGCAGACCTCCTGCCTGGCCCACCCAAAGGCAGGCAGGCCAACCTGTCTTCATGATGCCAGGCTGTATCTCCACTCCCAGGGGCAGGGCAGGGTCTCCTCCATTTCTCTCTCCCAAAAAGGGGTCTAGAACAAACCAAAGGCTCAGAAGAGCCAAGAAGGTTTATTTTCTTAACTACACACAGAAAGAAGATACTAAACCTTCCTGCTTGTGACTTGAGCCCTTTCAGAGTTCATCACACTCTCCTCTAAGGCCTTAGTACCTCAGTTCCCTTTCTTTTCATATCTCCTAGTTTTAAGGTGGAATTTTATTATCAGAACTTTTTACCAAAACTGGTGTTTTTGCTAGGGCAGTTGCCTGGCATACGCAAGGCCCTGGATTCAATCCCTAGCACCATAAAAAAATAATAAGTAAAAAGTAAACAAGTTGTTTGCTGTGAATGGTTTTTCTAGTCTGTGCACTAAGACACCCCTTGTCTGTGACTCACACAATAGCATGACACAGGGAGGAGTGGTTAAGATTAGGAGGTAAAATCTGTAACTGTGAATCACGGCTTCTCTTCAAGTCCCCGGGTGCATTCACCATCAACCTTGTACAGCATTCAGTCAAGTGACCTTGATCTTATTAGCAATCCCTCACCAACCAACCAAGGGAAAAGGGGCACAACTCCAAGGTACTTTTCTATGCCCTAACATCCCACCCGTCACCCACCCCCTCAAATACTTGCTGCAGCTATAATCCCTACAGAGCAGACTGCTGCTAACCCTCACGGTGTTCACGAAGCACATGGAAATAGGTCGCCAATCTCTCCCTCTTCCTTGAGAACTCAACTGGAAGAGGCCCCAATTCTCCCCTCCAATAGGCAAATCCCGCTTAGAACCTAGCACTACAAAAAAAGAAAGAGGAGAGGAGAGGGGAGGGGAGGGGAGGGGAGGGGAGGGGAGGGGAGGGGAGGGGAAAAAGGAAAGGAAAGGAAAAAGGAAAGGAAAAAGGAAAGGAAAAAGGAAAGGAAAGGAAAGGAAAAAGGAAAGGAAAGGAAAGGAAAGGAAAGGAAAGGAAAGGAAAGGAAAAAGGAAAGGAAAAAGGAAAGGAAAGGGGAAAGGAAAGGAAAAAGGAAAGGAAAAAGGAAAGGAAAGGAAAAAGGAAAGGAAAAAGGAAAGGAAAAAGGAAAGGAAAAAGGAAAGGAAAAAGGAAAGGAAAAAGGAAAGGAAAAAGGAAAGGAAAGGAAAGGAAGAAAGGAAGGAAAGAAAGGAAGAAAGGAAGGAAAGAAAGGAAGAAAGGAAGAAAGGAAGAAAATGATACATAATACAGTTTTCCTGGGAGTAAAATGTTTTTCAAAACCTGGTAATAATAAATGTTCCCTTTACAGCTTGACCTGGAGGCTTTAGTGGCGTTTTTCCTGAGAATTACAGGTGACTGGTGGCCGCTGAAAATGTCCACTAATGGCTGTATCTGGGACAATAAAACATGCAAGTGACAAAAGAAGCTGACCAACCTTAAGAGTTTACTGTGAAATCACACGTCACCAGGCATACACCTGGCCATCTCCCTCGTAAAAACTGAATCAGCTACTTTACAAAACACCAGCCTCAACCAGCACACGGCTCTCAGGTAGGCCCTTAGGTAACAGAAGCCCCACTCATCAGTGTCAAGGGTCACTACTCAGGGCCCTCCGGAGGCCGAGATACAACCCCCCCCCCCCCGCCCTGGGGCTCTAGACAGAGCTATGAGCACACGGGTTCACGGTGGGAGCATTTGGTTCACGGTGGGAGCATTTGGTTCCACCCTCCTTCCACAACTTCTTCCCCAGCCCACTGCCGCGGCTCAGCCTGTTCAGGTCCTAATACAGGACTCCTCAGCCTCATGAGCCACATGAGGAGCCACATGAGCTGCCTGCCTGCAGCGCTGAGGCTGGAGTCCCGAGCAAAGGCACAGGCAGATGTGGTGTGTGGTGAGGGCCCGTCCCTTGTGGTGACACCTTCCAGCTGTCTTCACAGGTGCACAGGGCAAACAAACTCGCTGGGACCTTCATATGGGGCACTGATCCCTTCAGGAGTCTCTGCCTCATGGCCCCACACCCAAAGGCCCCTCTTGATATGCTCACACTGGGAATTAGACTGCAACACATGGACTAGAGAGGACCCCAATATCCAGACCACAGCTGCCACTCACCTCTTCCCCACCTGACCTCTTGCTGCAACCTCCAAGAGCAGGCGGGGACACCTAACATCTCTTGAATTTAATGATCCCGACTCCTAGGGCAACCTGGCTTCCTCGGGCAGTCACCTGCAACAGGCTGGGAACTCATTACCACGCTTATTCACAGGGCGGGAGTGTGGGGCTACAGGTTCCTCCAGAGGAACTTAAACACAGAGCTTCCTCCCCTCTCCAACCACCGTGAGACCACTAGTCATCCACAGCTGAGACTCTTCACAGAAGGAAAAATCCTCGTTTCTGCTCTCTGCCTTTTTTAAATAGGAGAAGTCTCTGTCCTGCAGTTGTCTTTCTTCTCAAAATACAAGCCACCAGTAACCATCCCTGAGGCCCCCATGTGCTTCCTAACATACTGGTCCCCCCGTGAAAGTTCAGGGACACAGCCTTCTCCCAGATGGGGAAGCCCTGTAACTCTTTGCGCAAAGTGTTCATCTGAATCCTATTTTTTGCATAAACTCTCCTGTTGATTTCCAGAGCCCCAACTCTGGAACTAAAATAAAATTAAACCATTTAAACAAATGGTTTGGTCAAGTGCATTCAACCCAATACTTTAAAAATAATCAAAAAGACAGCCTTCTGCATCAATTTCTGAATTAATTAACTTCTGGATTAAAATGAAGACTAAGTTCAACTTTAAAAATACAGTGAACACGATAGCAAGATTGTGGAACCAACCTAGATGCCCTTCAATAGATGAATGGATAAAAAAAATGTGGCATTTATACACAATGGAGTATTACTCTGCATTAAGAAACGACAAAATCATAGAATTTGGAGGGAAATGGATGGCATTAGAGCAGATTATGCTAAGTGAAGCTAGTCAATCTTTAAAAAACAAATACCAAATGACCCCTTTGATATAAGGGGAGTAAACAAGGACAGGGTAGGGACGAAGAGCTTGAGAAGAAGATTTACATTAAACAGGGATGAGAGGTGGGAGGGAAAGGGAGTGAGAAGGGAAATCGCATGGAAATGGAAGGCGATCCTCAGGGTTATACAAAATGATATATAAGAGGAAAGGAGGAGTAAGACAAGATAATACAAATGGAAGAAATGATTTACAGTAGAAGGGGTAGAGAGAGAAAAGGGGAGGGGAGGGGAGGGGAGGGGGGATAGTAGAGAATAGGACAGACAGCAGAATACATGAGACACTAGAAAGGCAATATGTCAATCAATCGAAGGGTAACTGATGTGATATAGCAATCTGTATACGGGGTAAATTTGGGAGTTCATAACCCACTTGAATCAAACTGTGAAATATGATGTATTAAGAACTGTGTAATGTTTTGAACGACCAACAATTAAAAAAAAAAATACAGTGAACAGCTTATAAAAATCAAAGCCTACCTAGGTTGCCCAACTCTTTGTTTTCTGTCCTACAAGCAAATCAAAAATGATCTCAGAGGGCATCAAGCCTTTTGGGGTGATCCAGACCACGTTAGGGATGGGTGACTGAATTATCCAACTCATTAGGGAGACCCACACAAGCAAACACTCCATCAAAATTTCCCCTTCCCTTTCTAATACTTCCACTTCAAACTAACTCCTTCTGATGCCTTTTTTTTTTTTTAAAGAGAGAGTGAGAGAGGAGAGAGAGAATTTTCAATATTCATTTCTTAGTTCTTGGCGGACACATCTTTGTTTGTATGTGGTGCTGAGGCTCAAACCCGGGCCGCACGCATACCAGGCGAGCACGCTACCCCTTGAGCCACATCCCCAGCCCCTCTAATGCCTTTTCTTTCCCATGATCTCAGGTAGGTGGAGGGCACGGGAAACCCCTGGTCCTTCTCGTCTGTGCCATTCAACCTGAACCACAGAGCACCTTGCCTGCGGTGCCCTCTATCCAAGCCTCTCCAGGCCTGCTCCAGTCACCTTCTGCAGGAGGCCCCTTCCTCGCCTGTGAGCCTCACCCTGCACTCAGGGACTTCCGGCTGGCGCTGTGGGTTCATTAAGAACAACAAGAGAGGGCTGGGGCTGGGGCTCAGTGGTAGAGCGCTCGCCTAGCACATGTGAGGCCCCGGGTTTGATCCTCAGCACCACATAAAAATGAATAAATGAAATAAAGGTGTTGTGTCCAATTGCAACTAAAAAATAAATATTTTTAAAAATTCGTTAAAAAAAAAAAAACAGCGAGAGTAGCCAGGCACAGTGGCGGCTGGCTGGGAGGCTGGGGCAGGGGGATCGAGAGTTCAAAGCCAGCTTCAGCCAAAGCCAGGCGCTAAACAACCCAGTGAGACCCTGTCTCTAAATAAAACATAGGGCTGGGGATGTGGCTCAGTGGTCGAGCTCCCCGCCCTCCCACCCCACAAAAAACAAGAGCAAGTGTAGCCCAGGATCTTCCCGGGGCTCCAGAGTGCTGCACTAAACACAGCAGACGTCCAATCAATCTTTGTGGGTCAAAGAAGGAGTCGTCTCCTCGGGAGGATGGAAGGCCCTCACGCCTGGCAGGAACTAGATGCAGAGGGTTCTGGCTGGGGGTGAGTGACATTGCTGATGGAACTGCTGCAACGGGAAAGCGGAAATGGGCTTCCCAGGCTTCCCTTCAGTCCCAAATGCAAGAGAGTGTGTGATCCTTTGTAATTACAGAATCCTCACCTCCTCGTTGGTTATGGAGGATAAATGGGGGATAAATCATCCACTCCTGCTTGGTGTCTTCTTTGCCATCAGTCATGTATGACTTCTGCAATGCTTTAAGTAAATTAAACTGAATAGCTCAATTTTCTTAAAAGAACCTTTCCGTTCTTGTGGAGGCAGTGGGGGGCTATTTTTCCCCCTTGCAATGCCCCACAGGAGCTGAGTGATGGGAGGGGACTTACACCCTGGCACCAAAACCCAGGTCAGAGACAGGAAAGCAGCCTAGGTCAGGTGGGCGGGGTCGGTCAGGGACGCAGGGTGAGGTGGGACAGACACAGAGGCAAACCATCTGCAGGGGCCAAGGGGCATCTGCCCCATCCCAGCTCTGCAGCAAGAACTTCACCCACCTGACCCAGGTGGGAAAGGACCACAGAGGAGAGCGAGAGTCAAAACCAAACAAGGGAGACCGGCAGAGAGCAGGCAGCGGCTCCTGTCTCAGCACATACGCTTAGTTCTTCACTTCGCCTGGGATGACAGAGGAACCACACACAACTGCCCTGTTAAATCCTTCTTCCCTCGCTGGCGGGGTGGCCGCCAAGGGCCTCCTGGAATTCCCGGAGCACACAGCTCTCTTTACAGCAGACTGAGCGAGGGGCACAAGATCCCCCACACCAGAAGATGCTGCTTGGTCTAATCAGAAACTGAAAAGCCAAGAAGGAATAAATAGAATATATATAAAAACATTCCAGTAAAACCAAAATGGCATGCTTTAATGATTCCCTGAATTTTCAGACAGTGAAATACCACAGAACACTCTAATGGTGGACACAGGTCACTGAACGCTTACTCACACCCACAGGACGTACCACATTAAGAGTGGCCCTAATGCCAACTGTGGAGTGTGGGTGACAATGACGTGCCAGCTAACGATGGACCATTCTGGGGGAAGGGTGATGGGCGGGGTGGGCTCATGCATGTACAGGAACAAGGGGGATATGAGGAATCTCCCCACTTTCCATTTAACTTGTGTTGAACCTAAACTGCTCTAAAGAAGTTTATTGGGGAAAATAATAAATGCATCATCATTCCAGTTAACCTCCAAAAAGCACATGTTCCCCAAGACATTTAGTGCCCCCTGATCTTTACACAGCAGAACTCTACAATGGTTCATCGAGCCTAAAGTAAGAAACACGTGAGTTCTGATTTAACCTGCCAGGTTCTGTACATTGTCACCCCTAGCTGTGCAAGTTATCTAAACCACTGTTCCTCTCAGAGGAAATCACCTAGAAGAAACTCTAAAATCCCTTTGCCATTTAACTTAGCATGTTAGAATGCTCAAATTGTACAAATATTGCTGTTTTTATAACACAATCACCCAATGCCTTCGCCCTAAAACTGCTCTTCCTCTCTTCTTCCTGACTGGGGCCAAGTACACTTAGTGAAACCCGGCCTGTCCGTCATCTCGCTCTCATTCACAGCCAGCACCACAACACGCTGCTGCTCTCATAAGCACACACTACTTTCTGTTGGAAAACCAAACTGAAAATTAACTGTCAACAGAAAACTTCTAAGCAGTCACCTCCAAATATGAAAACTCCCTTCGTCCTAGCCTCCTGTTCCTACAGACACTTGCCTTTGCCTAGGCGAGACCTTTATCAGCATACACTGAGGCTGTACCTGGCTGAGAAAGTCCCTCCCATGTGCATGTTCCACTACTGCCAAGACTTCTCTCCCACCTTGGGGAGTCCTCGTCACCTGGTCTGGCTTCCCAAGCATGGGGCACAGGGGACACAGACTGTTCAGAACCCCATCCCTCTGGCCACGGGCTTGGTCCAGGGTAAGGGACATCACTTAAGTCAGGCCAAGCAGACTCTTTCTAAGGACCTGTGCTACAGTGACCACTGGAGGAAAGCCAGGGTCTCTGGTGGCCACCTGTATCACCAGCTGGGAACATTGGCCAGAGCAGTAAGCCACCAGCAGGGGTCCCACAGAGGCTGCAGCTGGAAGCCAAGCCCACCCTGGCCTAGCAGGAGGTGAGCAAATGACTGTGCCTCTGCCTTTTGCCCAAACAATGGGGGGTTAGCATTCTCCTGTCCATAATCTGGAAAAACAAAACCAAAATACCATGAGCATTTATCCCAGCAGTAAGCATTCATCACCAGCTGGATCCCACTGTCTGCCAGGGCCACCCCAGGCAGGGTAGAAGCAGCACCCCAGAAAACCCCAAATCACCCACCTGGGTTAAAGTGAAAGCCCACTGGTTAACACCTCAAGGCGGCCACCCTTTGCAGGTGTAACTGGAGACGTTTAAACAACATCGCTGTTAAATTCTGCTATACAACTCACAGCAACGTTAGGTTCTGACTCCCTTCAGGCGTCACATCCTACCTGCACGTTAAAGACACTTAGGTCAAAATGCAGTATACACAATAGGAATGTGGTGCTCTGACGTTATCCATCCATTAAGTCTTTCTAAAGGAAACCTGTCATCCAAGAAACTGTAAGCTGCTCCTGACAGCAGATGACAGATGAGCCCCACAGTGCCTCTTACCCCACTCGTCACCCTGGGCCAGTACCACTGCCACACGAACACTCCTGGACAGCAGGACTCAGAGCTCACTGTGCCCAGCAGGAAGAGCTAGTAGGAGAGTGCCAAAAGCCAGCTCTGCCCTTAGTCACCCTGGTCTCGGGAGCACGCCCACTTCCAGGTTGTAACAGCCACTGACAACCCAACTAAGTGGGCAGTGCACCTCAGCCCCGGTCGCTACCGTGGACTCTTCCCCAGCCCCAGATCCAGCTTCATGCTGCTGTCACTCCCTCCGCCTCCACTAGGCTGTCTCCACTAGGCTGTCTCCACTAGGCTGTCGCAACAGCTCTCCCCACACAGGCGCTCACTGCCGGCGGGGGTCCCACTCCACTCACCACACACCTGCACTCCTCCCTCCCTCCAGCGCCATCATCACCAAAGCCTGCCCTCTGCACACGCTCCTGTCCTTCCCACCCAGCCACTGAAGCCACCGCAGCTCAAAGCAGAATGAGCCCACAGCTCCACAAGGGCAAAAGGCAGCCGCCCCAGCGCAGCAGCCCACAGTCCAAACCCCCCTAGCCTCCCTCGTTCTGCTACTTTGAACTTTCCCAGCAAAGGACAATTATTACTTATCAATTTAAAATGATTTTAAAATAAGAAGTATTGGGCTGGGGATGTGGCTTAAGGGGTAGCGCGCTCGCCTGGCATGCGTGCGGCCCGGGTTCGATCCTCAGCACCACATACAAAGATAAATATTTAATAAATATTAAAATTCTCTCTCTCTCTTAAAAAAAAAAAAGATGTATATTTAAATACAAAAATAAAATATTCCCAGGAATCTCACATGACCAAGCACGCTGTGGTCAGAACCACGCTGCGCAGCCAGTGATCTGGCCCCACGGCCTCTTCAGCCTCACGTCTCTCACTCTCCTTCTGTTTCCCTTGAAGCCCAGCAAAACTGAATTCCTTGTCCTTGTCCAAACATTCCATGCTATTTCAGGCCTTTATACTTTTGAACATTCTAATTTGCCTGGATTCCCTCCGCCTGTGAAAGAAATTTTCCTACAACACAACTCAGGCACCATGTCTTTTATTCATCCCCAAACTGCTACTTCTGGATATTCAATCACTTCTGTCTCTGTGCTGATTCTGCGCCTTACTCTTCTATAGTGCACTTATCCCAGTGACATGAACCATACCCGAGCCCTCTGATACCTCTGATATGCTCCTTGAGGACAGCGTTATTACCTTCTGAGTCCCAAGGTCAGCACTGAGTAGGACACAGGGTATATTACTCTTGTTACACCCTGCCACCACTTCCTACAGGTTGCCTGATATCTAATAAGATATCTATTTAGACCCATGCCAGTTTTTTCTCCAATGATTAAAGAAACTACTAATATTAATCAAACTAGTGAATTTTTCCAGCACCTAGTTAATCAATTTCAAAAGGTGGAATCAAGTTCCCATTAAAAGATATTAAACCTACCACAGGGGACACAGTGAAAAGAAACAGTTAATGTAGGCCCACAAGGTACCAGGGGGCTCGAAAGGAAGAAGATGCTTCAGTGGGGACTGTATTCACTGGAGCTTTGGGTTGCCACTTAAACCTCTTTCTATAGGAAAACATGCTAGACTTCAGACCAATAAACTTAGAAGTAAAATCTGGAATGCATTTGGAAACTGCCCCATCTTTTAAACTATTTCTGACATGTGAAAATTTGCTTCTTTGTACAAACTGTGACATAGTTTGTACAAAATATTAATATATCCCTTTCTAACTTTTTTAATCTTTGAAAATACTACTAGGTAAACAGCCAAGGCCTACACTTAGCTCTTCAGCTTAGATAGCAAAGACCCTCATAATAAAGTCTGACAACACTTCCTTTTCTTTTGTGCTTCCAATTCAAGCTTCTCATAAATCAACTATACACAAAAGGAAAAACTGAAAAAGCATAAAAAGCAAATAGAATCTAGCAAATTTCAGTAACATTAAATTCTCATATTAATGTCTTAGCTTTCTCAAGTATTTCTATTCATTAGTAGTACACCTCTGAAAATTGACACTTATGAAGTTATGAAAACTTCTGTAGAGCTAAGATCTAAACAGCCCTGAACCCAGCTGGCAGCAAAGCCTGAGAAGGTGAGGGGGTGCTCCAATCTCCTGTTAACAGGCACTCAGCTACATGGCTGCACCAGCAGTGCTCCTGTCTGTGCACAACCAGGGTCTGGTCCTCAACATTACTCAACACTACTGCTAAATACTGCCCCTTGCTCCCTTAATGAACCCTGCTCAGGAAGAAAACATTAATACAAGGTATGTAATATAGCAAAATGCACGCTCTATAGCTTCCTGTCACTATGTCCTAAGCTGCTTTCTGCTGCCATGCCGTGATATTCTGTCTCACCTTGGTCCAGCTGAAACCATAGGCCAAAATAAACTTTTCCCCTTCTACATTGTTCTCATCAACTCTTTTGGTCACAGTGATCAAAAGATGACTAAAAGAGAAATTGGTGCCAAGAAGTGGGGTCATTGTGACTAATCTGACCATGTGGTTCAGAAGGCTTCAGAGCTGGTTTGCAGGTGGACAATTTTGAAAAGTTTGGAGATGCAGGCTGGAAAAGCTTTAGAATGTTGTAAGCAGAGCTTAATGAGCAATTCTGGTAAAAGCTAGGAAGACCAGAGTGCCTATAGGACTGTGGACAGTAAAGATTGGGCTCAGAAGTTTCAGAGGAAGAGGACTATTAGAAATTGGACTAGATGCCATTCATGTTGTTTTGGGCGGGGGGGGGGGGGGGGAGACTTTTCTACATTTTGTCCATATCCTGAGATTTTCTGTGAGGCTGAATTTAACAGTGATAGACTAATTAATCTGGCAGAGGAAATTTCAAGGGAGCACAGCATTCAAGCAATGGCACAGATGATGCTGGTGGGTTTAGCCAAATGTACTGTGATAACCAGGAGCAGAAAGATTTGAAAAACTTGAAATTTGTCCAGAAAAGTACATTACTGGGGCTAAGAAGGTATGGTTAAGATATTATAGCCACTAAAGAAATGCTGAGTATTTTACCCAGAAAAAAATAGAAAAGATGACTTGAGGGATCTCAGAAATTGGCAAAATCACACTCATCTCAGGTTCAAGGTTATAAAAATAAAAATTTGAGAAGAGACTGGGGCATTCTGCTTGCTTGGAAAGGGGATTGGGGCTTAAGAAGGTTTTTTCTTCAAGCTCAGTTGCCCAGTCAATCAGAGGCAGCTGCAGCCTTGGTCCCAAGAGATCTGGCTACGGCTCATAGATGGTCTCAGACCTGGCATCAACCACATGGTGCTAGTTCTGCAGGAATCAAGATGCTGGAATCAGAGGGTCACAGAAGCTTGACCCAAGATTTCAAAAGAAGGCCTGAGAGGCCAGGCAAAGTGTATCAGGATCAGAGTCCTGTGGGCTGCCGGGGCGGGGGGGCAGGGGGGGATGCATGATGAAGTAAGAAGGAAGCCAAAGCTGCAGTGGAGACACCTGAGATTAAGAGACGCCAGTGACATGGGATGTCAGCTAAGGGAAGCTGCAGGAATGGAGCAGAAGTGAGCCAACAGAGAATCACGGGGGTCATAGGGGATGGAGCTACCCAGCCCTTTGGAAAGACCACCATAGTCCTCTGTGTGCCAGATGCTGGCTGTGGAGCTATAGGACTTGTTAGAGCAACAAGATGAAGGTCTTGCTTTGGTTCCATCCCTTTTTCCTATGCCCCTATGTTTTTATTTAAGAATGAATGTTTATGCCATTGTTTTTGGATATAGTTAATTTGCTTTTGTTTGTTCTAGGGGTTCATGCTGAGAGTTTGCTTTGAATCTCAGAAGACTTTGGATTTGGACTTTGGGGTAATGCTGGAACTGTCAAGCCTATGGAGTCTCTTGAAAATGAACTAAATGTATTTTACATTGTGAGATGGGCATAAGCTTTTGGAGGCCAGGGAGGTTACACTTTAGGTATGAGGTATTCCAAAAGCTCATGTGTGAGACAATGCAAGAATGCTCAGAGTAAAATTACATTGTGAGAATTGTACACTAATCGGTGGATTCATCCACTGATATGGATTCACAGGACGATAACTGGAGTCAGAAAGGGTGTGGCTGGAGGAGATCTGTCACTGGAGGTATGCCTTTGGGGTTTACATTTTGTATGTTGTGAGCAGAGCTCTCTCTACTTCCTGCTACCATGTCCTGAGCTACTTTCCTCCACCACGCCTTCCACCATGATGTTCTGCCGCACCTCTGATGCTCCTCAGAGCCATGGAGCCAACTGCCCTGGACTGAGACCCCTGAAATCACGAGCCAATATAAACTTTTCCTCTCTAAAAAAAATAATGATAATAATAAACACATTAAAAAGCAAAATGGTCCTATTTTTGCAGTGACTATTAATTCAGAGCAGTAATTCTTCAGTCTACACTCATAGTCCTGCAAATTTGGTAAAGTGCTTGCCCAGCATGTGTGAGCCACTGGATTTGATCCTCAGCACCACATAAAAATAAATAAAATAAAGGTCCATCAACAACTAAAAAAAAAAATTAAAAAGCTAAAAGAAACACAAATAAATTATAAAAGCAATTTTAAAACCAGAATATTTATCACGAAGTATTCATCTAAAGGACAATTAAAAACACAATTCAGTTGGGCAGAATGCTGGCTGTCTTCCTCAGTCACTTACATTTGCTTCAAAGTCATCTAGAGCCTAGAGGTAGCCGAGGGAGGAGAGTGATTTTATTGTACTGAGTTCAGTCTAACACACTCCCTCACTCACACTCACACTTTTTCACTTTCTCTTTCTCTCTTTCCCTCCCTCCCTCCCCCTCTTCTCTCTCTCTCTCTCTCTCACACACACACACACACATACTTTTTAAATAAGAAGGTATGCATGTAATCCCAGCTACTTAGGAGACTGAGACAGGAGGATCTCAAGTTCAAAGCCAGCCTGAGAAACTTAGCAACACCCTGCCTCAAAATAAAAAATGAAAAGAGCTGGTGGGTAGAGAGCTTGCCTCACTTGTGGAAGGCTCTGAATCCAATCAATACTCAAAAGAAAAACAAAAAGAAGGCCCAAAAGTCCTTTAGGACATTAAAATAATCTTAAAAACTGTACAGAGGGCTGAGGATGCGGCTCAAGGATATAGCACTTGCCCAGTGTGCACAAGGACCTGGGTTGGATCCCCTCATGACCACCACCATGAGAAAAAAACTGCATGGAAATTTAGGGCAGTATTTATGATACGATTCTAAATGGAAAAAAAAAATATTAAAAAACAGCACCTACATTACAACTGCAATTACATAAAGATCGATGTGTACACAGATGACAGGAAATAAGCAAACTAGAGAACTATATCCAAGTAGTGGGATTACAGAGGCTTTTATGCTTTGGGTTTAAAAATACATTTCTGGAGGATGGAGTGAGGGTATTTTTCCAGGGGAAGAGGGAGTTTCCCACTTCTGTTCCACTCTCCAAACCCCACTCCACAACATTTTTTAATAGACTGTGCCCAGACAGCGTGGCCAGGGTAGGAAACAGGCCTGGCTGCCCCAGCAGATAAGCAAGGCAGGCCCTTCGGCTGGTTTCAAAGGCCTCGCTAACACAAGTCCTCCAGCAGACAAGGGAGACCACCACTCCCCAAAACACCAAAGAGGAGGAGAATCATCCTCAGAGTTTCGAAAAGGCCTTATTTGACAGCTATGGCTAACATACTAAGAAATAATCTATGCAATAGACCATATATAAAAATACCAGAAGATTTTACCATTTTGAAAAGACTTAAAATATTTTTTCATAAGTAACTTTTCATTCCAAGTGTTTTTCAGGATGCTAAGTGTAAATTTTATTTCTCTTAGAAACACAAAGAGGAAAAATAATTTCTGACCCAGAGTACTACAATTGCACAAGTTCCTTTTAGGCTACCAGCTGACAAAGTCAGATGACAACAGAAAACAACACATTCTACAGGCACACTTTTAAGCACACACATGCCAGGTGCAGGGGCACACACCTGTGATACCAGAGACTTGGGAGGCTAAGGCAGGAAGATTCCAGTTTGAAGACGGCCTCAGCGATTTAGCAAAGCCCTCAGCAACTTAGTGAGACCCTGTCTTAAAATACAAAGGGCTGGGGATGTGGCTCAGTGGTAAAGTGCTCCAGATTCAATCCCCAGTACAAAACACACACACACACACACACACACACACACACGCGCGCGCGCGCACACACACACACACACATAAATGTATATATCTGAGGAGGTGCCAGCGGCTTCTCTGCCTGCTCTCAAAAAAAAATTGTTCCACTTAACAGTAACAAATCCAAAGGACAGGAACCAGGCACACCTCTGGAAAACTGTTCGACTCAAAATTGCTTTAAACTAGAGGATTGCTTTAACATCTGACTCTGCGTCAGGCCTCCAGGAGCATGAACCGCACCACACCACACACCTGCTGGGGCCCCAGTGGCCAGGCCTCACACGCGGATGCCTCCCGTTAATTCAGAGGGAAACAGGCAGCGGCCTGGGGAGCCAGGCCAGGAGCTGCAGCTTCGGTCCATGAAGCGCTTCATCTTTTCTCAAAGACAGCACAGAGAAAAGCGTTCTGAATGACACAAAACTGCTTCAGCAAGATTTGAGACTCTTCCTTAACAAAGAACCAGATCTCCTTAAACGCCTTGTAGACAGTCAGACCCTGACTCTGAAGGGTGCTTTTTTTTTAATTGTGGTGTTCTGTTGGGGGAGGGGTATGGTAGACAGACAGAATACCTTTATTTATTTATACCTGGTGCTGAGGATGGAATCCAGGGCCTCACACACGCTAAACAAGCACGCTGCCACTGGGCGACAGCCCCAGTCTCAATGCTATTTACTCCTGTATGTGAAAAAGCACACAAAATACTTTTCCAGTTCCTCATGTTATGAAAAACTGTTACAAACCTCAGAAACATTACAATATACTTTAAAAAAAAAAGTCAAGTCTTCTCCCACCCAAAAAAAAAAAAGACTTCAAATAAAAGCTGGTAAGAGCAAAGATGATTCCAACTGATTCAAGAGGGCCGGTGCAGACATGGACATCATTTTCTCAATTACAAATTAAATCAATTATTTATTATAAAAAGTCCCCTGGTCTGGTTTTTCCCCCAGGTCTGAAATCCTTGGTGAAGTGCTACGCACGACAGCGATGAGACAAGAGTACTGACTGTGACCAGCGAGCCCAAAACTCCCTGCGTGGAAAAGCCACCGAGGGTCCCACTCACGACTCAGTCATCCCACAGTCCCCCCGGGATGGGCAGGGGGACTGTGACCTAGCACTGTGGAATAAAAGTGCTTCCCCAAAAGGCAGCGAAACAAAATCCCTCAGAGCTCACAGGGGCTACAGGGCAAAGGAGCCAGCGGGACGGATGTGGGCTCACCCCCAGAGCTGAGCAGGGCAGTCTCGGGGGCACACCACCCTGCTTGTGAGGAGGCATGAGGGGAGCTGACCCAGCAGAGGTGGCCGAAGAGCAGGGAAGAGGAGGCTGGCATTAACCAGGGCTTTGACCTGTAGGCTGCCGTTTATATTGGACCAGGAAGCACCACGAAGCCAAAAGGTTCTTGATCAGGAAGCAGCAGAATGAAGACCCCACTTGAGGGAGGCACCTCTGTGAAGACCATCAGGTCAGGGCTTCTGCTCCAGTCTGGGGTTTCCCAAAACAAACATGGAACCCAAGCTGAGAGGTGCAATCCCAGGTCTAAAGGACAAGGAGCACACCTCTCCCTTGGACCGCTGTGTATGAGTTTAGAAATAGACGCTACAATAGCGAAGGCTCCGAGTCTCACAACCCCAAGGCCTCTTCCACTCCACAAGCTGGACCAGTGGTTCCAAAGTCACTCCGGACACACCAGCTGTAAGCCACAAGCACTGGAGAAGCTGCTTTTCAAATGGACAGTACTGTAGTGGGATGGACAGCGGGAACCAGGGGGATCTAAGGATCTTGATTCTCTAGGGAGGTCTCCTCAAAGTGTGGTCCTGGAGGCAGCAGCACAACTGGAAACTTGCTAGAAATGCAGCAGCTCCAGGCAGCCTCCCTGGGTTAGGTGACAGGGTAACTTTTTCAGTTGGTGCATCTTCAAGGCAATAAATAGAAGCAAGTGAAAGACTCCTGTCCCACCCTCAGGAGAGCTTAAGGGCTGGGCAGAGATAATGGTGATAAAGGACTAAGGACCCACACCCACCATCCTAAATTCCAGGAAGCCAATAAAAGGCAGAGTGGAGCAAAGCTCCCCATCAAGAGAAACTGCAGAGCCCGGGGGAGAGACCCAACTAAAGGCCTGAAACCCCACAGGTGGATTCACCCAAGACTGCAGGCTCAGGTCCAGCCACAGACAGGCAGTGACCAGCTACCTTGTATGCAGGTAGCTCACCATGCACACGGAGGCCAGGCCACCCTTGGCAGGCCACCCTTGGCAGGCCACCCTCAGCAGCACTGGGCACATGACTCACAACAAGCACCACCTCCACAGCTGCCAGACGCCTGCCACAGTGAGGAGCAGCCCCACCACCACCTCGCAGTGAAGACAGTGGCAGCAAGAGCACCCCAACACCAGCCTGCACCAGACCACACCTGAGGGCGTGGCAGGAGGAATCTGAAATACCTGGCAGGAGCCACCTGAAGGAGGAAGAGAACACAGGCTGGTCCTGCAAGCCAGGGCTCTCCCCCAAGCTGTGCTGCTTTCCAGGTGAGAACTGGCCACCTCAGAATCCAGAATCCGCTACACTCGGACCAACTGTAAAACTGCTGCCAGAGCCAGTCCCAGCAGGAGCCCTGCGGAGTCCACCAGGACAAGGAGCCGGGCCCTTACTATGCAGTGACTCCCCTCCCTATGAGGTTTCCCTCCGAAGACAAATCTTAAAAGATCTGTATTTTCCAGAATGACATAAATACAGCCAGGCCCAAGGCCCGCTCACTTTTTCCACCCAGCCAGTGCAGGAACCAGAGGGAAGAGGAGGGAAAAATAAACACCCCCTACCGGTAAGAGCTGCTCAGGCAATTCTGCACCCTCACGTCTTTTCCTTATTGGATCACTTCTGAAGGCTTGTTTGATACAATGAGCCTGCCTCAAACACAGAGACAATGTTCACACAACACTTTCCTTTCTTCATCAGGAGTTAACAACTTGAATTCCCCACACTGAACATGTTTTCAAAGTTCTCTGAAAACTGTGTCTAAAATAACTGCTGGCCAAGGGTCAGTCCCCAGTTCTGGACTATTTTTCATTTGTAGTCAGGTTTACTGCTGTGAATTTCTACCCAAGAAAGTACTTTGCTCTTAAGCAGGGTATGGTGCTAGCCAGCCCCCCAAAGAGCAGCTCTCTTGGTGTACACATGCGCCCTCAATCCTCCACCCATGGACACCTCAGTATTTAGAATGTCGTGCTGTGCTGGGCCCCGGGAGGCAGAGGCAACTCCTGTCGTCTGGGAGTCTGCAGCCCTGAACCTGCCCTGGCAGCTATCCACACCTGTGGCACTTCTGTGCCCAAGTCTTTCACTGACCGTCACGGAACGTGCAGCCACACTGCCCCCGCCCTCACGAGAAGCACATGCTCAATTCTGATCCATGGGCTGGACCCCAAAATTTGATCAACTGCAGCAAACATGTCCCCAAGACCTAATGGGACTTCTTGAAATGACTCTGTGCCCACAGAACCATGGGACAGAAGATGAGAAAATCAAGAGAAGCCTGTTAGGGAGGTGGAGGTCACTGACTAGCAGATGGAAAATAAGCGTTTATTTATATCACCATTTATTTACAGAGACAAAATAGGCAGAATCACGTGATGAAGAGAGCAAGGCTCAGGAGTCCCTCCCACCTTCAGGCACAGAACAGTCTCTGGACCCTGGAATTCACTCCACCCACCGGGCCCTCTATCCTTTCACCAATAAACTGCAGCAGAGTGGCCTGGAGATGAAGAAGAACCGACCAGGGGTCAATCCTGAACCCTCGAAAAACATAATAAAGGGGTTTTCTCTTTTAAAAAAAAAAAAAGTCTAAAAACACCCAGATGCTAGAACAGTGACGAGATGCTAGGAAGCAAGTGGGTTAGAGGGAGACGTCCGAGTCCACCTTGTGCTGCCACACAGAACATCATCCCTGGACAATTTACAAAGAGGTGAAAGGTCCAAGGTTGCAGGACCACATCTGCAAGGGCCTTCCTGCTGGGCGGTCATCACGTGGCCAGAGCCGGCAGGGCAGCTCAGCTCTCTTCCTCTTCTCAAAAACCACTACCCCATCCTGGGGGCCGCACCCCAATAACCTCATCTAGCCCTGATTACTTCCCAAAGGCCCCAGGTCCAAATAGCATAAAGAGCCCAATTTCAGGATTAAGTTCCAACACAAGAACGTTGGGGGCCGTGTTCAACCCACAGCAGACGACAAATCTAAACTTCAGGTGCAGAAAACGGAGAACCAATTTCACTGCACGGCTCAGTCCCTGAAACTCAGTAACTGGCAGCACCCGATGCCTCCGCAGAGGGACCTGAATTCAGAGAATCAGTGTGAGAAAGTCAGTTAACGAAGTGGCAGACAGACAGCCTGCCCGCTCCTCACCACCCGCTTCCCATCAAGGAAATACTCAAGACACACGGACAGGAAGGAAACCACAGGCCCTGGCCCAGGCAACAGCGGACTCCAGACGCTGTACCCACACCAGTCCTCCTCCCTTCAGCACTCAGTGGGCACAGGACTGCCAGCGAGAGAGGAGCAGCAGCAGCCCAAGTGGCCCTTAAGAGAACAGCGGGTCCCAAGGGAGGATGGCGGAAGAAGAGGAGAAAGTGCCTGAGCCACTCCCAACGGCCCGTGGGGAAGAAGACCTGAGAGCCCATGATTAAAGTCCCACTCACAAATAGGAGTGGGCATTCCAGGGTGGCCTCCACCACGGAAAAGAAGACCAAGCCCAAGAAGGGGGAAGAGAGTCACACTCTAGAGATAAAAACAGGTATTTCACATTAAAAAGGAAAAAGACACTACAATAAAGGGACATTCAGAGAACCAAGAAGAGCTCTTAGAATTTAAAAGAACAAGAAGAGCAGGAGGGCTGGGTACAACGTAGCTCAGAGTACAGCACCTGTCAGCCATGCACGAGACTCTTGGGTCTGACCCCTAGGGGACACACACACACACACACACTCACACACACACATACCCTAAAGCAGGAATGAAACAGTCACTACAAGAGTTGGAAAAGTTGAGACAGAACTCAACTCAGAAAGTCGAGTGAAATAGACAATGAAAATAGCTTTAAAAGGATAAGAATGAGGATCCACCCAGAAAATGGAGGAACAGGAGCACCAAAAAAAAAAAAAAAAAATCAATAAAAGACCTTAGTTCCAGCGGTTCAAGAGGTTGAGATGGGAGGCTGAGATGGGAGGATGGCAAGTTCAAAAGAGCTTCAGCAACTTAGCAAGGAACTTACCAACTCAGCAAGACCCTGTCTCTAAACAAAATATAAAAGGGGCTAGGGATGTGGCTTCTGGGTTAAGCAGCCCTAGGTTCAATCCCCAGGACCAAAAAAAAACGCACTGTACCAGTCAAAGAGTCCACCAAGACCGCACTTCAAGACACAACGGACAATTCCCGTCTTACTGGGCTTTTAGGTGCAGAGTCCTACCGGCTAGACCAAGGGGGACCAGGGCCTTCAAAATTCTGCACTCTTCTCCACCAATGACTCTGTGCCATGCCGAAAGTGCCAGAATAAAGACCTCTTAAAACATCAGTGTCCTGCGTGCCCTTCACAGGACAGGACTGCAAGACACCCAAAGGTGATGGCAGGAGATACAGAACACAGGACATCTGGCCTAAGAGAGCAGCCAAAGAATCCAGGGATGAAGGCAAAGAAAGATCAGAGGGGCCAGAACAGAGAGGCGCCGAGCGGAGGCTCCAGAGCTCCCCCAAGGAGGAGGAACACACTGTCCCCACCACCTGAAACTCCCAGGACAAGCTGCAACACCTGGGGAGTGTTTGGGGTTCTAAGTACATTCACAAAAAATAAATAAAAAACAACCAACAACAACTTCCGGGGGAGGTCACTAGCCAGGCTGGGCTGTGCACACCTCCAGAGCTGTCCTGTGACTCCAGGGGCAGGGCAGGGGCGCCTGGGAGTCAGGGGGAGAACAGGCCAAGCCTCCACCACACAGCCCCGGCTGCACCCCGAGCCTGAAGCCAACAGGAGCAGCAACTCTTCAAAGTCTTCATGAACTAAGGAGCAACAAGGAAAATTCAGCGAGGGGAGAGCAGGGAGAGGCATGGAGGGGCAGCCGTCTCTCCCAGCAAAACTTACACAATTAATCCATATTTTTCAATTAAACTAAACAAAATTAAACAAAGGATGTGGCCCGATAACAGCCCTTTCAAATCTTAGGGCCTAAAATTCTCTTTAAAAACAGGAAGAGACTTATAATAGGAAGATAAACCCCAGCCACAAGTTCAGTAAGCATTCACATACACTTAAAACGTTCCCACCATTTAGTCAGGTATGAATAGGGCACTCCACAAAAAGTTTCGTTTTCTGAACAAAAACCCTCAGAAAACACACAAGGGAAGGGGCTGGGGCTGGGGTTGGGGCTCCGCGGTAGAGACTTGCCCAGCACGTGCGAGGCCCAAGGCCCTGGGTTCGATCCTCAGCGCCACATAAAACTAAATAAATAAAATAAGGGTATCGTGTCCATCTACAACTAAAAAATACTTTTAAGAAAACACAAGGGAAGGTCTCTGAGGTCAACAGGGTCATTCTCTGTGGACACGGGTGCCTCAGCAATCAGCAGCACGGGGAGTTTGATACAATGTAGAAAGCAAAGGTACATCTTGTTCTGTCTTTCCCAGTCTAAGCCTTGGAAACCAGGGAGCCATCTAGGATTGGGGAACTCCTGTTCACCCCAAGAGCCAGGTGTTCTAATAGCCACATTTTTTTCTTTTTCCTAAAGCATCTGGCACAGGATCCCACTGCGAAAACCTGAGTCATGAGAAATGGCTACAAGTGACGGGCTGGAGGACAGTGGCTGGCTCCAGGCGGCAGGGATAAGAGTGCAGCTTCTATTTCCTGCACTCACTGGCCACAAGATCCCATTAGTGAGGATGGCGAAAGGCTAAGGCACAAAAAAAAAAAAAAAAACAGAGCAGGGAGGGCCGGGTGTGGCCTGCTTCCGCAGGTTCGGACTTTTCAAGCAGCAAGTCTGAATCACAGGGAAATTGCCCAAATAAAGAGCTAAGTGGCAAGAGACCTCAGGCCTCCACCCTGGCTTAGAGGGTGTGCCACGTAGAACAGGCTGCAACTGGCAGGCTGGGCCCTAGGCTGACCCCTGGCCCAGCATCCTTCACCAAGGGCCACCTCGAAAACATTATCAGCCTGCACCAGGAAACGTGCAGCTCAGCTCACCGCTAGACACAGAAGAGCACCAAAACCACCGGATGACAGGACGGCCCCCAGGCTGGCCACCAGAGCCTCCATGGGGACACTGCACCCTTGGTGACCTATAAAAACCTCACATGACCAAATCCTTCTTGAAGGGCACTCCATTCTTTGTGACCTACTAGCAAGAATGTTCCCTGATCCTGGATTAGAACTCAAATGCCCAGGACTACTCCAAAAGTTACTGTAACTTTCCTATTTGAATCTCCCACCTCCATCCTACAAACAAAAAACACTTTCAAGCAAAACAAATTCTTACCATTGTTACATTTTACTGATAAAGAGGGAACATGAAGCATTGGCACAGTATTTTAAAAATTTAGACAGCACTAATTTTGACAGGAAAACCGGCCTTCATTTTCCTCATTACTCTGGGGCAGCAGGAAAAGGCTGTAAAGCAAGGGGGTAAGAGCAACAAAAGACTATGAACTATTCAAATCGCCAAGGTCTGCATGAACCCTGCTAACAAGTCCATCTTGGCTGCCCAGGAACACCCCACCCTTAGGGGCTATTGTGGGCCTCCAACCTCAAGTACTGACACCTGCTAAGAAAACACTCAGCCTACCCCAGAACCCACCTGGGTTGGCCTTGTCCACCACCTACACCTGAGAAAGCAGGTGGCCCAAAGGCCATTATGCTCATATGCTCCAAACTGGACCAGGCCTCCTGCCACCCAAGACCCAGGCCTTGCCCCAGCAGACCTGCAGGCCCTCCCTGGACCCCCTACTTCCACTCTGAGATTCAATCCAACTCTCCAAAACTGCCTCCCAAGCCAGTGGCTTGTGCTGTGTCCCTCAGTCACTGCAACTGTCTTAGGGCACTTGCCTGGCACCAGGCTGCTGACCTCTTGAGGACAGGGACCTATACACAGGTCCACAGCTCCTGGTGCCATCCATTCCTGCAGGCTCCCCTGTCTAGAGCGGAGCTGTGAGACACTGGACCTCATCCTACAGTTCAGCCTCACCTCACGTTGCTCTCAGAACCTAAATCTCTTGCCATCACTGAATGTCCACACTCAGAGACACCTGACAATCCCCCAGGGAACGTGGGCAGGCATCTGCTAAGGAAAAGAAACCATGGAAATGTGACGTGCAAGGGAAAAAGTGCAGCAGTACTCAGGCCACAATTAAACGCAGCTGTCCTGTCTCCCAGACTTCCAAACTCAACACTCTCTTCTCTCGATCCCAGTGCAAGGGGCCTCTCAGAAAAGGTCTGTTTCTCCAAGGAGCCAGGAAAAGGAGAGGGGGAAGGCCAGGGACAGGATGATGTCAACAAGCAGAATCTTGTTGTTCAGCGATTCCTCTAAATTGTCTGTACTTACAAATATGGCAGTATCCGAAATTTATGATAACCTCAAAACACGCTGAATTAACTCAAGCTCTGGTACACAAATACCTGATCTAATTAGTGTTTTTGCAAACCATGGGTCAGGAACCAGTGGGCTGTGAAATCAATTCAGTGTTGCAACCAGCTCCTCTTTTTAAATAAAATGTATCACAAAAGTACAGAGCTAACAGTAAAGAACAGAACTATCTCCTGAAAGTTCAGTTTCTGGCTTGGATGTAAATGCTACTTCTAACTGGCATCACAGTCCAGAAAAGCTGAAAGGTGGCTGGAAAATTCTGTTTAAATCACAAATTCTTTTTAAATCACAATTTATGCAAATTCAAAGCTGATGGCTGCTCCCACCTCCAACTGAAGCTTGCTTTTAATTTGAGTAAAACAACAAATGTTCAATGAAGGACAGGGCGTACTTACTGCCACCAATCAAGCAAATTTCTTTATATTTATTCATAGTTACTACATTCAGTTCATGATTTCTATTTTCCCCCATGCTAATATAAAACCGGGGTGTGGGAGGAAAAACAGGAAAGGCCTCAGCAACCTTCATTAACATTTACTAAAGATGGTAACCCACTTAGACTACAGCAGTCAACCTAGAACCTCTCACAAGAGCATTCAACAATGGCTCCTGCCTGTAGAAATTTAAAATAAAAAATCTTTATTTCTAATTTCTTCATCAAATATAATCTGGAATATAATGACTGTAATGTTTGCAAAAGTAACAATAATGGCATGGTGAGTGGGAGTATGGTCTTCAAGGCAACAAAGACCTGGTTTCCAATCACAAGTTTGCCACCAAATACCCTATCTTACCTTGATCCAATCATTTGCATTGGTTTCCATGGTTATAAAATGGTTAAAATAATACCTATGTCTCAGTGGTACCAACAAGGATCCTAAGACGGCGAAGTGCGATTTGCAAGACATGAAAAATGGTCTGCAGACTAAAATGTTCCTCATTCTGGCTATTTTATAAGCATTCCTGCCCAGGCCACCTAAATTCACTCTGTAGTCTTTCCAAAACATTTAAGCCAACTCCTTAACAAGCCGAGGTCAGGGCGTGAGGACGGAGGAGGGACCGGAGATCCATCCCAGAAGGGAGGAGTACTTCTCTCCAGTTTTATCTCTGCCCAGGGTCAAGGCCAGGTGTGCCTTTAGTGCAATCCTCATCCACAGCTTCCAGGGAGCCCTCCCCTGGCGGCAGCAGCAGCTGCTAATTCCTAAGTGTGCTTGTTTTCTGGAGGGATGGGAGGAGAAGGAATGTTATTCCCCAAATGGTACACCAAAATCTTACACAGTTTGAGTGTACGTAAGCACAGGGATGACTGTCAGAAGCCACTTTCACACCTCGAACACTCCAACAGCTGAAAAACTGGTCTTTCCTACTGAGAAAAATTTCATCTTTAAACTCAGAAAATTAAAACTCCTGCCTGTAACATCACCTAGGAAATGCACTCTTTTTGAGGGGTAAAATATATCTTCTTTTCTCAAGATGAGGAATTTTGGCCCACTCCTAAAAAAGAAAAAAGAAAAAAAAAAGCCCTAGACCAGAACTACCTGGTGTCCATGGAATACTAACTTCAGTGCACTAGCCACAGGGGCTTTTTACCTTTTTGGTAAGGGGGGGAGGGGAATTGAACTCAGCAGGGGCACTCAACCACTAAGCCACATCCCCAGCCCTATTTTTATTTTATTTAGAGATAGGGTCTCACTTAGTGTCTTACTGCCTCACTTTTGCTGAGGCTGGCTTTGAAATCATTATCCTCCTGCCTCAGCCTCCTGAGCCTCTGGGATTATGGCCTGTGCCACTGTGCAAGGCGCTTGCTTTGTACCTTTTCAAACTGATTCACTTTCCACGAAGGTTGAGCACCTAAGTAAGTGAGGTGATTAACACAACCTGATTAACACATTATAAAAGTCAGTCTAAAGGAAATATTGATAAAACTTTTAAAATCATTCCAAGAGACCTTTCTTGCTCTATAGACAAGAAATTATTTTTCACCCAGCTCACCAGGCCTTCAGGCCTCTAAATTCAAACAAGCAGGAACTTTAGGGAATAACAAGAACCATATCTGATTTTTACCTAGTAGTCAACACATAAAATGTAAAATTCTTTTAGATAAGACTTAGGAACATTCTTCAAGTATCTTCCCATTCATGATTCCTTTAAAAAAGGGCAAACTTGGATTAAAATCCTAACTGCCATTAAAAGTAGTAACTTTGATTTCCTATTTTTCTAGGTTTCAAACCAGAACAATGAAATTGTTTCCTTTTTATGATTAGAGAGAGAGAGAATATGATCTCTCTGGACGAGGGTCTCAGATTCCTGCTCCTCAGAGCCAAGGTCTAGGCATCCTGCTTCTGGGCCCTGGATTCAGAGGAAGGAGCTTGTTGCTATCCATATTATAACAAATAATCCAGGAGGATATTTTTGGTTGTTTTCTTAAAGCTCTTCTGTTCACTGATTTAGCTACAATGCTAGGAAGAGCAACACTTTAATGACATGCCCTAACTGTACCATGCGACTTTAATCCCACTTTGTTACCATTTGTGAGTTTACAAACATTACAAGTTAGCCAAGGATGCTGTTTCCCCACTCCCAAAGGGTTGAAAAACAGTCCCCTAAAGCGAAAAAACTTTAATGCATTCTTGTAAATTTGAAATTCAACTCCTCTGATTCCCCCAAAAAGTCACTGGTAGGCCAAGATGCCACAAAGTATCCACAGAGAGGTCTGCTGCAGGGAACTCCTCTCCTAGCCATCAAAGTCTCAAAGTGAAAGCCCAGCGTCCGGCACTGGCTGGCTGGGCCAGGCCCCGGGACGCTCCAGCGCGCGGTCCCAAGAATTCCCCCTTCCCGGTTTGCAGGCTCGCACTTTCCCCTCGGCCCGCCCAAGAACCAAAGGCTCCAACCCAGGGCAGCCAGGGGACTCGGCTGCACCTTCCTGCACCCCGCCCTGCCGCCTGCTCCGCGGGGCCGCGCGGCCCGGGACCAGTCGCTGGGGCGCGCTCCCAGGTCCCCGCCCTCCGCTCAGTCTTCCGCCTGGTGGCTCTGGGGGTCCTGGGGGTCTCCTAGGAGACAGACTCCGGGGGCCCGGGCCCCAGGGACCGAGCGGGGCCTCCAAGGGCATTGATTCACATCCCTTCTCCCCGGGGATGGGGCCGACGCCGGCCTGCAGCTCCGAGTTGGGGACCGAGGCGAGCGCCGAGCGCGAGGCGCCGGCATCGCACATCGCGACCCAGGCCGTGGTCCCCCGGCCCCTCCACTCTTACGCACACCCGAGACCCGGCCGCCCGCGCCAGCGAAAACCGGGGACTCGGGCCCGACGTGGCCAGCGGGCCCCGGCGCGACCCCGGAAGGGAGAGCGTGGGGGGGGCCGTGTTTACACCAAGTTCCCGCTTCCGCCGGCCCGCATCCCTCCGCCGCGGCGGCGCCCCTGCCTACCTGCATGCCCGGCAGGCCCGACTGCACCGGGGAGTGGGCCATGGCGCTCCGGACGGCCACTTCCTGGCACGGGACGGCCGGACCGCGGCGATCCGCGCGGGCGACCAGGCCCGCGGGCCGCGCGGGAGCCCGAGGCCACCGCAGCCCCGGCGGGTCCCGGCCGGCCGGGTCTCAGTGGCGGACGGCGGGCCGCGTCTCCATGCACGGAGCCGGGAGGGGCTGCGGGGGGCGCGGGGCCTCGCGCGAGCTGCTGCCGCTGCTGCTGCTACCGCTGCGCCGCCGCGATGCTCGGCTGCAGCAGGGCGGCCTGGGCCCGCTCGCGCTGGCCGCCTGGAGCCGGAGTGGGCGCGCACAGCCCGCCGAGCCCGCGAGCGCCGAGCGCCGCCGCGCCCCGCCCCGGCCCGGCCCCCGCGCCCGCCCCCGCGGCCCGGCCGGGGACCCCGCCCCGCGCTTCCGGGAGGGGGAGGGGGAGGGAGGCCGGCGGCCGCCGGGCGCCCTAGGCCGCAGCCGCCGCGCCGCCGCCGGGCGCGCGGGCCGGGTTCCGGCGGCTCCCGCGGGCGCTCGCGCTGCCCCCGGGCGGCGGGGAGGGGGCCTCGGCCGGGGCGGCGCTCGGCGTGCGGGGAGGACCCGAGTCGGAGCGGGCTTGGCGGCGAGCCTGGGCCGCGGGGGTGCGTGCGCGCCCCACTCCTGCTCCGCCGGCGGCTCCCCGCGGTCCAGGCGAGCCCCCTCCCGCGGCCCCAGGGGAGACGGCCCGAGGCTGGGTGGGGGCAGTGCCCCGCGGGGCCCCCGCCTCTGGCCTGCTCCAGAGGACGGGGCGGAGCTTCTTGGGTGTCTGGCGAAGTTTCCAACCCGCCCTAGGAGGAAAGCGAAAGGGGAGAGGCCGAGGGACCGCGAGTGCCCCGGGTTTTCGCGGCTGCAAACGCCGCGCTCGGGCTGGCGGGCGCCGGAAACTTGGCTCAGTGAGGGGGCTGGACCCCACCGCGCGGACCCGCACCCAGGCGGGCGCGTCCCCCCGCCAGAAGAAGTCAGGGAGGAAGGGAAGACAATGGAAGGAAACTGTCCAGACTTCCCCAGCCCACTGCCTCCGAAAGCCCCAGGCCCCCTCGGAGCACCAGTTCTGCCTTTAGCCACCTCCTCTCCAACGACCGAGGGAAAGAGTGAGGAAGGAGTGCGGCGACGCTGCCGCCACAAGTATTTTATTTACTACGGCAGGTAGGTAGGAAGAGGTCTGCGGGCCACTGACCATCGCTGCCTCGCACTCTGCAGCGACCTGGCACCGCTCTTGGCCCTGAGTACCCACTCTGCGCCGTGGCTGTGCGAGGTTAGGCATACCAGATGAGTCCCCAGGAGCTCAGACGATTGGAAGCAATTCTAGAAGTCCTCCACGGAGGTGAGGAGTGTTTATTCTCTGAGGTGTCATTGTATTCCAAGAACTTCTGTTCCCTCCGGTGCAGTCCATGCGACAGAAATGGAATGCTAAGACTTGACAGCCGGTTTTCCTTTGGAAATGGCGGTTTGCCTCAAAGTCACCAAGACACCTTAGAGTATATTCATGGTTGCCACTGAACCCATGAGAAGCGCTGCCACCTCTCAGCATAGGTGACTGATAGAAAGTTGAAAACAGGAGTCCCAATACCCAGGGGGTTACAGTTTTAGATATTGTGTACCCCAAAAAAATGGGTACGTAAAAAGATGGATAGCAAAATGACCCGAAACATGTGTCCTTAAAATGCCCATTGTCTTCAACCCCAAATTCTACCCATGTAACATAGCCTAAGGAAATAACCCGGAATGCGTAACAATGGACACTAAAAGATGACTGTGAGTTCATGTTTAGCCGGAGAACTGGGAGCAGCTGAAAAGTCTAACAGATGAAGTAATAACAGTATATTCACACCGTAAATACCATGAAGTCATTAAAAATGACATATTTCAGTAGGCTACATGTTTAGTCTTGGAGAAATATTGTCAATATTGTTAGGAAAATGCAGGGTACAAAACAAATTATATGATCTGATCTCAAGCTTCTACAAGTATATGGAAATATATATACATGTGCATACATAGAGATAACTGTGTGAATAGAAAAAGCCTGGATATGCATAGTTTAGCAGTGGGTATTCCTGGAATTCAAGCTGATTTCTTCAGCCACCACTAACAAGCCAGTAGCAATTACCATGCTAAGAGGTGCTCTTCTAGGGGTGGACAGAACCCAGACTATAAAATGGCAGCAAAATGAAGAGAAATGAGACAAAAGTGTTGAGGTGCTACCCTAAGGCATGACGAGAGGAAGCTCTCAGAAATCACATTACACAGGCTTATTTCCAGCAGATAAGTCACAGAAGTTGGGGTGGGTGGTGGGCCATAATTATGTATAAAAAATAATCAGTATCCCATTTTGTATCCCAAGGTGAAGGCCAAGAACTTGGAGGTTACAAAAGGATACAGTTTATTTGGACACAGTGACTTGCGTTCATTGGCTGGTCTGTTTCCCTGTACCCTGTTTATCTCCTCACCAGGCCTGAACTTCACTTCCTCTTTGTATTCTCACTGCTGAGCACCATTCTCCTGGGAAGTAAGGATAAGCAGCACCACCACCCCACCCCACCCACCCCCACCCCTGAGGGCTCCTGGTTCTGCTGGGTCCTGTGCAGGCATTAATTCATTCATGCCTTTTTGAATGCCTTCTCCGTGTCAGACAAATAGTTCAGTGTTGGGCTTCTAAACACCATCTTCAGGTGCCTCCTTATCCCATCCTAGAGACCTGATCTCCCCAAATCCTAACTTTGGAAGTGTTCAGTACTAATCCATTAAACTTAGAGTGACCATAGCTGTTACTGGCATAGGGAGGGAAAGATCATCCTCTCACCCTCTTGTCACTTTCTCTCTGCCCCCAATATATAATTACAACAGCTCATCTACTACCATAATTCTAGAAGGAGAGAGTTAGAGGATCTCCATAGAGATTATGCGTTTTCTGTCTCCATGGAGATACTAATCCATTGAATTATTTTCATCCCCTGCCCCTCTTTGTCTTTTGTGTTCACTTAAGGATGTGAATCAGGCAATGAATTGTGCTCTGACATACATTCTGAACCACAAAGGACATTTCCATATCCCTAGACAGAGCCCTTACAAATATAAAGCCCCTGAGTATTGATGACCCCTAAGCCAGTTCCTGGTCCCTGCTAAGCTCAAAGAGTGCAGCAGAAAGCAAGAATTCGACAATCAATCCCTTCACTTTTCTTTCTGAGTGGAAAAGATAAACACCCCCAAATGCCACTTCATAAAGTACCGCTAGACAAGTAGCGCATTAGCAATTTAAATTCACAGATTAAAGAAAAGGACTTAGATGGTGAACTTTAAAGAAAGAACTAGAATATGAGTAGCTTGGATAAGTAACAGAAGGCTTGACAAATTTCTACACATGTTTAGATGATGAAGACAAATTATTAGCATCAGTACAAAGCACATGTCGTCGTCGCTGTATGTCATGGCGGCAAGGAAATGCACGCGAAACCTAGGAGAAGGTGTCAGCTACATGAGGAATGGTACCAGCCAAGCTTCCCTTTGTGGGCATGGAGCTCAGAGGAAGGTTGTCATGGGGACGGCACTCCAAGTCAGTTTCCGGTTGCTCCCTGCCTTAGTCTGCTAGAGCTGCGGTAATAAACATCCCAGACTGAGCAACAGAAATACATTTTCTTATAGTCCTTAGAGGCTGGAAGTTCAAGGTCAAGGTGTCAGCAGGGTTGGTTTGTCTGAGGCTTGCAGATGGCCATTTCTCTGTGTGCATCTGTCCTAATCTCTGCTTTTCATAAGGAGACTAATCAGATTAGATTTGGGCCCAGCCTAAAACTCTCATTTTACCTGACTGCTTCTTTAAAGACCTTGTCTCCACGGGCTGGAGTTGTAGCTCAGAGGTGGAACACTTACCTAGCCTGTGTGAGGCACTGGGTTCCATCCTCAGCATCACATAAAGATAAATAAATAAAATAAAGGTATTATGACCATGTACAACTAAAAAACAAAAAAAAAAAATACCTTGTCTGTAAATACAGTCACGTTCTAGGGAGTAGAGGTTGGGATTTCAATATGTGAATGGGGTGGGGGGCACACAATAGCCCATAAAGTCCCTGTTCACTCAATGAGTTCTGGTCAGCCCCTTCACTAGGGCTTGGCTCCAGGCGTGAGAGCTTGTGTTGCCTACTCCTGAGGCTGTGGGCCTCTCCAGACTTGATTTCATCTGCCTGCCAACAGGTATTATTGCTTCACGTTTCCTTGGGCGTAGTCCCTAAGTGTTATCTTGCATAGAAACCACAGCACTCGCCTTCAATCACTAGACAACTGACTGCCGAAGCAGAGTACTTACAGGTGTTTGCTTGATAAAATATTTCTAATTAGAAGAAATCATGTGGAACACATGACAAAATCCACTAGAAAAGAGTTTAGAAGGCTTTAGGGGCCTATAAACACTCACTTCTGGGAAAAACGTGTATGATGAAGTCTTTCCCCGACTGCCTCCTTGGCCCCTGGATGTGCAGTTTACCCGTAGAGTAGGGACGGAGCTTCCACAGGCCTGAAGGCTCCAGCTTGCACATTCCCTGGAGCAGTCTTGGGAGCCCACACAGAGGAAGTTCAGGCTGCTTAGAAGAGCTCACTAGAGCAGGCGCACTAGAAAATTCTGTGTGATTTTGCTTGGCAAAGAACCAATTAACAGTGCTTTTCGCCCTCTAAACAGTGGCCACTTGACCCTGCCAATCACCTCCTAAAGGTTTCAATGCACAGAGATTCATCCAGGGCTACATGCGTGGATTTCCCTCCCTCTTGAGGCTCTTTTTACTTTCAGATATATCCAGAAAGGGCATAAATGAAATCATCCCTATAAGGGTGACATCATCTATCCTACAATCACCGGACTGCAGTACCACTTCTTCAAACTCTTGGCTCTGTTTTCTGACAAGGAAGACAAATTGTAGAAAATAATTTTAATTTTCACTTCAAGTAGATCCAGGGAATTATGTGCCTAAAAGGACATTGTAATAACCATCCAAAGGTGAAATGTGCCCACAAGTTACAGGCACCGGTTCCACAATGCACATGACTTGAGTAAGCTTAGAATGTTCTGAGAATCAGACCTAACTTTACCTGACCTTCAGGGCTTCACCTGCAAAAAGGTCAGGCACACAGTCTCGAACCTTGACTTTCCAGCACATTTTTATTTGGTTTCGTAAAGAAGCTGTGCTAGTGACACGATGAGTCAGAACTCTTCAAATATCAAGTGACAGAAACCTAGCTCAGACTTCCAGAATCACAAAAGGGAATCTCAGTCACAGAACCCCAAGCTTGGCTGAATCGGGCCCGGACAGATCCAGGATAACGATCTCTGCCCCCACAGCTTCCAGCTTCTGCTGGGAACCATCTCTATCTAGGTTCCTTAGGTGTGGTGTCAGGAGCTGCTCTACAGAGTCCCTGTGATCCCAGAGAGAAGAGAGTGATTTTATCTCACCTGGTGCCCATAGTAGAGGAACTCAAATCTGTGTGAGTCTATTCTTGTGACCAGAGGGCAAGAAGACCCAGGGATGGAAGAGTCTAATCCAGCAGCAGGGAATGATGGGAAGACTCCTGGCATGATACATTCCACTCCGTGGCTCCCCGGCACATGGGGTACCCATTCTGTCTTTCCCTGTGCATAACTTCTTGTGTCCTCAGCACATTAAAGCCAACCCATTCATGTGCCCACTCTCCCCAGAGCAGGACAAGCCCCAGTGCTTTCTACTGAGGTCACGTATTTCCTAGTCAGGGACTCCAAATAATAAGCATTTCCTTTGATCAAGTCTGGATAAGGCTGTTCACAGGCCAGCCATCTATACCTAAATGGTAATGATAAAGGGAACCTCCTTGCATGAGTTTAATCTATCATGGAGGGAGAAAAGTATGATAATCAAACAAGGAACAGCTCATTTGAAAAGAGAAGGGGGGAATGAACGGGGATGACCATCAGCCCAGAATTGGAAGCCCCTGGAAAGAAGAGTGGAGAATCCCTGAGTCAGTACCCTCACCCCAACTGAGGCAGCACTAGGCTCTATTCTTTGGGAGATTTCCCTTTCTTGTGGTCCTGCACAGTTGTCTGGAGAGAATCATGAGGCTTGAGGACCTTTAGCCACCTGCCTCCTGTTGGGAGGATTTAGGGCCCTTGGGGTTATCTTGGCACAGAGACCTCAGATGGACTGATTGATTGACTGATTGACTACAGTACTGGGGTTGAAACCAGGAACATTACACCTCTGAGCTGCATTCCCCAGCCCTTCTTTTAAACTTTATTTTGAAACAGGGTCTCGCTAAGTTGCCCACATTGACCTCAAACTCGTGATTCTCCTGATTCAGCCTCCGAGGAGCTGGAATTACAGTTGTGTGCCACCATGCCCAACTTAATACAGTGAACTTTAAATAATATTTCAATTTCATTCCTAAGTCATCATAAATGACATGGCTCCCAAACAGCCAAGCCACATAGGCAGCCCACTGATCCCATCATCACAAGAACTAAAGAGACAAGTATCCCTGTTGAGCACTGCACAACTTTATAACCTTAAAATCGGAAGGGACATTGCCACCTTCATTTCTTGTTCCATATTGATTTTTGTGTTTTTTATCCCAGCAGCTGCCAAAAATCTAGCAACTGCTTTGCAAATAATATGACATCATTGCAAAGAATAAAACATGATCTAATGTGGAAACTGAAATACCTGTCAGTGTGGTGTCCTGGTATCATTGTGTTTTCTAGAAAATGCAAAATACATCATGCAGAGCCTTTGTGTTTTCTGAGCACCTTGGGGCAGAGTTTGAGGACCAGAATATTAAGAATTAAACAGTCATGTGATTGCCCTTATAACACAACTGCCTTGAAAACTGGGTAGAAACCAAAGCTATTAGCCTGCTGAGTCGGGGTCCTTCCAGCAATCGTATTGTAGGCTCACCCCTCTGCCTCTTTTTGGCCTCTTGGTCTTATTCTTTCCTACAGTTCTGGGTCTCAATGAACCGATTGAGTGGTTAGTCAGGGTTAATCTGCCCTTGGCCCAGGCACATACCTCCTGACTGGCAATGGGGGAAATCATGACCACTCTGCAGGAGAAGGCAGGAGCCTAAGAAGGGTTTGAAGGAGATTGGAGGATCAGGGTCACTCAATTTTCTGACTTCAGTGTACCAGGCAGGACCAGCTACATAATTTTCCAGGCCCAATAGAGAATGAAAATGCAGCACTCCTCCCTTCGAAAAGTATTATTTCAAGAGCACAAGAGCAGAGTAGCAAGCCAAGCACAGGGCCCTTCTAGGTGCAGAGTCACACAAGGCCACAGGTGTTACACGTCCCTGGGCCAGCCTGGGCCCAGGCTTACTTCCCAGATGTTCACCTGCCTCTCCGATCTGCTCACTCCCTTTAGCTTGTGCATTCTGCAAGAAACATGCCTCTTCCAAGTTGGGATTGTTGTTGCAGACTGGAAGGTCCTCCCTTAGCAAGACTGCATGGCTTTCATCCAAGACTGCATGGCTTTCTGATGGGCCGGGTTGGCTGGAGCTTGCCTGTTTCTTCTTGCAACTTACTAAAAGCCACTGAAGTAACCATCACATCCAGCCTGGCCTTTGTAGACCAAGAGCTTCCTACATGTTGGGCTGTGGTACACCAGGATGGCAGATTCCATGCCCTTAGTCCCAGGCAGGTTGAGTCCAGAGCCCCAGGCCAATTGCCTCTGGCAGAGAACACCCTCCTCTGGCAAGGGGCATCCTCATTTGTTTGGACCAGCATGCCTTACAAACACTGTGCTTCTTGGGCTCAGGTGTGGCTCAATGACAGAGTGCTGACCTAGCATGCATAAAGCTCTGGGTTCAATTCCCCAGCAGAGCAAAAACAAAAGACAAATACTATGCTTCTTGGTGTAGATGTAGAAGCACAGCTATAAAATCCCCTCCTTTGCACCTACCAAGCCCAAAGCCTATCCGTGGTCTAGGGCCTGAATCACAAGAGGGTCAACCAGCTTCCTAGACACAGGGATTGCTAGTGTCTTCCCCTCCACCTTACCTATGCCAGACACCCAGGTCACCTTTCTTCTGCTACCTCCATTCCTTGTTCTAGCTCTTACGCTTCTTTGGACTCTTTCAGTTTTAGATGACAGAAACCCTGTCAAAACTAGCTTCAGCAGAAAGAGTGATTTGTTGTCTTGTAAAACTGGGAAATGCAGTATTCTTAAACTTGCCGCAGTTGGGTTTTAAGATTAAAATCACAAGAAGTGACGCTAGCTTCTGTGGGTCTTGCTGTTGGGTTCCTTGGCCTCTGCTTGGCACTTGCTATCAGAGGAGCTCTTTCCATGGGGGAGCAGGATGATTTTATCAACCATCACCTGAGTGGGCTGGAAGCATGCATTAAAAGGGCTCCATCTTTCATGATCAAACAAGCCATGGGAGAGCTCAGCTTGACCAGGGGCAGTGGAAGGGGGCAGAATCATTTCGTCTGGATCCAGGGACAGAGAGGAAGCCTGTGCCCTAAATGAAGTGACACTGAGCAGACAAGAGCCCTGTGCCCTCTGGAGAGGGGAAGCCAGGGTTTTACTCTGGCTTGTACAGTTGTACAAACTGTTTTATCTGTTAGTGAGGAAATCATCACTAAGTTCAGGATCTTCTAGAGTTACAAGGACAGCCAGTTGGCAAACATTTTCCACAAAGGGCCAGATACTAAATATTTTAGGCTTCAGCTCAGCCATTGTGTCACCAAATCTGACGTGGATAACACATACACCAATGAGCACACCTGTGTTCCACGGGACTTGGTTTACCTGCACAGGTGGCAGGCCAGATCCACATCCTCGGGCCACTGTGTGGCTGCTGCTCTAGGTAAGTGGTCTTGGTAAGCTGGAGGAGTGGTCAGAATCATCGAATAGAGTTCAAATTGAATGAGTTTGGGAGAAGCATGAGGAGGAAAAAAAGAAACTGCAGCCATACTACTCGACTATGTAGAGTCAACAGAAAGAGGTCAAGGTACCATCTTGCCCCAAGGGCTGTAAATAAGTCCATAAGGCATAATTAGTTAAAGATAAAGGTAGGGTCCAAAATACAAGTATAACTGCAGAACACAGGAGAAGGTAAACCTTATAGAGAGGATTCAGGACACCAGGAACATTACCAAGGACCTTTATGGCAATAAGGGAGTCAGAAACTGTAAGGAATCATGAATCTACAAGGTCAGAGTCCACGTTTAGTTTGTTTCCTTGTGATCCCAAGAGTGCACCCAGCATGAGCCCCCAGAAGAGTCATTTAGTAAATGCTCGTTTATTTATACGTCAGACATGGGAAAGTTTTTTCTTTTAATCTTGGACATGGGCAAGTTTAAAAATTAAAATTCTATTATTTAGATATTTCCTTATGAAGGATCCTTAGTAATACAACAAAAGCCTTCAAATAGTCCTACTTTTATTTCACAACATTATACTTAGGGAATCATTACAAGTAATTAGGACTGTATGTATGAAAGTGAGATCCTGTTGCTGTTATGAGAGAAAGAAATAGAAACAGTTTAAGTATCCAATTAAAGTGCTTGGCTAAAAATTATGGTATACTCATAGAATGGTATAAGTTCCATATAACAGTTTAAAGTTATTGTGCCAATTAATATTGACATGCTTGTTCAAGATGTGTATGTGTCACATATGCATGTTAGAAAAGAAAGTTAGAGGAAAATATGTATATTATAATCCTATTTTTAATTAGAAATCTGTAGAATTCTTCTTTTGACAATGGCTAACCCGATGACTCAGAACAATCCTGCCATTAAGAATGACTAGAGCAGGGAGTGTGATGCATATCTGTAATCCCAGTGACTCAGGAGACTACTTGACTCCTGAGGATCTTGCAGGATCCTCCTACTTGGCAGGAGGATCACAAGTTCAAGGCCAGCTTCAGCAGCTTAGGGAGGCCCTAAGCAACTTAGTGAGACACTGTCTCCAAATTAAAAATAAAATGGACTGAGGATGTAACTCAGAGGTTAAAAGGGTTCAATGCAAAGTACTAAAAAAGAAAAGAAAAAAAAGAGACTAGAAGAGCTAAGCAGAATAATTAATAAAGGGGAGGGTAGGTGTTCAAAGTTACCAGAAAACTAGCAAGGCAATCTGTGGAGCCATAATTCGGGGACAGAGAGCAGACAAGTGAGGTGAGCCTGGTACTTGGGGCTGCTTTTTGAGGCAATTGCTAATTTGGAAGGGACAACTGAGTGGCAGGAGAACAAAATGAAGGCTGGCACTAGGACAGGGCCGGGGGGCAAAGGCTGGACTTCAGTGCCCTCCGTAGAAGAGAAGTTTTGGCAAACCATCTGGGCTTTAAAAACGGGATCACAAAGCTCTGCCTCCTAAAAATAGAGACCCATCAGAAACAGACAAACTCCAACAGGGAATGAAGTCTAGTTACAGAACACCTCAAAAATCAGGTTAAGATCATCTGCTCCTGCCCCACCTCAGTGGGCTCAATGCCAGAGTAAACATGAATCCTCAGAGGAAGATACCATCATGTAGACTCCCAAACCTTCTCTACACTGTTTCATGAAAAATATCTAACACTCAATAAAAAATAACCAGGCCTAGTAAAGTAGAACTCACAAAATAAAACCAGGCACACAGAAGCCAACACTTAACAGAAAACCAAGAGAAGAAATATACAATAAAAATATTTGTAGGAGAAATTAAAACAATCAGAATAAATATTAAGGGCTGGGGATGTGGCTCAAGCGGTAGCGCACTCGCCTGGCATGCATGCAGCCCGGGTTCAATCCTCAGCACCACATACAAACAAAGATGTTGTGTTCGCCGATAACTAAAAAATAAATATCAAAAAAATATTCTCTCTCTCTCTCTCTCTCTCTCTCTCTCTCTCTCTCTAAAAAAAAAAAGAATAAATATTAAAATAAATGTGACTAATATATTTAAGAAATTAAGTGATAAGATGGAAACTTTTGAGACAACTGGAAACTATAAAAAAGAAAAGAAAATTCTGGAAGTAAAACAACACAATGATTTAAATTTTGTTTTAAGAGCTGATTAGAGGGCTGGGGCTATAGCTCAGTGGCAGAGCACTTGCCTAGCATGTGTGAGGCACTGGGTTCAAATCCTCAGCACCACATAGAAATAAATAAAATAAAGGTATTATGTCTATCTACTAATATATATATATATACACACACACATATAATTTTTAAAAAAGAGCTGATTAGTTTCAACTGAAGAGAGACTAATAAACAGAAAAATGGTGTGTGTGTGTGTGTGTGTGTGTGTGTATGTACATACACATAGAAACTCAAAACATAACATTGGATACAAAAAGACACACATGACTACTATAGATAGAGGAGTATGGTATAACTCCACTAATATAAAGTTTAAAAACAGAAAAAAAAACTAATGTACAGTGTTATACCTCCAGAGAGCAGTTACATATGGGAAAGATAAAGAGAATAATGATTGAGTATGAGAAATGACAGGGGCTATTTCCTGACTTGCTGCATGGACACATGAATGTATTCACTTTGAGTTATTTACCAAGCCATTGAGGATTCGTGTACTTCTCTTTGTGTATTATATGTCTGTAAGCAACTTATTAAAATATGTGTGTATTTAAGCTAAAAAAAAATCACAACAGAAAAGACATGCAAGGATCTGGAGTTAGAGCTCAGTGGAAGAGCATTTGCTTCGTGTACAGGAGGCCCTGGGTTTGAGCCCCAGTACTTTGAAAAGAAAAAGAAGGGGCTGGGACTGTAGCTCAGTGGTAGAGCACTTGCCTTGCATATGTGAGGTACTGGGTTCGATCCTCAGCACCACATAAAAATAAATATATAAATAAGGATATTGTACCAACTACAACTAAAAAAAAAAAAAGAAGAAGAAGAAATACTGGCCAGTTTATAGTTATTAAAATTCTTCTGATGCCAAAATAAAAGGAAATGGGATTTAAATTTGGCTTGTGAGAATTTCCTGGATCCCAAAGCTGTTTAACAGAGAAAATAATGGATTCTTCTTCCTTGATGACATTTCAGTATAGAATAGTTGTTAAGTCAGGCCTTCACTGAAGGTGCAACTGTAGACCAAGAGACCTTGTATGATCCTATCATTTCTGATATGAGGGAGATATTTTCCAGAAACTTCTTTTATAGTGGGTTTACCTTCCAGTCAGTGAGGTCAGGCTTGAGAAGAATAATATGTAATTATGTCTCTTGGACCTCACAGTCTATGGACGTCCCATAATTACAGATAAAGTGTAATAAAATGGAGTGTCATTCCTTAACAATCAGGAACTGGGTGCCTACCGTAGGTCACATTCCGATCAAGGAACTGGGATGTGGCAGTAAACAAAGTTCACGCTCTCATGGAGTTTATATTCTAGGGAGCAAGCAGATAAATAGCACCAAGTGGTAACCAAAGCAATGAAGGAAAACACGAGAGTGCTGCTGCGGCGCACTGGGCAGGGTGAGCCACTTGGGATGAGAGAGACCCAGGAAACCTCCGTGTTGGGGGACATTAGAGCCAACACTTGAATGAAGGGAAGGAACAATCCATGTGGCTTTCTAGACTGAAGCAATCCCAGGAGAGGGAGTATGCCTAGAACATTCCAGAAGTAGCAAGAAGCCAGTGTGTCTGAAGAGTGCTCATGGGCAAGACAGAGTGGGGGGAGACGAGGGAGCTCGGAGCAGAGCCCCCAGGAGCATGGACCTAGGGGTCCGTGATGACAGCTTTGCACTTCATCTTTGAGAGGTGGTAAGCTACTGGAGAGGTTAGAACCAATGCAAGAGATGAGCAGACTGAAGAGGAAGGGTCTCACACTGGCTGCTGGGTGGAGAATTGAGGGAGCAGGGCGGCTATAGAGTCAGACCTGTTAGAAGGCTGGAAATAAAGGCGCACCAGACCACACAGGTGTTACAAGAGTCATGCAAAGGGAGAGAAATTTGGATCTATGTTGAAAGTAAGGACAACAGGACTTGTTGACAGAAGAGATATGGAGTATAAGAAAAGCAAAGGGTAAAGGGTGACTCTAAAGTTTTTGGGGTGAGAAACTAGTAGATTGGAAAAGCAACATCTATTGAAATGGGTGTCATCTTGAGAAGTATAGTTTGGGGCAGGACAGGGCTACACTAGCAGAATCAACTCACTATTGGGATAATACAAAGGAGGAAGTAACTAAAAGATAGGACGAGGCCCAGGATGAGGTTGCACACCTGTAATCCCAGCCACTTGGGAGGCTGTGGCAAGAGAATCACAAGTTCAAGGTCAGCCTCAGCAACTTAGCAAGACCTAAGTCTCCCAAAATTGAAAAAATAGAATGGGTTGGTGATAGAGATCAGTGTTAAAGTGCCCCTGGGTTCAATCCCCAGAAGCCCACCTCCCCTTCCCCAATAAAAGAGAGAGAGATGGACCCAATAAAAGAGAGAGAGAGAGAGAGAGAGAGAGTTGGAGTTAGGTAGAATGTATGCATAAGGCAGTTTCATATTTTGATAGTGCCTTTGTGAATTATGCACAGGACCAGAGAGGTCTGCAACCCTATTCAATTTTTTTAGACTTAAATTTTTTATTTATGGTAAAATAGACATAAAAAATTGCCCCTTTAAGCCATTTTAAGTGTATAGTTCAGTAGGAGTAAGGGCATTCATGTTGTTGTGTAAACATCCATACAACTGTGGAGATTTTCACATTCCCAAGCTGAAACCCTGCACCACTGAAATTAACTCTACATTTCCCCTTCTCCCTGACCCTGGCAACCACTCTATGAGTATGACTGCTCTGGGCACCTCATGTAACCCTGCTAATTAAAAAAAACTATTTGTTATAAATTTTGCTCAATTTGGTTTTTTATTTTTGGTAATTGCTATACTTTAAGAGGGTCGCAATTAAGGCAAACCATACTATTCACTCTAGGAAATCCTTTTAACCCACATCCTTTACCTCTGAACTCCTCTAAAGCTCTTCTGGAAAGGTCTACCTTCCCCTGACCTAGGCTAGGAACTCCTCCTATAGCTTCCGTAACACCTCCAGGGGCCTGTTGTGGTGTTTCTTACCAAATACGCTATTGTGGTTGCCATGGTGTGAAATGGTTTCTCCCCACCAAAACCACTTTGAGGCTTGGTCCCCAATGCAACAGCACAGAGAACTGGTGGAGTCTTTAGATAATAACTTGGTTGTTAAGAAGGATTAGTGCATTCCCTGTGCGGGTGAGTTCTGGGCTCCTACAGAGTGGCTGTTAGGAAGCAAGCCCACCTCTCCCATTCTGTCTCTTCTGCTCATGCTCATTTGCCCACCTACTCTCTTCCATGAAGCAGCAGGAGGCTCTTCTGGCGCTCTGCTCATGGATCTCCTAGCCTCCAGAACAGTGAAGCATAAATAAACCTCTTTTCTTCATAAGTTACCTGGTCTCAGGCATTCTGAAAACAGAGTATGACAATGATCATCTGTGTATTTTGGGGGATCATCCAATAGACAGGCTCAGTCATCTTGATATACCCAGCAGCTGACTCAGGCTTTACAAGCTCAAGAAGATGTGGGGACTGGGGCAGCAGCTTAGTGGCAGAGCACTTGCCGAGCATGTATGAGGTCCTGGACCCAATCTCAGCACAGAGAGAGGGAAAGAGAGAAGGAAAAGGAAGGAAGAGCATGTGGGAAAAGAAGATGAAGGGAAGGATGGAAGGAGAGGGAGGGATCTAGAATGTATTGTCTCCCCATTACCTGAAGATGATTCAGTGGAAAATTACTACATGACCCTTCTGGAAGATTTTAATATCTCCTCACTCTTGCAATTGTAGGAAGACTGGAATTTCAGGCCAGAGCTGTCCAGGGGAGCTTTCTGCAATGATGGGAATGTTCTATTTCTGTATCTAACAGAAGAGGCCCTGACCACATAGGACTACCGGACACTAGGCATACGGCTACCTGGACAGAGGAACTGAATTTTTAACTTGATTCAATTTAAATTAAGTTACATTTAAGGTTTAAATAGCCAGTTACAACTAGTATCTATGATTTGGATAGTTTAGTTAGAGATTAATAGCAACTGAAGTCATATTTATTTTCTGATTTCTTTGCTTCCCAGATGAGGAACTCATTCTTCAAGAAGCAATTTCATTTTCTCAACTTCCCAACTCCTTGTTCTGAAACATGTTTCTGATTTTGTCACCACTCATTCCAAATGTGACCTGCATGTTGAAATCTATTTCTGTAGAAACTTCAAGTTTTTAGATAGCAAAACCAAAAGTAATCCTTATAGACTGGCAACAGTACTTAGCCATTAAAAAAAAAAAATTTAAGTGCAGCTATATTTAGAAAAATGTGATTTTCTCAATAAGGAATCTTAAAAAATTATTATGATTATAATAAATTACACACCATGTCTCATATGATGATTACTTTTCTTAAGTGGAATCATTTCTTGAGCCTCCAAATTAGCTATATGTAACCTTACTCTGTGGTAAATTGAACTTCTGAACAAAGAACTCAGTTTTCTCCCTTGGATAATAATGAAGTGGGACACATAAAGTAACTGAAAAATTAATAACTATACAAAATAAATATCACCACCACTTCCAAAAGCATCTTCACAGTTGTATAAATACGTCGTGGGTGATGATGGTAGGCCAGGAACAGAGGAGGGTGAGGGGACCCTGGGATATTGTCTCTCCTCCGTGAAAAACAACTTTGGCAAACCCACACTGTACTCCAGGCCCCGTGGCCTCTAGAACATTCTTTTCTATAGCTTCAACTAAGGTCTCTTTCTCTTTGTACTTTTTCTTGTGTGCTCACCTGAGAAATCTCCAACCCTACATGGTCCAAATGTCCAGAGCTGTCCAGTGGAGCCTTCTGCAATGATGGAAGTGTTCTATTTCTGTATCCAGCAGAATAGGCCCTGACCACATAGGACTACCAGACCAGGGCAGCTGAGCACCTGCGGTAAATCTCCCTGTGGGACCAAGTGGCTTAGGTTAAGGTCCCCATTCTTCAGTGGACTCTCGACCCTTCCTACACACTCTGCTACTCTCGGTGGCCCTTCTTCCACTTGGCTCGTGGCTCAGCACCCCACTTCCACCCCTTTGCTCTAAGAGATGGCCTTCTCTCCTACTTTGCCCAGAGTAGAAACCAGCAGGAGACCTCTCTCGTCTCTCACCACCCGTCTACGAAGCTGTTGACATTGGTCCCGGTCTTCTCTTATTCTATTTGACAGGAGGCGCTTCCCTGTTTGTGTCTAAGTCCACTTCCTCTGTCCTTCCTCGCTTTTCTGGACCCATGGCCAGCTCTGGTCCCCTATCATTTCGGGGCCTCTCCTATGGGCTCAGTCTTTCCATCAGCTGCAAACTGGCTTGTTCTACTTTAAACAGAACAATAATGGCCTCCCTCCACCTCACACATCCCTCCAGCTGCCATTCCACTAGCTCTTTCCCTCCAGGCACCCCTCATCAAACCCAGAGCCTCATGCTGGCTAAGCCAGCCCTCTGCCACTCAGCCATGTCCACAGCCCATGACAGGCAGGCTTCTTGGGAGCTTGCTTCGTTTCCTTATCTTATTCCTCCCTCAGACTTCTCACACCACCCAGCCGCCACTTGGCAGAAACTGCACTCAATTTACCGGTGACCTAGGCGCCCATCTCTCATGGACAGTTTTCAGTCCTTTTGATGTTAGCATCTGACCTGAGGCCTGTGCCACCGTGAAGCACTCTCTTCCGTTGGCCTCTTTCTTCGTCCACACTGTGGTACAAGAACAGAGACCACAGACCGGGCAACCGAGGAAGCACAGGAGTTGATGGCTGCAGTTCTGGAGTCTGGGAAGTCCACGGTCAGGGCACCATCAGGGGGGCCTTCTTGCTGCCTCCTTACAGGGTTGAGGGTGAAGGGCAAGTGCTTTTATAAGGGAATGTAATCCTGCTCATAGGGTGGAGCCTCAGGGCCTAACCATCTCTTAAAGTCCCCTCCTCTTCACGGTCCCAGTGGAACACTGCAGTTTAGAGGCACACCTTCAAGCAGAGCAGCACCTGGATCACAGCATTCCCCTGGTTTCTCGTGACCCTCTTGGTCTGGCCACTGGGCTCGGTCTGTATTAAACAATTGTGACGTCCCGGAGGCCCTGCGCCTTCCCATGCCTCTCCCCACCTGCGCCCTTGATGTGCCATTCAGCTACCCCAAGCACTCCCAGATTTCTAGCTCTCTCTCTCGAGCTCAAGACTTGAAAATCCAACTGTCTCCCTGACCTCCCCACTTGCGTGTTTCCCAAGGCCGAGTTCTCCCCACTAAGCCTGCGTCTTCTCCTTTGTCTTCTACACGGTCTAATTCAAACCACACAAACCACTTGTTCAGAAAACACGGGGCCCACCTGGGCCCTTTCTTCCCCTTCTCCTGGTCAGTGGACCCCATTACCCCATCCTTTAAATAGCCCTCAAGTCCAGAGTCCCTGGACCTCTGTTGTCCCTACCCTGTGCTAAAACCTTGCTCCTTCACTGTGACCCACAACCAAGAGCAGCGTTTTCATCGGGGGATTTGTTAAAGTTACAGTGGCTCCAGCTGAACCCCAAACCTGCTGAACCAGAATCCACATCTAATAAGACCCTCAGGGGACATGGATGCCCATGAAAATTTGTGAAGCATCTCTAAGACTGCTGCGATTTTTCTGCCTGGCTTCCCCGCTCCTCTTGCCCCTTCCAGTAGATTCCTCGTGAAGCCGGACAATCATCTCTCCCACACTGGAAGCCCTCAGGAGCCTCTCGTTTTCCCAGACTAAACTGCACTGGCTCCAGTCTTTTTTTTTTATTTGCTACTGGTTCAAAAATACTGTTGTCCTTCGTTGAATTTTCATTTTTACTGTGCCTTTTTTAAGACCAAACATATTTGGCAGTTTTAATTTTATTTAGTTATTTTTTGGTGCTGAGGGTTGAACCCAGGGCCTCGCACTGTAAGCTGGGTTTCTACTACTGAGCTATACCCCAACCCCAGCTTTAAATTTTTGGGGTGGTACTGGGGATTGAACTCAGGGGCACTTGATCACTGAGCCACATCCCCAGCCCTATTTTGTATTTTATTTAGAGACAGGGTCTCACCGCGTTGCTTAGCACCTCACTGAGGCTGGCTTAGAACTCCTGATTATCCTGCTCAGCTCCCCCTCCCCACCCTCCCCCCAGCTGCTAGGATTACAGGCCTGCGCCACTATGCCCGGTGCTAATTATTAGATAGTACCTTAAATCAAGGACTGTGTAATTTATGTTGTTTTTTTTTTTTTTTGTACAAATGTTACATTCGCTTTGCACAAGAACTATTTGTCAGTTCATTTAGTTTCTTCATATAATTAATACACGTGAAATCCCTCGAATATTAAAGAAGTGGTTTTCTTTGTGCTCTGAAAGTTCAAGAGAAATCCCTTTGGATAGGGGTTGGGGTTGCAGCTCAGCAGTGGAGTGCTTGCCTGGCATCTGTGAGGCCCTGGATTCAATTCTTAACCCCGCAAATCAAGGAAAAAAATCCCTTTGGGTAGAAAAGACTGAAATCTGAATGTTGTAAGTATGGGAGATAGAACTCCTGGATATGATGATCTCTTCTTTAAAATATCATCTGATAAACTCAGGTATGTAAAAACAGGTTCAGCATTCTATTTCAATTCCCATATCAAATGAGGAAAAAGTTTATGTTGCCATGGGTAACATTCAGACCTACAAAACCAAAAGCACTAGTGTTGAGTCTGTTAAATGCAAATTTTTAAAAAATACATATCCTTTTCATTTGTTCAAATGCAAAACAGGAATTCGGGAATTTGGGAATAGAACTATTTCCTAAGGCTACATAATCCAATACAAAACATAAAATGCAATGGAGATTCTCATCAAAAGTGTTCTGTAGGGCTGGGGATGTGGCTCAAGGGTAGTGTGCTTGCCTGGCATGCGCGCAGCGCAGGGTTCGATCCTCAGCCCACATACAAGTAAAATAAAGATGTTGTGTCCGCCGAAAACTAAAAAAAAAAAAAAAAAAAAAAAAGTGTTTTGTATTGCACTAGGGTTGTAGCTCAATGGTACAGCCTAGCATGTGTAAGATCCTGGGTTCAATCCCCAGCACTAGCGGGGGACGTGTCCTGTATTTTATACTCTGTGGTTAGGGTCACAAGGACTGCTGATAGACCTGAATTAAGTGCTTGGGGACTATTGGCTGAGATTAGAAAGCAACCTGGTTCTCAGGTAGCAGGGTCTCAGACACCTTCTGGAAGACTGGGCTAGGTTCCTCTAGAAAGTTCTGACCTGTGTAAAGCACTGGTGCTGTTACTGGAGAGTACTTCCTGCCACGGAGGGCCCTGGCAAAGGCAGGATTTCCTAAGGACAGCTTTAGAAGAGATGACAGTGAACTTGAAAACTGCAAGGTAGTCTCACCTGTAATCCCAGTGGCTGGGGAGGCTGAGGCAGAAGGATCACAAGTTCAAGGCTAGCCTCAGCAACTTGGCAAGGCCCTCAACAATTTAGTGAGACCCTATCTCAAAATAAAAAATAAAAATACAAATGGCTGGGGATGTGGTTCAGCAGTTAAGTGCCCCTGGGTCCCCAGTACAAAAGTTAAAAAAAAAATTTAAATGCCAGAACTAAGAGAAAGAAGCCAGTTTCTAGGGACCATGCGCTGTATGATTTCATTTACATGCAATTTTCAAAGTGGCAAGTCCACAGAGACAGGAAGCAGTGTATAGTTGCCTAGGGCTCAGGGAATGAGATGGAGAGGTCAGGGGTTGTTGGCGAAGGGGGACATAGTTTCTTCTTGACACAAAGCAGATGCTCTAGATTTGATGAGCGGGATGGCCGCACAACTGTGCGCCTACTAAAAAATACTGAATTGCAAACCTTAACTGGATGAAGTGTTTGGTGTGTGAATTATGTCTCAATAAAGCTGTTAAAAAAATACAAATAAATTTTCAAAAATACTCCCAGAAAAGACAAGGAAGAGGTTTTAAAGATGTTACACGGTGTTTCCTTGCAGTACAGAGGCAGCTAGCTCTTACTTCTCCCTGAATTAGTGGTCAGCGCCGCCCCTGGCTCTCCCTGCAGAAGACCCCACTCTAGCCCACACCCCCTGTGGACACGCCGCCCTCTCTACAGTTGCAAGGCAGTTTTGGGTACGATCAATGTTCAGTGTGGACGATGCTCTGATTTCTATCTGCAGCTGAGTTCTCCTGGTCCTAGTGCTCACTGAACATCTTTGATACTAACATGCACCTTGAACTGCATTTTTCCCAAACTGAGCTCTCAGTCTTCCTTGGGAAACCTGCTTCCCCATCTTTGGAAGGGGCAAGGCCATTTCCCCTGGTGCTCAAGTCCAAAGTCCAAGACTTACTTTTCTTTCTTTCCTTTTCTTTTCGTTCTGAGAAGGGGTCTTGCTGCGTGGCCCAGGCTGGTTTGGAACTCTAGAGAGGGCTCTAGAGATCCCCCACCCCAGTGCCCTAAGTACCTGGGTCCACTGGCATGCACCACCACACCTGGCTCCTGAGGCAGCTTCGACTTCACTCTTGCTCTCCCGTCCCGGTTTTGATCTGTCCGCAAAGCCTTTTTGCTCTGCCTTCAAAATAACTCATACCATGATTCCCCATGGTCCCAGACACCATGGTCTCCTTCCTGAACCACTGCCATGGCCTCCCAGTTCATCTTCCTGCTTCTGCACTGTTCCTCAGAGTCTATTCTCAACAGAGCCTGTTAGAATACATCAGATCATGCCTCTCCTCCGCTCCCAAACCTGCCGTGGCTCCCTAGTACACGAGGAACGTAAGCACCCAAGGCTCAGCAAGGCCCTGCAGGACCCAGGCTCCCATCATTCCCGGACCTCTGAGCCTACCAGCTTTTTCTCTGGCTCTGCTACTCCACCCACATGGCCTCCTTGCTGTCCCTCAACATGCAAGGCACAGGCCCGCTGCTCCTGCAGATCTGGAGCCCCACCTAACACCTCCTGGCATGCCCTTTCCTTCTGGTACCGCTCGGCTGGAACCTCGTCTTAGGGAGGATTCCCTGGTCACTGTGTCTAAAATTGCAGCTCCCCCATTCCTGCACTCTCAAAGCCTCTTCCCGCCTCCTTTCTTTCTAAGAGCTCTGTATCATCTCGCATTATCATCGTATGTGTGTGTACTTGCCTCATTTACTTTGCCTGTGAGAATATAAGATTTAAGGGGAATTAGGGGCAGTTCTGTTCACTTCTGTCTCTCCAGTGTGTGGTGTATCACAGGTGCCTGATGAAGAGTTATAAATGAATAGATGGATATTTATAGTATTATGATTACGTAAATGTATTTGCAGTGGATCCTTTTAGTATGTTTTCATTTTTTCCTTATACACCTTTTTGTGTAGTTGGAAATTGACATCTTGGTTTTGTTGTTATTTGCTGTTTTTGTTGTTGTTGTTGTTGTTGTTGTTGTAATGGGGATTGAACATAGGGGGGCTTCACCACTGAGTTACATCCTCAGTTCTTTTTGTTCTTTATTTTGAGACAGGGTCTTGCTAAATTGCTGAGGCCGGCCTTGAACTTGATGATCCTCCTGCCTCAGCCTCCTGAGTCACTGTGATTACAGGTGTGGCCACTGAGCCCTGTTCTGTTTTGGCTTAGTGTTCTATGTTCCACAAGTCATCACCTCTTCAATCTTCCGAAAAGTGTTAACCTCCCTTTGGCCAGATTACCCCTCTGCAGACGTGACCTGGATTCTCCAGCCCGGCTGAGGAGGGTTCCCGCTGCCCTGGCTGCTCCCTGGACTCCCTCCTTACCGCCATCCCAGGATTCCCTGCAGAGCTCCCTGCAGAATCCCCGGTTTTCTGGATCTCATGTCTCATGACTTCTTGGTTTGTCCTCTCATTTTGATGGAGCAATTCCTTTGGTTACTTCCTGCGGAGTTTTCAAGACTCAGAATATCTGAACATAACCTTAATGTCTCTTACCTTGTTCATAAATTTGATCAGAGACAGAAATCTGAAACGGAGCACATTTTCTCTCAGAATTTTCAAGGCTTCCCATGTTGAGGTCAGAGATATGGTGCCCTTCTGACTCCAGAATGCTGTGTTTCCTGTTCTCTCCCTTTTGGAAATGTTTAGAATCTTTGTTCTGTGTTCTCTGAGATGTCTTGATCGTAAACCTTGATGTAGATCTTTCTTTTCTACCCGTGATGTTGACCACACAGTGTGTCCCTTATGTCTGGCGAGCTGCCTTTGATTCTAACTTAAATAACTGTTCTTGTTTGCTCCTGTCCTTTCCTGGAACTTCTTTCTTTTTTAGACACTTATTTTTTAGTTGTAGTTGGACACAATACCTTCATTTTATTTATTTTTATGTGGTGCTAAGGATCAAACCCAGGGCCCCACACATGCTAGGCGAGTGCTCTACCACTGAGCCACAACCCCAGCCCCCTCTCCTGGAATTTCTAATATCTGAATTTTGTGCTTTCTGAGCCGATCCTTTCTTAGCTTTCCGCTTTTTGTTTTACTTCTTGGGACCTTTCCATCTTCTAAGCTTGCTGCTGAATCCTGTTACCATATTTTTTGCCCTGAAGAATTATTTCTTGCTCACTTTAGATTCATTTGTTGTTTTCTTTTTATTCCCAAACAATCTCAAACATGACAACTGCAAGAACAACACAAAGAATATTGAGAATAAGTGGCCGACATGGTGTCCCATCATCCTAAAATTATCTCGACATACGTTTTCTAGAAACAAGAGCATTCTCCTACGTCAGAACATCAACACTGACATTCTACTGGGGTGTGATCCTCAGACCCTACTCAGGGTCAGCTGTTCCAATGATGCTCTTTATAACAGAAGCACTGAGTGAGGGAGCACCTGTTCCAAATCCCTGGACCAGGTTCCTCAAGCTCTCCTTGACCTTCCAGGCTAAACTGTGGTGTTCTGCCCAGATGGAAGACCTTATGGAGACCTGAACCTAACCACAAAGAAACCAAAAGGAGAGACAAGTATCTGTGAAGTATCTATGACACCTTCAAAGAGTGACAATTGTTTTGATCACTTAGTTAAGTTTCTTTCCTTCTTTTAATTAATGAAATATTTTGTGGGACTGTATAAATATAAATTCCTTATCAACATTTCCATTTATTGAGCTGGGGCTATGGCTCAATGGCAGAGCACTTGCCTAGCATGTGCGATCCTCAGCACCACATAAAAATAAAGGCATTGTGTTGTGTCCATCTACACCTAAAAAATAATTATTTTTTTAAAAAATAATAATTATTAAAAAGAAAGGGGCCGGGGTTATGGCTCAGCGGTAGAGCGCTCGCCTCGTGTGTGCAAGGCCCTGGGTTCAATCCTCAGCACCACATAAAAATAAATTTAAAAAAAAGTTATTGTGTACAACTACAAAAAAATAAATATTTTAAAAAATAAAAATAAAATAAAAAATAAATATTTCCATTTATTCACCTATTTGTATCCGTATGGACCCACGGACCCATCTCATTTAAACTTACAACCCTTTATTATCACCGTTCATTTGGTCTCAGAATGAACCAGATTTGCTAGAGGAGGTCCTTTCAAGCTGATTGCTATGTTCTTTTGACTTCTTCCTATTGTTCCTTGCATGTTCCTCATACGAGATGCCCTGGCTCATCTAGTATTTTCTCTGCCCAGCTCTAGAATCAGCCAGTTCTCTCAAGACCCGTGGTTCCATTAATGGAAGATAAATGGTACCCTGAAACAAGAATGTGGGTATCAGCTGAGCTCACGGCTGTTGGATGTTGTGATCCCAGGATCTCTCCACAACAGCGCCTGGGAATGTGTGTGTGTGTGTGTGTGTGTGTGTGTGTTATAAGTGTTCAAGTCCACCCACCTACAGCTGAATTTCTTTCTTTTTATATCTAACTGCATCTACTGAAAACGAGGAATCCACACCAGTATCTCCAATCCCCAGCCAGCAACACAGGGTCCATTCTCATGTCTCTGTTTCTGTAATTCCTTTCTCCTTTGGTGAGGAACCTGGCTCCCGTGTTCCTCCGGATGCTCTTTGGTCCGTCTCCCTGGAGATTTATGGAGTGTAACTGTTACGCACTGAATACACGTGTCATAGGTGGAGGCCCTGCCCCTTGCGTGAAGGTATTTGGAGGTGAGGCCTTGAGAGGTGATTAGAGATGAGGTCATGAGGGTGGGACCACATGGCAGGATGAGTGACTTTTCAAGAGGAGACTCCAGAAAGAGCTAGCATCCTCTCCCTGTCCTTCTCTTTCTCCCTCTGCATGTGAGGACACAGGGAGCAGCCAGTGACTGCAAGCCAGGAAGGGAGCTCTCACGTGAACTGAATCTGTCTGTATCTTGACCTTGGACTTCCCAGCCCCAGAACTGTGTGAAATAAATGCCTGCTGTTTGAGTCATAAGCCTGCGGTATTTTATGACCTGCTGAGCTGGCGAAGACCATCAGCCATCCGCCCTAGCGTTGAGACCTTGCTCTGCCCTGACGCTCTCTTCACACTTGGGCCAACACCCTGCGCCTGCCCAGGGCTCCCACTCCACACCGCACCCCATGAGGATGCCCTCCTTGCCCTGCCGAGGTGGTGACCACCACCACTGCCCCTGTGCCGACCCCTCCCCACAGCACTGTCACCCGCACCTGCCTCTAAAAACTCCCCCCCCCTAGTTTCCCAGTCTTTGGCTTTTGGGATACGCCCTTGACTGTCAATGTCTGGGAGCCACAGGTGGGAGAGACGTGCAGGTTCAAGGTTCAGTCCATTCCCCTACCCGAAGCTGTGATGTCCTCAGTCCAGAGGACCCCTGCCTCCCTCCCCAGGGAGGAAGCCTCTGTCTTCTGCTAAGGAAGGGGCAGGGGTCTGGGACCTAAGTGCTTCTTAAACAATGTACCCCACTGTCCACCGTATTCAGGAGGGACACCAGTACTGGGATGCCTGAGCCCTGCAAGGGTCGCCCATATCTGACCTCTTCCTAGGGGTCCCCACAGTCACAGAAGGGTCAGCTCTGACACTTCTAAGACAACTGCCACTCAATTGTCTGCTTGTCAGACAGGCTCTTCCTCCTCTGGGTTGTCTCTACCTTCCCTTTGTCCTCTGGGTAGAGGAACTTTTTTGTGGAGTTGGGGTGGCTTACCCAGTGGTAGCCAGGGAGGTGGCTCTTTATATTTAATTGATTTATCCTAAAATCCTATTTTTAATTCTATGAATGATGGTGCATGTCATGGGTACAGTGAGGTGTTTCGATACACAATTATCAAGTCGAGGGCGTTGGTGTTTCCCTGTCCTTATCATTCACGTGTGGTGACTTCGAGCTTCTTTCCTTTCTTCATCACGTAGACAGTAGGTTTTTGTGAACTCTTCTCCTGCTGTGCTGTAGACACTAGCCTGTGTTCCTTTTGCCTGTGTTTAGTACCTGTTAATCAGCCTCCCCTAGTTCTTGTCCCCCTGGTAAATGGCTTTTTAAAAGATCCCTTTGCTACCAGGCCTGGTGGCACATGCCTGTAATCCCAGCTGTTCAGGAGACCGAGGCAGAAGGATCTCAAGTTCAAGGTCAGCCTCAGCAACTTAGACCCTGTCTCAAAAAATAAAAAGGGCTGAGGTAATGCCATCTCCAGTACCATCACCACCAAAAAAAAAAAAGGTGGGGGCAGGTGGTGGAATCACTTTGCAGTCGCCTTAGTGAATCCGAATAGGGAGAGAAGGTCGGGTTTCTTCATCGCGACACACAGACGCTGTTTACAATGTCTCCTGCACTGTCCAGCCTCCTCTTCATGAATTCAGTATCTGCAAAGTCACCTACTCACGTAAATCCATTTGTGACTCCAAAAGCAGTACTCCCCTCGCTCTGGTCATTTGCAGATGTGCACAGAGCAGCAGGCATTGGAGACTGGAGTCAGTGGATGCCTGAGTTCCCCAGGGAGATGGAGCAAAGCTGTCTCAGCTGTCTGCCTAGGAACAAGTGTCCCTTCTCATGGTCTATTTAGTGTCACAGTTTCCCATTACGTTGTTTCTTCTTGGTGATCCTGCTATTTAAAGTGGTCCCTGTGGGTGCTGTGTAATGTCCCCAACCCCAGGACAGCTGTGATGTGCCTGTGGAGAAATCAAGGTCAGGGCGCTTCCTTGGGGTTCCACGTGAACCAATCAACAGGAGATACTAAGCAAGGTGTCTTCAAAGACAAGCACGCCCAAAACAAGGTTAGATGTGGGTCAGTGGCCAAAACCTGTGGCCAGTGGGTTTAGAGGGACCTTCTGTGTGTCTTCCAGGAAATGGTTCAGGATTTTTTTATGCGGGGGGTGGGGGGAGCTACCACATGCTACATGTAACAAAAACCCAGTGTTTATATTTGACATTTTAAAATATTTATCTCATTTAATGCATTCATTCCCTCTCTTATTTCCCCAATGCCTCTGATAAGGAATAATCAGCATTCATTAACCACACACATTTAAAGTATGAAATTCGGTAAGTGTTGACATACATGTTCACTCCTGAAAGAACACTACAATCAAGGGAATGAAGGCATCTACCACAGTTTCCTCCTGTCCCTTCATAATCCCGGCCCCTGGCAACCACTGATCTGATTCTGTCACTATAGATTTATGTTTTAGATTCCAAACGAACGCAGAACCTGGCTCCTGGGAGAGGACGCTGTCAAACCAAGTCAGGAGAACGCGGCCTTGACTTCTCAGGCATGCAGCGACCGACGACACACCGTGCAGGCAGGAAGACCGAATGCTGCGGCAAAAGAAGTAGTAAAGTTGTCCCTGCCGTGTCCTGGATTCCTGTGCCTAACTCCCTTCCAGTGTCCTGCAGTACGTCCTCTTCTTCTGACTTCCTTTGTCCAGCGGGATTATTTTGAGGTTCCTCTATGTTGTCATGCGCTTCACTGGTTCACTCCTTTTTATTGCTGCAGAATTTCCTTGAATGGATATGTGACAGTTTGGTTATCCATTCACCATTGATGGACTTTAGGGTTGTTTCTGATTTGGGGCTATTATAAACGAAGCTATTATAATTGCTGAGGTATAATTCTGTGAATGGACACATGCTTTCATCTCTTTTGGCTAAATCTCTAGGGATGGAATAGCTGGCTTAGGTGGTATACGTGTTTAACATTTTAGGGAAGTAAAACTTGGTTATCCAAAATGGTTATAATTTTACATTCCCACCAGCAGGGTAGGAGAACGCCAGCAGCTCCAATTCTCACCAACCATTTAATACGGTCAGTCATTTTACTTTTACTAACTCTAATGGGTGTGCAGTCGTATCTGATTGTGATTTCATTTTACATTTCTCTGATGACTAAAAATATTGAGTACCTTTTCATGTGCCTACTTACCATTCATATATCTTCTTTGATGAAGTGTCTATTCAAATCTTTTTTCCATTTTAAAATTGATTTAAATATTTTTTCATGATAGTATTTTTTTTTTTTTTGAGACAGGGCCTTTCTAAATTACCTAGAGCCTCACTAAGTGGCTGAGGCTGGCTTGCCATCCTCCTGTTCCAGTCTCCCAAGTCGCTGGGATTAAAGGCACGGCCACTGTGCCCTGTCATGCTAGTGTTTCAGTCTCTCAGTAGTGACTTGAGAAGAGTAGCGATGTCTAAATTTGGTGAAATCCAGTCTAAAACTTTTTTCTCTTATGGGCCATGCCTTTGAAGTCACACTCAAGAAATTTTTGCTTTACCCAAGTTCATGAAGATTCTCTTTTAAACGTTTCAAGTTTTACATTCTATATATTTTGAACTAATTTTTGAATATGGTTTGAGATATCAAAGTTAATTTCATTTTAATGTGCATATACAATTTTTCCAGCACATTTACTGAGAACTCTGTCTCCTTCCTCTTAATTGTCTGTGTATCTTTGTTGAAAATCATTTATTCATACTGTGCGGTCTATTTTTGGATGGTGTTCTGTCCCACTGATCTGTGTGTCTATACCACTACCACATAGTCTTGATGACTGTAGCATTATAATAAGTCTTGCAGTCAAATAGTATTAGCTGTCCAACTTTATTCTTTCTCAAGGTTGCTTTGGCTGTTCTAGATCTTTGTGTTTCCATATGCATTTCTTTTTTTTTTTTATTGGTTGTTCAAAACATTACAAAGCTCATGACATATCATCTTTCGTACATTTGATTCAAGACAGTCACTAATATGGCATTATGTAAAAATGTGGATGTGTAACCGATGTGATTCTGCAATTTGTATTTGGGGTAAAAATGGGAGTTCATAACCCACTTGAATCATAATCCATATGCATTTCAAAGTGGCTTGTCAAGTTGCATGAAAATAAAGCTGCTGTGATTTTTATCTTCAGTGGTGGAAGAGGTTCAGCTCCCATATTTAACTACTGGCTGTCCTTACAGAACTAATCCAGTGCTCCCTTGGTTGGCATTTTGGGACTCTCCTCTGTAAGAGCAGCTCACACCCTAATGCAGGACACAGTCAGTCTTTTTTATTTATTTATTTATTTATATTTTTTTTAGGTGTAGATGGACACAACACAATGCCTTTATTTTTATGTGGTGCTGAGGATCGAACCCGGGTCCTGCCTGTGCTAGGCGAGCGCTCTACCGCTGAGCCGCAATCCCAGCCCCCACAGCCAGTCTTACTCCTGCTCTTTGCCCAGGTTTATATTGATGTTGCCCTAAATCTCTGGGCAGGATCACAGAGGCACTTCTGTAGGTGCCTCTCAGTCCCCACCCTGAATAGCTTGGCCATCAATCATGGTGAGATTCATGAACCAGGAAATCCAACTGGCCCTGGCTCATCTGTTACCAAAGTATACAATCTAATACTTATTATCTGGAAGGACTAGAAAGGTCAGAACTTCACTTAGAACATCAACCACAAAAGCAACTCAGCCTTTTACCTGTAAAACTTATAGCATTCTCCAATGGAGACAGTATTTCATCCTGATAAACGGAAATCCTCACCATTGCTCAGACCGTAGGACAAGGACAAGGACTCCAGACAATCTTTTTTTTTTTTTTTTTTTTTAAATCTTGTCTAAACTCTCAAAAGGAAATCTGGCTCTCACACAAAGCACTCACCTCTGTTCTCGGCTCTTATGATGGGGAGCCAACAGTACTCTCTAGAAGAAAGCCAAGGCACGTCCATTGGGGTCACTCCTTAGATGTACCGATACCTGTTTTTTTTTTTTTTTTGCAAATGGCCCTGTCCTTAATCATCATGACATTCTTGATCCCATTGTTGTCCTATTAATCCACGGTCACCATCTGAATCTGTGGAATCCAGACTTGCTACATAGGGAGTGGTGTCCCTGCAAAGTGAGAAAGAGGATTTCTTCTGCGGGTCACAGGGGCAGTACCGGAGGGCTTTCCGGGTGAGCTGTTCTAGGCTAGTGTGGGAAGTGTGGTTGCTCAAATAATATGGAGCCTCTGTTTCTTCTCTGAAATACTGGGTGGGAGGAGGAGGGAGCAGAAGAGCTCTTCCCTCTGCTGAGACATCAGGCTCCTCCCTCTCCTCTGAGTCCCCGGCTGTCCAGCCACTTCTGGGTCCCTGCCACTTCTCAGACCTTTAGTTGTTCATCCAGGCTGAGGTGGGCGTGGGGGCTGGGTCGGATTTGATAATAAAATTATGTCATTTGCAGGAAAATGCTGGAACTTAAGACCATTGTGTCAAGCAAAATAAGGCAAACCCAGAAGGTCAGGGGTTACGTGTTTTTTCTCCTATGTGGACGTTAGAGAGGGGAACGGAAAAGAAATGTGGGGAGAGGGACCATGTCTCATGAAAGTTAAAGGAAGATCATTAGAGTAGAGGAAAGGGACCAAGGAAAGGGAGGAGGGAAGGGAAAGGAGAAATACTGGGGAATGATATTGGCTCAACGACATCGCTATATACTTGCATGCACAAATCCATAACAATGAATCCCACCCTTACATACAAGCATAAGGTACCAATGAAAACATGCCAATGCTCACTGAATTGGTTACTTTAGATATGTCCATTTCATTGTGTATCAATTTTACCTAAGAAAAATGCTATGTAAAAAAATTCAAATCTGGTTAGTAAACTTATCCTTCACAGCGGTACAAGTTAGCAACTCTGAAATTATGTGTGATGTCTTGAGCCAAAGAGCAGGATATATTTAGAAAAATGAGAGCCAGTTTCCTTGCCTTGGACAAGAAAATTATAAACAGAGGGAAGACTAGAATACACACTGTGCTGTTGAAATTGGAGGTATCAATACAAATTCACGGGTTTATGTGGCTAAAGATAGACCTGCATGTATATGTATGTGGGGATATGCACACACTCATCTACACACACGTACCCACACTGGTACACACACACATTTCCTAGCTCTATCTAATGAGAGGAACTAGAAGCAATGACACATCAGGGAGAATGAGCACACACAGAGCTGGACTTTTGGTTTCTAAACATCAATTCTCTGCTAAGAGGAACCAGGGACTTTTGGAGAAATGGCTGAGTCCAGGGCTGGGGAGGGGGAAATAAAAAATGACTTAGAGGGCTGGGGCTGTGGCTCAGTGGTAGAGCACTCGCCTAGCACATGCGAGGCCCTGGGTTCGATCCTCAGCATCACATAAAAATAAATAAATAGAATAAAGGTATTGTGTCTAACTACGACTAAAAAGAAATATATTTTAAAAAATGACTTGGAACATATCAAGTAAGGTAGTTGCTCAAAGACTGATGAAGAGGTATCAGAAGAACAGTGGGACCAAATTTAAGCAGTCCCCAGTGGTCAAATGTGGGGTAATTGAGTGTAAAAATACATGGTGTTACCTGCGTTAGCCAACCTAGAACTCATGATAAACTACACTGAGAATGTCGATGGGGGCTGGGCTGCAGCTCAGTAGTAGAGCTCAGGCTTCGCACGTGTGAGGCCCTGGATTTGACTCCCAGCACTGCAAACAGAAAAGAAAATGATGGCGCTCGACGGACAGTAACTTATGGAGTGAAGCAGAAGGGGAAAAGCAGCCACGGGAAGTCTTCTTGCTCAAGACAGGACCAGGGATGCCCTGCTAAACCCACCCTTCCCCAACACTCCAAGTAAGCACAAGTGCAGGCACGTCACCAAGACCTTCAAGGAAGCCACTCAGACTTCTGCCTGGCACCTAGCCTGGTCACCCTCTGTGTCAGTTCCAATCACGTCAAACCCCAGTAACCGTGCTGGTGCCATAAGGCAGGCTCGGTACCTGCAGTGGGTACGCATCTTGCCTCACAAATGCAAAGTGTGCAAAAAAAAAAAAATCCACTTCTTTGTTTTCTTTATATCAAACTGAATCTTTCACCCCTCCAGCCTGCGTGGCTGGAGAGAATTGCATTTGGGTCTCCTCGGGGGTCTCCTCTGTTCCTGGGCTGCTCAAGAGAAGCCAGCCGTGTTGCCTAGAACAGGTGAGCCTGCCGTCTTGTGTTCTGTACTCTCTTCATTATCTTGTTTTCTAACCGCATCCTGCTCTCTTTCAATCCGGTGCAGCTCTTCTTCCTTGAGGCTGGGAGCCCTGGCCCACCTCCCAGCCTCCTGGAGTCGGCCCACAGGGAATCTTGAGCCCTGCTCAGCAAAGCAGAGGGAAGCCCAGGGGCCAGAAGGGATCCCTCCTGTTGCCCTTTTAATTTGCCTCAAAGATACTCCTCTCTCCCCTGAGTGCCTTCAAAGGAGGCAGCCTGGTCTCTGGTGACCTCCTGCTTTAGAAAGAACAAAACTCAGGGGAAAGTATCTTTCCAGTCACTTTGTTTTAGGGTAAGGAGCTGCCAGCTCCCTGAGGCACAGGGTGGTGGGGGCCAAGGGGTTGTGCACAGGTCTTCTGGAACAGAGAGGGGAGCTGTTGGAAGAAACAACCGTCCTGACGTATAGATTCTATGTAAGTGACCCCGGGGTTGCCTGTAAAGTGAAAACTGGGAACTGGACTTTAATCTGCTGAGCACGGTGGCACACACCTGTAATCCCAGGAGCTTGGGAGGCTGAGGCAGGAGGATTGTGAGTTCAAAGCCAGCCTCAGCAATTTAGTGAACCCCTAAGCAAATTAGAGATACCCAGTCTTAAAATAAAAAAATAAAAAGGGCTGGGGATGTGGCTCCGTGGTTAAGCACTCCTGGATTCAATCCCTTGTACAAAAAAAAAAAAAAAAAAACAAAAAACAGTGAAGAGCAGACAGGAGTTGTGTGGTTTTGTTTTTGCAGTTCTGGGGATGGAACCCAGGGCTTTGTGCAAGCGCCCATCACTGAGCGACACTCCAGCCGAGGGCTTGAGTTCTAAGGTCAGTTTTAGGCCTATTAGGAAGGCTTTGTGGCCCAGGGACTGGCCCCTGACCTTTCTCTGAGGATCCTGATCTGGTCTCACTTCCCATCCATGGAGGACACTTGATGTCACACAGACAGTGACCCAGCACACAGGTCCAGCCCCAGGAAGCAGCTGCCTTCAGGACAAATGGCACATTCTGTGGACAGGTCTGCTTGAGGCACCTCTGCTCTTGGACAACTAGTCACCAGTCCAGATTTCACCCTTAAAAGCCACCCTGTTGGGGCTGGGGATGTGGCTCAAGCGGTAGCGCGCTCACCTAGCATGCGTGCGGCCCGGGTTGGATCCTCAGCACCACATACCAACAAAGATGTTGTGTCCGCCGAGAACTAAAAAATAAATATTAAAAAAAAATTCTCTCTATCTCTCTTTCTCCTCTCTCACTCTCTCTCTAATAAAAAAAAAAAAAAAGACAGTCTCTTAACAAAAAAGAAAAAAAAAAAGCCACCCTGTCCAGTTTACTAGCAGTGGCTCTGGGGACGGACTTCAGAGTCTTTGTGGGACTCAGGTATATATCTGCTTGGGTTCAGGGTCTTTTTCTAAATCTCCTTGGGGGGATGTTTTATGGTAGAGACCTGCTAACCTGCTAGATGATTCTAGAAGAGCTGTGACCCGGGGCCTGGAGTCTCAGACTCAGGCAGCAAGGCCTTCCTCCATAAAGAGCATCGTTTTTTTTTTTTTTTTTTTTTTAAAGAGAGAGTGAAAGAGAAGAGAGAGAGAATTTTAATATTTACTTCTTAGTTTTTGGCGGACACAACATCTTTGTTTGTATGTGGTGCTGGGGATCGAACCTGGGCCACACGCATGCCAGGCGAGCACGCTACCGCTTGAGCCACATCCCCAGCCCAAGAGCAACGTTTATAATTACTTATGAGGAATTTTGCTTTGGTTAAGTCTTCATCTCTCTGAAGCCAACTGTTATGTTTGTTTGTTTTGGTAAACCAGGGGTGCTTTACCATGAGTTGCACCCCCAGCTCTTTATTTATTTATTTGAGACAAGGTCTTGCTAAGTTGCTGAAGCTGGCCTCAAACTTGTGATCCTCTTGCCTCAGTCTCCCAAGTCACTGGGATTATAGGCGTGTGATTTCTGGCCATTGTGCCCAGCTAAAGCCAACTAAGCTTTAAGAGTCTCTGGCCCAGAATCAGATATATTTCTTTCCTCTGGACATTCTTGACATCTATTTGATTAAACCCAGAGTGTAGGGATCTAACGTGGAGTAGATTGGGCCTATCTTGACCCTTTCTAAGAATTTGCTACTTTAACCAATTTTCAGCTTCAGCACACACACACACACACACACACACACACACACACACACACACACTGCACACTCATGTGGGTGAAGACCCCGTACCTAATGGTGGGCCTGGTCTACCCTCAGCTCCACGCCACCCTAGGATATTGGGCTGGAGTGAAGACATGTGGTTGAAACCAAGCCAATAGTTTCCCTCTATTGGGAATATGGACCCAGGACATCGTCTATTTCTTCTAAGAACTTACATGGAAGAGGGAGGAATCGGGGCTGGAGCCACCACATGTGTCCAGCTAGTTTAGAGAGTCAGAGGATGAAGGAGGCACAGAGAAGGAAGTGAGGAGAGGCCCCAGCAGCCTGGTTGCCATCCTGGCCAGGTGTCCTTGGATTCATTCTATGGGCACTGTAGGAACTCGGTGGCCAGCTTCTGCAAACCTGTAGCTAGTGGCGCTCACCAGCCACTCTGTGAAGACAGCCTTTGGGTGTTGGAGGCACCTATTTCAAAGAACTAAGTCCCCATTTTCCCCAGCCCCAACCCACTCACAGCTAAATTCCTCAACTGGCTGGTGGCAAGTACAGGAAAGTACAGCTTCCTTTGCATGAGGCAGAACAAACTCTGAGGTCCCTGAGCTCACTCTGGGAGCATGTCACACCTTAATCCCTGGTGTCAGGAAGAACCTCCCTCAGAACAGATGGGAAATCTGGCACCTAGAGAAGCTGAGGCCACGCCCTGGGCCTGAGGGGAGGCTAGTTCCAGGTTCCTGTGCTGAGAGGCCCCAGGCTGTCTGGCCTGTGACCTACTCTTGAATGTCAACTCACTTCCTGTTTGGGTGAAACTTGAACTGGCCAGTTGCCCTCACAGTAGCCCTAAGAACCTTGCCCCGCACTGCGTTCCCTCAGGGTTGGCACGGTCAGGTCTCCCAGGGTTGCCAGGCTTTCACTACAGGCAATTATTTCCAATTGTGCAGCATCCCGGAGATGAACTTCCAGCCAGGCGTGTTTAGAATTCATTGGATGCTCTGCTTTTCCTGGAAAGTAGCTTCTAGCAGGATTTCTAGACTTTAAACTCACTCTCCCTGCTATTTTGGGCTATGTATATGCTTCTGTATTTATAGCTAGGCATAAATATACAGGCTAAATATACATTACATCTAGTTGTACAAAATACACAATTAGCATCTAATATTTTATGTATAGATATTTATGTGTTTGTGTCATCCCTGTCCTGAAACAAAAATTTTACTGTAACTCAAAGCTTTAAAAAATTTAATGAAAAGTTTATGTCTTTTTGTCCATTTATAGAAAAAAAAATGGACATGCCCCAATTTGGTGTTTGTTTCTTCTACTCTAGACTTCCTGAAAGATATTTTTGTTGCTGATACAGGGTTTTGTTTGGTTTTGTTTTAAGCTTGTGTGTGTGTGTGTGTGTGTGTGTGTGTGTGTGTGTGTGGTGCTGGTGATTGAATCTAGTTATATACACCCCCAGCCTGGAGGATTTTGTTTGTTTCCTAAATGCCATGAACTTCACTAGATATAATTAGCTTGTTCCTTGGCTGTGATGAAAGTGAATGGTTGTTTAACAGGCCTTTCTATCAACAGGTTAGGTGTTCCCAGTGTGAAGAGAGCACATTATACTCTAATTGATCAATATTTTTTGAAATTCAGAAAGAGCAAGGGAATCACCCAGAATCTGTCAGAAGCCATATTTCCAAACAAGTTGCCCCGACTCCCAGCTTCTGCTCCCCCCTTAATGAAACAATAAAATTGACCCTAAAGCCTTGGAAGATCCCTTGCAATGTTCAAAAGTGTTGCCCACGTGGTGACTTGGAAAAGCGCAGGACCAGAAACCAGCTGTCCCTCTTCACATAATACTTCTTTTCCTCATCTCTGGGCTTTCTTCTTTCGAAGGCTGAATGACATTGTGCTGTATGTGCACAAATGCTGTTGTCCCTCCATCCCTCCATGATGGACACTCAGGTTGATTACCGATTACTTGATTACTATGAGTAACACTGCTACACACATGGATGAATAAGAATCTGTGTCCCTGCTTTCAATTATTTTGGGTATACACCTAGAAATGGAATTGCTAGTGGTACTGTTTAATTTTTAAGGGATTATCAAGCTGTTTTCCACAGCAGCTACAATATTTTACATTCCCATGGCAATGCAAAAGGGTTCCAATTTCTCTCCATCCTTGCCAATACTTGTTATTTTCCATTTTCTTGATAATAGGCACCCTAATGGCTACATGACCTCATCTTAGCTAATTATATTTTCAAAATCCTTATTTCCAAGTAAGATCCCATTCTGAGGTTCCAGGAAGGACATGAACTTAGGGTGGACACTATTCAACCCAGTACATGTGATGAGGAGGAGGCTTTCTCATGAGTAGCGTGGGATTCAAGAGCATAATTTTCAGAAATCAAAGGCTCTGTCTGGCACATAACTCTGAATGATGAACGACAGCGGTTAAATAAAGCAAGCCATTAATATTTTTTCTCATGTAAATAGCTGAGTTGCCGCCCATTGTGAAGGAAAGGGTATTGGAATTAACTGGACCGATGATGGATAATAATTTTACATGCAGTATATCATCAGCTTGAAAGAGTAAATGGCAAAACCATTCTGAAAAAAAATAATTTGACAGCCAAGAGAAAAGCATTGGTGGATTAATCATCTCTTTTAGCATGTAGTCTGTTTCTGGGCATGAGCAGTAACTTGACACATGCAGTAAGAGAATGGACTACTACCCGTGTCAGCCTGTGCACCACATCCCCTCAGTGACACCTGATGGGAAGAGGGAACTTGGGTATTGACCTCAGGGGACACTAAAATTTGGAATCTTTCTATCTTTGAAAGGCAGCTCTTCCCTTTAACTCAAGATGACTTGGTTGGATTAATGATTTTGAGAGAGAGAGAGAGAGAGAGAGAGAGAGAGAGAGAGAGAAATTGAGATGTTACACATCACAGATTGAAGTATTTATTAGCCCTGAGTGAGTACAGGGCCTCATCTGCCTATTTCTCTATTTTAACTCCTTGAGGGTAAATTTTAAAAAATTAAACAGAAAAATAAATACACGCACTTGTCTAGTTTTTCATTTCCAGAAATATTTGAATGGAAAAACTTATTCCAGTGGGATTCATTAAAAATGAATTAATGGCCCCGGGTGGTGGCCTGAAATCCCAGTGATCGGGGAGGCTGAGACAGGAAGATGGCAGGTTCAAAGCCAGCCTCAGCAACTTAGCAAGGCTATCGGTAACCTAATGACAGCCTGTATCAAAATAAAAAATAAAGAGCTGGGGATAGGGCTCAGTGGATAAGTACCCTTGGGTTCAATCCCTGATACACACACACACACACACACACACACACACACGAAAGAATTAATGGATGAATAGTTAATTAAGGGATGGGATTCTGGAACAACTGTCAGATGAGAATAATCATGCCTACTTTCCTGATGCCACGTGGCATTTGAGGGGATTAATAAGGTATATATGTTTGGTTTTTTTTTTTTTTTTTTTGGTAGTGGGGACTGAATTCTAATTCCCAGCTGCCCACTCCCCCCTTCCCTGAAGTCCCCAGGCACTCAGACACCCACGTCCAGACTTGAGCTCAGCGTGTCTTTCCTGTGCTTCTATTTCCTCTGTCTCATGGACGAGACTGACTGCACCCATGGGTGGCTCCACAGAAACCTGGAAGTCCTTCTCGCCACCTCCTCCTCCTTGGCCTTGGTCCATCAGATGCCAAACCCTCTGGAGGCTCTCGCTTGTCACTCTGCTCCACCCACATTTCTCCTCCCCTTCTCTTTGGCCTTGGCCAATGTCCTGTGTCCCCTGGATTCCTGCGGCACCCTCCTGAGGTCTCCCCAGGCCATCTTTCCTTCTCCAATCCACTTTCTACACCATGTTCACCGTGATCTTTCCAGGATGCAAATTCCATCAGCGCCCTGCCTGCATCCATTCTCAAAACCCCCCAAATATGTTCTGAGAGTAAGTTCCAGGCCCTGAAATGGCCCAAGGCGAGGTCGCCTGTTCCCAATTGGATTAGCAACTGTCCCAATTGGATTAGCAACTGTGAGGCGTTTGCGGGAGCAGAATCCTAGGAGACTGGGTTTCCCATCCTTTGCTCCCTGGATGGCCAGTGGGATTCTGACCGTCCCTCAGGCCCTGCCTGTCTGCCTATCCCCCAGGCAAGCCCCGCCTCTCCATGCCCCACTCTGGGGCTTCCTGGTAAAGAATCCAAAGAAAGGGATTCTGTTGAAAGGAGGCGGGGGCTGAGGGCTTTCCTAGGTCTCTGTCCCTTTCCTGGCCAGTACCATTGGCACACCCCTGCCCCTGTCGTAAGGCACTCAGGGGCTTTTCTTTTATTTAACCCTCACGAAACCCTGTGAGGTAGCTTTTATTCTTATTGCCATTTTACAGATGAGGAAATAGACTCTAAGGCTTAACAATCTTGCCCCCAACGCCCTAGTCAACACCTCGAGAACCTAAACCCAAGGCTTCCAGCTCTGCGTCCTTCTGCATGGAAGGTCTTTGGTGCAGGGAAACGTTTCCTCTCTCAGCTCGCCTGTGGCATCTGATGCCTGTTCCCAGATTTCACAGAGCGGCACTACAACTAAAAGTGTATCTGCTTATTTGAAAACACAATTGTCAATTTAATTTTTTAAACAGGACTTGATATGAATGGCTCAACCATTAAATATACATAGAATGCTTTATTCCCATTTTGTCATTCCCATTGTTCCCACAAATACCCACCATATATATATATATATATATATATATATATATATATATATAGTGTGTGTGTGTGTGTGTGTGTGTGTGTGTGTGTGTGTGTGGAGTTTCTCTAGTGGGGCAAGTACCCATTTGTGTTCTTATTATCCTCACCTTTTAAACAGAATTTTACACACTGCATACCCTGGTCTACATCTTTTTTTAAGATAATATACAGTCATAAGTCACGTGATGACAGGGTGACCTTGAGAAGTGCTTCACTGGGAGATTACACTGCTGTATGGAACAGCACAGAGAGTCCTTCCACAACTAAGATGAAGACAGGGAACAAGATCCTATGTGTACTGGGCCCATTGTTGTCTGAAGCATCAGTCATGTGGCAAATGATTGTATGTTAGAACTTGCCCATTGTCAGGGCATAGACATTTCCCTTATTTTTGTTACAACTCTACAGTAGGTTGACAATAGCTAAATGCCATGGTTAATGTAGTTGGTCCTCTACTGATGGAATTTGGCTCGTTTCCACTCATTAGCTATTACAGAAAAAAAAAATGCTGCAAGGAACAACCTTGACTCTACTTCATTTTGCTTACCTAGAAGAAAAATGCTTGAGTCAAAGGAAATATTTGCCAACTTGTCTAATTCCCTCTTGCAGTGGCTGAAAGTACCTGGCCAACAGTTTTCATGCCAAACTTTGGAATTTTCACTCATCCTACAGATACTGAAATCTCTGGTTTGTTGCTGTTTGTGGTGCTGGGGATTGAACTCAGAGTTTTGCACGTGCTCGGTAAGTGCTCTAGAGTTACACCCCAGCCTTAGTTTATTTTAAGACAGATTTTCATTAAGTTGCTGAAGCTGGTCTCAAACTTGCCATCTTCCTGTCCTAGCACCCCGAGTGGCTGGGATCTAGGCATGCACCTCCACACCCAGCACTTACTATAATTCTAATATGCATTCTGTTTATGTGCAACGGGAACTATGCATTCATATTTCAAAGGTCACCTGTATTTTCCTGTTCCATCAGCTGTTCCCACCCTTTGCTCTGTGAGGAGTGATGCTGTTTTCCGCCTTATTATTCACTCTTCAGAGCTTTTTGTGTTTCAAGGAAAGTAGTGTTTTGTGATGTGAATCATATAAATCACCCAAAAATGCTCCCCGGTTCTATTTCATGGTCACCATGCGCCTTGCCCTCCAGGCTCCACCCAGAGGCCCCTGATAAGTTCGCATTCATTGCAGGGTTCTGCAGAGAAGCATCTGACCAATAGATTCCTACAGCACAGAGCCTTTGGGACTGGTTTGACTCACTTAGCACTGTCTTTGAGATCTTCTAAGGTACTGCTACATGGAGAGCTCCTACTTTTTATTCCTGAGTCGTCCGTAGCATGGTGGTACCATTGGTTTGTCCACTCACCTGCTGCAGGACACCAGGGGCAGCTTCCTGTTTGGGGTAGTTATGAAGAGATCTGTATAAATATTCATGTTTGGGTTTTTATATGAACATACAGTAAACACCCTGCAGTGGGATTTCTGGGTTGTATGTTTCACTCCATAAGCTGCAGCAAGCTGCTGCCCAGAACGGCTGAATTGTTTTTCATTCCCAGTAGCAAAGCACGAGACTTCAACTTGCTTCCCACCTGGCCAGCACCTGGTGTTGAGGGACTTTTCATTCCAGCCCTTTTCATAGGTGTATGAGAGTATCTCATTGTTCTCACTTGACTTCCCTGATGGTTATGATATGGACATATTTTCACATGATTATTTCCTATGTCCTCTTTGGTGAAGTGTATCTGTTCCAGTCTTTTAAAAAGAGGTTTTTTGTTTTGTTTTGTTTTTCTGGCTGTTCAATTTAGAGAGTTCTTCATATATCCTAAATACAAGTCTTTCACTAGATATGTGATTTGAAAATATTTTTGTCCCAGTGTGTTGTTTTCTTAATTTTTTTATTAAGAAATAATTTTACTTTTTCATTCTCAAAATTTTGTGAGTTATTTTAGGCTCTTTTTTAAATGCCCTTTTTTGGAGGGGGTCAGTGATGCCCAGATAAGAGAGGAAAAGAGATTTAAACATGTGTTACCATAGTCCATGTATTTCTTTTGGCAGTGTCTGAGAATTGCAATACAAGAACCTGAGTTATTTTAAAATTAACTTTCTCATTGATGGAGTCTTTTCTTTAGACACACACCTCTCAAACTGAATGATGTGGTTAGGAGCTCTGTGTCACGTTTCCTTGCGGGTACAAAGGGTATCCACACTCATTTCAACAAGTGAGTCTGTTTTCTCCTGTGAAGTGAGACATTAAAGTCAAGAGGCCTGAGATATTCAAGTATGATTTTGAGAAGGACCAATATACATATGAAAAGATGCTCAACCTTATATAAGGCAACTTGAAAATGCAAATCAAAGCTCTCAGTGTGACGCTACAGCATGCTCAACATGATGGCTGAAATGGAAAAAGACATGTATGTCCATCAAGTATTAGGCAGGATATGGAAAAGCCAGAAAGCTCATACCCCACTGTTGTGAGTACAGTTGCTTTGAAAAAACTGGTTCTATCTGCCAAATTCATAGCCCATGAACCCCCCCACCCCAGGTATAGTCTTAGGTAGATACTTATGATAAATACATACGTATGTTTGACAGAAGACATGCACAAGAATATTCATAGCAGTGCTACTCGAATAGTCCTGCACTGGAAGCTACTCATCTCTACCAGCAGTGGAATGAATAAAGAAAGCACATTCACATTGCTGTACCCAGAACCAAACACACCAAGAATGAACAAGCCAGTCATGGGAGGTGGCGCACACCCGTAATGCCAGTGACTCAGGAGGCTGAGGCAGGAGCTCCTCAAGTTTGAGGCCAGCCTCAGCAACTTAGTGAGACCCTGTCTCAAAATTTAAAAAAATGAAAAGACTGAGGATGTAGCTCAGTGGTGAAGCACTTCTGGGTTCAATCCCCAGTAACAGAAAAAAAAAAAAAAAGAACAAGAACAAGCTTGTAACTATGTACAATGACCTAATGGATCTCACAAATTTACCATCATGTGCAAGTAGCTGGATGCAAAAGACATATAGCACATGAGACCATTTATATAATGTTCAAAAATAAACAAAGCTGATCTATGAGGTTAGGAATCAAGGTGACAGATGTCCTGAGTGGGCATGAGAGGGCTCTAGGTGTCTGAGATGCTCAGTTTCCTGATATGAAAGCCCAAACCTGGTGTGTGCCACTGAAAATTTACCAACTGCACGCTTAATGATTTGTGCACTTTTCTGTGTATGTTTTATTCTGGTTTTAAAAATCAATATCCTTTTATTTAGTAACTGTGATTGCTAAATGGTGGAATAAAATACAAATGTCATCAAAATTCAACCACGGTGCATTATTTGTAATGTTGATTTGTCGGCTAATGCTTTATTTAAGATTTTTTGCGTGGACACTCATGACTGAAACTGGCCTAGCGTTTCCTTCTTGGTGCAGTTTTTCCCAGGCACGGGGACCAGCGTGACACCTGTGTCATAAAATGGGCATGGAATTTCCCTTCTTTCTCTGTGTTCTGATATAGTTTAAGTAGTATTGGGATTATCTGATCTTTACAGTAAAGGGGAGGTAAATTCCCCTGGGAAGTCTGGGTCTGGCTTATTTTCAAGGAGAGCTCTTGAACCACGCCCTCTTTTTCTTCTTCAGCGATAATTCATTTATTTTGGCAGGCTAGCTTTGCTAAGGAGTGTTTGTTCTGTTTTAAATTATGCATGCACCTGGATTTCCACATGCCTGAGGGGTTGTGCCCACTAGTGCCCAGTTATATTTCTTTCCTCTGTTTTATGGTGATTTCTGAGTTGGCATCTTTATTCTATTGGCTTGGCTCAGTTTTAATTTTCAAACAACCAACTTCTAGTTGGTTGTTTTCTAACTCACAAATTTCTGTTTATATGTATTGAGATTTCCTTCTGCTCTCATTTTTTTTTTTAGCTTTTTAGAAAAGAAATTTGATCAATTTATTTCCATTTTCCCCAGTTTTATTCATATAAGTAGTTAATACAATACTAACAGTTGCATTACTGCTACTAACAGTTGTTTTAGCACTGTGCTACAGATTCTTATTTATTTATTTATTTTTTGTTTGTTTGTTTTGTTTTGGTACCAAGGATTGAACCCAGGAGTGCTTAACCCTGAGTCACATCCCCAACCCTCCCCCTTTTTTTTGAAGTTGTAATGGACACAATACCTTTATTGTATTTGTTTTTATTTTTATGTGGTGCCAGAGATCAAACCCAGTACCTCACACATGCTAGGCAAGCGCTCTGCCACTGAGCCACAATCCCAGCCCCCTAGCCCTTTTTTATGTTTTATTTTGAGACAGGGTCTCACTAAGATGCTTAGGGCCTTGCTTAGTTGCCAGGGTTGGGGATCCCTCTGCAATCCTCCTGCCTCAGTCTCCCTAGCTGCTGGGATTACATGCATGCATCACCACACTCAGTTTGTTACAGATTCTTTTATGCCATATTTTCATTATCTGTATCTTCAAAAAGTTACGTAAAATATTTTTGCTTATGCTGAGAATGTTCGAGTCTAGATAATGCCTATGTCCTCTGTCTTTCTAGTAATATTCTTTCCTAATTATATTTATTGGTTTTGTGTAATAATTACAGGTAGGCAGTGGTTCTCAAATAAGCTTAAAAATAAAAATTCTGAATATAAAATTCTTAGACATTCATTGAAGAAACTTTGGATATTTTAGAAAATTTTAAAGGAAAAGTTTGTAATCCTAACACCAAAAGCAAGGCACTCATATAACAGTGTTTTTTTCCCCCTCAAATTTTCTTCCTGTGCACTTAAGATCCAACGTTGTGATTTAATTTTGTGTGCAGCCTCATGCCCTGGTTCTTATTATTTTTTTTTTATTTGTTGATGGACCTTTCTTTATTTTACTTATTTATTTATATATGGTTCTGAGATTCGATTCCAGTGCTAGACAAGCGCTCTACCACTGAGCCACACCCGCAGCCCTCACATCCTGGTTCTTAGGCCTAATAGAATGAAAACAACTTATCCTCTTAAGACTGGTGGTCTCAGCACAGTGTCCCATCCAACAAAGCACCGGGGAAACAATGTCTGATTGACACTGCCCTCACAATCCCTAGCAACAGTACCAGGATAATGACTCCTCCCTTAGCCTTGGGTGCTGGGTGTCCATGAACATCCATTCTGCCCTTGCTTGATGTGACTGGGATTATGGGTGGTGCCTATGGTGACTCTGCTAAAAACTACCTTTCCCAGAATGCTTTGTGGCCAAATTTGGGCCAATAGGGTGTGAGCAGAACTGCTACAGGGAAAGGGCATTTCCTGTTCTTCCCCTTCCATATTCTCCTTGACCTGAATGTGGGAGCTTGAACAACCCTGCACACTCGGGGCTGGGAGCTGTGTTGTGGATAGAAGGAAGCTGGGGCCCTGCTGATACTGGGGTTCTCAAACAGCCTGCCTGATGTTTTTCACCAGAAATACTAAACTTCCATCTTATTAAGGAGAAGTTTCCTCACTAGAGCAACCAAACCTGTACCCTAACATCCACTCCCCCGCACGTCCATATTCCTTGGCTTCCCACTTGTTCAGCCCTTTGACCCACTGACCTGACACCTCTGAACACAGGGGTGGCCCGTCCCCACCCTGCAGCCACCTTCCTCCCCCAAGCTCATGGCTGCTTTCCTTGTCGGGTCTTGGCCACAGAGCTCCTTTCCCTCTACCCTCAGCTCTAGATAGAAGGCCTGTTATAATCATTAAAAACAGTAGAGATACACAATTTTAGTGACTGAAAATACCCCAGAATGTTCAGATCAAAGCCTATCATTAGGTTTAGGTTGTTTCCAAAAGTTTGCCCTCACAAAAAATAAATCTGCCCCCTCCACTACCCACCTGCGTGGTCTGGGACAAGGCGTTTCTGCTCTCTGGTGTTCCCTTTTCTCCTTCATGAAGCCAACGCCATAATGCCCACGTTCTGATCTGTTCTGGAGGATAGAGACAATGAGATGAATCACTAGCACGGCAGCGTGGTGGCTCCACCAGGCTGGTCATCCACACAGGTGACGATGTGGTTTGCAGAGTGTGATTTCTACACAGCATACTTTTTAAGTGATAAAATTCCAGAAGTAGGGAATGAGTAGTTCAGAGGACGGAACATTTTTTACATTCTGAATGCAGACTTAGTCATGAGTGACTGACTCCTGGATTTTGTTTTTTTGTTTGTTTAGTTTGGTTTTTCCCAAATGAAGAAATGAAGGATCAAAGAACTTAAGCCATTCATCTGGAGGTTTAGTGCTCCTAAATGGTAGAGATCAGATTAAATCCACATTTTCTTACTTTGGGTCTGGGGCAATTTCTATTAAAATCACAGAACCAGAGCTCTAACCTTACAGTACAGGAAATGGAGTTAAAATCCTTTGCAACAGGGCTGAGATGGTGGCTCAGCGGTAGAGCGCTTGCCTAGCAAGTGTGAGGCCCTGGGTTCCATCCTCAGTACCACATAAAATAAATAAATAAAATAAAGATGATATGGTGTCCAACTAAAAAATAAATATTAAAAAAAATCCTTTGCAAAATCAGCTCTTACATAAGCTTTCTTAGTTCGTTTTCTGGAGCTATGGGTAATTTACAATGGGAAAAAAATTATTTCTCACAGTTCTAGAGGCTGGGAAGTCCAATGTCAGGGTGCCAGGGCTTGGGGAGAGCCTTCTTGCTGCGTCATAATATAGTGGAGGGTATCGCCTGACAAGAGTGAGAAAGCATGTGTGTCAGATCTCCCTTCTTCCTAAAAAAGCCACTAATGCCATCGTGGGAACCCCACGCCCATGACCTCTTCTAACCCCAAGTGCTTCCCAAAGGCCCTGCCTCTAAGTGCCATCAACACTCGAGTCTGGGGAGTAGATTTCCCACACTTGAACTTGAGGGGAACATTCAAACCACAGCACTTCCTCTGTGACACTGCTGTTTCGTTCTGGCAGGTTCTTCCTCGGGATGGTTTATGGACCCATGGTAAAGAGGTGTTGTAAAAGCCATCCGCTTCTGGGGCTCGGGAGGCTGGGATTTCTCCCCATACCTGTCATCTGTACTTCCTGTTATCTTCAGAGAAAAGTCAACCTACCTGGGCCACGGTGGAGTTATCTGTAAGGTGAGAACTCTGGGTGATACCTGAGGCCACTTCTTGTTAAAGTCCCTTGATAAGTGGAGTGATGTGGACAGTTCCGAACACTGGAGTCAGAAACTGTCACCCCAGACACTCTCTGCTACCTTGCCACATCCAAAGATCTGTCGCCAACGTGGGCGTTCACGTTTCCTCTCCACACACCACCGCACATCAAGAGAACGTATGTGCTTTATCCCTTAAGTGTGTGTGGCGGGGGCTGGGCCCGGGGCTCAGCGGTAGAGCGCTGGCCTCTCATGTGCAAGGTCCTGGGTTTGATCCTCAGCACCACAAATAAATAAATAAAATAAAGTTATGGGTCCAACTTCAACTACAAAAAATAAATATTTTAAAAAAATGTGTGTTGGAAGGCGGTGTTGAGAATTTGGGTCTATTTAAGAGTTTTTTTTTTTTTTTTTTTGATTTGAGAAAAATATGTATTTGTGCAGTGAAGACTGGGAGGAAGTGAAATAAAATGAAAATTACTTCATTTGGGAAGTTTGACCTAACAGTAGAAGTTTTTTTTTTCTTAGTTATCCTTAATGTCATTTATGCAGTGACGACGTCAACAGCAGCAATACTTATTAAAAATGCTGGTGACGAATCTTGGCATCAAGAACTTTAAAAGAGTAAAGTCTTATTCTTCTTAAAAAACTTCCAAATCCTGTTTAGTGTGAGTCAGAGCGAGCCAACCTTCAGGGGGTCCCTGGAATTGGCCGAATCTACCAACGGGCAGAAAATCCTGCAGAAAGCACATTTAAGAATTTGCTGCACAAACAAGTTTTGGGGAAGCCATGGCAGGGGGTGGTCTGAGCCCTGTTTCAGGATAGACCTGCTGGCGCCCACACTTCTCATACTCTGTCCTCACTCTCTGCACCCACTCGAAATCCCAGGTCCTGTGTCACCGCTTTCCTGTCCCCACCTCTTCTCTTCTAGATCTGTGGTTCTGTGCCATGGGTGACTTCGCCTGCCTCGCTCTCCAGGGCCTCACTGTTGGGAGACATTTTGCCTGTCCTAAGCAGGGGAGGTATTGGCTAATGGCATCTAGTGAGCAGAGGCCTGGGGTCCTGTTAAACAACCTGCAGGTCACACAGCAGCCCCCAGTGAAGAACCATCCAGACCCAAGCGTCAACAGTGCCCAGGCTGAGAAACCATGCTTTGGAGACAAGAGAAGCAAAGTGGGGAGGGGACTGCCACTCCAGCCCTCTGTTGTTTACAAAGGGCACAGAAACTAAGCTAGGGCATTGCCAGTTCTGCAGCTCTGCCCAATGATAGCAAGTGCCCGCGAGCTTGGCTGGATGGAGACTGACCTCGCGGGAGTCTGCTCCACATGTGGACACAGGGGGTTGGACTTTATCCCAATTCGGTGCCTGACACGCATTCCTACCCTCACAGGGCCTCTTCGTGCCAACCATCTCTCTATAAAGCCTCTTCTCGCCGTAGCAGGCTTCCTGCGAAACCAGTTTCTCAGGCTTGCCACGGTGAGAGGTGTTTGCAGAGCCCCCGCGGGTCCAGATCTCCTCTCCCCGATTACATGAACTCAGGTGCAGACCACAATCTGGACCAGGAGCCAAGTCCTGGGGAGAGGGAATTGGCAGAAAGGCCTAGAGAGAGCAGCTGCCAGCAACGACCCTCAGGATGAGGAAGTGCTACTAAAGTTGGCACAGAGTCAACCCAGACAGCGACGGTAGAGGAAGGTTTCCATGGATTTCGTTCCGAGAGCTGGCTTGGCACATTCATCGTAAAGGGACAGATGGAGAGAAAGGAATTGGTCAAAGACACGGGAATCAGAGAGGAAAAGGGTTCGTGGACAGGACAAGATGCCATCCGTCTCTCAATAGTGGAGAAGGGGAACGTGCTTGCTGACTAGGGCGTGGCGAAAATATTTCTTACCATATCTGGCTTTTTAACTTGGTATTCATCCTGAGGTTCTGCTCTTGATGTTTTTTTTGTTTGTTTGTTTGTTTTGAGGTCATGTTTTCCTGGTGACCTACTACAATAAAGACTTGACTGCTTTTATTGTAAATTGATAAGTGAACGTGTTATTGAGACCTGACCATGGAAAAGGATGATTGGGTCATCAGAATTGTCGGAACCGTAATGCTAAGGATTCTGGAGACAGAGCTGGAGGCTTCTGGCAACTTCCATGACAACGAGATTGGGGAGGGGGCATGTTGCTTCTGGGTGAGTCCTTCAGAAGCTGGTTGTTTAACATTTTTTTCAGCCACAGACCCACACATGGGTCTGTGTGGGCAGATTGGCAGCCCAGTCCTGCTCCTAAAGCCAAGGCCCTGATCCCGTCCTCAGGGGTCAACAACGTTATGGAGAAAAGTTGGAAGACTTGGGACTCCCTGGTGTTTTATGTCTCCTTCCACAGAGGGTTTTGTCCTCCCATCAGTCCAACTGAGGACGTGACCATCTTATTAATTGTGGAAGACAATAAGTAACTGGTTGAGGGAAAAGAGAGGGTCTTGTGAGTCACAGGAGTGGGCCACACAGATGAGCCTGAGCAGATCCTTGATATAAAGGCCTTTTCCAGGGAAAAACAGGCTAAGTGAGATTCCAAAGCAGCACGTCCCGAGCGATCGTCAGGGCTGGTGTGGTTGCACGGTGGGACCAGGCCCCTGGGCACGGGCTTCAAGGAATGGTGGCCCCCTCTCTCCACTCGCTCACTCTCTCAGGGTCTTGCAAAGCAGGGCCTCCTGCGCTTTGGTGTACTTAGCACTCGCCTCAGCCTCCCCTCCCCTGGTGTTTGGGCCTTCCTCTTCCAGATGGTTCCAGAGGTTTCTGGAACACCTGACTTTTCAATCTTCTACTCCAGGATTTATTTGACTTTGCCTGGTGTTTCGAGCCTGCTCAGATCCTGGGTTCAATTTTCTACTCTGGATTTTCCCCACCACCCACTTGGCTTAGTCCAAGTAGGACTTGCCTAAAGAAGACGAATTCACTTTCAAGGTTCCCACAGAGGACATGACTGTACATCCCCTTGATGGAATGCTGCGTTTCTTTCTCTGGATCCCACACCCTTTATCTGAGATCCATGAAACCAGAGGAAGAATACCAGCTGGTTTGTCTGGGAAAATACACCTTGCTGTGACAAGTGAATATTAAGATTTGGAAGCACAGTGGAGGCCAAATCATAGTTACGGAGCCAGTGTAACAACTGGGAAAGGTGTTTATGGCAAAAGTCCCAGTGAAATAGGGTCACCACGCACAAATGCCAAGAGTACAGCCCTGTGTGGGAATTCCAGTCAAGTGCGATGTTATCAAAAGTGTCTAGTCTCCAGCCCATGGTCCCCTCTGCTGAATCAGAATGTTTGAGGCTAGAGCCAGGAATCTGAACTTTAAATGAGTTTTCCAGGTGACGCTTCTGGACTCTAAAGAATTGGAATCATCATGCAAACAATTGTATGCTGAGGACCTCACTCTGTGGCACAGATTTTCAGGAAAGTCCGTCATACGTCACCAGATTCAGTGGGATTACTGGAGGTTCTGTCTTACCCCGTTTTCCTACTGCTGTTTCACCTTTACAAATAAAAATAAGGTAGTTTATTGTTTCGATCAAAAATAGAATGAGTGAGCTGGTGCAGGGGCACACATCTGTAATCCCAGCAGCTCTGGAGGCTGAGGCAGGAGGATCACAAGTTCAAAGCCAGCCTCAGCAACTTTAGCAAGATCCTGTTTCAAAATAAAAAGTTAAAAAAGGGCTGGTCAGTAGTTAAGTGTCCCTGGGTTCAATCCCTGGTACCAAAAAAAAAAAAAAAAAAACCCAAAAAAACCCAAAACAACAAAATGAGTGAACATTACAACAAAATATAAAAAATTAAAACTATATAAATAAAAAGGAGGAAAGATGAATGTCAAGAACTTGGAGATGAGGACACAGGCAGCAGCCACCTAATGGCCCAGGTGAGTCATGCTCAAGACACGTTTGCAGTGGAGGTGTAGAAAGAGGGTTCTACCTAGACCCTAGGGAACTGGGTTCAATGCTAGCTCAGGGTTACTAGCTGTTAACTTTGGGTAAAATGTTGAGCCTTGGGATATTGTCAAGTCTGAATTTAAGTTACTGACATTATTAAGCACTTCCTATGTGCCAGTCCCTGGTCTTAGTGCTTCACACATCATACAATCCTCACAGAGACCCTTTGAGATAGATTCCATTATTACCTTAGTTGTTCAGAAGAGAAAAGTGAGAAACAGAGAGGTTGAGTACCTTACCCAGTAACATTCAGATAGGAAGTGGCAGAGCTGGGAAATAAGTGTGAACATGCTTTGTGAAGTGCGTCACCCTATCCAGTGTCAGGGGGTAGCATTTTTTCCTTTTAAAGTGGTAGAGGAAGCCCTTGAGTCAAAAGTAACCTTTGGATTCTTTCCTGTGACGTCAGGCAATGGCTGTGTTCCGACCAGGTCACCCTTTTTGAGATCAGCACACGCTGAGACAGAGATACCGAAAGTGGATCAACTAGGAAAATGCTATGCTCACTGTGACAAGTCAGTATGGTCATAAGGAGGCCCAGGAGAGATCAGCCTCCTGTGCTACCTGGGCCTTGTGATTCAGAGGTGTCACCTGTCCTTTGAGCTCGTAAACTGGCTCTGTGAGCCGGAGCTAGGGTTTCCCTATCAGCAGATCTGGCAAGTCCCAGCCCTGCCACCTGCCGGCTGTGGGGTCACCTGCAACTCATTCCACCCTCTGGTCCTCAGCCCTGGCTGCTGAGTTGGGGCTCCAGGACCCTGGGCCCTGAACAGGCCTGTGGTGATTCTAGCCTGCAGAGCCCTAAGAACTCTGACCAACCTCTCTGACCTCTCTGAGCTTTCTGTGGGCAAACTATCCATGATAAAGCTTTTGGGGCAACGATCCCTAACAAAGACTTACTTAAGCATCTATATTGGTCATTTTCTCATTTTGCCACCAGAAAAAACCCAGGAGCCCAGAATTGTTCATGGTTGTTGCAGTTAGTTCGTGCCTAGCGCAGAGCCAACCCCAACCCTGCTCTGAGTCCAGGCCCAGCCTTTCCATCTGCCCCAGCTCATTCCCATCAACAGATGTTTGTACACAAGAACTTCCTGAGGATCAACCAAGAAATCCAAGTGCAGTCATGAGCCCGGCACCTGCCTCAGAGATGGAAACACTAAGTTATCACGGGAGGTGAGAATTCTAGGTGAGAATTCTCCTAACTGTGGGCTCCAGGTGCCCTGGGGCTCATTATACATGGGTCTTTATTTTCTTTGGTTTTAAAGACAAGGCAATGTGTTCCTTTTCAGATCATAGGAAGCATACAGATTGGAAATCCAGACCCTTACCTCCAGGCCTGTGTTTCCCCGATTACCTTGACTCAGTGCACACCAGGGGATCCTCTGGGGTCTCTGCAGTGCGGTCTGTTTGCCAGAGCAGAAGAGGACGAGGCTTCCCTGCTGCCTGAGGAGGCCTGTTTGGTGATGGACGACAGCTGGAGCCGAGCCCTTTGTCTTCTCAAAGGCCCTCTTCCAGGAAATCCTCTACGTATTGCCCACTGGTGTCCAGATGACTTCCGGACACAATCCCCAAGTCCCAGGGCTGTCCTCAGGACCTGTCGGCCTGAGGGCCCAGCTGAGGGCTGTGTCTTCTAGGGTGACAGTCTGCACCGCGGGGCAGTATGAGAAGGGCACTTTCCCTTGTGAGTACCAGAATCACCTGTAGACTCCTCAAAGTGCAGGCAGCTCCTGGCTCGGGCCAGCCACAGGAGGGCCTGGCAGGGGTGTTTCTAACTAGTTCCCAGGGGCTGCTGATTGGGAGCTGGGGGGCCATGCTCTGCAACGTGGGGACTGGAGAGGCATCTGTCCCCTCACCCGAGCCTTGTGGGGTTGCCTCTTGAGCATTCCATGAAGTACCTGAGGCCTGGCCCAGGAACTCCTCCTCTTTGGTCACAGTGGAGGGACAGAGGAGCGTGGGGACAGGTAGGAAGCAGTAAGGTTTGGCAGGTGGGGGACTAGGTCTCGGATTCCACCTTGTTGGGTCAGGTGATAGTGTTTTCGTCAGCTTTCTGGCTGCGGTGACTAAAGGACCCGGCCAGCACTACTGTAGAGGAGGAAGAGTTTATTTGAGGGCTCACGGTTTCGGAGGTCTTAGTCCACAGAAGGCTGGCTCCCTTTCTTGGGGCTTGAGATGAAGCTGAACATCATGGCGGAGTGCGCGGCAGAGGGAAGCAGCTCACATCATGGTGATGGAGAAGCAGGGAGGCTCCGCTCTCCAGATGGAGATATAAGCCCAAAGCCACACCCCAATTCCCACCTCCTCCACCACACCCACCACTCCAGTGACCACTCAGCTAATCCCTATCAGGGATCAACTCTCTGATTGGGTTAAGACTCTCACAGCCCAATCATTCCTCCTCTGAACCTTCTCGCACTGTCCCACACGTGAGCTTTTGGGGGATGCCTCACCTCCAAACCATAACTCCGAGGCTGGACAGGAATGGTCTAGAGTCAGGGCAGTCTTACACACTGGCAGTGGACACCAGAATCCAGGGAGAAACACAAGGCCCCAATGCCAAAAAGTCCAGGTAACACGGACAAGGTCCAGAGCCAGCCCCGTGATGGCGGGGCTCATGAATGGGCGCTGGCACCAGGAGCAGGCTCAGCAGAAGGACTTGGTTTCTTGAAGTTTTTCACTTCTAGGTACAAAGGAGGGTGGGGTCCTGAGCTCAGGGGAATCGCTGAAGCCCAAGGAAGAGTCGGAGGACCCCAGGTCATCCTGGGGCCGCAGAGGAGCCCAGAATCCTGGGACGCAACCCTGGTGCAGTCGTATGAAAACATCAGTGTGCTGGACATAGATTTTTGCCATAGGAAAACTAAAAATAAACGTCTTTTATCATGCTTACTGAAGCAAGAAATTGAGCTTGAGAAACTGGGTAAAGAAGTCTGACGTCAGTGCTTTTGCCCGCTGTCGGCACTTGGCACCCAGGTCTCTCTCCGGCTGCTCCAGAGGCAGCTACTGTGTTGTAACCGCTGCTTCTGTCCCCACCCTGGAAGCATCCTCTTCATTCATTTTGAAATTGCGCTGTATTCTTCTGCAGGATGATTAAGAGGCGGCAAGATGGCAAAGCCGAGGTCGGGCAGGGCTAACTGCCTTCCCTGCAGAACACCACGAAGTCCCGGCAGAGCCCTGCGCCTCTCCCAGCTCTGCCATTAATCATCCAGGTTCCTCTGACATTTCCAGAGTAAACGAGGACACAAGGATTTAAATGAGAAAAGAATCTGACCTAGCCTAAGAGGCTTCATTTTTTATAATATAGGAAACAACAACAACAACAACTGTACCCTGACTCATCATAATAGAAAAGTGATTTCAACGAGCTGCTCTTCAACTGGTGAATCAATCGTCCTTGTTGAGCATCTCCATTTCCTTGGGCCACCATGTGCTCTGGCAGTCCCTGGTGTGCGGGTCAAGGGAGGCCGGTTCTCTTTATTAATGGAAAGAACCCAGGATCTGAATGCCCGGCATCCTCCATTACCAGGCAGCCCTTAGCTCTGTCTTTCATGGGTTTCTGCCTGATGCGGTTTTAATTGCACTGGAAACCGTATGGGCTAAAATAAGGTTCAGTAATAGACAGGAAGGGTAGGATGAGTAAGCACAGAAGTGGAACAGGAAGTGAGAGACTCGCAGGCCAAAGCTGGCAGTGAAACGGAGAGAGGCCGGGAGAGGCTCCCAGGGCTGACATGGGCTTCACTGTCCTAATTATACTACAAGGGGCTTGGAGCACCAGGGGAGAGACGGGGACTTTGGGAAAGCTCAGCTCTTCTCCCCTGAGGAATTTCTGAAAGCATTTTTTTCTTGCTCATAAAAAAAGATCCATAAAGTGAAGTTCAGTGAGTGGGTTGAGTGTTTTTCGGGGAACATTCTCAGATAAGCCCATGTGTCTGTGGTCACCATCCGATGGGACAGCCCTGTGTCCACCATTGGCTTATTTCCCTGGTCAGTCTGAAGTGGGAGGAGAGGAGAGTGACTAGGGAATCTGTCAGTTGCAGTCCAGTCCTGGCCATTTGGGGCCCACTGTCAGAGGCCACTGTGGAGCTTCCTTTTAGAGGTGGAGGGCTGACTTCCTACAAGTCTCCCTCAGGGACAGAGGTGGCCTCCTGAGCCGGCTGCTGCACACTGTGGTTTTGCCACACATTATTGCCTTCACCTTGTTGCCCCAGGTGACCCTAAGAAAGGAGAACAGAGACTGGGGACCACAGACACCAAGCTGAAGAGCGGGTGGGGAGGAGGTCCTTATGCCCAAACCCAAAGGTGCTGCCGAAGACACTGGCACCTGTGTCAAGTCATACAGTCTCTGGAGATGAGTGACAGGCCAGTGTCAGCCAAGCAAGCACAGCCTGCTTTCACCTTGAATGGTTGTCTCTGTCCCTGCTGTTGGTGACCTTGCTTCATAATGCGTTGCCCACAGGGATCCAGGATACCCATTCCCCGAGGGTGCTCCACGTTGGCACCCAGCCCTGGCATAACCCTTTCCCTCTCCAGCTTTCTCTAGTCTTCAGCTTCTCCCCCAAAGCCCCCTTCTCAAGGTGTGTCCTCAGAGTGGGCGTGGCAAAAACACAGGGACAGTTAGCCCCCAGTGCTTTCCAGGTACTCTGCATCTCAAAAGAATATGCCTTGGAAGGTAACAGCTCCCCTCAGACAGTTCTGGGCTGTCATTCAGGGAAAATTCCAGGCAGGATGGGAGGAGGTCCCTTGGGGGCAGGGAATCTGTGCTCCAAGCAGTGGGAGCTTGCTAGAGTGAGGGCACCTTCGGCTCAGGGATCTGATGCCACCTGGAGGGGCACAAGCCATAGGACTTTGTCCACCAGCCCTTGCAGGTTGGAGAGGCCATCCATCCAGCATCTGGCCAGCAACAGCCCTTCCAAAGTCCTGTGCCTGTGGATTCAAGCTCTTCCCACTGTGCAAAGTCTGCAATGAAAACTCTGTGACCAGTAATCTGGTAGAGAAGCCATGGAGCACAGAGTCTTCACAGCCTTTGTTAGTAGATAGGATCCTGTGTCTCTGACCTTGACCTTGACATGCAGGTCAGGTGCCCAGTGCTGTCTAAAGTGTTGGGGAAAAAACAGAATTAAAAACAAAATCCACTCCCAACCCAGAAACCATGCCACTAAATGCTGCTTAAGTATTTAAACCAGGGTGTGATGGGCACCTGCAGAGACGAAGGCATCTGCTCCTCAGGCAGGGTGGCCATATGGGTCCTGTCTCTTCCCAGGACATTGGGCTGATGTTCTTTCTGGATGGTTCCATTCTAAGATGTGCTCCCAGCTCCTTGGAGAAGAATTCTTGAATTGTGAGACTGGCAAGTGGCTTATTTAACAACTAAAAAAGTTCACATGTGTTTGAGAAGGACAGAAAAAGCAATTCTTCAACCAGAGGAATTTTGATTTGCCTGTACAGAAGCCTCACCTGACTTCAGAGTCAGGGCTGGCTTGGGAGGATGCCGCGGGGACCTGTCAGACATCAAGCTTGGTGTGGCTGTCGCATGGGTCAGTTCCCTCCTTTCAAATGACTTTGAATCATTGCTTCTGCCCGCTGCAGTCCGGGGTCCTCGTCCTCGCCACAGAAGCCAAGAGGGGGAAGAGTGTGTGAGAGCCACTGTCACCCTGCCTTCTTCTCCCCACGAAGCCTAGTTCCCCCCACCCCCACTTCACCTCAGGTCCCGACTGGCCGCACTAGGAAAACCAAGCAAAACCAGGTGGTGAGTCAGAGCAGGGCATCGGCTACAGGAGCCCGCTCTCCAGGGACAGGGGCTGGCGGCGTTCCACAGAAGAACAAAAACCCTCAGGAGGGTCTGTGTTACACTCACAAGTTTTCTCCTCTCCCCCAAAGTAGTCTTTTCCCAATCTAGTCCTTTCTGGAAATCCAGCCCCTACCCTTCCTGCTGCTGCCGGGCGCCGTGTGGAGTGGGTATCCTGCTATTTCTAAAACAGTCCCTAGACGCCTCAGGCTTCTTCTAGACGGTGGGTTTCCAGCAACACTACCGAATATTGCAAAGAGATCTCAAATCAGTCATGACTTCAAACCCTCCGCCCCTCACCTGAGGCCGTCGCCAGATGTCTTCAAGGCAGGTATCTCCTGGCCTCGCCCCAAACAACGGCTACATTGCCACAGTCCATCCACATTGCCACAGTCCATCCACATTGCCACAGTCCATCCACATTGCCACAGTCCATCCACATTGCCACAGCCATCCACAATACACTCACTGACTGCCTCAGTCCTCTCCTGATAGCCCGCTCCCGGGGATGTGCATGCAGGGCAGGTTCTGCCTGGTCCTTCTAGAGAAACAAACAAATATCAAGTGTGTGTTGGAGCCTTCCATCCCCAAAGATGCTTAAGTGAGCTCAGGCAGTGCCCTGTGACCCAGGAGTCACCTGGCCTGTGGTCTGAACCCTTCTGTACCTCATCTTCCCGAACTGGTGTCAGTCAGCTTTTTCACAGCTGCAACTAAAAGACCTGACCAGAATGATCGTAGAGAAGGAAAAGTTTATTTGGGTGCTCCCAGTTTCAGAGTCTCAGTCCATAGACGGCTGGCTCCATTCCTCAGGGCTTGAGGTGAGGCAGAACATCATGGCAGGAGAATGTGGCCACTCACGTGATGATTGGGAAGCAGAGAAAGAAATTCCACTCACCAGATACAAAATATATACCCCCAAAGCCACGCCCCCCAATGCACACGGTCTGCAGCCACACCCTACCCACCTTCAGCCACCATCCAGTTAATCCCATCAGGAAAAAAAAAATCAAGTATATGATGGGATTAAGGTTCTCATAGTCCAATCATTTCTCCTCTAAACCTTCTTGCATTGTCTCACACATGAGCTATGGGGGATACGTCATCCAAATCATAACAAGTGGAGAGACCAGGGAACCCTTCTTGAACGACGTCTGCAGCACGTAAGCCTACAGGAGGTTCAGCTTGGCCCTGGAGTTGGTGAGGCCTGGGCATTAGCTTTGTTCACCTTCAAATATCCCAACAACCATTTCACTGTCTTTTTGGACACCCTTATCTCATGCATCTAGGTTACCACTCACTCTAATCAGGGTAGTAACGCAGCCACATAAACAGGAATCCTGTTTGGATGTACTGTTATACCTGAATTTATATCTGAATAACTGAGATCAAATACGAGTGAATATTCCAGATAAATGAACGTGTACTGAAAACAAAGAACATGTTGTTAATCAATGCATGGGTCTCGGTGTGCGATGGCTCAGTGCCCTTGCACCACTGCCACTGGTCAGCTCCTTAAGCTCAGGAGCTGAAGAGCGCACCAGTCTTTACCTTTGTCATTTGCCACTGGAGAGGGAGGGAAGGAACCTTCTTTCATTCCTCCTCTCTCTCCTTTGTGTGTGTATAAAATAAGAATGAAGATATTCTTTTACCTAACTACAGCAGAAGTTGTGAAAGTCAGGAGATTTAATAAGAATAATGCCATTCTATTTTCCAACCAAGAGTTAAGTAATGACCTTTATGGCATTTTTTTTTTTTTAAATCCAGGACCTGGTCCAAGAATGGCTTGTGCTTAGTTGTCATGTTTCTTTATTTTGCTTTAATCAGGACCTGTTCCTCACCCTTTTTTTTTTCTTTAATGGTGTCTTTTTATTGTTTTTCTTTAATGACATTGGCATTATTTAAGAGTACAGGACATTTCTTTATAGAACGTTCTCCCATTTTAGCATCGATTGTTTCCTTGTGATTACAATCAGCTTTCCTCTTGATTAGAATTGGGTTCCTCATTTTGGGCAGGATTTCTGCTGAAATGATGCTGGATTCTTAGTACCTGGCATCGGGAGGCCGGTGACGTCACTGTGTCCCACTGTTACTGATTGCTCAGTGAAGGTAGTGCCCTGCCATTCTCTCTATTGTTCTCTTGCTGCAATTAGTAAACTAATTGTGGGGAGAGACTTTGAAAGACAGATTGCACCTGTTGTATTAGTCAGAGGGTGGGAGGAGAGAGAGGTTTTTAGGAATCGGGTCATGTGGTTGTGGAGACAGTGGAGCCCAAAGTGTGCAGGGCAGGCTGGAGGCTGAAGGCCAGGGACCAGCCGATGGCAGTCCAGGGCTGACTCAGCTGGGAGGAATTCTTTCCCTTTGGGGGGCCGTGGACTTCCTCCTCTTAAGGCCTCTGTCTGGTTGGATGAGCACCTCTCTGCCATCGTAAAGGCAAATCTACTTTGAAAATCTTCTGATTGAAGTTTGGACCTCGTGTGAAAGATACTTTCACAGTGACATTCTGGTATTTCACCAAATATGCAGTCTTGCCAAGTGGACACACAGTGTGAGCCAGGACACTAGTCAAGGTCAAACTTGCCCAGGGGCTTTAGCAGCTATGGATCATTTCAGCCTTAACCAGTCATTACCGTGATGGCTCAAAATGGGAAAGTTTGTAACCATCCTTCCTTCTCACCTATCAGTCTTCCAAAAATTAGGACATTTTACATAAAGCTAAATCCCCCCCCCCACCACCACCATTTCCCAGTGGTACTGTACATACAATTAATTAGTATTTTCATGTGTATAATTCCATATTGCTCCAATACATATTAGAAACCTTTGCTTATTACATCTTTGTATTAAAGTATGTAAATCTTTCTTCATTTGGAACTTATTCTGTCTTCCACGTAACCACCCCACCTTCCTATCACTGTTTGCTGAGAATTCCGTGTTTTCTCCCACTGATCCGATGACAGCTTTTTCAAATGCTGAATGCCCATGTAATTTGGGTCTGTTTTGATCATCATGTTCCATCCTATTTGTCTTTTCACACACCCACCCACGTTCTCTGCCTCAGTGACGAGGTCCTACGACGTGCTGCGTCGTCATCTCTTGGCAGACAGTCCTCTTTGGGTCTCCCACATTCTGCACCTCTTGTGACTATCTTTCCAAGGATATTTGTGTAGCAAACAGCCTTAAAACATGGAGATAGTGTCTCTCTGAAGCAAAGGGCAGATGTACATATGCCATTAACAAAGATTGGGGGGCTGGGGGTATAGCTCATTTGGTAGAGTGCTTACCTCACATGCACAGGCCCTGGGTTCAATCTCCAGCACCACAAAAAGAAAAAAACAAAAAAGAAAGAAAGACTGGGGTTTCCTAAACCGGATTCTTCCCCCTTCATGAAACTTGGAGGGTATGTGGGGCTCTTCTATCAGGAAGCTTGTTAGAAGGATAAAACCCAGACTCCTCACCGTCCTTGACATTATCTTATAGAGTAGCTCATCCCTGATGATCTTTTTTTTTTTAGAGTTTTCCTGGTATTCTTACATGTTTGTCAATGTAAATTTAGAATTGTCTAGTTCAAAACAAAAACAGATCAATTAAAAAACAAAAATGTCTAGTGTTCTTAAGTGCAGTGTGTGTGTAAACTTTATAAGTTAATTTAGGGACAATCTACAACTTCATTGTCCAATGTTGCTCTTTTCCATTTTCAGGGTCAAGTTTGTAATCCAGGTCCTTGTCAATTTATGCTTGAGTTATAGCCCTTCTTAAAATCAAATCTTGGATTTTGTTTTAAATAGGTGGTGAGAAAACCCTTTGAGGACTTGGGATGAAAATCATAATGGCCAAAATGTGGCCTGTCATTTAACTGAGCTTGAGCTCCATCTGCACAATGGGGCAACAGAGCCAGTCAGGAATGTTGGAAAGAGTAAAAGAGTCAATGCATGTGGGTCAGGTGAGGCCAGCTCAGTACACAGTAGCTATTGTTATTGTAATTACCTCTCTCTGGTAATAGGATTGTCTCAGTCAGCTGTTAGTCACTGTGATCAAAATACCCTACAAGAATGATTTAGGGGAGGATCACAATTTGAGAGACTCAGCCCATGGGTGGCCAACCCCATCGCTTTGGACTTGAGGTGAGGCAGAACATCATGGTGGAAGAGAGTAGTAGAAGAAATGCTCATTAATGGTAGCCAGGAAGCAGAGAGAGACAAAGAGGAGGCTGGGAGAGGGAGAGAGAACTAGGGACAAAATATGATCTCCAGGAGCACACCCCCAGAGATCTAGTTCCTCCTGTCAGATTCCACCTACCTACAGTTACTTCCCAGTTAGTCCAATGATTATTCTAGCAAATGGATCAACACACTGATTATGTTACAAACTCTCATAATCTAATAATTTCACTTTTGAACATTCCTGCATTGCCGCTTGAGCTTTTTTGGGGACATCTCATATCCAAACCATAATAGTGATCTTTTACCTCATTCACTCTTAAAAATCCCACTTCTAACCATTTTAATATGTTCAAATCTGTACCGTGCAGAAACTCGGAATAATTCTTACAATATAGCACTATGATTTATTGCACCCCTATTGAATGTGGATTCATTAATTTGACCAATGTGGTTGTTATCAACTATAAATAAAGTCCTCTCCCTCACATTTATCTTTTAATTGAAAACCCTTTTACATTTCTCATGGAAGCTACTATTTCATGGAATGAGAATGAAAGCCCTGCTTATTCAGAAAGGGAGAGTAATGGATGGTTTTGTTCTATATCAGAACTACTATGATAATTCTGAGTCCTCTGTCCTTGGAAATGTTTGGTTCATAGATTAAAATTGATGGACGGCGGCACTGCACTTTTCAGACTTACGCTGGAATCTGGCTATTTGCTTTCTTCTAAGGTATATTTTTCAATTCTCGATATTTCATTTGGATTTAAAAGCCCTGCATTTTAAGTCATAACAGTGTCTGCATGATTTCCATGATAATATTTTTTAATCCTAAATCTGAAATGCAAGAGGAATCCTGAGCTGTTCAGAAGTTGCTGTGCACAGTGACCTGGTCCAGAGGCAAGAGAAAGGACCAGGCTATTTCCATCGGCTCAATCATTTACAGACCGGAAAAAGCCCTCTTCTGTTGGTGCTCCCTGCCACAGAAGCCCCAGCCTAAGCCGACCGAGGCAATGGGGACATTCTGGGGGTTGACATCACTGAGAGTCCAAAGGAAAACGGCCTTCAAAGCGGGTTGGCCCGGCGGTTCCGCAGTGGCATCTGTGACCCAGTTCTTCCGCCCCTCATTCTCTTTGTGTCCTTCTTCATCCACATGATTCTTGTCTCTTTGGGAGACCAATCCCCTTCATGGTTAGGGAAGCTCATGCCAGCAGCACTGCTTCCCTAATCAGGCCCCTGAGATTCCCTTCACTCTGTTTGGGTGAGCCTATGTCACGTACCCGCTGGTGTCTGAACTAACAAAGCTGTGAGCAGACGGCCACATATAGCTGGCTCGGGTCTGGGACTCGACAGTCAGGGACCGAGCTGGAGAGGTGGCAATGGGACCAGGACCGAAAGAGTCTTCAGGGGGACACTGTGTGGAGTAATTGTGAAATGAGGAAGGAGATAGCCTGATGATGGTGCGGGGCAGGAGGGCCTGGAGGGAGAGCAGGCACTATATCCGTCAGGCCCTGAGGTGGGTAGAATCGAACTGCCACCCCAACCCCCCAAAACCCCCGTTGAAGTCCTAACCCCTGGTTCTGTGGATGTGACTGAAGTAGGGTCTTTACAGGTGTAATCAAGTTAAGACGGGGTCACGTCAGGGCTGCCGTCCTTATAGAAAGAGGAGAGACACAGAGGCAGCTGTGCACACGGGGAAGGAGGGCCACTCGACGTCGGAGGCAGAAAGCACAGTGATGTGTCCACGGGTCAAGGACTGCTGGCCACACAGAAGCTTCCAGGAGTGACGGCCGGAATGTTCTCCCGGGCCCCTCAGCACAGCCCTGCAGGCACCTGAATCTTGACCTCCAGCCTCAGGACTTTAGGGAACACACTTCTGCTGCTTCAGGCCACCCAATTTGTGTCTATTTGTCACAGAAGCCTGAGGAAAGCAGCTGAGGCCCCAGCAGAAAGCAGATCTTGAAAAGACCCTGCCAACCAAAGGCACAGAGCAAAGGGCTCCTCGATGCTGATCGGGGGCCGGAAAGGCCATGTGAAGTGTACAGCCAGGCGCTGGCAGGGAACCAGGTGTTGGCTGCAACCTCCTAGATGACCAGCAAGACCCAGGGTGCTTCACCTCCAAGGTAGGGAAGAAGTGAACAGGAGCACTATCGGGGTCCCGGCCACTCCCACTTGTCTATTTCAGCAGGATTCTTCAGAAGAGAGTAGTGTCTGGTTCCCCAGGAGCACAGAACTGGGGTGAGCAGAGGGGCAGGCAGTGATAAGGAGGCACCAGGGGACCACAGAAGTTACCCTGGATAAGGCTTGATGTCTCCCCAACTCTGATAACAAGGACAGTTATGAGTGTTCCTGTGGAGAAATGTGTTCTTCAGGTAGCTTATCGCCGCTGACCAGCTGATGTTAACGAGCTGTTGGCTTCCCCACTTGGAACCACTCTTTAAGGAGCCATGCTAAGAACTGTCTTCCTCTGCCTCTTACACTCGGGAGAGAGGCTGGTTGGGGCCTGGGAGGCCATGCCTCAAATCCCACCAGATTCTCCATGAGGCTGGTGCCCGGAGCTCAGGTGCCCCATTGGCTAAAGGGATAGGAGTCCAATAATGCTGCTGCTGTTTAGTTTTCTGCAGCACTCAGGTTCCCCGCAGCGGAAGTGGCTCATCCAGGTTCCCCACAGTGGAGACCATGGCCAAGGGCTCAAGGCTGCCATCTGCCCTCTGATCTCTACTCTTAAACAGGAGCTGACAGCCAAGGATCATAAGTTGTGGTAAAATCTGCTATCTGAAAAACCTACCTACTAAGAAGCCAACAAATCAGAAAAGAAAGAAAAAGCAAACTTGAAAGAAACAGACTACACAAGGGAAGACAATTTAAAATTAACCGTATCAAGAGTCTAAAAGTTTTAAGAAAAGATACTGTCGGGCTGGGGATGTGGCTCAAGTGGTGGCGTGCTCGCCTGGCATGCATGCGGCCTGGGTTCGATCCTCAGCACCACATACCAACAAAGATGTTGTGTCCGCTGAGAACTAAAATAAATACATAAATATTAAAATTCTCTCTCTCTCTCTCTTTCTTTAAAAAAAAAGAAGAAGAAGAAAAGATACTGTCATCATGAACCACAAGCTGGGTATTATAATACAGAACAATTCAGATAATGAAAAAAGCAATTTAGATTAAGGCAGGATGGTAGAAATAACAAATACACAAGAAAGTCTGAAACACAGTTGCAGTCATCTCAAAAGAAAATTGAACAGAGGAAGAGGGAGGAGGAGGGTGGAGACACAGAATAAGAAAATGTGAAAGCAGGTCAAAGAGGATTAACATCTAAGAGTTCTAGAGAGAGCAGAGGCAATGGAAAGGAGAAAATTAAAAATAAAATATTCATGAAAGTGTCCAACAATCAGAGGACATGAGCTCTCCATTTGGAAGGCCCCCTGAGCACCCAGAGAAATGGGCAAAAATGAACCCACACCAGACACATCATCATGAAATTCCTAATCACAGGTTGGACATCACTAATCCCAAAACCCCAAATCTGAAATGCTTCAAAATCTGAAACATTTTGAGCCCTGACATAAGTAGGAAATTATGCCACAAGTAGAACATTCCACGCCTGACCTCTCAGAACAGGCTGCAGTCTAAACACAGGTGCACTAAAAGTGCTATATAAAATTACCTTCAGGGCACAAGTCATCTATGAAACCTAAGTGAATTACAGATTTAGACTTGTGTCCCATCCCCAAGGTACCTCAATATGTACATGCAAATATTCCTCAAACCCCACAGAATCTGAAACCCTTCTGGTCCCAAGCATTTCGAGTCAGGGATACTAAACTTGTACTAGAATCCAAGGAATGATCTTACAAGTGTCTAGAGGGAAATGATTTTCATATAATCAAGAAAGATGATACGGGATACAGAACACAGGAGGTGATAAAGTAGAGAGGCGAAGGAAATCCAAGGAGAGTATAAAAAGAATTTCTCTGAAATTCTGCTGTTTAACCGGCCTCCAGATTGGAGTCCTTGAAGAGGTGGTAGAAGAAACCTCTTCAGGATATCAAAGTGGAGCACTTATAATATTTGACTAAAATAGCAGCCTTCATTACTCTCTGTTCCGTTACTTTGTTTATTTTTGCTTTATAGCTTTTATCAACACCTGGCCTTATATTCTATATTTTTTAGCTTGGCCTACAACAGTATCTGCAAAATAGCAATGCTTGATTAATGTTTGTTGAACAAAGAAATGAACAGATGAGGATATAAGTAAAACAATGTAGACTCGAACCCTTGGGAAGTGCTCTGTAATTGTGAATCTCTTCCCTGAATCCTACCAACTCTGTAGAGGCTGGTGACTGCCTCCTGAGCCTGGAGTCACCACCTGGAATCTTTGCCTGAGTCCAGGCAGGCCAAGTCCACTATGGTCAGTTCTTACAAAGGAACTTATAGAAATATAAATAATCAGTATCTGATGAGGCCTTCTGATGTATGCATATTTTTGTGTATGCACAAAAATTCCCAAATATGATATTTCTGACATTTACGAAAGCTTTGTGTCACATTTCTCAACAAATGTGCTCTTCTGCCATCTTGTGGCAAAAGTGGGGAACTTCGAGACAAACATTTGCCGTGGCTTCAGTCAGAAGTTCAGGGCAGCTGGGACATTTGGCAAAACACCTGTGGTCATCTGATAGACCCTGGGGCTACCCAGCTTCTCAGGCTCCTACATTTTAGGAACAGGAAGACACCCAGGTGGCTGCTCTGTTTGGTGACTTCTGCTGGGGGACAGCTGAAATAAGTTTGAGGGCTCCCTCCCTATCGGACCATTGTCCTGTTTAGACACAGCCCCTACCAGTCACCCAATCACAGGACCCTGAGGACTTGGTCTGGGTGCTCAATCAGTGTCTTTAAACCCATGAAGGCAGGACTTTAACTCTTTGGTACCCTCAGTGTGTAAAACACATTTACTAAATGTTTGAACTACTAGGATGTACAGAGCATTACTGTGTGCCAAGCACAAACCCTTTATATGTACTCTCACTAAATTAAAGCCACCAACTCACCCCAGTTTGCCCAGGGCTGCCTGGGAATACCCTCAGTCCTGGACAAACGAGGAGGTTGGTCCCCGTACCTTACATTTTGGTGATGGCTCTCTGAGGCTGACGTTACCATATTGCCCTATTTCTGATGAGAGAACAGGCTCGGGGTGTTAACGACGTGCCCATTGTCACACAAACTCCCAAGAAGCACAACGGGGACCTGGATGGAAGCCTCAGTTCCTCAGCCTGCGCTGGGACCTGGAAGTGACAAGCAGGGCACTGTGGGCCTGGCTCCTCCTGCAGGCCTGTCTCTCGGGGTCTTCTCTGTCCCGTGACTGTGGAGCTGTGAAGGGGACTGTCTCTGTCCTTTCTGAAGATGGGCAGAGAAGGTGCTCCAGACGAAGTCCCTCCCCAGCCAGGGCCCCAGGAGGCGGCGAGCTCGCACTTCTTTCTTGGGCCACAGCTCCTCTGTCTGACTGCGGACTGGGCTGGTCACTTCTCTGTTGGGAACAAACACAGACTCTCGGTTTCTCTCAAGTCCAGGTGTGGGCCCTCCCGGGATCCGGGAAAACCGAGCCGGGCTTGGGTCTGTGTCTGTCCCTTGCGGGGTGCTGGGCTCCAGGCAGGTGTCACCACAGATGTTCTGGTTCGCTCTGGATCTTGGGATGCCGGTGGCGCTTCCCCGCAGGCTGCAGCGAATATAAAATGAGATAAGACACCCTTGGGACAGGCCGTGCTGGCCACAGACAGTCTGCCTCTTATCTCCAGTGCGCAGTCCACCAGAGGACATGGGCTCTGTCACCTCCAGCACCCTGCCACTCCTCATTACCTCACGGCCCTCCCTGGGCTGAGCCCCCTCTTGAAGGTCACCTGGGAGCCTGCTTCTATGCTTGGCCTCTTTCCATTTTGGGGGGGGACAGCAGCTGGAGGGATCCTGCCACAGCATCAGTTTGTGGAACTTCTCTGCCCCAAACCCTTGGGGACTTCTTAGAAGCCAATGTCCTTCCCACTGCCCATGAAGCTCAGCATGTGTGTGCACACACACCCTTCTGGTTCCACCCTCAGCAGCCACTGGATGCTTCCTTGCTCCTGGCCCTGTGAGCTGGCCTCCTGCAGCTTCTCCAAGACCCCAAACATGCTCCCCAGTGGGCCTTTGCACGATGTCCCCCATGTCTTACACTCTCTGTCCTCATCTCAAGCAGAGATGGCTTCCCTCACCTCCTTGAAGTGGTCACCTCCAGCCACCTATCCTGCTGGATTTTTAAAGTCCATAGCCCCCAGTGCTTTCTCCCAGGCTGCACCGTTTCCATCATTTCTTTATGGATCAAATTTGTTGTTTATGGTCCCTCTGCGGCTGCTAGGTTTCGGATCTTTTTCTCTCTGATATATCTCAAGTGCCCTGGGTGGCACCTGGCCCAGGTAGGTGATCCTAAGCAAGTGTTTTAAAATAGCACAGATTCGAGCTCCAGCAGGCTCAGCGCTGAGTGCCATAGATGTCTCAGGCCAGCCCTGGCAGGGGGCACTGTGGGTTCTCCCCTGGTCCAGCTTTCTAGCTGCTGACGCAGCCCGGGAGGCGGGGTTGCCGGGCTCCAGGAGCCCGCTGCCCCCAGCACTGTTACTGCCTCTGGCTCCTCCCACCTGTGGCAGTTTGGCCCCAGTCACTTGCTCCTCTCTGAGTGCTCCATTTGCTTAGGGTACCTCCAGGGCCTCCCACAGAAAGCCCACACCTCCTCCGTGTCCCATGTGGGCTACTGCTTGGCTTTGGGGCCACCGATTCTGTACCTTGCTTACCTTTGCTAGTGGTTTCTTTTGCTTCTCATTTCAACTTTCCTGTGAGCTCTTCAGGAAAGACTCTCTCTCTCTCTCTCTCTCTCTCTCTCTCCCTCCCCCCCCCTTCATTCTCTCTCTGCGTGCTACAGGCCCTTAGAGAATAATTATTGGACAAACATGGGTTGTGACTTTTAGAAGCTGAGTGGGACCTATTATGAATGCGCTCCAGGTTTGCCAAGTGAGCCAAGGACCCAGGAAACACTCATGGCTTACTGGAGTTTGGTCTTACATAAAGGTCATTTCTCAAATCCATCTTACTGAAAGTTGGTTTCTGAAGGTCAGTCTCTCTAAAGGTCAGTCTCACTGAAGGTCAGTCTAAAGGTCAATCTTCCTGAAGGTCGGTCTCTCTAAAGGCCAGTTTCACTGAAGGTCGATCTTCCTGAAGGTCAGTCTTACTGAAGGTTCATCTTATTGAAGACTAAAGTCCCAGCTGAATGCAGGGGCTGCTAGAGGCTGAGGAGCCGATGCATAAACTGGAGACGAGGCTCTTGGTTCCACTTGGCCACTGCGCAGCTGGGGCTTGGCACCCATGGCCTGTGTGTTAGGGGCCAGGCTGTGTGGGCAATGACCCGACAGACTCCATTTTGCCCTGAGACTCCACATCATGTAAGAAATGCTTCTCCTGTGGAAAGCCCAGCCTCTGCATCCATCAATAGCATGTTTGGCAACACGAAATGGCAATTCTTTTACAATGTAAAAGTGTTCTCTCTTTGGTTCCTGTTTTTCTTGGGCAATGTACCCTGTCAGAGACTGATGGTCTAGATGTTAGTAACCATCCTTTAACTTGTACTCAGCTAGGGACATTGTGGTCCACTCCCTTTTTCACTTATGACTTTAGATCTCATGACATTCGTTTATAGCAACAGCCACTTATGCCTTAATATGGTTTGGGACTACAAAAGGTATACTCAAGACCAGGAGGGGGTCAAAGGGTATAGACTTGCAGCCTACCCCTTGGCCCCCCAGCTGGTGGATCCGGAATGCCAACTGGTGAATGAGATTCCGTCTCTGTTAACGTCCTTTAAGATCAACTTGGTGATTTATTGCAATCTCGCCTTAACATGTGCCTCATTCCTTCTCTCCTGTGGGGAGGGAGACTGGAATCTTTGAGGAGGAACCTAAAAAAACAATTTCTATGAGACAGAAACTGTTCAGGGGACTTGACTCATCCCCAAGGACACACAGTTCCCAAACAGGGGGCTGTGCCCTATTTAGATCAGTCCTCTGATTCTCACTAAGCAGACAGCCACCACCACCCCTCGCCTCACCCCCCGGCCTCCAGAACATTCAGCCCCGGGAAGTGTTGGCTCTTTGTCCCAGTGCACCAAAATAGCAACCTACCAGATTCAGTTCCTGTTCCTTTTGAGTCTTTCAACACAGCCAGAGAGAGAAGGAGTCTCATTAGAACAAGCCACATGTGACAGCAAATAAAAACCCAAGTGGTTCTGTACTGCTGGAGGGGAGCAGGGTGCTGGGAGACCGGATGAAAGCCCCTTGTCCTGCTGCAGAGGCTGGTGGTGGCCGTGGCCTTGCTGATGGGCCCGGGAGCCCCTAGGCCCTGGTCTTGTCCCCCATCGCTGCCTTTGATCAGGGTTTGAGATGAAAGCCCCACAGAAGACACTCTCCAGAGAGCCCGCACACTGACATCACAGGACAGGGCAGGTGGCAAGAGAATTGCCATTTTGTCTTTCCTACTCTGCTGGCCTCTAGGAGGAAGATGGATGGGGACTATTAGATGGGGCAGAACTTCAGTTCTGCAAGATGAAGAGTCCTGGAGATGGAAGTGGAGATGGCTGTCCACCAACTGAATGTACTTAATGCTGCTGAGCCGCACACGTACAAATGACCACTTTTCTCTTCTGTATATTTTGCCAGATTTTAAGATTAAATAAATGAAAGAGGCGCCTCCTGTGGTCTCGCCCAGCCCTGCCTGCCAGCCCCTGCCCCTCTGCGTGGAGGCGCAGAGCTGTCACCGTGGCCTCTCTGGGGGAGCTACTGCTGGGGCCTCCTTGGTGGCACTCAGCACTCAGGTCACAGGAGGTAGCCCCTGGCTCCCTCCAGGAGGGCAAAGGAGGTTGAGGTTTCCTGGTCTGTCCTTTGAGCCCAGCTGCGCAGCCTTGCCTCCCTTCACACAGGCCTCTAATCCTCTGGGTAGCCTGGTGTCCAGGATGGGTCTCAGTGGACAGTCGCCTGGGAGGCCTCTGGTGCCCACCTTGCCTTTCCCTTTTCCCCTCTCTGTGGCCACAGCCATCACAGGTTTGCTTTCTGTTATGGGAAAGGAGACATGTAGCCTTGGGTCCAACCCTGGCTCAGCAGTTTCTGGGCCATTGCCTTGGCAGCCTGCGTAGAGCGATTGTTCTTCAGTTCCCATCCCTCTAAAGTGGGCCTCATAAAGTGTCCTTACTATTGTTCTAGGACTGAGTTGATCTGTACTCTAGACCAAACACGGACAGAGAGAGGCAGCGGTGTATGGCTGACACCTGGGCTCTGGAGCCAGATGATAGGGACAGCCTTGGGCAGGTGACTCCATTTCTCTGTGCCTATCTCTCTTCTAAGGAATGGGGATAATAGTACCCTACTATTGCAGGATTGCATGCTCTACACTTAATTCAGAAGACTGTGAGCACACTTTCTGCCTATGTTTAGGGTTCAATACACGGTATTCACTATTGTTTATCATTAAGAAAAATGAGAATACAACAAAATTTCCAGTTAAAGAAATTGTGGTGTATATATACAAAATGGATTATTACTCAGCCCATAAAGAAGAATGAAAAAAAATATGGCATTTGCCAGAAAATGGATGGAACTGGAGACTATCATGCTAAGTGAAATTAGCCAATCTCCAAAACTAAAGGCTGAATGTTCTCTCCGATATGCAGATGCTGACTCACAATGGGAGGGGAGCCAGAACAGAAGTTCATGGATTAGACAAAGGGGAATGAAGGGTGAGGAGGAGGGATGGGAATGGGAAAGACAGTGGGATGAATCAGACATAACTTTCCTGAGTTCTTATATGAGTACACGACCAGTGAAACTCCACATCATGTACCACTGCAAGAATGGGATCCCAATTAAAATTCCTTACACTCCATGAGTTTCTCATATGTCAAAATACGCTCTACTGTCATTCTATCTAAAAAGAACAACAGCAGAATAAGCTGATATGAAAAGTATTTATAGGCATATTGTAAACACTTTCGAAATTATTCTGGATTTGGATGTGAACTAGGAGATCTGTCCTAGAGGCTTCCTCCCCACCGGATGCAGAACTGTACTTAGTCCATGTTCAAATCAGTGTGCTCGCTTCTACAGTGACCATGACGGGACTTAAAAAAGACATAAAGCGCGCGCGCGCACGCACGCACGCACACACACACGCAGATCAACTGCAGAAGGGAGCAGAAGAGCAGAGGATATGGATGAGTTCCCCCCAACACCATTACCTGTGACAACTGCAATTGTCCAAGATCTTGCAAATAGAGCACCCATGTTGGCATCTCTCAGTCTTGATTATGCTTGAAAAAATGGTCAAACAAGAGCCAGGACAGGATGTTTATGAAAAGTCAACCCTAAAGGGCAAAGTGTAGAGCTTTTCTCTGTGCCCTCCTTGTGCCCTCCCAAGGCCAAAGAAAATCCTTTAGGTGTCATTTTTTTTTTAAATTCATACACAAAGCATGCAAAGTTGTCAGTGTCAGATTTGGTTCATTCAAATATTTGAAGCCCATTGTAGCCAGACACTTTCAAACATGTCTAAGGCCTCCGATTACGTGGTGTTTTCTTAATTCATAGAAGAAATGAGATCTAAAGATCAAGAGTCGCCCAACGTTACACAGCAGCTACAAAACAAGCTGGGATTAGACCCTCCCAAGGATTTAGGGTCAGCTCTCTTTCAGTTACTGTCAAGGGTAGGACCATAGAAGTTGAGTGCTCCTCACTGCAACTTTTGGTTTCCCCCATGAAAGGTACAGTGTGTAAGATCATCCAGGGGCAGAATTAGTGGTCCCTTACATCTATCTTCTCCACCGAGTTTGTGGTTAGGCTCATTCAAATCAGACTCTGATTAAATTCCAATAAATTCGTTAGGTCTCTGCCTCTTTCATCTCATTCTCACAGTGTAAGATTTTAAAACATTTACTTAATAAATAGAAGAATGTCATGTTCTGAAGATGGGTGAACAGGTGCATACAGGACTTTCAGTCTAGGGAAAGCTCAGCAGTCACTCTACATGGAGGTCCAAGACTCCTAAGGTGCATCATGGGAGTTCAGAGCAGAAACCCAACCTGATCCGACAGGGAGGGGTGGCAGGAAGAGGCCTGAAAATGGAAAGGGCTTAACCAGGAGGAGGGGGTGGAGGTGGTGGTAGAGAGTGTGCCTCAGAATCTGATTTTTTTTCTTTGCCTTTGACTGAAAAGGAGAACTTGATGTGTCCAGGAAGAAAAGAAGCTCAATGTTGGCTGGATCCGAGTACACAGAGAGAGTGAAATGTGGTCAGAGGAAAAGGCGCCTTGTGGGCTCTTGTTAAGGAATGGGACTTGATCCCAAGGCTGGAAAAGCGCTGAGCAAGGTTTGCTAATCACATCTGCATCTCTCACTCTGGCCTTTGAGCCTCCCCTTCTGTGCAGCCTCCATGGTGCCCAATGAGCCTGTGTATGAAGCATCTTGAGGTCAAACATAGACTGCTCCTCCTAATCCAAGAACCCTTTTCAGTCTTCAGGGGTGTGTTCAAGTTTGTTCAGGGGCTATCCCTTGTTTGTATAGGATTGCCAAAGTGAAATCGTTCTTAGTCTGATATCCGGGATGATTAAATGACCAGCATCTGTAGTATGAATTAGATTTTAATGTTAACAATTTTTTGGAAGAATTTTTACTTCGAGCAGAAAATCACTATGAAATCTATACATACAGGCACATAAAAAGATACAGAATTTCCCCCTGGGGAAAATAGGATAATGAAGAAATAAACCTTGATGTTTCATGTCCCTGGGGTTCATCCCACGTGGGCATGGTTCTTGTTAATGCTTTTATCAACTTCTGGTGAAATTTTAGTGGACATACATTGCTTTTACAATTAGCCTGTTAAACTGTTGCCCTACCTAAAGACACGAATCTATTTCATACCATAAAAACTTAAAAAATCATTACTGGCCTTCACTTGAGTGGTCTTTTGAGTTATACGCAATTTAAAATGAGGTAGGGACTGGAAAAACTAAACTAAAATCCAAAAGGTAAAGTTATCAGTTAATACCAGCTGGTGCTAACTCTACACCATTATGAAACCTGTGAATTCACTTTTGGCATTAGCCAAAAATTGGTCTCAGTTAACATTGTTTTTGTAAGAGTGTTGGAAAAAACCAATGGAACTCTGTCACTCTTTCAAAATTGTTAGTGCAAACTACATTCATTTGTCAGGAGAAGAGATAAATGCAATGTGTGCTCTCCGAGTTAAAAAAAAAAAGTGTTTTAAATAAGACTTTAAACAAAGACTTCTTCTAGAGTTTTAGGTCCATTGCTGGCTGCTTAGAAAATAGCTTTCTTGGTTCAGTTCACAATTCTGAAGTCTTCCTCACCAAGGGCTATCCAAAGGAGTGTCCTGCCCTGGGGACAGAGGCCAGGGCGCAGGCTGGGCGCAGGCTGGGCTTGGTCCATCCTTGGCTTGTTTCCTGATCTTCACATCTGTGTCTGTGAGACAGGCCCCAGTGCGGGGTACAGGTCATTCTTTTCTGCGTCCTTTTTCTTTTCATCCTCATCAAACTGAGCCTCGACCTCTGCTGGATTGATGTAGGTGTAGAATCTAGCCATGATGGCAAATATCACACAGACGACCAGAAGCAGCGCAGCAAACAGAATGTACTCGGCCCACTGCAAAGGAATCAGAGTTGCAGCAAGACAAAACCAAACAAAACAAGTCATATTCACAGGCATACGGTGTGAACATTTTCTTGCTATGTCTACGTAGAAGTTGCTATGGATTAAGTTGTTATGGGAAGTTGGTAGAAACCAATACAGATTCAGATTGGCCAGTTTTTCTTGAATGCCTAAGTGACAGACAACATTTTTCTAACAGCATGGAGGTGCAGAAACACAGGGATTTTGGAAAGATGAAAGAAAATTTCTAAAATACTCAGGCCTTAAGATACATGGCTGGTGCTGGAAGGATGCGGACCAAGAGAACAGCAAGCAGTACCCTTATGGGGAAAAGGATGTGCTGAGCTTTACCAAGGTGACACCGTGTGTTCTTCCTGGGTGCACCCTGTGCTTGCGAGCCCTCCCATCCACCCCGAAGGAAGCTGATCTGAAACGATGAGGACAGTGGGAAGAGACAGCTGTGATGCCCCAGTCCTGAAGACAGTGTTGCAGTGTCCCGAAAACCCTCATTTTATTTTAGCTGAAAAAAATCAACCACTCAAAGATGGCTTTAACTTCAGGTATTAGAAACATTTCTAGATAATAGGTCTAGTTTAGGGCTACTGAGCAGTATTAACTGAGACTTGGAAAGTTAGTTTCCAAGTAAACCCCACTAAGGTGGTTTGACTCAACCTGGTTATTTTGGTTGTCAACTTCCAAAGTGTGGCACCAGGTGAAAATAAGAATCAGTACACACTTTGCCAGAAGGCCATTGATAGCAACCCTAACTGGTCAGTCTGGCCATTTTATCCAGCCACCAACCCAGTGACCATGTACTTAGAGGTGGCTGGGAAGGGTCTTGGTGATGACCACTAAAAGATTAGGCAGAGGTACATCCTCTTCCTTTCCTGTCTCATACCTGCTCGCTGAAGTGGCCTGCCCCTGCCACAATAAGCACAATGATGTTGCCGAAAGCCACCGTCAACAGCCATCCGGCTTGGAGCACTGACTTCATGTTGGAAGGAGCCTGAGGAGACAAAGGAAAGAGAGTCTCAACTGGATGTCAGCCTCGGAGCAGAACCCGGCTCACTGACTTGCTCCATGGGCGGTCTACTGCCCTAAGTGCGCTTTGGAGGCCAGCTCGCTTCATTTAACATGAGACGGGTAACCAGGCACCCAGCCTCCCCGCTGCAGGAGCACAAAGAATCCCAGGGCTTCCCTCTCCTCCCCGCACACGGAGATCCTCTTGGTGAAAGGAGCAGAGCTCCAGGTGAACTGACTCAACCCCTGCAGGACAGTTTCCAGACCAAGCCACCCTCGCACCTCTCCCCCCAAATGGAGGCTGCTCTCTGGGATATAAGCATGCTCTTTGCGGCTTCTCGGCAACATCACCAAAACCTATCTCAAGTCTCATCACCTATGTATGGTCACCCCCTCTGTTAGACTGTGAGGTCATGTGCATATCAACAAAATTTGCCTCATTTGGCTGCTGTGCTTAAAAGCAATATTTAACACTTCTTAAAGCTAGGTCTTATTTGATGTTTTCACTGGTAGCCACAAAGAGATCTCAAATAAACCTAAAATATGATGAGGACACAGACCTGTAAATGAACACTTTCATGAATAGTTAGTAGCATCAGCTTATTTCAAATTGTAGAGTCTGCCACCATGGTCCTGGTAGCAGTCATGAACTCGTAACTTCTAGGGTGACCACAGGAATTCAGACACACAGTGGACACACGCTCAAAAGCTAACAGCGTGGTGTCCTTACTCAGTGATCCTGTCAACCCCAAAGATCTTGTTCTGGGGAAAACATCATAATGCTTTCTAGAATTTTTAAAAACTGCAAACATACAGCTATTCCAGATTTAAATTAAGTTCCTGCAGCATTTTATGAATCTAGGGGTGGAGATGGGAGGGGTGGTAAAGACAATGAACAAGAAACCTGTGAATATGAGAACTCCAATCCTGTAATGGAGAAGACCACCTCGCCACAGGTGAGAAGAAAATACTGCGGGATTTGCAGAGCCATGTTAACTGTGTTGGGTGGGATGTCTTCAAACTCCTCCAGTTTGGGGCAGCCATTACCCTAAACATGAAGGCAAAAGCAGGAAGCTGAAACTGAAGTCAGGTAGCTTCTAGAATAACAGTTCTCACAGGCAAACTGGGCTCGACCTTCTAGGGTTCAGTCAAGCAATTTATGAGTAAGTACGTGTTTTAAATGTGCAAGTGAAGCATTGCCTGTTATGTTTGTGTGAAAATGGAAAATATGTTCACTAGCATTTTCCTTTTAAATAAGACAGGAGATTGGAAACCAGGTTTGTTTAAAACACAGCCATCCCTTTGAACTGCACATTTCTCAAGTCCATGTTAAATAGTCTGTAAGGAGCTGGGTGTGGTGGCTCTTGTCTGTAATTCAGCTACTCCAGAGGCTAAAGCAGGAGGATCGTGAGTTCAAGGCCAGCCTGGGCAATATAGCAAGACTGTCTCAAAATGAAAAAAATAAAAAGAGCTGGGTATGTAGCTCAGTGGCAGAGAGCTTGCCTAGCATGTTTGAGAACTTGGGTTTGATTCCCAGGAAAACGTAATAGTAATAATAAGTCTATAAGTAAGCAATGGATACTGGCCAATGTGAACTTGTAATCAGTGTCAGTCAGTCTGAGGATTCTCTTCTAATGGTTGTCTTAGGTCAATAGTTAATTAGAGAAATAACCGTGAGCCCATTTACAATACAAATCCTAATATTCCTCTCATGAAATGGACGTCCTCACTGTGAAGAGTCAGATTGCACAAGGCGAGTAGAACTTCTAAGACGATGCGATGAATCACTAACCTCCCTCTGGATCACATATGTGTAAGCGCTACCAAATTCAAGGTTGGAAGACTCAAGGTCTTGTGTACAGTTTTGTGAAATCTCTGTTGAGTTCACTATGATGGTTTTTCTATGAAAAGAAAGAATAACATTGTTAATGTTCTTGGTATTAAAGCCTCAAAAAATACTTGACACTCTTGTACCAGGAGCCAAGTGTCTAGCAGTACTTACTTGCCAGAAGGGAAAAACTGATATTTGCTGGCACTGTGACTGGTGATGTTTTCAAAAACTCTTCCATCCATTGTAATGCTGATCATTTCATTAAAAGTATTTACAAATCTGAAACAGAAAACCGTGGTCTCATAACTGAACCAGATAGCAATTTTCCACAGTTCACAGGACACGCACCTGATATTGATCTATGACCCTTTTTTGAAGAAATTGAAGATGCTTTCAGAAAATCCCTGGAGTCTAAAGACAGACAGTTTAGCAACTTTAGGTTGCCCCTGCTTGCCCAACAACCCGGAGAGAATTGATTTAACACTGTATTTATACATGTCGGGTACTGTTCTAATTACTTTGTAAGTATTACCTAGTCTATGGACAAATGGGGATACCGAGGAGGCACCAAATAGGGACTGAGCTTTATGCTCCTTGCTTCAGAAGTGTTAAAGAAGTGAAGGGGGGTGTGATTATTCAGTGGTAGAGTGCTTATCCAGCATGCACGAGGCACTGGGTTCGATTCTCAGCACCACATATAAATGAATAAATAAAAAAAATATAAAGGTCCATCAACACTAAAAAAAAAATTAAAAAAAGAAAAGAAGTGAAGGACCCCAAACAGAAATTTCTCAGTACCTAGAACACAGCCTCCAAAAGGTTTTCTTCTGGAGGCAGGGAAGGAGACTTGTAATTTCAACTGCTAGGAGGCTGGCTGTGACAGGGAAGGGTCACAAGGTTTGGAGAGGAAGAAGTGGGACAACCCAGTAAACATTTCCCACGTGGCTCTGGAGAGACAGTTAGCACCCTGCAGGAGTCTTCCAGCCTCAGCGAGTGCCCCTGCCTCAGCTTCATGCGGACCAGACAGGCGGTGAACAGCAAGGACAGGTGATTAGAGATCACTTCCTTAGATGTTCCAGGCTACAGAAGATCCCCAAATTCTTGTACCACCCTAGGAATGAGGTGGGTGCTAGGAATGAGCCCAAACAAGATCAGCTCATTTTTTTCCCAACAAATAGGTGAGTGAAGGTTTATAGCAGATTATCCAATTTAGAGGACAAAAAGTAATAATGATGTACATCTAAGTACTAAAAAGAATAATTCAAACTTTGATTCCTAAAATACATAACCAAGTTTTATCAGCTTTGTGACACATATTGATTCAATACAGTAGTTTATATATGTAATTTATAAAGGATATAATATTCATGTGTAGTGGGCTCATACTCAAAATATTTTTATTAAAAGTGATCAAGAGTTTAAAGATCACCGGCCTAGAGAAACTTCCTACATTTAAACAAAGAAACAGGTAAGAATGTGAAGTAAATGTGAATAAATAAATTGTGGTATATCCATACAGTGGAATACTCTACAGTGGAAAAGTGAATGGATAAGAGATGTATACATCAATATGGCTAAATATTAAAATAATTTCATACAATATTTTATAATATTATAGAATAACATGCACAGGATATAACTTTTATATCACATTAAGCTTAAAAATATAGCAACAACATATTGTTTATGGACACTGGTATGGTTTAGATATTAGGTGTCTCCAAAAGCTCATGTGTAAGACAATGCAAGGGAGTTTAGAGGAGAAATGATTGAGTTGTGAGAGTCATAAGTTAAGTGAATTGATCCCCTATGGGATTAACTGAGTGGTGATGGAAGGCAGGGAGGATGTGGCTGGAGGAAGGGGGAAGGGGGACATGCCTTTATATTTTATATCTGGTGAGTGGAGTCTCTCTTTCTGCCACTTCCCTCGACCACATTTTTCTGCCATGATGTGCAGTTTCACCTGGAGCCCTGAAGAATGGAGCTGGCGGTCTATGGACTGAGACCTCTGAAGCTGTGAGCCTCCAAGTAAACTTTTCCTCCTTTAAAATTGCTCTTGTCAGGTCTTTTAATCACAGCAGCAAAAAAGCCAACTAAAACAGAAATTGGTACTGAGAGGTGGGGTTGTTGCTATAACTACCTGACCATGTGGTTTAGAAGCTTTTGGAGCTTTATAGAATTTGGGGGAGGAATTTTGAGATGTTTAGCACTGCAAGCTGGAAAAGCTGTAAGTGGACCTTAATGGACAATTCTGGTGGAAGCTCAGAAGACCAGAATGCCAATAGGACCATGGACAGTAGAGACAGGGATCAAGAGGGTTTGGAGGAAAGGGAGGCTACTATCGGTAATTGGTTTAGAGGACATTTGTGTTATGTTCTGGCTGATAAATTGCTTGAATTTTGCCTATTTCCTGAAACTTCCTGTGAGGCTGATTTAAAAAGCAATGGAATTCTTAACTGGTAGAAAAAATTTCTAGAGAGTATAGCATTCAGGTGGTGTCATGGACATTGCTGGTGGTTTTTAGCCAAATTTATTGTGCAGGAGCAGAAAGCAAAACAGAAAGATTTCAAGTCCAACTTCGACTTGAAAGGTGGGAGTAAAACTGGGGCTAAGAAAGTTACAGTTTAAAAGAAATTCCTGTCAGTAAAGAAATGCTAAAGACTTTGCCAGAGACAGTAAGAAAGATGGCTTGAGGGCATCTCAGGAATTGGCAAGATCACATCCATCTCAGACTTAAGAAAGTACAAGTAACAATTCTCTCGAGATGAGACCAGTGGGACACTCTTTTTGCATGAGGGGGCCAAGGAAGCTTTTTCAATGTGTTCACCCATCCAGGCACTCAGAGGCTGCTGCAGCTGTGGTCCCTGGAGGTTTGGCCACTGGTTAAGATGGCTGTAGACCTTGGCAGCAACCATTTTGTGCTGGTTCTGCAGGATTGCAGGATGCTGGAGTTAGGGGGTCATGGAGACTTCCACCAAGATTTTAAAGGAAGATCTGAAAGGACAGGCAAAGTGCAGCAGGTTCGGAGTCCCTGCGGGCACCCCTTGAGAGGGCAATACATAGAGATGTGAAGAGGAAGCAGAATTGCAGTAGAGATGCCTGAGATTAAGAAATGCCAGTGCCATGGAAGTCTGCTGACGAGGCTGAAGGAATCAAGCTGAGATCCGCTGCAACCAACAAGGCCACAGGAGCAAAGTGACACAAGCCCTTTGGACAGAGCCTCACAATGCCATGTGCCCCAGATGCTGGACGTGGAGCTATTGGAGTTGTTTGTTCATGTGGATTTCAGTCTTGTTTTGATCCTTTTCCTTCTTTCTGTGCCCTTATTTTTGTGAATGGAAATATTTACTCTGTGCCTTTAGATACTGGATACCTGGAAATCACTTTTGGTTTTTATAGGATCTCATGATGCAAATTTTCCCTGGGTCTCAAAGGAGATTTTGGACTTGAACTTTTGGGCAATCTGTACAACTGAGACTATGGGAACTCTTGGAAATGGACTAAATGTATTTTGCGTTGTGAGATGAGCATGAGCTTTTCGGGGAGAGAGGTGGAATGTTATGGCTTAGATATTAAGTGTCCCCTAGAAGCTCAAGTGTGAGACAATGAGGTAGGTTTAGAGGAGAAATGATTGGTTGTGAGAGCCTTAACCTAGTCAGTGTATTAATCCCCTGACGGATTAACTGAAGGCAGATAGGGTATGGCTGGAGGAGGTGGGCCCTGGGGTTGTGCCTTTGAGGGATATATTTTGTATCTAGCAAGTGGAGTCTCTCTCTGCTTTCTGATCATCATGTGAGCCACTTCCCTGCACCACACTCTTCTATCATGATTTACATCTCCCCTTGAGCCCTGAAGAAGATCTTGCTATTTATGGATTGAGACCTCTGAAACCTTGAGCCCCCAAATAAGCTTTTCCTCCACTGCGATTGTTCTTGCCAGGTCTTTTCGTCACAGCAGTGAAAAAGCTGACTAAAACAGACCTATATAATATGTATCAACAGGTAATGCTAATGATGCATGAGAAGGATCAATATCAAACCCTCAACTAAAGTTTCTATTTAAGGCAATCAATTAAGTCTTTCAACTTACTGATAACATGTGATCAAAAGGATTATATTTGCTTAAACTTTTATATGTTCTTCCTTTAATTCACCTTCCTCAGAAGTCTGACTTGCTGAAATTCTTGAAGTTATCAGTTATTTTCTCACCTTGGGTTTCTAGAGCTTCCTGTTGTTTTTTTTTTTTATGTGTTGTCTCTGGGGCATTACTAAAATAATAAAACCCTTGATCCGTTAAGAATTTTATATTTGCGGTTAATAGAAAAAGGTTTCTCTTTTACCGCATGGGTGGAGGTGATAGTGGGTTCAATGTGTTACTGATCTCATGTGTCTCTCTTCATTTCCAAGATTTCATTAAAGACGTTTTTTTTTTTTTTAAAAATAGGTTTTTATAGCATGGAACCAGATCAGGAAAGGATGCCACAATCTAAATTTTCCAAAGTTTCCAAAATTAGGATGATTTTGAAGAAATCAAAGCAAGGAAAACCATGGTCTGAGGCAAAAACGAAAGCCCAGAGGTGCTTCTGGCTCAGAATCAAAAACAGAGCCCAGGAAAGCACCAGGGGACTGACATCAGTGTATCTCCCTCCTGATCCAGGAGGGCCGCTGTGTGTGTGTGCGTGTAGGCAGGACAGAAGGACGGCTCCAGAGATCTGAAAGAAGGTGTTGTGTTCTGAGCTGTATCCCTCCCAAATTCCCATGTTGGAGTGTGAGACCTCAGTACCTCAAAATGGGAGTATTTAGGGAGAAGGTCCTTAAAGAGATAAGATTAGGTCACAGGGTGGCCTTCATCAAGTAGGACTGGTGTCCTTGCAGGAGCAGCAGAGCAGGACACAGGAATGCACAGAAGGAGGAACACAGGAGGACACAAAGGCGGCCCTCTGCAGGCCAAGGGGGCAGGCCTCACAAGCACCCAACCCTGCTGGCACTTCCACCTCGGACTTCCAGCCAGAGGAACTGCTAGAACCCAAATTCCAGTATAACCCTGATACTAAAACAAGACAAAGACAAATCAAGGAAAGAGAACTACAGACCAATATCCCTCATGAACATTGATGCAAAAATCCCTAATAAAATATCAGCAAACTGCATTCAAAAATACATCAAAATGATAGTATACCACAATCAAGTGGGTTTCATTCCAGGGATGCAAGGCTGGTTCAGTGTATGCAAATCAATAAACGTAATTCAGCACATAAAAGGAATTAAGGACAAAAGTCACACCATCATCTCAATAGATGGGAAAAGACCTTTGATAAAATGTTAGGGATCAAAGGAACTTACCTCAACATCACAAAGACTGTTATGATATGCCAAAGCCAACATCATACTATATAGAGAAAAACTAATAAGAGAATTTCCTCCAAAATCAGGATCAAGACAGGAAGAGAAAATCAAAGGGATGCAAATAGGAAAAGAAGTCAAACTAAACTGTCTCTGCCTGTTGACAATATGATCTTATATCTAGAAAACCCCCAAAATTCCACCAGAAGACTTGTAGAGTTTATACATGAGTTTAGCAGGATGGATACAAGATCAACACCCATAAATCAATAGCCTTCCTATACTCCAACAGAGATTCAGCTGGGAAAGAAATCAGGAAAAGCATCCCACTCATGATAACCTCAAAAATAAATAAATTAATTAAATGATTTGGAATTAATCCAACCAGGATTACCTTCTACAGTGAAAATTATAGAACACCAAAGAAAATGAAGAAGACCTGAGAAGAAAGATAGAAAGACATACCATGTTCTTGGATAGGCAGAATGAATATTGTTAAAATGGCCTTATTACCAAAAGAAATACACAGATTCAATGCAATCCCCATCAAAATACCAATGACATTCTTCACAGAATTAGAAAAAACAACTCCTAAATTCATTTGGAAGAATGAGAGACTCAGAATAGACAAAGCAATACTAAGCAAGAAAAGCGAAGAAGGAGGCATCACAGCGCCTGATCTGAAATTATACTGTAGAGCTGTAGTAACAAAAACAGTGTGGTATGGACGTCAAAATGGACATGAAGATCAATGGAGCACAAGAGAAGACAGAGACAAATCCACATACTTAGAGCCTGCTGGTATTTGACAAGGTGCTAAAAAATCTATTTTGGAGAAAAGACAGCCTTTTTAACGAATGGTGCTGGGGAAACTGGATCGCTATATGTAGAAAAATTAAACTAGACCCATGAATCTCACCCTGCACAAAATTCAAATTGAAATGGATCAAAGACTTAGGAATTAGAACAGAAACCTTACAATTGCCAGAAGAAAACATAAGGTCGATACTCTATCATATAGGTGCTGGCATCGACTTTCTTAACAAGATCTTCAAAGCCCAAGAAATAAAACTAGGAATCAATAAGTGGAATGCCATCAAATTAAAAAGCTTCTGTACAGCAAAGGAAATGATTAAGAGTGTGAAGAGAGAGCCTATAGAATGGGAAAAAAAAATCTTGGTCAGCTGCTCCTCTGATAGAGAATTAACATCTAGACTATACAAAGAATTCAAAAAACTTAACACCAAAAAACCAAATAGCCCAATCGATAAATGGGCAAAATAACTAGAGAGAAACTTCTCAAAAAAGAAACACAAACAGTCAATAAATATATGAAGAAATGTTCAATGCCTCTAGCAATCAGGGAATTGCAAAACAAAGCTACACTAGGGTTTCACCTCACTCCAGTCAGAATGGCAAGGATCAAAACCACAAACATTAGTAAATGCTGGTGAGGCTGTGGGGGAAGAAAAGATACACTTGGACATTGTTGGTAGGACTGCAAACTAACACAACCACTATGGAAAGCAGTATGGAGATTCCTCAAAAAACCTGGGATGGAACCACCGAATGACCCAGCTATCCCACTCCTTGGTATTTTCCCAAAAGATCTAAAATCAGCATATGACAGCAACATGGCACATCAATGTTTATAGCAGCACAATTCACAATAGCTTAATTAAGGACTCAGTCCATTCATCTATTGACAAGCATCTAGGTTAAAAAACTGTGAGATATATATATATATATACATACATGTGTATTATATATATATATAATGGAGCTTACTCAGACATAAAAATAATAAAATTATGGCATTTGCTGATGGATGGAAATGGAGAATATCATGCTAAGTGAAATAAGGCAAACTCAGAAACTCAAAGATCAAAAGTTTTCTCTCATGTGGAAAAATAAAGGAAAGAGGGAGGAAAGCATAGGATAACATTAGAACCACTCAAATACAAATCACTAGAGAAGCAAAAGGAAGTCTAGTAGAGTAGAAAAAGGAGAAAGGGAGGGGGAGGAGGGAAGGGAGGCGGAGGAAGAGGAAATCAAGAACTGAAACAGAGCTGAGCGCGGGTCAAGTGCAGTGGTGCAGGCCTGTAATCCCAGTGGCTCGGGAGGCTAAGGCAGGAGGATCACGAGTTCAAAGCCAGCCTCAACAACTTGTGGCGAGGCACTTAGCAAATCAGTGAGACCCTGTCTCTAAGTAAAATATAAAAAATGTCCAGGGATGTGCCTCAGTGGTTAGAAAGGTCACAGGACATAAAGACAACAAGAACAAAAATTTCCATTACAAAATGAACAACTGGAAACTGAACTTTAAAACCATATCATGCTAAGTGAACCAACCCCTGGGTTCAATCCTCAGTATCAAAAAAAAAAAAAAAAAGGAACTGAAAATAGATTTCCATGCATGTATAAGTTTGTTGGGATGAACCCAACTACTATGTATAACTATGGAGCTCTAATAATAAACAAAAAAATAAATTGGGCTTCACCAAAACTTTTTTTAATATTTATTTTTTAGTTGTAGTTGGACACAATCTCTTTATTTCACTTATCTATTTTTTTGTGGTGCTGAGGATCGAACCTAGGGTCTTGCACATGAGAGGTGAGCGCTCTACCACTGAGCCACAACCCCAGCCCCACACAAAAACTTTTTAAAAAGTTAGATTACAGAACATTTTTAGTTTCAATGAAGTCTAATTTATCAAATTGTTATTCTATGGATTTGCACTTCTGGTTTAATATCTAAGATTTTTAATGTTTCTTACATAAATTTTGTAGTTTGGCATTTTAATATGGATCCATAATCAATTTTGAGCTGAATTGCATATAAAATGCATAAAAATTTCTATGTAATTTCTCTACAAGAATTTTATGTAAGACATGAGATTTAGTTCATTTTTTTTTTTACATATGAATGTCCAAATGTTTCAGTTCCAGCTGTTGAAAGACTTTCTTTAATCCATATGATTATCTTTGCACTTTTGACAAACAGCAGTCGGCTCTACCTATGTATATATTATATTATTTCTGGGCTATTTCATTGATCCATTAGTCTATTTCTTTGCCAATAATGTTTTGTTTTGACTTCTGTAACTTTAGGTAGTCTTAAAATTAGTAATGATGTGAGCACTGCAATTTTATTCTTTTTGAAAACTATTTTGGCTATTCTAATTCCTTTGTGTGTGTGTGTGTGTGTGTGTGTGTGTATGTGTGTGTGGTGCTGGGGATCGAACCCAGGGCCTTGTGCATGCAAGGCAAGCACTCTACCAGTTGAGGTACATCCCAGCCCTCCATATAAATTTTTAATCATTTTGTTTATATTTACATAAATAATGCCATGTAATGATAGCGTTTACACTACACCTATAGCTCAATTTGGGGAGACCTGGCATCTTCACTGTTTTAAGTCTTCCCAGTTTGAATGTGGTGTTCCTCTCCATTTACTTTGCGGCTCCCTGGTTTCTTTGAGTTAAGCATTCTGTAGTTTTCAGCACTCTGAGGGGGGCCATCCTCGAATGTGATTGGAGTCACCTCCCTGGCTGGGTGAGAGGCACTTAGGCACAGCTGTGTCAGAGCTTTCCCCACCCTTCTCCAGGTCCGAGGGCTTGTCCGTGCAGAGGTGTGTCTGGCCACTGCCCTGAAGACCCAATCGTTGCCCCTGACCTCGGGATGCTGCCCCCCTTAACCTTCATTGGATGAGATTTTCCCCAGAATTTTTTGTTCCCCAATAAAAGCTCACTCCCTGGTGTGTTTTCTCTCTCTCTCTCTCTCTCTCTCTCTTTTCTCTCTCTCTCTCCTCTTCAGTAACCTCACCACTGCATTAGGAGGCTGGAGCTAGGAGGAGCCATCCTGGAGCTGGTTTAAAGGTAATTAGAGTCTTGTCTCTTTAATCTAAAACTCCCTAGCGGTTTCTCATGACTGGAACCTTCTTTAATGAAGCCACGCTGGTCGCTTGGCAGAGCACTCAAATGCTGTCCATGTTTTGTTAGACTTATACTTACGCATTTCATATTTTGAGGGGACATATTATATGGTTTTAAAGTTCAGTTTCCAATTGTTCATTTTGAAATGGAAATTTTTGCTGCTGTTGCCTTTATGTCCTGTGACCATTCCTAAACTCATGTATTGATTTTATGAACTTTTTGGGTCAAGTTCTGAGGTCTTTCTATTATAGACAGTGTCCACTGTGATAGCTTTACTTCTTCCTCTCCAATCTAGATGCTTTTACTTCTTTCTTTTTCTTGTCTCATTGCTCTAGCATCCAGAAGGATGTTGGATGGGAGGGGAGAGTGGACAACCACCCTTGTTCCTGGTCTTGTGGGGAGTATTCAGACTTCCTCTATGAAGTGCAACATACTTGAGTTTTTGCAGGTGTCCTGTTTAAGGGTAAGAGAGTTGTCTCCTATTCCTAGTTAGCTGAATTTTTAAAAATCATGAATGGATTGTGAATTTTATCAAATGGGTTTTCTGCATTAATTAATAAGAAGGTATGGATTTTCTTCTTTAGTTTCTTAAGGTGATAGATTATGTTGATTGATTTTTAAAACTTGTTCTTTTTAGATATATATGACAGTAGAGTGTATTTCAACATATTATATGTACATAGAGTATAACTTATTCAAATTAGTGCCCCATTCTATTTTTGGGGGGCTATTGGGGATTGAACTCAGAGGCACTCAACTACTGAGCCACATCCCCAGCCTTATTTTGTATTTTATTTAGAGACAGGGTCTCACTGAGTTGCTTAGTGCTTTGCTGAGTTGCTGAGGCTGGATTTGAACTCGCGATCTTCCTGCCTCAGCCTCCGGAGCCCCTGGGATTACAGGTGTGTGCCCTTGTGCCTGGCTAGGATCCCATTCTTGTGGTTATACACGATATGGAGTTTCACTGGTTGTGTAGTCATTGTGAACATAGGAAATTATGTCTGATTCATTCATTCATTCCTATTCTCATTCCCCCTCCCTTCCCTTCACTCCCTTTTGTCTAATTCACTGAACTTCTATTCTTCCTTCCCCTCTTATTGTGTTTTAGCACCCTCGAATCATAGAGAACATTGGCCATTAATTTTGGGGGATTGGCTTATTTTGCTTAGCACAATAGTCTCCAGATCCATCCATTTACTGGCAAAATTCATAAAGCCATTCTTTTTCTATGGCTGAGTAAGATTCCACTGTGTATATATACCACATTTTCTTTATCCATTCATCTACCAAAGGACACTAGGTTGGTTCCATAGCTTAGCTATTGTGAGTTGAACTGCTTTAAACATTGAGGTGGTTGCAGTGTTGATTGATTTTTAAAACTGAATATTGAACTAGTCTTACATTCTTGGAAGAAATCCCATCCTCTCTCTTTCTATCCTGTCGCAGCTGGGCTTCACTCTGGGTACACATTACTTCCATCAGAAGCTGCCAGAACTCAAAGTTTTAGAGAAAAACTCATACCAGTCCCCAAGAAAGCAGGATTATAATTTTTTTCTAACAAATTAAGTGGATGTAGTGTATTCTTGGTTATCAAAGATACTCATGTAGCTTTGGGATTTGAATTGAATTGGCGAATATTCATGACGTGGGCAAAAGCACGATACACACTACAATCCCAATCACACAAAATGTGATGCTGTGTGTCAGGCTTTTCCACGTGCATGGCCTGGAGGGACTGTCCAACCAAGCTGCTGGTGCCTGGATAGCTTTGCTCTTTGCTTGTGTTTTTCTAGTTCCTGTAATGTACATGGTAACTTTTATTTTAAAAATTAAAGTTATTTTAAAAAGAAGAAGAAGAAGAAAGAAAGACTCATACCTGATTCCATTTTCTCCTTTTTCTGGCTTCTTGTTAAGCCCATCCTTTACCTGAGAGAGAAAAAAAAAAAATAGAAAAACACTTCCCATATCTCAACCATCAGAATCAGTTCACGTGAACATTTCAGCCCTGAGGAGAAGGACACGGCCCGCATCCGGGAGTTAAGGCATCATGAGCACCGGGGAGGCTCCCTTCAGCCCTGCTCTTCTTCCAGGCTGACCTGTACCTTTAGGAGTCCTGATCCTCGACTGCCCATGGTGCCAAAGAACACTACTCCCAAGGATTTAGGACAAGCCACTCACAGCTCCCTAACGAAGCCAGTGACCAAGGGAATCGGCTGCAGGTCGCAGTTTCGTGGAGGCTCCCTTACACCCCTGTACAGAGGGCCCGAGTCTCCCTCTTGAGTTCAGCGCATCCCTCCTTTATGTGCTCAATGGTACCATGTGTGTGTCTCCTTGTTCTTATCAGATATTTTGTATGGATTTTATTGCTTGTATCTGAAATACTCTGTTTTACTAGAGAATGCTCTAATTTGATGCAATTTTTTTAAAAAATGAAATTAAAGATATATTTAAAACTTTGTCTCAAAAAGACCCTGAGAACACCCCTATGTACTATGTGTGACACACACAAATGTGCATACACAGCGCACACACATGTGCACACAAACACATCATACCATGCCCAGTTCTTTTTTAGAAAATTAATTAATATTAGCCCTTCCTACCCACCAAACTGTTACAGGAAGTCAACTGACTTGTGTTCTTGAAAAGGGTAGAAGCTGAGGATTATCTGAGTTCAAACGAAGTCACACCAATAGCAAGCTGTGTGGCCCGTATCACAGTCGCTGACAGCATCAGTGTCAAGGACTCACCACTTGGTACTGACTAGATGCCCACACTAGAAGGGTGTAGCGATGGCCCTTCTCAAAGTCCTGAGTTACTGTTGAGACTGGTGACCCGGTGGAAGAAATGTTGATGCTTGTCAGCTTGTTTACATCAAAAGGCATATATTCCTTGGTCTGAGGGTAGAGAGAGGAGTCAGAGTCAATACCAGGGTCCTGTTATGCAACGTGCATTTGACTTTTGCGATAGCATGTTATTTGACATACAAGTTTCCAAGTTCATGTTCACACACATCGAAAATGCCTTGTGGAGAACTGAAGTTTATTCCTCTTAGCCTCCCAATAACCTTCATGAACTGTCATGAAGTTTTTTAGTATTCCACAAGATTCTACTTTTCATCAAGCATTTTACTTATTTTTTTTAATATTTATTTTAGTTGTAGTTGGACACAATACCTTTATTTTATTTATTTTTATGTGGTGCTGAGAATGGAACCCAGGGCCTTGCATGTGCCAGGTGAGCGCTCTACTGCTGAGCCACAACCCCAGCCCCTTACTTACTGTTTTATAAAAATAAGAGCTATGGAAATGATTTCTACCATTGTGCAAACAACGGCATCAGGGGAGAAGCAAGAGCCCTGGTGGGACTCAATCCTGGCTATCCCAAGCATCGGGACTCAGATCCTTAACCTTCAAGGTTACTAGTTTGGCAGGGTCTAAGGTAATGGATCCAACCATGACTGATGAGGAATTAGAGCGGCTCATGTAATCTTGGGGTTAGGACCCAGGTATCAAAATTTTCAAAGCTCTCCATGTGATTCCAGTCTGGATTTAAGATTGAGAACCAGAACAATGCTGTCAAGAGCAGGGTTTTCTGACCTTGGCACTGCTGACCTTTGAGCGAGATAGTTCTTTGTCATGGAGGACCATCTGTCAACATCACTGACTCCTACATATGAGATGCCAAGAGCATGTTCCTAGTCACAATGACCAAAAGTATCTCTAGAGGTTGCCAAATGTTCCCTAGGGAAAGTCACCCCTTTAGAATGTGTACCTCCCTGCTTTTTGTAGCAACAGGAGCAGGACCCAAGAGCTTGTGGGCACACAGCATTGCAGATGTGCTGACTTAGAAGTGCCTTCTCAAGAGCTCCCAGGGCATCTGCACTTCCACAAAGCTGGAGGCCTGCTGGTCTAGGGTACACGACATCAAGAGATTTGGACATTTCCCTCCTGGGCTGGTCTCGGGGAGTATCCAAGGACCAAGAGAAACAGCTTCTCCAAATCCTATTATAACTCAGGCCAGAAGACGAAAAAGAAAGTGACATTTGCCTCCACTTACTTGAGACATTTGGCCAAGGGTCACCGTCTCTCCAGGAAAAGATATATTCATGTTATCATTTCCTATATTCAAGACTTTAATTTGGACTTCGTTTCCTTGGGGGAAGACTGGAAGAGTTTTCTGAGGGGGAAAAAAAGCAATAGACAGTGAGGTCTTTCTTCAGGGATCACTGAAGACCATCCACATCCCCCTTCTGGGTCCCTGAGGATCATCGACATCCCTTCAGCCCTTGAAAGCTGCACTGGCCGATACATGCCCCCACCCCACTACCCCAACTGATCATTCACTGGCCTCCTGGCAACCAGAGAAAAGGAGAATTTGGAAGTAACTGGCCTCATTTAGCCACCTGTAGTTCAGCAGATGCCAAGTTATGAGCCTAATATTGGAGGGGGTCAGAGTAACTGCAGCCTTAAGGAACATGTCTCCATCAGGGCACCTGGGGTCTGCTCTCCCTGACTCCCGTGTCCTCTCTTACAGCTCTGGAAGCTCCATCCATGGCCTGGACATGGTTGGCACTTTGGCTGTCTTCTCACAAATGCTTTCTGTCCTTGTGCCTCCACGCCTGTGCCCATGATTTCTGGTCTTTTTTCTGCTCTGCTGTCTGTAAATGCAGCGCCAATGGGGCGATGCATGTCCATATCAGGCCTCGCTTCATCTTCCACCAAGCAAGCAGGGGCATGAGAGCAGGAGTACACGCATGCTCTCAGCAGCACCGTTCACAAGAGCCAAGGGGTGGAAGCACCCAGGCGTTCATGAACAGATGAGCAGATAAAGCAAATGTGCGGTACCCACACAGTGGACTATCATTTAGCTTTAAAAGGAAGGAAATCCTGTTACAATCTGGATAAACCTGGAGGACATTATGCTAAGTAAAATAAGCCCATCCACAAAGGACAAACGCTCCGAGATCCCACTTAGAGGAGGTGCCTGGAGACAGGAAGTGGGACGTGGTTGCCAGGATGCGTGGAGAGCTGCTGTTAATGAGTACAGAGGTTCAGCGGGAAGATGAAGTTCTGGAAGCAAAGGGCAGGGATGGTGCTAATAGTGTGGATGTACTTAATGCCCCTTAAAAATGGATCAGATGATGTTTTTCATGTTATGTATATTTACCACAATTAAATTTTAAAAAAAAAGAAATTTAAAGAGAAAGGTGGGGAGAGAGAAACACAATAAAGACACAGAGAGATAGTGAAGCCCTCTCACCTCTTGTTCTGAGCACCACATGCCCCCCACTTCTAGAACCAACGTCTGATCCCTTCTAACGAAGCCCACCCATCGACCCCCTTCCCAGCTGCACCCTTGCAGGGGTGAGTCCACAGTGTTTATGGACTGACAGCGGCTGTTCTGCCCCTTGCCTCTCACCATCTGCAGCTCCAGGGCTTAGACCTCCACACAGGGGGAGATCCTGGTCTCCCCTAATCCTCTAGACCCAGAAGGAGAAGATCTGAATGCACTGCCTGAGCCCAGCAGCAAAGGATGCTGGAGACTCAAGGGAAACTCACATCGATTTCCACCTGCACAATCGCAGCCACCACAAAGGCCATGGAAGCCAGGAACATCCCAACTGTCATCTTCTTCAAGGAGCTGATTGGGACAAGAAGAAAGTGAGCCTCAGCCAGTTCCACACGGAGGCACTAAGGAGAGGCCCCGGGGGGATGCTCCCCCAACAAGACTGGCTTCCTTATAGAGGCCCCTGCGCTGGAAAGTGTCTCTCCCCTTATTCCTACTGAGACTACGGAGGGCCCATGAAATGCAGCTTTTCATTTGCATTTTTACACTTAATTTCTAGAAACTACAGTTCAGGTGGTACTCGGAGTCACAGTGAACATTTTGTCATCTACATACAAAGGAGAACCGTAATTAGAGGCCTTTTCAGGCTGCCATCAATACAATTTTGTTTTAAAAGATATTTTCAGAAATATCAGCATACAAATATCTGATTTATTCATTTCCTTTAAAACCCTGCCACTGAGGTGGCTGGTGGGAGGGACATCCTCCTAATGCGCTAGGGGGCAAAGAGGGCGCAGCCCCTGGAAGGTGTCTCAACCATCCCAAACCAACCAGGCACCTACGTGAAATTGAAGCCACATTTTGCAATCAGAGGGTACACCACAGCATCTACGATGGGGACCATGATGACAATCAAGATGGCATTCACAGTCTGCAGAGGAAGCAAGGAAAGATGTTAACACAGGCTTGAGGGCCACCTGGATCTCTGAAAGCAACATGTTTTCTGCTTACCTGCATCTGATCCGGCTGAATTTCAATAGTTCCCTAAAAAGAGGTGTGAAGGGTCACATTAAAAAATGTCATGAAAGGGAAGGATGAAGAGGACAAAGGGACTAAAGCAGAAGAGCATCGACCAGGGAAGGTGAACCAACACACCGGCCCAGACTTACAATTCTCCCGTTCATGGTGGTTGCTTGCAGTGTCCACCGGGAGCCCTAAACACAAACACAGTCACCGCATCAACCGGGAAGGTGGCTTTGCACATTTTACTAGTAGTCATGGTGGATCTTTCCTAAATCAGGAATGAGGTCTGAAACGTTTAAAGTCGTTTGAAACATCAAGCCGGCCTCCAAGCTCCACTATAACGCTAGGTACAAGGAAGCAAGAGCACTTCTGTTAACAAGGGACCCTGTACACAGAGCTCCAGCTCCTCGTGAGGACGCAGCAAGCCCCACCCTGAGGTGAAGCCACCTGCAGCAGATGCCAGCGTGCAGCACTGGGCTGGAGAGCCCGGCCCACGGCAGGGAGGGCAGCTTTGTGCGCTGCGCCAGTCCCCACTCTCTGGCATCAGCATTAACAATGCTGGGATTGTTAAAAGCCAGTTTTGACAGTCTGGAAGCAGACCCACAGCAAGACAGTGGTGGGTATAAATTTGGGCAGCTGAGTTATAATCCACCTATTCTATGACTGTTTTAAGACTGAACATGCAAATGTTTCAATATGAATCTCAACTCCACCAGCAGGGAATCATGGAAAGCTGGGAAACTTGTCTGTTTGAGCTCTTAACACATCAGCCACTGAGTACTTTATAGACAGTCTCTAATTTGATCTCACTGCCTTGAGGTGGGCTCTTGTGACCTGTTCAGAGGGCTACAAGTTTTTACTGAGACTCCCAGCTACTGAAGTCTGATTCCAGAAGGCTCTTATCCAGCTGTGAGGCTGCTTCTCTACCCTCTATGGGGAGGGGGTCTAAACCTCATATTTACAAATAAGGAGATTAATGTGCATGCTCAATTTTTTTTCCAAGGGATGATTTACCCTTACAGTGATGCTTGCTGTACAATGAAAACATATATTCGCAATTTTGTTTTTAAACTTCAGTTTCTAAAAGAAATAACATTTTATTGCTCTGGCCGCTGAGCCCCATGCACTGGGCTGACATGACTGTGCCAGGTTCCCGTGTATGTCCCACAGCTGTGGGACCAGGAGCAGAGCAACAAGCCGCCCATCTGGTCTGGGTCCCCGCTCCGGGGGATGACTCTGGTGTGGTCATTTCACATCACGGGTGGAACTTCTAGTCCAAGCGTTCCATTTTAAAGTGGAAGATATCAGTCATCTCTCAGTCTAAATGTGCCATGAATCCCATCAAAGGCCCTGCCTCTTTTTGCAAGCTGCATCAGTAGGAAAATAAGTTCTTTATTCCCCCTCTCTTTCTTTCCCCATGGTACTGGGGATTAACCTAAGGATGCTCTACAACCGAACTATATCTCTAGTCTTTTTTAAAAACTTTTTAAATTTTGAGACAGAGTCTCCATTGAGTTGCCCAGGCTGGCCTTGAACTTGTGGCCCTCCTGCCTCAGCTTCCTGAGTTGCTGGGATCACCGGTGTGCACCAACACAATTAGCAGGAAGGCAAACTTTCTTAACCCTCAGTTTTGCTTGGCCAGAGTGCTGGCTGCTCTGGTGAAATCCTCCCCAAGGCTACTCTACTCGACTACACCTCATTTTCTTCATTGTTTTGCAAGAGAAATGTGGACAGAAGCTTCCAGAATTTTTTTAAACAAACTCAATGTGATCTAACAACTAAATAAAATGATACAAAAAAGAAATTGGAAGAGAACGTTTTTAGGAACTAAATACTAAGTATGACTCAGTACATGGTAGTGCCCAAAGTATGTTTGCCTAACAAAGATAATTGGAAGCATTACCTGCTGATCAAACAGGGCCCAGAACATCGGGAGCGGAATATACAGGAACATCACCCTCGTAACCATCTTAATTTGAGAGATAAGCCGCTCCTGTAGGGAGGGACAGATCAGCCACAACTGTGTCACTCACGAGTGTTCAGGCACAGCTTGGTTTCAGTGTTGAGATATTTGCATCTAGAGATGAGTGGGGAGGTAGTTAATGGTTCCAAAAAAACACTAACACAAGTTTCAGGAAATTTCTAAGCTATTGAAAATATGAGAAAATATCTGTTTAGGAGGAAAACTCCAACTTGCTACATGTAAATCCACTCAATGTAAATCCCACCACTGCCATCACCACCCCTTAACTTCTATATTCAGACGTAGGGTACAGGATCACAATCACCTATAACTACTGGCAGACTACATCAAACGGAAAGCCAATACTGCTTCAGACAAATTATATCCATCGTTTACCAAATTGTTAATTTTTACAAAGTAGCGCTCATGCCTACTCTTACTTGACGCGCTAACGAGGTCAGAAGGGTACAACTGGTCATTTTACCCATCAGGCTTCATGCTCTGAACTGTGCTTCTCGACACCCCCTCTCTGGAGGAGCTGCAGCAAGGTGGTTACTTACATCATATTTCTCCTTAGCCCAGTCCAGCCAGTGCTCTCTCTTGGGAAATTCCTTACTTCGGTGCCGAAACCTGTTTTTGATAGAAAACTAAAGGAAGAAAAATCAAATTTCAGAACAGAACCAACTACTTCATCAGAGGAATACAGATCAATTAATCCCCCTCTTTAGGGGAAAATGTGTGAGAAAATCAAAATATAAAATTGTAGCAGCATAATGAGCACGTTGAAGACACAACTGATGCATTTGTTTCTAGACTTTTTTTTTTTTTTTTTTTTGCCCTGGAGATTGAACCCAGGGGTGCTTTACCCCTGAGCCACATCATCCACAGCCCTTTTTATTTTTTATTTTGAGACAGGGTCAAAGGTTGCTTAGGGCCTGCTGGAATTATAGGCATGCCCATTGCACCTGGCTGGGTCTAGACTCTTTGTGATTAAGATGTTGAGTTGGGGTCAGCAGAAGGACTGTCAGGGCTTCTCTCCAGGTCCTCTATAGAGGCCTGTTCAGGAGGAATACAATGCAAGACTCATTTGCAACTTGAGTTTCCTAGTAGCCAAAGCAACAAGTCAAAGTCAAACAGGCAAAATTTCTTTAAAATATATTTTATTTAACGCAATAATCCCCAAGTATGATTTTAATATACAATATATTAAAAATTAATGAGAATTTTAAATTCTTTTTTCATACCAAGTCTTCAAAATTAGGGGAGTATTTTCTACCTATGGCATATCTCAATTTGGTTGCTAAATTTTTTTTTATCAGAAATATGTCACCTATATTTAGATTTCATTAATTTTATGTTTGAAAAATTAGATTTACATACTAGGTTGTTCCAAACATACTTAAAAGCTTCCTGATAACTGAATTGAGCCTTGTTTTCAAATTTGAGTAAGAACCCACTACACAGAAATACATATGTAAGAAAATAAAGTAGGGTTGGGATGTGGCTCAGCGGTACAGTGGTTGCCTCACAAGTGATATAGTGAAAAGTCCTGGGTTCAATTCCCTGTACTAGGAAGATAAAAGAGTTATAGTCAAACATATCTCATATTCATAGAGGGTAACAGATCATAAAAACATGCTGACCCATCATGAAATGAGAAGCCACTGAGATTCCTCACCAGTGTTTCTCAAGAGAGCTCTTGAGGGAAAGCAAAGTGCATCTACAAGACACAGCAGGGAGGGGGGGGTGTCGTGGCCAGGGACAGGTGTGTGACCAAATGCAACAATCCAGACCTGTGGGCTGATTTTAGGACACAGGGCAGTACAGTTCTCACCACTCTAAGCAGTTCAAAGTTGTTCTTTGGAGGTTTAAACCAAGCTGACAGTTACTTTCCTCTTTGCCTGGAAAAACCTTTTTGGTGGGAATAGATGGAATGCTAAAGGAAATGGGAAAGCTGCCCCTGAGGCATTGTTTTGTGGGTTTTTATTTTTGTCAAGGAGGGGGCACACGGCAAAATAGACCACATAATCTAATGCAATAAGGCCAGGCAAAAAGGAAGAGCATGATTTCAAGTTATCTTAAGGCCACCTTTTCACTCAAAAGATAATCCACATATTTAAAAAATAATAAGTGACACATTTCCCCCCAGTTATACAAAATATGTGTTCACTAAAAAAGGAGGGTTCTATTGTGTAAAGATTTCTTTTCCCAGGACTGCGGATGTGGCTCAAGTGGTAGCGAGCTCGCCTAACATGCACGAGGCACTGGGTTCAATTCTCAGCACCACATAAAAATAAAGATTATGTTCACCTAAAACTAAAAAATAAACATTTTTAAAAAAGATTCCTATTCTCAACATTTATTTCCTGCATATGAATGTACCTGAATGTACATATCTCATGTAGATGCATATGGAAGAAACCAAATTCTGCATATTCCCATCATTAAATATTCTTTGAAAACAAGACTTGTGATGACTACATAAGATGCAAAGATACACTGTCAGGTGAGCATCCTTTTCCTCTTTTCAGCAATTTGTTGTATACAATATTACAATGATATCCTTTGTATATGAATCTGCATCCATTTAAAAATTTATTTTCTTAGCCTTATTTCCTGAAAGTAGCATCACAGACCCTTAGCACCTGAGCACTCTTGATACACATTGCAAAACTGAGCCCCAACTTTGTTTGACTGCTCCCGAAAAAACAGAAGGTATTGTCTGCCAATTTGATGAAGAGTCATTTTATTGGCTTTTCTTTGACAACTTTATTTTAAAAGCCATTTCCATTCCTCCCTTTTTGAGTTCTGTTTGTGTGCTTTTCCATTTGGTGAGTTTCATAAAAAGTTTATGATTTAAATTAAAACTTATCAAAATAGGGACACTTAAAATATGTTTAAAGAAAGTCAAAGTTTAATTGAATTTTAACGTAAAGGATGTAGAAGGTTTGGGGGTGATTAAAATGTCATGGAGAGGTACTGAAATACTCACACCAATGCATTTGACCACTTTACCCATGATGTTGCCCTGTGGCTGGAACTTCTTGTACATGCTACTGCCGATGACAAATACAACTGGAAAGGGGAAAAAAATAAGAACAAACACCAAGGCTTAGTACCATCTATCAACCTCACAGAACCTGGGGCAACCTGCAGACACCCAGTATAGCTACGTGAGCCAGGCCCTGGCTGTTTAAAGGGAGACAATATGTGCAAGGTGAATGCATTGCTCTCAAAGACAATGAACAGAGCTCTAATTTTCTGGCCACAATGGCAAGTGAGATTTTCTTCTTATCATTATTTTTCTTTTTAATGTTAAGGAAAATAGAAATTAATGTGTTAAAACTTTTACTTAATCATATGTGGCAGTTTTCCCCCTGTATTCACTGTACAGAAGCACAGTTATAATTAGGATCTGCAGTAAGTTTTGCAAAAATTGGAAACAGCCATTTTTCATGGATTTTCTTAACCAAAGCATAGTATGAAAATAATGTAGAAAAGAGCATCTCTACAAGAGATTCTGAAAACACAGTCATGTTGCTAGAATTTTTGATTATCTAATACCATAATTCAATAATTAAAAACACCAATGGATTCTTTCTATTCTTGCCCATGCCAACCTTCCTCAACACATGGATGGTGAAGATGTCCAATAGATTGTGTCTACATTTTCTTTTGCAAAGGAATATTTCAATTTCTTAATAAACTGAAGCCTAACTCAAGCACAGAAATTCTAGAGATTGTGCTCATATACAGTATTTGGTTGGTTCTCAATTTTTCAATTAAAAAACAAGCATATTGGAGCTGGGGATGTGGCTCAAGTGGTGATGCGCTTGCCTGGCATGTGCGGGGCGCTGGGTTCTATCCTCAGCACAACATAAAAATAAAATAAAGATGTTGTGTCCACCGAAAACTGAAAAATAATATTTTAAAAATTCTCTCTCTCTTAAAAAAAAAAAACAAGGATAAACTTTACCTAAGAATGACCTATACAGACTCAATGAGAATTTACTCAAAGTGCTCAATACAACATCTGGTATAGTAGGATCTTTAAAATGCTCTCTCCTGCCCAGAATTAGAGAGGAGGAGCATAGACAAGCATTTTGGGGGAAGGTGGCAGTATTTGAGGATTATGGAAGAAAGAGCCATACTGAAGAGGGAGGAATTCTGAACTCACATAATTGTAACGACAAAGCAAAATTGCTACAGCACGAGCACAGGAGGTTAGAAAAAATTAGCCTACTCAATTCTAGTAAGATCTGAAACAGAAATGGGAGAAAGCAACGCCAATGCCGGCAGCTCCCTTGCTAGAAAGGAGAAGGTGCCAGGAAGATCCAAGACAGCATCTGACTGTCCTGGCACTGCCATCTTCCTAGCCAGATTGCCCCTTGTAGGAAACCTTCACGCTTCCTAAAAAGCCAATGCCAAGAGCCAATCTAACTATATCTCATATGTACACACCTTCCTTCGAGAGGAAGGAATTGCAGTAGAAGCATTTTGGGAGGCTGGATTATGGAATTGTACATGCTCAGTGGAAGTATTTCAGTGGCCATTGAACCAGTTGCCATTTCTTCAAGGGCAGGAGATGTGCACACGTTGACAGGAAGAAAAGCTTCTGGCCACAGGAACAGCCAGTCTAGCAGATTCTACCACCTTCACCTTCCTCTTCCTAATTGGTGCCAAACCTTTCATATCCAACTCAGAGGGTTCATTTCCCTGCAAACCCTTTTTTGATCCTTTCCACTCTGAAACGAGAGGCCAACTCTACTTCCTTCTCTCTGAGAGAGCACATGGAGCACTGAATGGCAATGCTTCACACTGTTTTTTTTTACAACTCATTACATGGACTTCAAAAATATTAGTCTCAATAATGAATGTGGGGCCTGATCTGGTTGTAGGCTGGTGTTAACTCAAGTAATTTCCACTTACTTAGGGCGACGGCCATGAGAGCAGCAGGAACCCCAAATGCCAGTGGGTAACATGCTTGCTGACTGTGAATTCCACATTGTTGAACTGGGGAGAAAGTAGAAGATTAAAATTGATCATGGCATTGGTAATGCATGGATAGTTCCCATTTCTAAAAACCCCTCACTATTGAATTTACATAGTATTTTTTTTGAGAGAGAGAATTTTTTAATATTTATTTTTTAGTTTTCGGTGGACACACATCTCTATTTTATTTGTATGTGGTCCTGAGGATCGAACCCAGCACCCCGCGCATGCCAGGTGAGCGCACTACCACTTGAGCCACCTCCCCAGCTTGCCCTGTTACATAGTATTTTCACTTAAGGTTCAAGACATCCATTTGCCTTACTGATGTCATTGCCAGCTACATTGTAGAAAGAGCAGGAGATGGAGGCAGATTCTAATCTTAGCCCCTAAATAGATGTGTGTTTGCTGTATGGGTTTTCTAAGTGGGGGGGATAAATATGATCTGGGTACCATGACTCCAACATAAGGGACTCAGTCAATAAAAGCTATGTGCCCTGGAAAGTCAATATCGTATGCCCCTATATGTATGCCAAATAAGTAACAATCAGGTGATCTCGGGCAGGGGTTGACACTACTTTCTGTGATATCTTAGGCTAGGTATCTTAGGCTTTGGGGACCATTTGATCTTGGTCACAACTCTTCAGCTCCAGTTTTTTGGTTTTCTTTTTTGGTACTGGGATTGAACCCAGGGACACTTAACTACCGAGCTACATCTCCAGCCCTTCTTTTTGTTTTTACTTTTTTGTAGTTTACTTAGAGACAGGGTCTCACTGAGTTGCTTAGGGCTTCACTAAATTGCTGAGTGCTGGCTTTGAACTTGTGATCCTCCTGCCTCTGCCTCCCAAGCCGCTGGGATTAGAGTTGTGCGCCTCTGTGCCCGGCTTCAGCTCTGCCTTTGAAGGAGGAAAGTAGTCAGAGACAAACCTAGATGATGGTCTTGCCCAGATTTCTGGATCTGGCCCCAGGGCCATTGTTTGCCAGCCTCTGACTGAGGGTTATTTCAGCTCTGAAATCTTAGGATTGGTAAGGAAAACCATCAAGGCTTTGTAAGAAGCAAGAGGGATTACTAGAAATCCTTCCGTGGGAGGCTGTGGCCTCCACAGTGATCCAATCTTGTAGGGATTTTGACTCTGCCTAGCTATTTCACGATTCTTTTTTTTTTTTTTAACCGTTTTTAGTTGTTGATAGACCTTTATTTATTTTATTTATTTATTTATATGCGGTGCTGAGAATCAAACCCAGTGCCTCACACATGCCAGGCTAGTGTGCCACTGCTGAGCCCCAGCCCTAGTCCCGCTATTTCACAATTTTGTAGAGAAAAAAGTTAACTAGTAGAAAAGTTCTGGTTATGCCAATAATTCCTGTTTGTGGCAATGCAAAATAATTTCTCCCCATAAAGAATCAAAATCTGTTAGTCAAATCCTTATTTGAACAGATTGTAAGAAGTTCCCATTCCCTGATGAACATTAATACAAAATCTCTGTCACATGCTCATTTTATATTTGTATGAGAGTCATCACTTTATTTCAGAAAATCATCCTTCAACATATTCCATTATTCAAACATGCATGTCACCTACTCCAGAAGAACCCAGAAGTGGGAGATGTACGGGGACATAACTCAAAAATGAAAGCTATTAATTCTTTTTTAAGTTGTGGATGGACACAATACCATTATTGTTTTATTTTTATGTGGTGCTGAGGATCAAACCCAGCACCTCACACACACAAGTCTACAACCCCAGCCCGAAGGCTGTTAAATCTTATGTAAAACAAACTAGGGATGGAGCTTGAGCTTGAGGCTGGGAGCCCAGTGCAGTGGCTGGGGAGGCTGAGGTGGGGGATGTAGGCAGAAACACATGAAATCCTATAAAATATTTTATTTCATGACTTAATCTTATCCAAGTATGGACACCATGGTTTTGTTAATTTGCCCTAAATAACACTAAATACTCCTTTCCATGTGGGAAATTGGTGAACTTTGCATTACCCACGAGCAAACACAGAGATCTGAGTGGGGCTGGTGGTTATTGACACTGTCTTGTTCTTTCTCTGGGTAGTTCCTTTTGTTCTTTGGAAATACTCAAGATGTCAGGAAAGTAAAAGGCAAAACTTTGCCTTCTAAATTCTTCCAGACTTCCTGGGGAGCAAAGCTTGAAGGCTGTAATGCCGATCAGAGCCCACAGGCAAACACCTTCTATATAAATATATATTTATTTGTTTATTTTAGTGGTAGATGGACCCAATATCTTTATTTTTATTTAACCATTTTTTTGTGGTGCTGAGGATCAAACCCAGGGCCTCACATGTGCGAGGCAAGCGCTCTACCACTGAGCTACAGCCCCAGCCCGGCAAACACCTTCTTGATTAACCTCTCACCATGAATAAGGACGTCACATTAAGAAAACACGGAAAAGACTGATGCCTATGCTGGGGGCTTTAGTCTCTCCAGTGGTCACTGGATACAGGAGGCAAATAAGATTAGGAAAGGAGAGAAAACTGAGAGAAAAGAAGCTCAGACTCTGGATTTTGATGTCCATCCCAGAATGAATTGCACTAGACTTTAAGGAGAGCAGAGACCACAGAACACAAGAAAAGGGCTCCCCTTTCTACCCACCTTCCCCCCCGACAATCAGAGAAGGGAGGACGGCCCCGTTCAGATATTCTTACCCCTGAGTATGGGAGTGATGATGGTAGACAGCAGACTTCCAGCATTAATGGCCAAATAAAAGATGGAGAAAAATCTGTTTCTTTGCTTTTCCTGTCATAGAAAAGAGAGGTGAAACATGATGACCTGGGCTTGGGATCATCTGAGCAGATGGAGCTGTTATGTGTCTTGACTTCTGACAGCTTTGGTCAGTGTCTTACTTTCAAGCATATTTGAAAATGATGGAGTGGAGAACAGACTGAGTGCCCGTGGGTTTGATCCCTGGAGGGTTATTACTCATTGACGTGCTTTCTGTGGAGACACGTGTTCTTACCTGGCCCTCTTCAAATTGATCACCGCCAAATGCAGACACACAGGGCTTGATTCCTCCTGTACCAAGAGCTATCAGGGCCAGGCCGATCATGGACAGCGCCCTGGAGAGAGGAGGGTTAGGGCTAAGGTGGCAGGACTTTAGAAGAGGGAGCCTGTCCCCTGATTCACATTTTATCTAATAACTTATCATCCAGAAAATTGAAAGCAATAGCTTGATATTTGAGCAAAGACTTATGTGTGGAGTCTTGTAGCCTTATCTCTTCTAGCAAAAGAATGGGTAAATGAAAAATGCTAATACAGGGACTGGGAGGATGCTCAGGGGTAGAGTGCATGCTTAGCATCACAAGGCCCTGGGCTCAGTTTTCAGTGTATATGCACACACAGAATATTAACTGGGCAAGTGTAAGCCCTGCATCTTATGCAATAAAAATGGACTCATAGTAGTCATTAAATGATGTTAGAAAACAGGATTTCATTACAAAGCAGAATATCAGTTTATAGAATGATCTTAATTTGCTTACAAAGTACAGAAGACTGAAAAGAAATTGAGCAAAAGATTGACTATGCCAAGATCCCTGCCTATCTCAAGACTAGCAAAGGGCTGGGGATGTGGCTCAAGCGGTAGCGCGCTCGCCTAGCATGCGGGCGGCCCAGGTTCAATCCTCAGCACCACATACAAAACTAAGATGTTGTGTCCGCCAAATACTAAAAAATAAATATTAAAATTCTCTCTCTCTCTCCCACTCTCTCCCTCTCCACTCTCTCACTCTTTCTTTAAAAAAAAAAAAAAAGACTAGCAAAGATGCTATGTTCAGCTCCAGGGTCTGGACAGCAAGATGGTGCAAAAGACCCTATCTCAAAATAAAAATGAAAAGAGGCTGGGAGCCCAGTGCAGTGGTGTACACCTATAATCCCAGTGGCTGGGGAGGCTGAGGCAGGGGGATCATGAGTTCAAAGCCAGCCTCAGCAAAAATGAGGCACTAAGTAACTCAGTGAGACCCTGTCTCTCAATACAAAATAGGGATGGGAGTGTGACTCAGTGGTCAAGTGCCTCTGAGTTCAATCCCCGGTACCAAAAAAAGAAAAAAAAAAAAAAAAAGAAAGAAAAAAAGGCTGGGATGTAGCTCAGTGGTAGAGGGTTTGCCTAGCACAACACCACCTTGGGTTTAATCCCTCGCACTGCAAAAAATAGAAGTTTATTTTTCTGTCCAAGTGGTAGAATTACAGATTATTTTATCTTAATTTACTTTTGTATTTTTCAAGTTATCTTAAGCATTTTGTTTCCCAAATTTAAAAAAATATCATGATATTTATCAGTTCTCTTTGTAGTTTTATTAAATTTGCATTTGGGTATCACAAAACTCACATGACAAACATCAATCCTATATCTTCTTGTTGCTAGTGTGGCTTAAAAACACTTTTTAAAAAGTCATGAAACAGATATGGCAGATCCCAGCCACTTGGGAGGCTGAGGCAGGACAATTGCAAGTTCAAGGCTCGCTTCAGCAATTTTTTTTGAGGTCCTAAGCAATTACTGAGACCCTGTTTCAAAATAAAAAATAAAAAGGGCTGGGAATGTGGCTCAGTGGTGAGGTATCCCTAGGTTCAACCCTAGGACAAAAAAGAAAAAGAAAAAAGAAAAAAGAAATAGATAAAGCGAAGGCAGATATTACACAGAGAAAGAATCCTTTAAAAGTCATGCATCCCTAATTATTCTTCCTGAGTTCACTAACCCAAGTTCCTCTTTGAATCTGTTTGCCTCTTAATATAACTTATGTTTGAAGTGGTCATTCAAAGCATTTTAAAGATAACAAAACCCTGGTCAGTTGAATATTAGATCCTATTTTTACTCTTGTAAGAACTTTAGGGGTGTTCTAACACTAACTGCATGAAATAAAAAACACACAGCTAAGTTCTCTTGAGCACCTGTCATCTCTAGCAGTTCTGGGAGCTCTTCCTGGATTAAACCATGCGGCTCTAGCTGAGGTCAGTACTGATACAAGTGAGGAAACTGAGGCCTAGAGGACCAGACACCTACTGAACACCACACAACTATTAGGGCAGCACCAGATCTGAATCCAGCCTGTCTCCAGTCTATGTTCTTAAAATGACAGTTTACTCAAGGTCATGCCCCTGCTCTGTGGGAGAGCTGGGCTCAGACCCCCGAAGTCTGAGCTGCCTACTGCGCTCATCGCCACTCTCCTCACCAACAACACTGTTCCTCCAGGCACAAGGGGAGGCTCCAGGGCCACCATCTGGTCTGGACAGCATTGATCAACTAAAGTCAGAGATGTGGGCATTGTGGATATGAACTTGAGTTTCAATTATGTTTACCCAGCCCAGGAGATGGTTTACTCCTAGATCAAGGAGCTGAAGCGCAGGGCAGGAGACAATCTTCATAATTAGTCTCCAAGGCCAGGCAACAGAGAGGGGAATGAACCCCGGAGAGGAGCAATGTCCACACTACTTGCCATCAAGAGTCCAGAACAGATAGCTGGGATAAATATTTATAAAACGGAATTACTAAAAAATAAGCAGATATGTGGTACAGGAGAGGTACCAGAGTCTCGAGGAGACCTGTGGTGTCAAGGACCAAGGCCTGTGAGAGCCACGTCCCTCGAGGGAAACCCAGGGCAAACACAGGTACCCTGCCCACTGACCACACATCAATTGGGTTGTCAGGACCCAAGAGAGCCAAGTCAAAACAAGCAACTGTTAGGATGGAGGCATACTGCAAACCCAGCTCTCCATGCAAAACACAGCTCTTCTACACCACCAGGGGGAAGAGCAGCCTCCCTGCTCTCGGGGGGGACTTTGAGGAACAAGATGAAGCATCAGCAGCCAGTGGGAGGGCGAGGAGGCAGCAGCGACCATCCACTCACACATGCACAGGGAGGATGTCGAGGGTCCCGTCGTGGTTGTAGTCTGTGAGGTCATTAATTGAGCTGACTGCGACGATTCCTTGTCCAATTGTGTAGACAATGGATAATGATATAATTGTCCTGTGTTTAGAAGGGTTAAGAGAAGCCTGGTTAATTGTATGACGGCTGTCCATTTCCCAGCCTCCTTCCTTCAAAGTTTATGACAGCCCAGGCATGGACTCCTGTTTCTCAACTTGGGTAAAACTAGTCACCTCTCAGAAAGGTGTAGAGCAAGGTTTTGGCTACAGGACCAAGAGAAGGGGAAAGTCGCCTTGGCACACTCTCCGAACTCTTTCTGCAGGGCTGGGTAGGAGCTTGCCAAGGCTCCCTTATGTCATGGGTCAACTCAGCAGCCAGGGTGTGACCCAGGCAGGGTGATGTCTTCCCAGCCCTGAGCTCTGTGTCTCAGATCACTGATGACATACAGGATCCTATCACAAGACTAACAAAGACGCTGTGTTCCGCTCCAGGGATATGGTGTCGAGCAGAATCAAGATTGCAGATGCTTTCCCCAAAGTCTGGATTCCTCGATTCTTCATTCCCTGATTCCACCATCCCAGACCACATGACTTCCATTTTGGCTTGTTAACAAGAAAGTTCCAATCACTTACTTGAACTTCCCCAGCCATGAGTCGGCAATAAGAGCTCCGAGAATCGGCGTCAGGTAGCACAGGGCGACAAATGTGTGGTAGATGGCCGTGGACAGGTTGTCATCCCAGCCAATGAAATTTGTGAAGTACAGAATCAGGATTGCTTTTTGCAGAGGACAGGAAGAAGAGGAGGGGGAAACAGAGTCAGGACTGGCGACCACCACTCACGGCCTTCACCAAAGGGTAAGAAGTGGCTAAGAGTTACCTCTCATTCCATAGTAGGAGAATCTTTCACAGAACTCATTGACCACGATGAAGAAGATGCTCAAGGGGTAACCAAAGCAACTCTGACAAAAAGAAACACAGGGGAGGATCCAGGTGTGCTCTCCCAGGCACAAACTAGTGCCAGTGGCGAGGAAAGTGGCCAGTGCATGTTCAGTAAATTATCAGCGACTGTCCAGAGGCAGAAACTTGAATTTTATCATTTTTATTCCCTTAGATTAGTTGTTCCAGATAGAAATAGCAATGAGCTAAAGCAGCAAGGTTTACTGTTAGCCAAGCGGGAGGTACACAGCACTCCTAAGGAAGGCCAGCTCTGCTTGATGCCGGACACGAGATACATACATGTATAGGGAATGAAGCAAAGTAATGAAAAACTAGGAGTAAAACAGACTGTAAAATTAACAAAGTGAAGGTAGATGGAGAAGGAAAAAGCACACTCACCCATGGCTTGGACATTCCTAAAAGAAAAATGAAAGGCTGATATTAAATTTAAGTCAATACAATACTTTTTTCTGCAGCTTAACCCAGAGCCCTTGGCTTCTCGGGGCAGCCAGAAGAATGGTCCCCAACACAGCTGCAGCCCTTTCAGCCAACCCAGCCCCAGCCCCAGCCCTCATCTGGAGTGAGGCTGGGCCTCTGTCTTGTCTTTTATCGAGAGCCTCAGGCAATTCTCATGTGTGGTTGGAAGAGAGACCAGAGCTCAAAGAATCCTGCCCAAACCATTTCCTCCCGAAAACACTTCAAAGAGCAACAGGGCAAAATGGAACCATTTTACTATGTTCCTTGGTATCTTACAAGGTCACCAGATACCTGTGAGGACAGTGTAGTGGAGGTGGAAAATGTTTTTAAAAGGCCACTGTGAAGGTTCAGCCATTGCTCCCTGTCCCCAGCCCTGCCTCCTTCCAGTGCCCTCGCCATGAGCGGACACTCCAATGACACTCCACTGAACACATGCCGTGTACACTCAGCAAAGTCCTTGCCCTTCCTGCCCATGCTTGGGTCTAGCCTCTGAGGTCGTGCATCACAGTGTGAAAACGGGCAGGTCACACTCTTGCCTCCATGTGGATTGAGTCCCTCACACCAGCGTTGCCACATCCCAGCCTTTTTCACAATACCTCCCACTAGTAGGGGCTGCTGTCAGGGGAATGAATTCAAGGATCAGGAGGAAAAACTGGAGAACACAAGCGAGTCCAGGCAAACCCACAGACTCAACTGCCTAAGCCTGAGGCAGGTCCCCACGACCTCAGGAGAAGTGCCAGAGCCCTGCTTCCCTCTCTCTCCCCCCACCTGAGTTTTGACCAGCAGTGACCTGAACCCAGAGCAGTCCTGGCACCTCCGTGCCCTGCTCCTTACACACATGTCACCCTATATTTATCACTGCCAGTCACTGCTGCGCCCTTCCCCTGGGGGACCAGCCCCTTTCCCCTCCCATTGGTCCCATCGTAGAGTTCTGGAGCTGCTTCCATTAGGGATATGCGGGTCTTAAACAGAAGTGGGTCTTAAACTTGGGTGAGCCTCCGAAACACCAGGTGACTTGTGAGAACCACTGCTGGGCTATGTCTTCACAGCTGCTAGCTCTGCAGGTCTGGGGTGGACGTTTGAGTTTGCATTTCTAACTGTGAGCTCAGGCAGCACGCTGGGAAAACCACTGCACTGGAGAATTAAAAATAATCCTGAAATCCCTATAGTGCCCCACGAGTTGCACACTGCAGCAGAGTTGCCCATTCGAAGAGCAGCTTCCTTGGAAACCAGTGCCGGCCACCATGGCTTTTGCCTGAGGAAACTGACTTTTCTCTCTACTTAAGGATTGACATTTCTAATGAGTTCCAAGGAGAGGTGGGTGCTGCAGGTCCAGGGACCACACTTTGACTTTTTGTGTGCATGTGTGATGCTGGGAATTGAACCCATGGCTTTGTACATGTGAGGCAAGCACTCTACCAACTGAGCTATTTCCCCAGCCCTAGGGACCACACTTTGAGAAGCATGTGTAGGCTGTGTTGTCCTGTTGCTCCTGGATTTCCATAAGTCAATTTCATCACTTCTCCGGCTCTGAGCACCAGAGAGACCAGCTGCCCAGAGCAGAGAGCAAATATAGAAGAAGGACACAGCTCCCCACCTCAGTTTCTGCACTGTTCCCATTTGGGGCCCTTTCTTGAAGATTTGGGTTGTATTTTCATTATGTGTAACTCCAGAGCCCCATTCCACATAAACACAACCGCAGCTTCTCTAGGCAGCTCCCTTCTTACCCACGTGGCTCCGCACAGCTTCCAGACTGGTACCCACTCACCTCCTGGGCAGGAGCATTCCTGCCTGCCCCCGTCACACTGTGCTGGAGTTATCTTTCCGGCTCCAGCTCAGCATGGCCCCAGGGGCCTCACACCAGAGGGCCTTGCACTTTTGCCTACTTAGATTTTAGATGCAATCTTACTCCTTACCCTAAGGAGGGAAATACACTGTCCTGATCTCACAAAACCCTAATCCTCGACTTTTCCTGCTATTTAAGTTCTAGGTGGGGATTTCACATCACTACCAACCTGGTTTTCACCCTAGTTAGACTTCCTTGGGGGAAGGCATCTTCCAGTGGCCACACATGAAGAATGAGGGCTGCGGACTCAGACCCGTGACTGACTCTCAGTTCTACTTGCCAGTTGTGGCCTTAGACCAGCCAGTCTTTCTTCTGAAGCCCAACAATCAAGGAAGATCACACAGCCACCTTGTCGGGCTGCTGCAAGAATTCAGAGCTTGGTGCATCAGAATCGGGAGATGCTACCACCTCAGACTCTTCCACAGAGTGGAAATTAAATGCTGTTGAATAGGCCTCCAAAGAATCCATCTATCAGTTACCAATCAAGGATCAGATTCTGGCTCTGCCACTCGCTGGTTCCACTCCCCCCATAGGGCTGACCTGCCTGGATCACAGCAGTGTCCACATGGCCCACCATGGCTTCCATTAGTTTTAGCAACGGAGAACCCTGGGCAGATCAGAAGGAGGGAGGAAAAACCAGAGTATTCATTTTTTTCCGGCACGCTCCTTACCAAGTCCCCTCAGACTGGCTATGTCCTCAAGTGACAGTCACTGCTACTCTGAGGCTGTCCACTGCGCTCTCTCTCTCTCTCTCTCTCTCTCTCTCTCTCTCTCTCTCTCTCTCTCTCTCGCTCTCTCTCTCTCTCTTTCCAAGTTTTCATGACTTTCTTTCCCATCCCCCAGGTCTCGGGGTGGTATCAGGGAGACCCACTATCGCTTGTGGACCCTCACCCCACATTGTCCAAATGGCCTTCTTTAAACAATCCGTCCTTTTGATTTTGCCACACGATTCCCAAGGGGACCCTGGTGTTGCGGTGCACCAGCTGCAGACTCTACCTGCTGCCGTCTTGCACTATGAGACAGGAAGGAGTCTCCCTTGCCAGGGAAATTGGAAGGACCCATTGTGCAAACAGTTTTTTTAAAAAGCTGAACCATGAACCAGGCTATTGGTATCACTCAGAGCCCTATTTTGGTGCATTGGTTTTGTGCTTTCTCAGGACACAGCCGTAGCCTGCAGCACCTGCCTACTTAGACTTCAGGCACCCTGGCCTCACCATTGCCTCCAAGACAAAGCAAGGGGCGAGGCCCACACAAAAGCCTGCTCTGTTCTCACACTGGGCCATCCATGGCAAAGCAGGAGGAGGGCTGAAACCCAGCCAGGAGACGGCCAAGCTTCATCGTAACATCCTCCTGTGCTGCTCAGAATTTTGGTTCACACAGAAAGACTTCATTTCTCTGGGGTGACCGTGCTTTCTTGCTAAATATCATGTATCACCTAATATCTGCTAAATAATATTTAGTTCAAACATAAATTGGAGTACAGAAAAGAGACCAAAGTGTTCAGGGAGCTTAGACCTTATGTGAACAATCATCACACTCAGAACCAAATCAGGAAAAAAATTCCTGAACTCACTCAAGCGTGAGCACTGGTCCCGGTCACCACTCAGGAAGTATTTTAGGTTCTGAAAGGCAAGTATTCCGAGAACTACTTTTATTGTTCAGGGTGGAGGCTGCTGAGCTCATCTGTTATAGAATGCAGAGCTATCTGCTGGACCTCTGCTGCAGTCAGCGCTTCTTATCTACAAGACCTGCGACAACAAGGTTGCTATCTTGGAAAGGCCAAGTGCAGCACAGTGCACAAAATCCCAGCTGTTTACCTGGGTGTGATTGTGCTTGTAGCTGGTATCCTGGCAGTAAATCAAGTGGTCCCATGTGTTTGGAATGGCTCTTAGATCACTCAGGTTTCAGGACTGATTAGAGCCAAGCCTAGAATCCAGACGCCTTGTCTAGGGAGCTGAGCTGGCACCAGGAACTCAGAACAAACGCTGGTCCTTACTGTTACTCTAAGCCTCAAAGTGGTTTTGCCTTTCTTTTGTTCAAAACAATTTCATAAGTGTATATTATACATTTCTAGATTATTGATTTGGGGGAGTGGTGTGCGGAGACAGAGAAAGCAGGAAGAAAATAAGAGACTCCACTGATCCCTACTACTTGGTAAAATCTCTCCATTAATATGAATATTTCCTGCTGTTTATAAAACAGCTTGTTTCATATTTTGAATCATTTAGGGACAGAATCTCCAGGTTTAGTGTTTTCTACCTGGAGATCATTGGTCACGAGTGGACTAACAGTGGGAAGGTGTTGTGCGCAGTCAGCTGTCGTGTGAGGTTGGGGAGCGTATTAGGATCCAGGGACACCTTAGGGGAATATATGCTCTGACATCGACCCCCGAACGTTACGGGCGCATGACTGAACTCCCTCAGCGACACAAACAGCGCAGACAGTGCGTTTCTAGGAGCTGGACTTGGGAAGTTGCAAGGAAGGAACGAGGCACTGTGCTGGGGCCTGAGAGTGCGCTCACCTTACCCTCAGGGGCAGGTGTCTCCTGTCCCTACCTAGCACCCAACTGAGGGAGCAGCATCCGCTCTTCATGATTTAGGAATGGTTTTTTGAAGTTGTGTGGCGGTGTAGACAGAAGAGTGTCCCAGAGATGTCCACATTCTAATCTTGGGAATTGGCGGATATGGGACTTGGCAGAGGTGGCTAAGGACTTGGAGAGGCGAAGCTGATCCTGAGCTATTCAGTGGGCCCGATACAATCACAAACGACCTACAAAGAGGGAACGTGAGGATGGAGGCAGGGGCGCGAGCAATTGCTGGGGGGCAGAATGAGCCACGGGATGTGGGCAGCCTGAGCATCTGGACAAGGCAGGGAAATGGACTCCGAGAGCCTTTCCGGGGCAGCCCCCGCGGCCTCTTGCTTTCATCCAGTGAAACCCATATCAGACCTCGTGAGCTTTACAGGGCCGTCGTCTGCCAAACCATACAGCTCGGCGGCACGATGGGAAGAAGAGGTTTTGGAGTTCAGGTGAGAACTTTCTCAATGTGCCCTGCATCAGGAGGTGGAAGGATGCCAACCGTTGGAACTGGGAAGTGGAGCAGAAGTGCAGAGGCGTTCTTCCTAGCAGCGCAGCTTTGTTCCAAGTGCTTGACCCTGGGGTCTGCATTCCTTCACCCAAAGAAGGGACCACTTCTGCAAGTCACTTAACAAGACTGAATCCACACGAATAAGACGAGGCTGGTTATGGCACTCACGAAGACAACAGTGTAGTTTCACCAAGCCTGGACTGAGGTTCAGAATGGACTGACTTGGAATTAAAAACAGACAAGAATTCACTGGGGGGTGCCTCTCAAAGAAGAGGCAGCTCCCTCCAGGGTCACTCAAGTTGACCCAAAAGCAGAAGGGCCTGATGATGTCTCCCTGGGAAGTGGGGCCACAGGATGCCGTGCCAGAGAAAGCCAGTCTTCCCCAGCGTGGGCCACCTGGCAAACCTGGCACTTTCTGCCGAGCTGCTCTCCAAGTGCACCGTGCTGCCGCGTACGACACGTGGATTCTGACAGCTGAGAAACGCCGCATGGCTTCACATCGTATGACCTCTCTCCCTCTCTCTTTTAAAGAAAGTAAAGTGTGCAGCACCTCAAGGAGACCCCAAAGGACACAAACCAGGCTAAACTGTGACTGACTGGAGGAGGGGGAGGGGGTAGGGCCTGAGGTCACTCACAACGTTCAATTATTTTCCCAAACACACGGGCTTCAGTCAAGTAATGGAAGGTGCTTTTCTTTCCTTAGACAAGCTCTTCTACCACCACAGCCAGGTCTGCTTAAGAATAAACGTGCATGTGTGACCCAAGGGCTTGCCCTGGACTGGCTCTGTGGACACTGTTTCTTGATCTAATTCTTTTTTTCCATGTTGAATTTGAACGTGTTGCCACATTTCCCAGCCCCAGGGTCACTGCTAGTCCATATGGCATTTCTGTGTTTGGGAAGGCGTGACCTCTTAGGCTGATGCTGCCGGAGGTATGGCTTCACAAATGGACAGAGGCTCTGTCCTAGTAAGAAGAGGTGCCCCTTGGAGGCCGTGCTGCCTGGTGAATGGGGCAGGGGCTGTATTCCACGCTCCCAGCTCCGCCTGCTGGGACCTTCCTGTGGGGCAGGGCTTCCTGTGGGTTATGTGCCCATTCTCCCTCCTGGAAGCACTGACCTCCATTCCCATTCGGGGTGCCTGTATTCCCGCTAGCTCCTCACGTAGCCACTGAATGGCGCATGCTGACGTGCCATCTCCAGAGCACCACCTGCATCAAGCTGCCCTTGGCACCGCTGCTCAGTGCCTGTGGATCATCAGGCCTTGAGGACAGGGAAAGTGGACAGAACCCCCATGGCATGAAGTTACTTTTTAGAGCTACAGGGAAACCCGTGCTAATGGGGGAGTGTGGGTCCTATTCAATGACCTTGGCATGATGCTACCAAGATCAGCTCAGCCCTGAGGACCCAGCACACGTCCACACATGCCACCAGGCAAAAGCTTTCCCATGGCTGATCTGAGTCTGGGTGGATGCCTGGTGGGTGAGAGGCCCTGGAGGGGCTCCGCCGACTCCTCACCAGCTGAGTCCTAACCAGGTGGGGCTTCCGCCAGCCCCAGAACTGCCAGAGAATGCAGAACATGCCACCACTTAGCTACCACTTTGCACCAGCTCCTTGGCAACACATTGCAGTGTGTCACTTACTGCTTTAGGTCTCTGAGCCTCAGCACCCAACCACCTTTGGACAAGTTCAGAATCTCACAACCCACTCAGCAGCCCCTGTGAGGTTTTGGAGTCATCCTTTCTGTTGTGGGGGGCAGGGACCTGGAGAGCTGGCATCTGGGGTCACTCCCCTTGCACCATGTGAGGGGTGGGCTAGTGCACTGTGTCTTTTTCATCCATCTGTCAGGACTCGCTTGGTCTCATGCGCTCATCCTTTCTTTCAAACACTCCCTCCCTCAACTTGGGCTGTCTGCTCAGGCTGGGGGCAGCTTTGGGTCAGTCAGTGGGTTTCCTAGGACTGTCCTGCAGAGTACCTTGAACTGGTGGCTTAAAACAGTGCAGGTTTTTTGACTCACAGTTCTTGAGGCTTGGAGTCTGGAGCAAGGCGATGGCTTGGTTGGTTCCCTCTGTGGCCTTGGGAGAAGCTGTCCCAGGCCTCTCTCCCAGACCTGGTGGTAGCATTCAGTCTCCGGCATTCCTGAGCTGGAGAGGCAGCACCCCGCCTCTGCCTCATCTTCATGTGGCAACCTCCCTGTGCAAGCTTTCCTCTTTCTTAAGGACATTAGTCACACGGGATTAGGGGCTGCTCCACTCCACTATGACCCATTTTAACTAAGTACACTTGCAACTATCCTATTCCCCAAAGAGGTCTCATTCTGAGGTTCTGGGGTGTTCAGGCTTCAAAATGTGAATTTGGGGGAAACACAATTCAACCTGAGACAGTCAAAGGCCATTTGCAGTGTGCTACTTATTGCTTTAGGTCTCTGGAGCCTCAGCACCCAACCATCTTTGGACATGTTCAGAGATCGCTTAATTTCAACCGCTCCACTGCAGGAGAAGGTCAGTCAGGCCGGAAAGCACTCTGGAGTTAATATGTAGCAAAACAGAAGGACCTGGGCAATAGTCCCAAGTTCTGCCTGGGTCTAGGTGGGAACAGGCGCGCAGCAGATGAGATGATTTTCCTGGACAGTAACCCTTGCTCTCCCAGTTGGTCTCTTTATCTGCACTTGGGTATTTTAATTCTAGAACACCCTTAGCTCAGAACTTATAAATGCATGGCAGCAAAGAGCGAAAGGACAACTGTATTCTCAAGTTCAAGAGGACAGAGGCCTTCCTCAGAGGAGTCCCCCAGAAGGAGACTGAGGGAAGAACAAGGTGGGTGGGAAGCAGCTGTTGGCCTCCTGACAACACCCTCCCTCCACACCAAGCTGCCCACACCCAACAGGCAGCAGAAACTCGCAGATTGGCATCAGTGTTGCACACTGATCCACGCGTACCACTGTACAGTATGACCCTGATACGGTTAAGGAGAAAACAATGCCAACCACACCGTGTTGCTAAATCAAAAGGAACCAATCTGCTGGTCTGTTGATTTTAGACACAATTAAGTTAGAGATCCTAACTTTTACACACCAAGACTTTTTACTCTTATATGATAAATCGTGTCTAGAAAAAAAATGCTTTTATAATCACATTAAGTATGAAGTTAGGCTACAAAACTTGGCTCAGCGTGCACTTTTTTTTTTTTTTTTTTGCCTAATTGATACTTCGGTTGAACATTCCCTATTGTTAACAGGAAAATATCTGTAAGAAAGCTCTAGAAGTAGAACTGATAACATATTATGTGTATTTTAAATACTATTGGATATCATCTAATAGCCATCCATAGATGTTTTGGGTAATTTTTTTTTCAGTTTTTTTTTCTTTTTTTAAAATATTTCTGGACTGAGCAAACAGAAGAAATTTATATTGGAGGAAGAAAAGGGGAAAAATGGTTAAACATTATGTGTAAAGAAACATACACAGAAACTTTAACCACAGATCCAAAGCACAGGGTCAGCAGAGTATGACCACAATCTTTGGAATTAATCCGAGGCAAACCATCTGTGTTTACTATGCTACTTCAAGTGTTTCTGATCTTACCTGATATTACACATGGGGGTTTTCTCCATACCACTTTTGTTACTAACTGGATTGTTTGGAATTGATTAGAATAAGACTCTAAATCCACCTGTCTTGCTGGGAGTCACTGGTCACCAAGTGGCCTCAGCTTTGCACACTAAGAATATTTCCACCCAAGCCCACATGGAAGGGATGAGAACATCTCAGAACGTTTTCTCGGTATCATGTGGAGGGGGTTCATGCTGTCACCTCCAAATTCACGTCCTTCCCAGAATCTCAGAATGTGACCTTTGTTGGGAAACAAGGTGGCTGAGGATGCAATTAGTTAAGGTGAGTGGGTCAGACTGGAGTAGGGGGCCCTAAATCCAGGGGAGTTAGAAGAGAGGAGAAGAGGCCAAGGCAGATGTTCAGGAGGAAGATGGCCATGGGACAGTGAAGGCAGAGACTAAAGTGACCATCCACCAGCCAAGGAACAGCAAGGTCAGCCAGCATCCCAGAAGCTGAGAGAGGCCTGGAACAAGACTGAGAGCCCCCAGAGAGCATGCCCTGCTCACGCCTTGACTTTGGACTCCGAGCCTCCAGACCAATGGGAAAATACGTTTCTGTTTGTGGTACTTTTGGTGCAGCAGGAAGCCAGAGCACTGTGTGAGTCGGATGTTTGGGTTTTTTCCCCAAGAATATCTCCACTTCACAAGTGTACCTCTCATATATCCTAGAGCTTATCATAAAATCTTGTCACTGCAGACAGACTGTTGAAGGTTTAAGTGCTCCGGTTTGAGAACTTTGAATGGGTCTTCTTATCTAAGCACATTCTGTGAATTTTCTAGTCTTCAATCTGACTCTTGAACCCAATTTTCCTTGTGGGTACATGCTCATGATCATTTACCCTGTGTAAAACTGGAGGATTCAAACCCCCACTCCAAGGAGAGGCTCCTCCTGCTGCCTGTGGGGGCCTTGGGCATTTTCCGGTCTCCTCCCAGGAGGAACTAGATCTTCCTCCCTCTTGAGTCTCTGGGGAAAAGCTTGACCATCCTCCACTCAGATGTTGCACTTTCCAGCTGCTGAGATGTCCTTTAACTCCGTCCTGCTTGCTAATGGCAGGTGTGCATGTAAACCAAAGGACAAAGCCACAAAGCAGCGATTCCCAGGTCCTTCTGTTGCAACCCAGTGTTATGAGGCAATGATTCTCACTCATCTCCTGATGGCATTGCTTGCACTCTCTCACCAGGAAAGAATGTGCAGATGTTCCTCAGACCTCACCCTTGTTTTTATTTCCCTATCAGCTCACCTGGGATACCTACCCACTTTCTCCTCTCCAGATGCAATTGTGACCAGAGGCTTCTCCCACCCTGAGACAGAGCTGGCTAGGAAATCTTAGCCCTGTGCATGGTTTCATGTCATTCCCCATCACTAGCTACTCTACGCTGGGAACAGAATGACTGTCCCTTCTGCCAGCAAAGTTTCCTGGGGGCTCCACTAGCCAATGGAGAGAGCCATCCATCCGCTCTTCTCTGTTCTTCATGGAATGGTTCAGTAACTCAGAGCTGTAGGAAATTACTAATCAAAAAAATCCAAGTAAACAAAAAATTGAGTAATTCTGCTTATCCTTTTCTTTGGGAGGGGGTATCAGTGATTGAACTCGGGGGCACTGGGCCACTAAGCCACATCCCAGCCCTATTTTGTATTTTATTTAGAGACAGGGTCTCACTGAGTTGCTTAGCACCTCACTGTTGCTGAGGCTGGCTTTGAACTTGTGATCCTCCTGTCTTAGCTTCCTGGGTCCTGGGATTATGATTACAGGCGTGTGCTACCGTGCCTGGCAGAGCCTCCATCTTTGACAAGTCACTGCTTGTTGCGTTCACAGGGGTCATTCACCTCCGCACAGCTCAGAGGGGGAAAGTTGTTTGTGGACTTAGATTCCTGCCCCCCAGGCTCTGATCTCTTCCAGGAAAGATTATTTTATACCCTCGCTTGGGAAATAAACACCTGCATGAATACATGATTTAGGCCCACCCCTGCCAGCCCAGGCTGGGCCACGCTGATGGAGTACTGCTACCCATTGCTGTTCTGCCTGCACTCGTCAGGGAGCACCTACAGGCTCATTTTCTAATCCTACCATGGATTTACCCACAGACAAGTACCCACATGGATAATCCAGGGGCCAGGCTGTGTATTACATCATACCACAATCTGATATTTAGAGCATAGTCGTAATGTTTGGACAAAGGCAAGGGTCAGGAAGAAGAGAGTCCTGTCATTTACAGTCACTTAGGGTCATTTGGGTTTTCAAAATGTGGTTCTGGGACCAGCAGCAAGAGCATCCTGGGAACTTGTCCAAATGTCCATCCTTGAGCCACGCCCCAGTCCTCCTGAACCACAGACTCCGGCTGGGCAGAAAGGCTGGGCAGAAATCGTGAAAAGAACACGCCCTCGGGGTGAGTCTGGTGCATGCAAAGTTTGAAAAACACTGGCTTAGTGCACTGTCAGGACAGCGTCAGAAGCTCTCTCCTCTTGACGCTGGCTGGAAGAGGTCAGCCCTGAGGTCACAAAACAAGGGTCCTCCAGTACACAGCAACCTGGACTTCCAGCTGCACACTCTGAGCTTAGAGCAGGGACCCCGGCTTCACCGGCACCTCAGCCTTCTCCTGGTTGACCCCCGAGCTCCTAGAGAGGGTGTGGGAGGACTTTCAAAGGGCCAGCTGTGAGTCACCTCCAAGGCTACTCCATCATCTGATACTCCAAACAGAAGCTAACTTGGAAAACTCACCGGAAACACAGCCCGAGACACGGGGCACAGGCACAGCAGAGTGTCCTTTGCTAAGTAAGAACTTCTCAAATAAGCTGGAGGTCTCGGCAGACTGAGGCAGGAACTTGATTCAGACTTGACCCTGGTACCTCACTTTCAGAGTCAAATAGGTGGCAAGTGACATGGTAAGATCCATGGTTTTCCAAGACCAAAGTGTGAGAGCACCAAAGTCCACCAAGTTCCTGGCTAAATTTTGGGTAGCACAGGGGCGAGAGGAAAAATCTTCAGTGGAGTCCTCACCAGCCTCTGAAGGCCTCAAGGCCTGCTCTTTCTTCTCTGAGGTTTCTCCCCAGTCTATGAAAAGCTCTCCGTCATTAGGAGACTTCACCCACCCAGATGGCCCCTCAGGAGGAAAGACTTCTCCACACTGGTTCTGAGAAACACACAGGTACTTTAAGGTAAGGGTTAGAAAAAAACAGTGGCTCCTGGGCCAAATCCAGTCCACTACCTGCCTTTGTATAGTTCACAGATAAGATTGATTTTATGGTTTTAAATGATTAGGAGAAAAGAGACTATTTTGTGGTACATGAAAATTATATGAAATTCCACTGTCAGTGCCCATAAATACAGTCCTATGGGAACAGCTCCACCCTTGTGTTTACAGATTGTGGCTGTTTTCACAGTCCAAGGATAGAGCCGAGAAGCCATCGCAGACAATGGAGCCCACAAAGCTGAGAGTATCTATTACCTGGCCCTTTCCAGAAGAGACTACTGACTTCTTTAAAACGGGGCTGGCAAAGCTAGGCACCTTGGTGCACACCTGTAATCTCAGTGGCCTGGGAGGCTGAGGGAGGAGAATTGTAAGTTTGAGGCCAGCCTCAGCAACTTTTGGGCAACTTAGTGAGACCCTGTCTCAAACTGAAAAATAAAAAGGCTGGTAAAGTGACTCAGTGGTTAAGCACCCCTGGGTTCAATCTACGGTACAAAAAAAATTTTAAAAAGTAAAACAAAACGGGGTCTATGGATCATGATGCCAACAAGATTCTGCAACCAGGTTTAGCGATGCATTGCCACATCCCAAGCAATAGTTTATCCTGTTTGTTGTTGTGGCTTCTCATTGCTTATGCTGAGTACTAAATTCCTTAATGGTACAGTTCTGGATCTCATTGTGTCCCTCCCTTTCCTAGTCACTCATCACCTTTGCCCCTCGATTTCCAGGGGGAGTGCAAGAACCTGCTGAGTTCCAGTTGTACAGTGCTGAAGCCTAGCTCACAGTACAGGTTTCTCTAAGAACAGGTTCCTGCTCTGTTGCCTCATTTGCCAAGTATTCCAAACATCACCTTATGGCACCCAGCACCTGAAACAATTTTGGCATAATCTGTGTGCCAAAGATCTATTCTCAGAGGGCAAGTCACTACCACTTTGTTTCTTAATAATAATCTTTTAAACTTTTTTATTTTTTGGCATTTACTCACCCTTGATATTGAAAAGTTGGGACTTGGCTAAAAATCAAACCAGTGTCTGAATGTACAATTGTTGCTATTCACATGCTATGCCAATCTCAGTTGCAAACAAACAAACAAACAAATAAGCACCAAAACCCTTAAGGACCAATTTGCAAATTAGAAAATGCTGATTGATTTGGAACTATGCTTCAAAAGCCAACTCGAATCATCTGCTGCTACCTTTGACAATTATTCCCATTTGAGCTGTTATGAGTGCTCAACGCATCTCACAGCATTCTAATTCAACACAGATTTGATATCCAGAGTCCAAGAAAAACACTTCAGAGAACCTCCCTGTTAACAGGGAGCCGCAAGGGAACATCAGCCTAGGAATCCCCCCATGAAGCCGAGTGAGACAGGTACTCATGCTGGCAGTCTCTAAGACCTCTTGAAGCAAGTTTCTGGAACAAGCACAATTAGCCACAATTAAATGTCCAAAGTGTGACCCACTCACCGCTTCTACTTCCAAACTCTATGTGGCCTTTGGCCTGGTGCAGTAGGAAGTGAGACCCCAAAGAGCTTACTTTATTGGGGCAAGAACGCAGGGGCAGCAAATGGCAAGGTGGAGATCAGAGTCCCTTCTCTCCAGCATGTGGCCATGTCATCTTAAAAGCAAGAGCCAGAGCATGACTCTGGGGATCCACTGCCCCATCTTTAAGGGAGCAGAGGGTTTCCACTGCTGTTCTGCTCTCTGTCACTTCAGGAGAGGCTCTTCTGTGGCAGGTGGCAGCCAGGTTACCTCCAAGCTCTGACCTCTCAAGAACCAGCCACTCTCTTTCTGTGCCTCTGCTTACAACCTGAGGACAGGGGCAGGATCTGAAGTCGGGCCCCAGAGAGATGGCTCTAATTCCTCTAGGGCCAGCAATCCCTCCAAAACTCCAGGGTCGCCTCCCCAGCCAGAGGGAAGAGAAGTGTAACCCAGCTTGCGGCTGTCACCAGCTTCCCGACATCACAGTGTTGTGTCAGCATAACCAGGTCCCCTTGGAGGCCACTGCCAGCGCAGAGTGGGCGCACAGGGACCTGAGTTCCCACAGGTGGGCAGATCACGGTTACTGCATTCATTCTCCAAGCCTAGGAGTCTGCGGGACTGGGCGCCCCAGCTCTCAGCCCACCAGTGACCACACGGAAGGGGACGTGGAGCCCCACTACCTCCCGCGCTTTGCAGTCCCCGGTTTGCCTTTTCCCGCGGTGCGCACTCGCGCTCGCTGGCGAGGCCGCTCCCTCCCTGGCTCTCCCCGCCTTCGCCAGCCACCCCAATGACAGCGGGGGCTGGGGGGGGGGCGCAGGAGGGCAGCGCGCTCATGGCCACAGCGCTCTGTCGCTGCAGCAGGAGCAGGACTGCGTGGCACCAGTGGCACCCCAGGCTTCCCCGCTGCCAGGACGGATGTGTCCTCGCTCCCCGGGGATCCCGCCTCCGCCAGCAGACTTACCCATGGTGGCGGCTCTGAGGGCTCCCGGCGGTGACCGGAGAGTGAGAAGAGTCCAGCACCACTGACCGTGGCAGGCCCTGCCGGGCTAGCTACCTGTGCGGCTGCAGGTGTGCGAGGCGGGGCTGCCACGGGCTCCACCCTTGGAGGTGCGGGAACCACGCTGCAGGCGGCAGAGGTTATCACCCTCGATCCCCTGCAGGTGTCCGCTTGGGCGGGCCGGTGCCCCAGGCGGTCTAGGCAGGAACAGACCCGAGTAACAGGGCAGCAGAAGGGCTGTGGGGCCACCGGCTCCCCGGCTCCCCGTGTGAGCCTTCATTAGTCACCTGGAGCGCTTGTTAAAATGAGGATTGCAGGTCCCACCCCAAGACCAGGATTGGGGCTGGAGCTGCATTTTTAACAAGCCTTAGATGTGCGTGCTCCTGGCCGCGCCCACACTTCCAAACCACCTTCCAGGAAACATGCACTGCTTCTCAGTGGGGATGTGAAACTGGGTGGCACACTGGTCACTGAGTGTCTATGTCCTGTGTGTTTGTGCACATGCCAGGTATGTGCTTGTGATTGTTTTCAGAGAGAGAGAGAGAGAGAGAGAGAGAGAGAGAGAGAGAGAGAGAGAGAGGGAATTTTAATATTTACTTTTTAGTTCTCGGCGGACACAACATCTTTGTTTGTGTGTGGTGCTGAGGATGGAAGCCAGGCCCCACGCATGCCAGACTAGCGCGCTACCGCTTGAGCCACATCCCCAGCCCTTCACCTGCAGTTTGAACCAATGCAAGCATTTATGAAGGATTCTACATCTCCACACAGAAAACAAAAACAAAAATGATGACCTAGCCATCCTCTTGGGATGACTGTTCTGTTTTCCTGTCTGACTTGTATTCTGCAAACAGAAAGGAACAGGGAAAGGGAGGGCTGGGGTTGGGGCTCAGTGGTAGAGCGCTCGCCTAGCACACGCGAGGCACTGGGCTCGATCCTCAGCACCACATTAAAAAAATGAAATAAAGATTGTGTGTCCACCTACAATCTAAAAATAAAATTTAAAAAAAAAGGGAAATGGAGGTGAGTTTCCACTCTTTTCTTGAAACCCTCCTTTCCCTCCTGGAGCCTCTGGTAGGACTGCTCTACCTTCTGCCTCTGAGGTGGTCTGTACAGTACTGTCCTTCGTGCCTGGCTTCCTTCCCTTTGCTAATGTCCTCAGGTGCATCCCCACTGTAGCTTGGGTAGGAGCTCCTTCCTTTGTAAGAGTGAAGGACATTCCACTGAATGGACACACCTCACTTTCCTTGTCCTCCCATCTGCCCCATTATTTTTGAGCTTTGGGAAGTCCCCAGCCACACGGTTGGGAGATGGTGGTGTGGAGGTGAAGCAGATGAAGACGCTGCACCTGCCCTTTCTTCACTGTGTGTGAGGAGGGAGACACCCCTTTCCGCCGCCCTTGCCTAACTGATGCCCAGGGTAGCTGAGGTTGGCTGCTGGGTCCTGCTGGGTCCTGTCAGGCAGGAAGACGAGCACTGACCAGAGGGAAGCCTCAGGGGCTCTGCAGGGCTTGGAAGCACCTTCCCAGGTGTCACCTACTGTCAGCCGGGCTTGGCAGAGAGGGGAAGCTCCTGAGAGCTCCTTTGGGTCCATTTTATCTGCAGGGTGGAATTTCTGTTGTTGAGTTTCTGAATCTTGGGATCCTGGGCCTGTGTAAATTCACTATTGTTCTGGACCGGAGGTTCTCAAAGTGTGGTCCCTGGACCAGCAGCATTAGTATCTCCCAGGAATGTGGGGGAAATGCAAGTTCTGGGCCCCAGCTCAGATCCTCTGAATCAGAAACCAGACTTCTCAGTGGTTGTGAGGGAAATGCAGTCTCTTCCGTACGCCTATTGAATCCTCCATTCAAGTACTATTGATTTACCACTTCACGTGCTAACTACTGTGCTAGTGGCAGGGTTAGTGCCCTCTGTGCAGGCAGTGAAGGGACAGGCCTGCCACCACGCAGCCTGCTTCTTTACTACCCTTTAAGCATGCCAGGAAGAGGCAAGATCCTCTAGAGAGGGATGCTTCAGGGAAGAACAAGAGCTAAAGGGGCAGAAGCAACAAGCTGTGCTGATCCTGGAGAGACCATCCAGTTACTGGAATCCACTAGAATTCCCAGGATGACGTGGCCCTGGAGAACAGGCAGTTCCTACTGGGCTGCTCTTTGGTATGTGGTGTGGGGGACAGCAGATCTGGGAACTTCCACGTCATCTACACTCCCTTGGGGAGTCACACTGGGTCAGTTTCTCTTCAGCTCAACCTTTCCCCTCATCCCTCTTGATGCTGCTATAACAAATCACCACAATATTGGAGTTTAAAAGAACAGAAATGTATTCTCTCACAATTCTGGTTTCTGGTGACTCTAGGAAACACAGGCCTCTGATTCATACAGACTTCTCCTCTGTGCCTTCTGTCCTCTTCTAAGGGTACTTGTCATGGGATTCATGACCCCCCCACTCCAGGATACAGTCATTTTGAGGTGCTTAAGTCTACCTGCAGAGATCCTTTTTGCAAATAAGGCCACACGCACAGGTTCCAGGTCATCATATCATTAGGGGAGGGCACCCCTGAGTCTAGGACTGGAATATACAGAATTGACAATTGGTCCTGGATAAAGGCAACTGTCACTTGACCTCAAAGGATTGTTCTTATGAAAACCTTCGTGGGAGAAGCAAATGTCCTGTAAGGGGGGTCCGGCGAATCATCGGAGGGAGAGACCACACAAGAGACTTACTCCATGCAATTGGCAAAAGGGGATTTATTGGGGATCCATTCCAGCGCGCTGGGACTCTGTGCCCACTCAAGAAGGGAGAGCAGCCCAGAGCCCAGAGCCAAGGTCAAGCAGAGCTTAAGTACACTTTTTGGAGAGGGCGGTGGGCTTTGCATACATCAGAACAAATCATCATGAAGCACGGGGAAATTGAACAACAACTCTGAGATGTGATTGGCACATTCATTGGTGGGAACAGCTCAGGCAGGGGTGATTGGTCATTCCTAAGCGGGGTACACATTCAAACTGATTGGTTCGGGCCCTGTGACAAACTGCACAGGGCCCTAGGCTAAATGGCCAGTAGGGTGTTGTCTTAACTATCTCAGGAATCTGGGTGTAACAGAGGAACTCAATAATACCTAATCTTTTACATTTTAATTCAAGCCTTCCAGCTTAGAAACTTTACCCTTTCAGTCCCTAGTAATGGAGAGGCCTGAGTCATTCGAACCTTGACCGTTCATTATTTTTGACTCCTAAAGCACTCAATGGCACAAAGTATCACAGTGTTCTGTTCCAAGAAGAGCACTGCCTTGGGAGGCGGCTTAAGAACTTTTGGGAGTAATTATGCCTCAGGTTGCTTAGCTGTACGACCTCTTAATTCCATCTCCGAGGGAAACTGGACAGAAGTGAACTATAAAGCAACTGGTATGGAGAGGTTGATGGTTAGGGGTAGATCTTATGAGTAAACAAGAACGGATCCTGCCGCCATCCATTGGAGGAGGAGAATCTGAGGGATGGAATGACTGAGGGTGGGGTGGGGGGGAGAGGTATAAAGATATGAAGGTTATTTGGAAAATAGCAGAAGGAGAGGGAGGACCAGCAGCCAGCTCGTGTTCATTAAGTGCTACTTTGGAATCAAGAACTCGCAGGCAAATTTTACAGGTCACCCACCAAGTTCTCAGAATATTAAGCAACTGAATCCAGGAAATGGTTGAGGACTCAATTCTGCCCCTGCCTGGCACTGGACTGTGCTGTCCTATTTATAGCCTCAAGATGACAAGGTGATAAATATATATGTTCATGTTTACCAGACTCACTTAAATTATAACTCATTTGGCAGATTTTGCTTTCAAATGTAGTTATCAGCCTTAACTACCTCCAGTGTTGGGAGTGTCACAACTCGTGCTCTGCATTGTCCCTGAGACTCAGATGATCTCAGTGCACTCTGCTTGCACCCCACTCTATGGGCCCTGTGGTTAGACACTGCACCACCATCGTGCAATTCCTTTCTCACCACAGTGCAGTGCGTCCTAGCATCAGGAGCATGCCTTTGTTCTGTTTTTGCACCGGCTTTTGTCACAGAGAGTTTCAAAGACATGCAAAGAGAGTGTGCCTGCCACAGGCTCAGCTCATCTTGGGCATGTCCTCAGTCTTTGATGGGGAGGAGAAACTGCAGCAGTGCAGGCTGGTTAAACTGCCCAAGGTCATGCAGCTGGTGGACGGCAGGAGCAGGATTCTTCCCTCAGATGCCTGATTCTTAGCTATCAAGGGCTACCAAGCAATGGAATCAGATTATGTTTTTTTCTAGATAGTTCCAGGGTTACATTCCTACCTACGCCCTAAGGCCTATATTCTTGGTATCGCTGTGGAATGGATTCTTTTTCTAACTCTCTACCAGTTTGGGGCACGCATTAGTGTGCTTTATACAACGGTCACATTGCTTTCTTCTTCTTTTCATAATTGGGCTTGCTTTCCCCTCTGATAGGATACACACATGCTTCCTTCTAACTCTGGGGGTCCTATGGCCTTCCGTTGTCATCTGTCCCTGGAATCCCTTTCTCTCTTACCTCCTGGTCCCTCAGGGTTGGCTGCCCTGGCAGGCAGGCACAGCCCATGTCCTCGGTCGCCGATGCCTTGGATTCAGATTCCTGGTCAGTCCCCTGACCTCCCTCCTTCCCTCTTCCTGTTCCTTTCTTCTTTCCATGTCCTCCCTCCATCCCTCCTTCTTCTCTTTCTTGGAGCACATCCTCAATAACATCACTAGAAAGGGGCTTGGGAAGTAAAATTCCTATGTTCCTGAAAACAGCATCTTTATTTTGCCTTAAATCTTTTTTTTCTAACTATGTTTTTTAGTTATAGATAGACACAATATTTTTATTTTATTTTATATTTATATTTACGTGGTGCTGAGGATGGAACCCAGGGCCTCGCATGTGCTAGGTGAGCGCTCTACAGCTGAGCCCCAGGCCCAGCCCTGTCTTAAATCTTAAAGGATAAAATTCTTCATTGGAATTTGGTTTTCCGCAGGATGAAGATGTTACCTTTTGTCTCCAGCCTCAGTGTGGCTGGTGAATTTATTCCCAGTCTATTTAAAAATTGTGGGCTTTTTTTCTCTGTGGAAACTTGTGGATTTTTACCTTTTTTTGTGTGTGTGAGAAGTGTCCAGATGTGGGTCTTCACCTTTCGCTTTCCTGAGTAGTTTCATTTGATGCTTCGGGAGCTCTGGGCCACTTTCCTCTGTCATCTCTGTAGCAGGTCCTCCCTTCTATTTCTTGGTTCTTTTTCTTTGAAACCCGTTATCAAATGTTAGTCTCCTGGACTTCCTCTCCCTCTCTCTTCTTTCATGTCATGTTTTCTGTCTCTTGGTCTTACGGGAAACTTCTTTACCTTTATTTTTCATCCCTGAAAGTTTATTTAGCAAAAGTATTTTAAGTGAAAGGAGTATTTTTAATTTCTCAGAGATTTTTCTTGTTTCCTGAAGATGTAATCTCTCTCCTTAAAAATCTCTCTGAGGTGAAATTCAAAAGGAAAGTCCCTTCTCTTGCCAAATCGTGTTTTCCTCCAGGGTCTTCTACATTTTTCTAGGCCTTCTCTTTTAATTACTGGATTTCCTCGTCAGTTTGGAATGTTTTGGAGTTTGCCTTTTTGAAGGACAGCACATATAAATTCTTCCAGGTGCTGGCCTGGGTCTCCCCTGCACGGGGGCTTCTTTTTGGTCTCCTTCCCAGGTGGCCTTGCCTCTGACTGCAGAGGCTGATGGTGGCATTTGTGGTGCATGAGAAAGGAGCCTTGGCTGCGGCTGCCTCACACTGACCCACAGAGGTGACCTTGCATACCTTTTCCCAACTCCAGGCTGGTGGCTTGGTATCAGCCACCAGGGGGGACTAATTACAGAAATTAGCACCTGATGCTTGTCAGCACCTTCACGAGGGAGCGGCTTGCTACATATCTACCAGGACATCACTGGGAGGGTGACACGAAGGTCACTTGAGGATACGCGGGTGGTTTCCAAATGACCGACCCACCGCGCACCTTTCCTGTCCACAACGGCTATTTGTATATCTTCTTCGGGGGAACACCTGCTGGAGCCTTTTGCCCATTTTTATTTATTTATCTTTATTTTGTTCTTTTTAGATATACATGACAATAGAGTGCACTCTGACATATCATACACACCTGGAGTAGAACTTCCCATTCTTGTGGCTGTACATGACGTGGAGTTGCACTGGTCATGGACTCATAGGTGAACACAGGAAAGTTATGTCCGACTCATTCCACTGTCTTTCCCATTCCCACTCCCCCTCCCTTGCCCTTTGTCTAATCCTCTGAACTTCTCTCCCCCACTGTGTTTAGGAGATAACATTTGGCCTTTGGTGTTTTGGAATTGGCTTATTTCATTTAGCACAATAATCTCCAGATCCATCCATTTACCAGTACAAGTCATAAAATCATTTTTTAATGGCTGAGTAATAGTCCATTGTGTATAATACCACATTTTTTTGCCCATTTTTAAAATTTGGGCTCTTATTTAACCATTTTTTACATATTCTGCACACAAGTCCTTTATTTGCAAACATTTCCCCCCAGTCTGTTGCTTCTCTCTCTGTTCACTTAATGTGTCTTTTGAAATCCAGTTTATCAATTTTAAACAGAGCATGTTTTGTTGTCATAATGAAAAAGACTTTTCCTTTTTCAAGAGCACAAACATATACTGCTATGCATTTTTTTTTTGAGTACTAGAAATTGAACCCAGGGGTGCTACATCCCCAGCCCTATTATTTATTTAGAACCAGGGATTGAACCCAGGGCATTTAACTACTGAGCCACATTCCCAGCCTTTTAGTATTTTTTTAATTTAGAAACAGAGTTTGCTAAGTTGCTGAGGCTGTCTTTGAACTTGCGATTCTCCTGCCTCAGCCTCCCAAACTGCTGGGATCACAGGCATACGCCACCACGCCCAGCTGCTGCTGTGTTTTCTTTAAGAGGCTTTATTTAATTCTGACATTTAGGCTAATGATCCATTTGAGTTAATTTTAGTGCATGAGGTAAGGTAAACATCTAAGTCTGTTTTTTGCATATATCAGATATCCTTACACCATTTGTTGAAAAGACTATTCTTTCATCAAATTGCAAGGGAACTTTTGTAATGAAATAATCTGTCATAAACATAAGGGTGATCTTGGAGCCTTTCCTTCTGTCCGTTGATCTGTATGACTGTTCACCACATTCTCTCCAACTGTGTTCTTCACATACCAGATTGCTGTGGCTATTGTAGAGAAAGAGAAAAAAACGCCTAATTGGCAAGAATATCATAAATACCAATAGCAATATTTACATTAGCCTCACACTATGCATTTTTCTTTGTTTTTGTTTCAAAAAGTAAAATCTATTATTCAAATTAAATTCTACCAATGTCTATGAAGACTGACTCATCTCTAGTATCTGCTCAGATAATTAGTCGAGTACATTTATTTCTTTGAAAAGAAAACACAGAATCAATTGTAGGAACCTCACAGGGTTAGGATCACTCTCAGGTGGGATGAGTCAGGCGCCTCAGGTGCAAATCTACGGAGTGGGCCAGGAGAGCCCGCAGGCAGCTGGCCCAAGGCCCAGGGAGCAGAACCAGGGCTGTAAATGAGTAACGCTGATAGGCAGCATGATTTTGTTACAAGGTTCACGATACACGTTTCTCTCTAATGATTACATCAGGCCTACAATCACAAAAGTTATTTATAGAGAACATTTTTAAAAACATGTTCTTTGTAATCCCAGCGGCTCAGGAGGCTGAGGAAGGAGGATCGTGAGTTCAAAGCCAGCCTCAGCAAATGCAAGGCGCTAAGCAACTCAAAATAGGGCTGGGGATGTGGCTCAGTGGTTGAGTGCCCCTGAGTTCAGTCCCTGGTATCCATACCCCGCCCCGCAGCCGCAAAGTGTTTTCTTTAAAAAAACAACAGCAGTTCTGTTCTTCCACAATATCAATGTGCTCTACAGAGGGATCTGAAGCTCTTGCAAGGGATGAGAAGCACATTCTACCAACTCGCAAGCTTTGGCTTTCTGGGGACTGGAGAGGTTTGAAAGGAAAAGGAACTTGAGGTGGCTTTATCTTTATCATGCCATTGCTTTCAAGATAAGCCATTGCTGACCCAGGGGATTAACACAAGTAGGACAGGGTAGGACAGGATTCCCTGGTTGGTGGTGTTCTAGAACTTTGTTATTTTTTCTCTACATTCAAAGAAAATTCTGGTTGAAATGGAAAGCGTGGCCCCTGCTGGTTAGTTAACCCAGTCGCAGATGTCACACCCCTACCTTGTCCTCAGTCACTGAATCCACCATCATGGGCCCACTCGGAGGCCCTGCAGACCGTGTGCCAGTGGGCAGCGAGGAATGGCGAAGGGCGTGTACCTGCTGACTCCTCTACTCACAAGCTGCTCCAGTGGCCCCTCAGACGTCACCTGCAAAACACAAACCCACAGGTCAATTGTTATGAATTCTAGGAAGGATATGACAGAGCTTGGTGGAGTCCAGGGCTCTTCTGAGTGCCTGGTCCTGGGCGACGGCACAGGTTGCATGCCTGCCTGGCCAGCTGGGTGGTATTTGTCATCTAAAAAAGTATTAAATTGGGGATATAGCTCAGCTGGTAGAATGCTTGCCTCCTATGCACAAGGCCTTGGGTTCAATCTCCAGGAACACACACACACACACTCACACACACACACACACACACACACACGTATTAAATTGTATAAGGGTAAATGGTTAAATTTAAGTGTTCTTTTTTTTTTCCCTGTTACTAGGTTGTTTTATTACTGCACTACATCCTTAGATCTGTCTTTTTTTTTTTTTGGAGAGAGGGTCTTGCTACATCACCAAAGGTGGCCTTGAATTCGTGATCCTCCTGCCTCAGCCTCCTGAGTCACTGGTATCACAGGCAGATGCCACAGCACCCAGGAAGTTTTAGTGCTTTCAGTTTAAGTGCCTCCCCGTCCTAACCTTTGCTAACAGCATGGCTGGTGACACACTGGACACCCCCCAGGTTTCAGCAGCAGTCTTAACTGATGGAGGTCTCAGTGTTCTTACTTTGTGTGAAGCTGGACAAGACACTCAACCTTTCTGGGCCTCAATTTCCTCAAATGTAACAATGTAGGTAATGACCCTCAATTCATGGTGGCTGGGCGGGTTAAGATCTTGCCCCCCTTCCTTACAGCAGTAAGGAGTTCCCAAATTAGAGGGGGAATGAAGCCAGATTTAAAGTTAGGTAGTCAGTGTAGTTAGGTAAATCGGGTCTAATGCCGGGTGAAATCTAAAATGAGGCCATGCTGACAATGATTCCGGGAAACTCATGGAATGTTAACGAAGTCCCGGAAAGGCCCTAGGCCAAAGTCCACCCCAAAGAAATGTTAATGGAGCCCTGGAAACAGCCCCCAACAGATTTGGAGATAGCCCATCCCAGAGAAGTGATAATGAAGTCCTTCCTGCCCAGATGACTTCTTTGGCCCACCTGTGTCCCACCCCTCGGGCCTTCCAACCTACATTCCATCACCAAAACTATGAAATAGGGAGACAACCGCCCTTCCACGGATTCCACCTCTTGGGTCCCCTTCTTCCTCCGGGAGAAGTCTTTTCTGCTGTCCTTTAATAAACTTCTAATTTCTACTCTGAAAAAAAACAAACAAACAAAAAGAAATAATCTATGAAAGGTCCATTTCTAGGAGTCCAACAGAATAGAGAAGTATTCAAAATGGCAGCAAGTTTTATCATGAAGAGAGAATGATTTGCAGAAGCCTCCCCCTGACTTGCTTGCTCAGGATTATTCCTGGGGGAGCCGTGTGGGAGACAGGGTAGGAGATAAGCAGGCCTGAAGACCTGAGACTGAATCAGCTCCACCAGCACCAGCTGTGTGAACCAGGGTAAGTCACCTTCCTTGTCCACATATGGGTTTCCCAGCTGTAAAAACAATAATACTGCCCACTCATCAAGTTACAAAGAGGTTTCATGAGATAGCATATATGAAAGTGCTCTGTAACACAGAGATGTTAAAAATACAGATGGAATAAGATTAACACACGTATTAGTCACTTTTTAATAAGAGACCATCAAATTTATTCAGCTGTGCTAGGCAAGATTGATTGATTGATTGAAAGATACTGGGGATTGAATCCAGGCACACTTAACCACTGAATCATACCCCCAGCCCTTTTTATTTTTTATTTTGATTCAAGGTCTTGCTAAGTTGCCGAAGCTGGCTTTGAACTTGCAATCCCCCTGCTTCAGCCTCCTGAATTGCTAGGATTATAGGCATGTGCCACTGCGACCCTCTGGGCAAGAATCATTTAAAAGAAGTTGGACTTGAGAAAGACATTTTGCCCACCCTTTTCTTTCACAACTGCTTCTTGCTTTGCTTTAGATGTGTCTCTTGCAAACAGCATGACACTGATACCTGCTTTGTGAGCCCACAGGAAAGTTTTTGTGGTTTTTTTTTTAAACAGGTAAGTTCATTTAGAGATGTTTAATTTTAATTCAATTATATTCTTTTATATTTTGTTTTCAGTTTAAGTTTTTAAGAAAGCTTCTCATTATGTGATCATTTTCCTCATATTTTAAAACAGCTTTAAAAAATATAATGTACATACTACAAAATTCACCCATTATAAGCAAGCATTTCCATGAGTTTTCGTTCTTTGTACTTGGGGGGGACTTAGTTTTTCCTGATGGGGAAGACCTGTATCCTTGTACTGGCGGTTACCTTACAAGTATAATTAGATAGCGCCCTTAGCCACCGACCTCTTGAGGTAGTCTCTGTCACTCCCTAGGATGTGAGACAGAGAGTGGAGTCCTCCTTTTCAGTGTTTATGTGCTACCAACACATGTGCTTATGCAGCTGATTCTCCACATCTGTGGTTCCCCTTCTGTAGATTTAATCAACCATAGATTGACAATATTAGGAAAAAATTGAACGTATACAGGGTTTTTCTTATCATCATTCCCTAAAGAACCCAGTATAACAACTACTTACAGAGTGTTTACATTGTTTCAGGTGTTATAAATAATCTAGAGACATTTGAAGTATATGGATATATGTATATTATATACAAATATTATGCCATTTTACATATGAGATGTGAGTAGCTTCAGATTTTGGTATTTGAAGAGGTCTTGGAACCACTTCCCCACAGTACTAAAGTGGTATTTTTGACTCCCAGCAAGTAGCAACCAACAAATGTACCCACCCTACCATCCATCTCCTTTCCCATGTTCTGGGAAAGGTTTCCATCAGTGGTGTTATTTCTAGCATAAAACATTTACATTCTGATCTGTCACTTCTCCTTACATTTGTTGTTGTTGCAATTTTATTCTTAAAGACATTAGTTCTCACCATTGGTCTTTTTGCCATAATTCCTCAGTTATCCTTTGGTGAATAAATTTCCTTCTTTTGTGGTTCCAGAAGTTTTCTTGGGAACTATAATTCTAACATTTTCTTTTAGATTTGAGAGTCCAAGACTACAGAAGAAGAGTGGCTTTCACTACCTTAATGTGTCACTGATCTCTGGAAACAAGTTTTTCTGGAACAAATCTTAGACCACTGTACCACTTTGGGAGTTCTACTTCCTGAATATCCTACAGATAAGCAGTAAAGCCAACACATGGACCATGACCCAATTAGTTTTACTTTTGATTTCACTGATCAATATGTATAGAGTAAAAAAGAATTCTCTGGAAGCTTTCTTATCTGAAAAACAGACCAATACTAGTTTCTCATCTTTGGGGGAGATAATGTCCTAAAATCCTAGTGTATTACCTTCAGTGACAATGAGCAGATCCTAATCGGGATTAGAGAGGTATTAACACCCCTCTCCTGGCCTATTTAGAAGGTAGTATTTGCTCTTGACAGGAAGTGCCTGGGAAATTCTCTTTTAAGCATATACACAGGTTCTCTAAGCCCAGTGACTGGGAAAAGCTAACATCCTTCCTGGAGATAAGATAGCCATCCCCACATTATCAGCAAAATCAAATGGACATTTTTAAAAAGGTATATTTTGCCCTCTGAATGTAAAAGTAATATATTTTCATTATAAAATTATTTATGAAAACTCTGAAAAGTGTTAAGAAAAAATCTACATATAACTAATGTTGCCATTTTATTCTACTTCTTTGCAGAATTTTTCTTCAAACAAATTAATAAACTGGGCAACATTGGCTCATACCACACATGTTCTGTGATCTTCCATTTTTATTCAGCTATATGTCATGAGCACTTCTCCACGTCTCAAAGTTGTCTTACAATTATTTTTCTAACGAGTGCAAGTATTTCATTGTCAATTCCTTTTATTTGGGCCTCTGTGTTGGTTTCTGCTTTGGGACCTCATCAACAACAATGCAGTAAACATTCTGGTAAAGAAACATTTGTTTCTCCAGTGATTTCCCCAATATACATTCCTAGAATTGGATTTGCTTCGTCAAAGGATGTAAAAATGCTTTAGCCAGGCACAGTGATGCAGGCCTACATCTCAGTGGCTTGGGAGGCGGAGTGAGGCGGGAGGTTCACAAGTTCAACGCCAGCCTCAGCAACTTAGCAGGACCCGAAGCAACTTAGTAAGACCCTGTCTCAAAATAAAAGATAAAAAGGATTGCAGATGTGGGGATGTGGCTCAATGGTTAGGTGCCCCTGGGTTCAATCCTGGTACCAAAAAACCAAAAATCCATTCTCTTCATACACATTGCCAAATTACTTTCTAGAGAGATTTTTCTTGTACCCACAGTGTACAAAAGTAATGAGCCAAATGTATTGAACATGCAAACAAATCACATAAACCTAAGAATATCTAATGTCATCACTGCTTTAGAGGATCTATTTCCAAGACTAGTAGTGGTGTCTAATGGGGACCGTGGGGCAGCATTACGGGGCCCAGCCACAGACGAGACGTTCTGGACCTGAGCAAGAATCCCTCTGAGGCAGGTGCGGCTCTGCGGCCACCTGCCTTCCTCTTCCTTCATCCCCTGTCATCCCGGCGCCAATCTTGTTCCAGCTGGTGCTCCCACTACCACAGAAGGTGCGGCCCACCCTGTACACCGCAGCTACACAGGCAGAGCACACAGCCACCGCTGTGCCCTCCAGCCGGAACTCCCAGGGCCACTGCTGAGCTTGTCAGCTGTGTCTGTGGTAACGGAGCCGCTGGATGGAGAAAGGGAGACTCCAGTTTGGAGGACTCACAAGGAATCCACGCACACCCTTGGGCTGGAGGGGTGGGTGGGGGGAGCAGGGGGGTGTTCCTATGAGGGGGAGGGGCAGAAGCCCACACATTTGGTCAACAGCGAGTGGCCTGGTGACTCTCTTGAACCCTCACTTTCTGTTCTCTGTAAGTGGGGAAAATGATCTTTGGCGCTATCAGGAAAGATGGTGTGTGTTCAGTGTGGGCATCGAAGATGTTAAAGGCTAGGGGCTAGAATCAAGTGGAGCCACGGTTCTCAGAAGCACTGAGCGTCCCTGCCTGTCTGCTTGCCGGCCGTATTTCTCCATATCTAAGTTGCCAACCCTGGAGGGAAGCACCTTGGGTCACCAGGAAAAGAACTCTCTACAATTAAGTGACAACGTGAATCTTCCTTAGATGGGAACAGAGTCTGAGTCGGTGAGAGCCGCTTCACTGTGTTGTAACCGATCCCGGGAATTCTGGACTCAGGAAGGTGCCAGGGAGAGGAGACCAGGCAGGGGAGCCTCCGAATATCCAGCCAGAGGTCAAGGGGATGGACTGGGCAGTCTTTAACACGTTGCACACACGTGTGAACACACCCCCACCCTGAGCTGCGCAGACAAGTGGACTCTTGCCAGTGACTCCCCTCCATGTGTGCTGTGTGCTCAGAGACGGTGAAAGACGTCTTTTTAGGAAGACCTTTTTTAAAACAGTGAAACATTTTATTTCAAACAACTGGCAAACAAGTACAAATGCTATACATATCTTTATGAAATTCTTAAATTTTCCCATGTTTGACTTTTAATTTTTTTTTTAGTTGTAGATGGACAAGATACCTTTATTTATTTATTTTTATGTGGTGCTAAGGATTGTGCCTCACACTTGCTAGGCAAGCACTGAGCCACAACCCCGGGCTCCAAGTTTGATGTTTTTAAAAGGTTAATTTTACAGAAATGGCCTAAGTTCCATGTTTTCTGTCTTACTAAGAAGTTCCTCTTTCAGTCAGGCATGGTTGCATGTGCCTGTCATCCCAGATTCTCAAGAGTCTGGGCAGGATTTTGTGAATTTGAGAACTGCCTGGGTAACTTAATGAGACCCTGTCTCAAAAGGAAAAAAAAAAAAAAAAAGTTCATCTATTTTATTCATTTTCTAATTCCTGCTGTCTGTTTACCATTTCCTTTTATGTTCTTTGAATTTACTCAGAAGTGGAAAATCTACTTTTTGGTGTACAATTTACAATGATTTAAGTCATCAATCAGCTTTAAGTGCTATTAGGGGGAGGGGAGAGGGAGTGCTTAAATAATGAGCAGGAAAAATTAAAGAGGGACATTGCCCACCTTACAAGTAGGTAATCTAAATGAAAAGCAAAAATTCCTAGAAAGATACAAACTACTGAAACAGACTCAAGAGGAAATAGAAAATCTGAGTAGACAATAAATCCAGGAATTGAATTAGTCATCCAAGACTCCTGAAACCACATGAGCACCCTGAAACCACAAAACAGAGACAAACAGAATGTTCACGGAAACAAAAGCCTAGGCTCAGATGACCTCATGGGTGATTCTACCAAACATTTAAAGAAGTAATACCAAAAAAAAAAAAAAAAAAAAAAAAGAAAGAAAAGAAAAAGAAAAAGAAGAGGAAACACGTAAACTCTTCAGAGGCCCGCCTTTCCTCAATATGAAAGCCAGGTAAAGAGGTCACCAGAAAAAATATTGCAGGCCACTATCCCATATGAAAATAGAAATTTCCTCAACAAAACATTGGGTCTAGCAAAATATACAAGGATTACCTGACACATCCAGTTAGAATTTATCCCAGGAACGTAAGGTTTAACACATAAAAATCAATTTAACAGAGTAGAATATAGGACAGCTGACATCATAATTTTGTTACCGCTGTTGGCCGGTGACGAGTCCTTGCTTCCCCAGTGTTGAAGAATAACACCAGAGAAGCACGCCGAGGCAAGGTCAGAGTAGAAATTAGAAGTTTATTAAAGGACAGCAGAAAAGACTTCTCCCGGAGGAAGAAGGGGACCCAAGAGGTGGAATTGGTTGATGGGCAAAAGTGTTCCCCTTTTTATAGGTTTGGTGATGGAACGCAAGGGGGAAGGGTTAGGACACAGGTGGGCCAAACAAATCATCTGGGCAGGAGGGACTTCATTATCACTTTTTGGGATGGGCTTCTGACTTCTCTGGGATGGGCTATCTCCAATCTGTTGGGGGCTGTTTCCTGGGCCCCATTAACATTTCTTTGGGGTGGACTTTGGCCTAGGGCCTTTTTGGGACTTCATTAACATTCCATGAGTTGTCCTGCGTTTCTGGAATCATTGTCAGCATGGCCTCCATTTTAGATTTCACTCGATATTAGACCCAATTTACCTAACTACACTGACTACTTAATTTTAAATCTGGCTTCAACTTCAGTGGGCACAGAAGAAGCATTTGACAAAGTACATCTTCTCCTGTTAGACACACTCAACCACTTGGGAATAAAGGGAACTTTTCAACAGGTCCTTTCTTCCTAAGATCAGAGAAAACACAAGGATGTGCCATCCAGCTCTGCAGCCAGCACTTCCACTCCTGGGTGTGTCACTAGGGAACACAAAAACTTGAACATGAACAGTCACAGTACCCTTGCTCATAGTAGCCAGGAAGTGAACGCTGCAAACATCCATCAGCTGATGAGCAGATAAGGCCTGGTCCTTCCACACGACAGAACACGACTCAGCCATTAAAGGAAGGACATGCGGACACTAGCTTAGTGCCACATGCACGCGAACCTGCCCACACAAATGCCCAGTTGGGCACATCTGTAGAGACAGAGGAGACTAATGGCTGCCAGGATCTGGGGGAGGGATCGGGGGTGACTCAGTGGGTACAAGGTTTCTTCAGGGAACATGAAAAAAATGTTTTGCAGTTAGTGGTGAGGGATGTTGTACAAGTTGTGACTATGTTAAAAATGACAGAATTATGCACCTAGGTAAATTTTATGGTTGTATCTCAATGTTTTTTAAAAAATCTCTGAGTTAGAAAAATTGGAGGTTTTAACTGATCATAAGCATACAGCTGGAGGAATTTTCACCCACCTGAGCCCATCCACCCAACCATCACATAAATAAAATCTAGGACATTCCCAGAGCCCCGGAGACATGCCTCACACCCTTCCCAGTCACTAATGCCAAAGATGAGTTTGCCTGTTTCTGAACTTGATGTAAATGAGATCACACAGTGCGTAGCCTTTTAGCGTCTGGTTTCTTTCATCAGAATGATGTGTGTGTTGTTTGTGCACATGGACAGGTGTGCTCTCATGAGACAGCTTCCATGTGCAAACACTCCACAGTGCACTGTTTCAATCAACCATGGATGGACATTTTGTGTTGTTTCTAGCTTTTGGTTATCGATGCTGTGAACATTGTAGATGTCTTTTTACAAACACCTGTAAAATATATTGTGCAGAATGCCAGGTTGTGAGATGATATATATGATCAATTTCACTGTGTAATGCCCAATAGTTTCCCTACGTATCTGTCGCAATCTATACTTGGTATAAAGTATAGGTATGGAACCATGATAGAGAGTACTATAGGGAAATAAGTGGTAAAATTCGTTGCTAGAGGTGTAGCTTCCAGTTTTAGCTGTCGCTACCTAGTGGGTGAAGAAAAGAGATGCAGGATCAAAAGCATTCACATTGTTTGTCTAATTTTTTTTACTTGTTATATTTATTGTTAAATTTAACAGTACAAATGGGGTACAGTGTTAATGTAAAGGTAAAATTTCTAAAGCTGATTCTAAGCCGTAAAGCCTGAGTTAAAGTGTAAAAGACTGGGCATTGTAAAGTTTCTAAGCTACAAGGCCTGGGATATAAAGTAAAAGACTAGGTATTGTTAAAATTCCTCTGCTACCCCCAGAACCTGTAATCCCTGTAGCTGTTAGGACAATACTAGAACTGCCCAGTAAATATCCCCACTGTTTCCACTGGTTGTCTAATAACCTGGGACTCTGTGTAGTTTGTCATGTAGTTATTTAGGCCCAAAACCAATCAGTTTGAATGTGTACCCCGCTTAGAAGTGACCAATCACCCCTGCCCAGCCTGTTCCCGCCAATGAATGTACTAATCATGTCTCAGAGTTGTTGTTCAATTTTCCCGCGCCTCATGATGATTTGTTCTGATGTATGCAAAGCCCCCCGCCCTCCCCAAAAAGTGTACTTAAGCTCTGCTTGAACACTGCTCTGGGCTCTGGGCTGCTCTATCTTCCTGAGTGAGCCTTGAGCCTCAGCGCGCTGAATCAATAAATCCCCTTTTGCCAACTGCATGAAGCCAGTCTCTTGTGTGGTCTCTTCCTCCGATGCTTCGCTGGACCCTTACATTATGATTTGATACATGTATACAGCATGCAATAATCAAATTGGGTAATTAACATTCCCTTCTTTCTAAACATTTAAAACATTTTTGATTAACATGTAATATTGTACTTATTTAAAAGAACAAAAACAAAAGCCAAAAATAAAATCCTGCTGATTCACCCAGGGCAGTCCAGGCTTTTCTGATGTTAAAATAAAAAGGCTGGAGGTGTCCCCTGAAGTCACTGAGCTCAGGGCACAATGACCCTAAGTACAGCTCCTGAAGAGAAACGGAGAACAAAAAAATCACTTTGCACCTTAGGGCTGCAGTGGAGGATGGCTCAGGAGCACAGCACCCAGGGTTCCCTGTCTGTGCACCAATGTACACACCCGGCAGCAGAATATCAGATCCCCAAGTAACAGGCACACACATAAAAACACGTGAACCTCAATATGTCAAGAAAGGCAGGACTGCAGCTGTAGATTTCAACATGGAAGATAAAAGAGGCAGGAGGAGAGGACCGCATCCCCTGGGGAAGGACAGGCAGTCACAGAGGCCCATCTGCAGGAAACCCACGTGCTCCCAACTTCTGTGATATATCGTCTCCTTGTGAAGATGCTGCCGATTCTCTCGAAAGGGAATTCCTTTGTGTTAGTCACCTGGGTTGCCCTAGAATTCATCTCGGGCAGATATTCCTGCTGTGTCCACTGAGCCCCCAGCTGTGTAGGGCCCCCTATTCTGGTATCGGAACATGTTAGGAACAAGTGGTCCAGGAGGAGACCGGATGGCATTTAGGAATAGCAGAGTCAACAGAAATGAAACAAGCCCCTGCGTACCCTGACCTAGCCGGCAACCTTCCTACCTGACTCCCTGTGGGTTTCTCAGGCAATGAGTCGGAGTATGGGTCATAAAAGGCCCCACCGAGCACAGTGTGCAAAAGATGGGCCAGATTCCTAGGCAGAGCCATCCCATTTCCCAAGGTGCCTGCCCCGGAGCAATCTTGGAAAAGGTTCTTAGGGAGAAAATGTGTGTATGTAAAGTCTCTGCACCCCAGTCAAGATGGTCTGCGAGTCCATGCTGGGCCAGGCACCGTGACAGGTAGTTTCAGAGACACTGTCACACAATCTGTCCATGGGGTAGGGATTGTCTCCGTTCTACAGTTCAGCAAATGGATGGGACGACTAGGTGGACAGTCATGGAGACACCTCAGAGGTGGACCTGGTTAGCATCCACACCCTCTCAGTTTTACTGAGGTGAAATTATTTTTGAGAACTCAGGGAAGGTCACATCATTTATATCTCACCAGCAAGATAAAACCTCGCGGAGATCTCATTGGCCACAGGATAAGTCTTAAACTCTGCATGGACACATAAGACTCTCCACACTTCAACATCAGCTGCATGTACAGCACCAGGTCCTGTCATCCAACACACCTTCTCCCCAAATAACCATGTTTATATATATATATATATATATATATATATATATATATATATATATATATTTCTAGTTATAGATGGACACAATAACTTTATTTATTTTTTAATGTGGTGCTGAGGGTTGAACTCAGTGCCTCACACGTGTTAGGCAAATACTTTATCACTGGGTTCCAGCTCCAGTCCAATAACCGTATTTTTGAGATCTTAGAAAGATGCAGAGGCTGCAACCTCTGCCAGGAATACCCTCCCCTATTTTGAAATGTCTGTCTTTGTTAAGTTGGTCTGACTCTCCTTGGTGCTATGTGTATTGTTCTGATTTGGACACTGATAATGTGGTATTGTCCAGAGGGAGTCCCCCATTGCAATACAGGATATGGCACATGTAGTGGAACCAGAAAAAGGACTTGGGGAGATTGCTGATGTAATCATGCAATCAGTTTGTCACTGTGCTGGTGTGGGTGGCTCCATTTTACTATGACCCAGGTGGTTTGTTCTCCTGATTTCCTTGTTTGCTTTTGAGAGAGGGTGGCAAACAGGGAGAGCTGCCAGGCGGAGTGATTTTAAGAGTAGCTCCTCCGGCCTTGAGGACAGCGTAGACTTTCCCAAATGATGGAAAATGGTGAAAATAGTTACTGAAAACAGTAGCATCTATGGTCATGACGGCAGGTTCTGTCTCATAGCCTCGGACGACTGTGCCCCGATGAAATAAAACAAGTCATGTAAGGGTCCGACAAAGCGTCGGAGGAAGAGACCACAAGAGACTGGCTTCATGCATTAAGCAGGAGGGAGTTTATTGAGGATCCAATTCAGCGCACTGAGGCTCAAGGCTCACTCAGGAAGGGAGAGCAGCCCAGAACCCAGAGCAGGGGTTGAACAATGCTTAAGTACACTTTTTGGAGAGGGTGGGGGGCTTTGCATACATCAGAACAAATCATCATGAGGCGCGGGAAAATTGAACAACAACTCTGAAACGTGATTAGTACATTCATTGGCGGGAACAGGCTGGGCAGGGGTGATTGGTCACTTCTAAGCGGGATACACATTCAAACTGATTGATTTTAGGGCCTAAAGGACTACATGACAAACTACACAGAGTCCCAGGTTATTAGACAACCAGGGAGTCAGTGGAATATTTACTGAGCAGTTCGGGTATTGTCCTAACAGAGGATTTTAACAATACCCGGTCCTTCACTTTTTAACTCAGGCCCTGCAGCTTGGAAACTTTACAATGCCCGGTCTTTTACACTTTAACTCAGGCTTTGCGGCTTAAAATCAGCTTAGAAATTTTACCCTTACAGTTAAAGTAAAACAGCTCACATCCAGTGTCACAAATTCATTGTCCATGGCCCAGAATTGTGAAAAAGGTTTTTACTGGGCTACGTGTTACTTTCCAAGACAGCAGGTCCCACACGGTGCCGCGCCCATGAAGGCAAAGTCAGGGTGGCCTGGGAGGGGTCCCAGGCCTGGGAGTCGGGAGCCTCCGCCTGGGGGAGAGTCCTGGGGGAGAGCCCCAGGTGAGGGGTGGCACGGGGGCCTCTAGGAGAAAGGGTCATATGGGGTGGGGGAGAGCACAGGACCCCAGAGCTCCTGAGGTTCCCTCAGGCTGCAGGAAGAATTCGAGGCCATCAGGGTCGGGCATGAAGGGACAGGGAGCCTGGAGGGTAAGGAAGCTTGTGAGGGCACATCGCCTTAGGTTAACAGGGCTGCTTAAAAAAGAATCAAGACGCTGCATGTCCTCTGCCACCACAGAAAGGACCCTCAGCAGTGGCCAAAGAAGACACCCAGGGCAGTATCATGGCAGCAGGCGCAGGCTGGAAACCATTGCGAGGCCTCAAGAAAGCAAGGGAGCCTCCACACTAAGGTCGGGGTGGGGAGAGAGGAGGAGAGGACATGGGAGGGGTGGACCGCGCACTGGAGGTTCAGGGAGAGCCACAGGAGACGCCCAGCTTTCTGGGTGATCCCTCTGCTTCCCAGAGAGACCAGGAGGAAGGCCACTGAGTCTTGCTAAACACTGGTCACCATTGCTGATCTTTTGGGCTGCAGGTCACAGAAAACCTGGACTAAAAGTGGCTCAGCCTCTGTTGTCTCCCACCAAAGGAGTGCAGCAGGGCTGGCCCTGGGTCCTCCCCTCCCTTGGCAGCCACCTGGGATGGCTTCCCTGCCGTCTGGAAGCAAGCACTGCGGTGATTCCAGATGAAGGGCTGTGCTTCTAGAACCCCCAGTGGCCTTATCCTCAGGCCTGGCCAAGTGCCCATTCCCAAGGCCCCCACTGGCCGGAAGCATGAGGCCAAAGTGACCAGCGAAGTCAGTCATGACCTCAACCCCAACCAGCAAAGCCAGGGCTCACCGCCCACTTCCTGGAGGAGGAGAGATACTTGGATGCAGCCTGAATTCCACTGGCAGGGACTGAGGAGGAGGAAAGGGATGTGGGGTGAGCTCCAACATGGCTGCTGGCCAGGGAGTGTCTGGGTCACTCCCCGGCACCGACACTGTCTTCTTTGTGCTATCAGGATTACAAACTTGATGGGGGCATGAACTGATCCATACTCATGTCTTACAGTGACACAGGGACCCAGCATGGTCTGGGTGGCCTGTAGGTCCTCCTTAGTTACTTGACTGAACAAAGAAGAGTGTTTCTTGTCCACACCAAGAACTCATCAACAGCCTGGGAACAGCTGACATTAACTAGCCACACGCCGCGTCACACACCCGGGAACGGAAGCGAGGAAGAGGAAGAGGCCAAGAGCCCCGCTGCACCCAGAGGCCTAGGACTAGGCCTGGCACGTCACAGGAGCTCAGGAAGCGCTGGCTGATCGACAGCATCACCTCGTCTGCTCTTCACCTGAGAACGGGAGGTGGACACTACCGCCAGCCTGCACTTGCTGAGGTGGAGGTCCCCCAATCGCCCCAGTCACACACTCAGCAAGTGGCAGAACCAGGATTGGAGCCCAGGCCCCTCGACTTCAGGGACAACTTGCCTGTCATGGACAAATGCTCTGCTTCTGTCAGGGGCAGGGTGGGGAAGGAGGGGCCCTGCAGCCCTGGACCATGGAAAGCTCAAGGAGGAGTGGTTCCCGTGACGTGGAGACTCAGAATCTTGGGCAACAGACTGGGGAGGAGGGTGCCAGCAGGTAGGAGATGGCCACGGTCAGCCGTGGGCCTTTAACTGGTGATTCAGGTCGACCTTGGAACGGGCCAGACGCACAGGCAGGTGCCAGGATCATGTGGCGATCCCTCTTCCAGGCTGGCTCTATTGTGCTGCCCTTTAATAGGCTGCCTCTTGGCTCTTGTTGATGCACAGGTCAACGGGAAGCTTGTTACTGCGGTCACCATTCCTGGGCCCCTGAGGAGAAGCCCATGTCCTGAGGTTCAGGACCTCTTCGGCCTTCCTCCAGAGATTGTTTCATTCCCCCACTGGCAGCTAAAAAGCCAAATGTGTGTCCTCTCCTGTGACAAGTGTGGGGTCTTCATTATGTGCACTGTCATCTCAGCCCACTCCTGCCTGTTTTCTGTCCCTGGCCTGGCTGTGCTTTCTCCTCTCTGCCCACTTTCCACTTTAGACCTTACAACCTGCCCCAAATTATTTGTGAGGCAATGCGAAATGTGTGTGTGTGTGTGTGTGTGTGTGTGTGTGTGTGTGTGTGTAGCTGGGGACTGAACCCAGGCCATGTGCATGCAAGGCAAGCACTCTACCCGCTGAGCCGTATCCCCAGCCCTCAACGTGAAATATTGTGTGAGACGCATTAGCTACAAATTACTAAGAAGGAAAGATCTTCCTTCCCTCCTCAGCCCTGCAGAGCTGCTGGCATTTCTCCTGGTGAAGGGACCACAGGTTCAGGGGACTTGTGGTTTTGGTGGTCACTCTGCCAGGGGTTCAGCTGCAGCCCCGTCCCCCGTTCCTGCCCCACAGCTCACTGGGGTGGTAAGGGCAACAGGCCGAGCCCAAGACACCAAGCCAGTGTTCTGTCAGCATGGGCACGAGTGCCCACCGTGGGCTCTGGGCTCAAGTGTCTCCAAGGAAGGGCATCCAGAGCAGGCAGACAGACCAGGAACAGATTCAAGCTTGTGCTGGCTGATCACAGAAGTCATTATTCCAAAGGAGTGCCGCTGTGGGCACAAAGGAGTCAAGCCCGCTTACCCTCTGAGAGTGGGAATGACCATGTGGGTGTCACACTTTACGGGCCTTATTCTCTTGGACTCCAGGTTCTGTGGCCCGAATGTCTGGTGGAGGTAGGTAGCCTGCTTGCCTTTAAAGTATGTATGTTCTGAGATGAATCCAAAACATTTTAAAAAGAGGTTTTTCCATAGGAGTATTACGATTAGCTAGAGGGATAGCACAGAAGCTGGACCTCTTTCTGTGTCCCACTTCCCAGGTGTGACTGACTTTGGAGCCCTGTGAATATTTTCCCATGTGCGGGAAGGACACTCCCCCCCTTCCTCACCCTGGGTCCTTCTTTTCCACTAATTCAGCAGACGCCTGGTCTTTACTGGTTTCCAAGACTGTGCTGTGCTGGCCACTAAGAGAAACAGAATGATGACCAGGCCTCCTCTTTGCTCCTGTGCAGCCGGCTGCCAGCAGGTTATTCTGATACTCAGGACACAATCGTGGGCAGATGCACTGACCAAGGGCCACAGGGAGTCTCTGAACATCGGCGCACTCCTGAAAGCCTTGTGGAAGTCCTCCTGTCTTGAGATTCAAAATCAAAATGATGGTGGCCCTTGTCTTTACTTAGAGTATGCGTAGAATTTCATGAGGTCAAGCCATTTCTTGAAATAAACATCTTGGTGCTATGAAAAGTATTTAGATAAAGAGCTTCTGTTGAGCACTGGGTTTAACTGGGATGCTGGACTTCTGTGCCGGGCCCCTCCTGGTGTGCCACACACACAGCTTCCCGCACCAGCTCAGAGCTGTGGAACCTGGGCCCACGGGTCTTTCTCTCCATTCCCCATCTGCGAAGTGAAGCTCACGGGCTAATGGCAGCACTGGGGCAGGCTCACTTCATTGCTTCACCTTTGTAAAGTGCTTAACTAGCCTCTGTGCCATGGTGAGCACTCACTGCCATCAGCTTCCTGCAGTTCCTCACTCCAGCTAGAAGAACTGAGTGAACAAGCGCTCATAAGAAGGCACAGAGCACGGAGTGAGGCTAACTCTTTGTGGGGAGGCCCAGGAGGCTGACCACGGCTGAGAAGAGGCAATAGCAAGGGGCTGTGGGGGAGCCAGGCTGGGGTTGCTGGGCTGATGCTTTTTACATTAGAGATGCAGGACCCTGAAAGGTCCAGGGGTGGGGGCGGAAGAAGCAATAGTGACACATTCATTGAAACACAGTGGGGACAAAGGGATTTCACGAGTTCTTAGGATGTTTCTGAAACTGCACCCTCAGGACAGTGAAGGGGCAGGGATAATGTGACCCTCCTAAGGGCTGACTATGTGCCAGGCCCTACATGCCCTTCATGTAACAGCCCTCTGGGGTTGGTGTGACCAGAGAGTGTGAGTCACCTGCCCAAAGTCACGTTGCTGGTAAATGGTGGAGCTGGTGTTTGAAAGCACAGGCTATCGGGGTTGAAGCCCTGCGGGAAGCTGACAGGCTTTTCCCAGATCCTCCCTGGCCTTGGGAAACACAAATACAGCAGGTCCTGCATCTGACTTTCTGACACGTACCTCATTTCCATGTAGTGATGTCACCAGTCCGCCCAGAAAGGCTCCTCTGGTGTGTTCTGACTGAACCCATTTCCAAGTGGAGCTGTTGAGCCGGTGGGCAGACAGAGGCTGGAGTCTGGAGTAGCCTGCACCAGGAACATAAATTTGGAAGTGGTCAGGCAGTTGGCATGTAGATGGCACAAGTCCTCACATGGCAGGTCATGGCTGAGGGAAACAAGGTCAGTGGAGACCACAGAAGTGAATGAGGCCTGAGTCTCAGGCACTCTAGATGGAGTCAGGGGGCAGCAAGCTCCCCCCAGAGGAGGACCAGTGAGTGGGAGGAAGGGAGGAGGTGTGTCCAGGAGAAGGGACAGTGTTAGGTTCAGTGCTGCTGATGGTCAGGTGAGGAGAGAATCTGGCAAGGGACAGCTGTGCTTTGCACCTCCAGCATCATGTGTGACCGCTCTGACTTGGCAGAAGAGCAAGCCAGAGAGAGCATCTCTGGAGAGCTTTGTAGGACCCACTCTCTGTCAGCAACCACGGGAGACACGTTTCCCAAAATGCCTCACACGAGAGAGGCTGAGATTCCTGGTGCGTTGCCAGGCTGAGGGCCTTGCCTACCGTGTCCATTGCTCCTCCCTGGAGTGGGGCTGAAGATCCAGGAACAGGCTAGTTGTTGGGGAATGGAGGGTGAAGGGACCTGCAGCGCGCACCCGTTACCCTCTGCACCCACCATACCAAGGAGACCCTATCTCTCAGGGTGAATGTCTCTAAGAGTCCTAGGCAGGTGCCCCATGAAATTACATGGTGGCCCAGGAAGGGCAGCTGCCTTGTGGACATCTCAGGAGAAACGGGAGGCCAAGACCCTCCTCTCAGCATAAAGCAAAGGAGGGTGACCTTCAAAAGCAACCGGGAAAAGGAGGGCAACTGCTGGACTTCCCTGAATAGGGTCTCCACTGGCAACTGGGCAGAGCAGGCCAGGCCTTCAACATCTCTCTCCATACTGTGTCCAGGGTCAGAACCTCACTGAGGAATCCTTCCTCCTTTCAGTTCCAAAGTGACTTCTCTTCTTTCCTTCATAGGTCTTCCCCTGTGCAGTTCATAACTCATGTGAGGGGGAAGAACAGATTGACAAGATTCCTAGAAAGATCCATCGATCGGATTTGTCTCAAGGTGGGATTTTTAAAGGACATGTGTTTGCTTCTCTTGGTGGCAGAATTGCAAATGATGAAATAAGACAGGACAAGGAAATTCAGAGAGGTGAGCCGGCCTCTTTGTGGAGTGGGATGGCAAAGCCTTTCTCAAAGCCTATGCTACCTCCATGGAAATGCCATGAAAGTAAGAATACATGTGAAAAAAAGTTACAGGGGCTTAGAACAAGGTTTCTCACTAGCCCAGAGTCTCCTGAAATTTGTAGAGTAGAGCCCATTGTGGTGTGGGCATTGGCAGAAGTGGACGCTCATGGGTGAGCTGTCCCGAGCCTTGTCCCTAGGACTCACTTGGGCAGGCAGGGCAAAGATGGCAGGAGAGATGGTTGCTCAACTCCTACGTTAAGGAAAACGTGCTTCAAGACTGGGAGAGGTTGAAGAGCTGGTAATTTGAGATGCTTCTACACCACATTTATCTGGAGCAAAAAAATTCTTCAGTTGAGGCAAGCCAACATCCGTGGGTCAAGAAACAATGGGAGATTCAAAGGACACAGAGAAAAATACCTGAAGGAAGTCAGTGGAAATGGTGATGGCTGGTATCTGGAGGAAACTGGCAGGGAGGACTGGGGCATTTTTATTCTTACTCATAAGTATTTTTCAGTATTTTATTCTAGACTGCTTTTATAATTAGAAAAAAGTACAAAGGCTATTTTTTAAATATTTTTTAATTGTAATTGGACACAATACCTTTATTTTATTTATTTTCATGTGATGGTGAGGATCAAACCCAGGACCTCACACATGCGAGGCGAGTGCTCTACCACTGAGCCCCAGCCCCAGCCCCACAAAGGCTATTTTTATGAAGAGAGGAGAAAAAAAAGTTGGCGGGTTTGCCTAGAACATGAGATTGTCTCTGGGAAGGGATGACAGTGATAAATTGATCTAGTCTCAGCTAAATAAGGCTGAGAAGTCTGGCACACCTAGAAATGTTAGGAAATTTAAACGTAGAACCTGGGCGTATTTTCTTCATATCTGGGATGTGCACATTGAAATAAAATTATCATTTTAAATATTGTATAATGTTTTACTTTAATACAGTACAGTGTCTTATAATCTTCAGTTGCCTACTGCCTGATGTCAAAGTGTTCCACTTTTTCCCTCGGCTGCCAGGATGGTCAGAATGAAATTTTAATTTACAACCATCTCCTTGATCCTTTCATTAACTCCAATTATTTTGTAGACGATTTTATTTACTATGTCTTTATCACAAACCTCCCATGGTCTTTTGGTGGACTAGATGAAAGCATAATAATAAATTACCTCATTTGAGGGAAAAACTGTGAAGTCAAGAAGTACAGGGACCTTGCTCACAGATGTCGAAGGCGATGTGTGGAGATGGTGATGCCCAACCTTTCAGACTCCTCATCCAAGGCTCCTTTCACTATGCCAGGCTAAGCTGTGGGCACTCGGGTGGCTCTGACACCACTTGTCTGGGATGGTGACCGGAAGGGCTGTATCACCTTCCAGTCGCGGTCACTGGCCCATCTGGAAGGTGGAAAGTAGTTTACTATGCAACATGGAACATGGCTGGTCCTCACCCCGAGGAAACACACTATTAAGAACCAGTCCAACAAGCCTGCCAGAGACAATGGTAGCAATTATTGTTTCCCAATCTTGGTTTCACAGCAAGGGTTAGTTCCTCCAAAGACTTGTCCTCTTCCCTTTCCTGACACAGTGACATTTCTTTTCTAACATTTTGTCCCCTTGAGGGTCCGAAGTTGCCTGCATGTCTCTGGGGAAACTGTGGCTGATGGCCCTCCATGCTGGGAATTTTGCCACATTAGTTTGCTCAGGCTACACTGCAAGGCATCACAGCTGGTGGTTTAACAAAAATATATCGTCTCATGATCTGGAGGCCAGAAGTCCAAGATAAGTATATTGGTAGGATTGGTTCTTAGGGGCCATGAGGGAAGGATTTGCTCTAGGTTGCTCTTTTTAGCTCATCAATCACTGTTTTCTCTGTCTTACATGGTCTGCCCTCCATGTTCTACTCTCCTTTTTTTATAAGGACATTAGTCTTACTGGACTGGGGCCACTCTAATAATCTCAGGTGAATCAGCTCAGTAAAGACTATCTCAAAATATACTCATATCCTGAAGTATTAGGGGTTCATATTTCAACATATGAATTTTGGGGGAATACAGTTTATTCCAAGAGATGGAATAATGGGGAGGCAACAGCCTCCACATTACTATGCGGCCCTCAGCAACCTAGGCTGAGGCTAGAGAACACCCTTCCCTCTTGATCCAGCAGCTGAGTGGGTCCCCAGGTCAGTCAAATCCCAATGTAACCCCAGATCCCACATTTACTGTGCGACCTTTGGCAATTTCCTCCTTTTCTCTGGATTTGTTTTTTTCTTACGGAACCACTTCCTATCTGACAGGATTGTTTCAAAGACTAAGAGTAAAAATGACAGCAAAGTGCCAGTCCCTGGGAGGAACACAATAAGAAGCCATGACATGTTTACACAAATCCACCAGCTTATATAGAGGATGACCCCAAGCCTGCTCCCCTCTCAGTTGACAGGTCAGCCATACCTAGAACAAAGGTTTGCCCAGGACTGTCTTGGGCCTGCTGAGTGACACACTAGCATCCACTGAGCATCTTTCAGAGCTCAGCTCAATGTCTCACTCCTCAACTTTTCTTGGCTTGGTTCCAGGCATTGATTTCAGGGGCAATGCTGCCCCAATTTCTAAGACCTAGCAAGTCAGTGTCATTTCTTCATCTGGGGCTTCCTTTACAAGGTTTCTGTAGATAAATCCCAGGTGCCAACCACCAACACACCTACAGATGCCTCCACCCCCATCTCAACCAGAGGGACCACATTCCAGACAAATGTTAGCTGACTTTGACATCAAGGAACTGTTGTAACCATTGTTCTTACTTCTTCCAAACAAGAAGAAGGCATGCTTCTCAGCCTTGATGATCCCAAGGATTGGGTCCCCATGGGGAAGGAGGTGAGTGGCTTTCTCACTGACTCACAGAGGGATGTGCAGAGAGAAAAATAAATTTGCTTATGTCACGTGTGGGACAAGGAAGGTGTCAGTTCAAGGCTTTCATGTTGAGATGCTTGTTCAGTATTTGTGCAACATGACAAGGTCAGACTCTCACCAGACACCAGGCTGCTCTGTGACAAAGTGCCTTGCATCAAAAGCACAGGCTTGGCCCAGTTGGTGGGAGATCCTCTCCCTCTTTAGTCACTGCGTCTGGGCCAGGGAAGTAAGCAGATGACTCCAAGGTAGAGGAGAGCCCACTGTCTCTGCTGTGGATTCTGGACCAGCATGGCAGAGCCTTCTCCATGCAGTACATGGGAGATCACATCTGATGTGGTCTGCAGGGGCATTTCTGTGGGACACTAGTTCTGGGATAGCTGCAGAGAAACAAGGGTGTCTCATCAATAAATGTGGGCAAATACCTCTTAGAAGAGACCTTTCTTGGGAGGCTCCGGGCTCAGAAGATGGCATCCCAAAACATCCTGCTATGGACTTCAAACTGAGCACACCTGCAAAGTAGTGGCTTTCTCTGAGGTTCTTTAATCTGCCTAAAGGCCAGATCTGCCATGGGGAACAGAACTTCCATCTTCCCACGGGCTTACTGGGAGCCAGTCAATAGTACCCAACTCATTGCAGCCTGGAGACCACTAGATGCTGGGGACCATCATTATCCCCATTTTATAGATGAGGAGACAGGGGTACAGGAAAAAAATAGTCTAAAGTCAAATAGCTAGCAAGGGTAGAGTGAATTAAGAGAGTTCAACTTTGGTGGCTTTATGTCCTCATTTCTCACTTTGCTCAAGACCAAATAATAGTGTCAAACCTCTACCAGGGGGATCCTGTAGATTGTAAATGCAAAGTGAATTGTATTTGGAGCATTTGTCAGAAAACATTCAAACATCACCACTAATCCAATAAGGAGGTGAAGTTTTAAAGTAGACCAGATAATTAGATTTGCTTTTGCTTCCATGTTGTTTCTTGGAGAATAGCTTGGTGATGTTGGTCAAGTTTGATGTATGCATTCCCTTTGACCTAGTAGTTCCATCCCCAAGAGCATATCCCTTGGGGATAAAGTGACACATGCAAAAATGAAGATACAATTTGCATATTCTTTCTCTAACCCAAAGCACATATCACTTCACTAAAGTCCTAAACTGCCTCCACTTTGACAAGTTCTATGGCCAGGCTTGGGCCTCATTTTAGTCTCATTGGGCTGAGCTGATCTTGTCCTCCTTGAACTATTTTATTCACAGGGCTTCCATGACAGCACTCTCTCTTGATCCGTCTACACCACTGATTCTCTTTCTTGATCTTTGTTGGTTTCTCCTCATCTCTGTGTCCTCTTTACACTGGAGGGTGCTAAGTTTCAGTCCGTGGACCTCTTCTCTGTCCACTCACCCTGGAAGCTGCATAAGCCTCCACAACTTTAACTGTCTCCTCCAGCCCAGACTTTCCCCTGGATCCAACGGTATCTCTGAAAGTACCATTTACAGAACCCTCTCAACACTGCCATATCCAGAGGGGAGCTGCTCAGTTGCTGCTCCACTGTCTTCTGAATTTCAATCCCTGTCCCTTTAGGGGCCGAGGCCCAAATTTTTTTAGTGGGTTTACTGGGATGTAACTCCATCAGAAGTTGAAAGGTATCTATATATTGCCATTGACAATAGTTACCATGTTATACAATAGATGTTGTCTTTAAATTCTTGACATGACCCCAGGTGACCTTGCCAACTCCGTAATGTGTGATTTGAAAAGATGCTCCACTCACTGGTGACATTTTCTGCCCTAAATATGAAACCAGCCATTCTCCAAGGGGCCCTGGTTCCTTTTGTGGGGGATGGTATGTAGAGGCCACACTTTGGGCACTAGGGGTGCTTATTTGCTATGGGGCTGGTCACTATTTTTAGGCTGTGAACCTAGTTAGGAAGCTGTGTTTAAGATAAACTATATCATGAGTTCAAAGTGATATCTCCATATCAAATCCAGAACTAAAGGGTTTTAATTTAATCCCTTTGTTCTTATAGATCCACCTCTTTTTTTCTCCTGTCTCAAAAACTTGGTTCCCAATTACTTTCTTCAGTAAAAAACACACAACAGTTTCAGAATAACAATGCAATTTCACAAAACAGTACAATGTTTCCACAAAACAAAATAATACTAGCAATAGTTTTAGTTTATCAATTATTTATTTATTGTTACCCCTTTTATCCTTAAGAGTACATGCCACTAAGAAGTTCCTGTATTTCAAAGTTGTTTGAAATAATTCCATTCTGTATTTATGTCACCAAATTGATATATGACTAGGGGTTCATTTATTTCATTGTGCTTTTGATTTTTAGGAATAAAAAATTCTATTTATTTATTTATTTTTGCATTACAATTCTACTTTATATACAGTTCTGAAAAATTGTACTGTGAATGGATAATTATGAATGTAACGCATTCCACTATTGTCATGAATGTAATAAATAAAAAAATTCATCTTAATCATTATGTAATTATTAAATTAATAATTAAGTTGTCCCATGGGTCATTGGTTCTAGGAACCCCACCCCCAAATACCAAATCTGTGAATCCTTCAATACCTTACATAAAATGGTATAGTGTTTACACAAACACCCTATGACCAAAATACCTCACAAGAACAACTTAGAGCAGCAAAGTGTTTTTTTGGAGATGGACATAATACCTTTATTTATTTATTTTTTATGTGGTGTCAGGGATAGAACCCAGTGCCTTACACATACTAGGCAAGTGTTCTACCACTGAGCCACAACCCTGACCCTCAAAGATTGGTTTTGGCTCAGTTTCAGAGGTTTCAATCCATGGTTGGCTGGCTCCATTGCTTTGGGCTGTGGGGAGGCAGAACATGATGGTAATGGTCGTGGTGGGGGAAAGCTGCTCAGCTCCTGGCAGCTGGGAAGCAGAGAGTCTGCGAGTGAGCAAGGGGCCAGGGACAAGATAAACCCTTCCAGGGCACACCACCAGTGACCCACCTCCTCTAAATAAGTCCCCTCTCCTATAGTCTCCTGTACCTCTCATTGTCTATTCAGTCAAGATTAACTAACCCTTTGACAGGGTTAGTGCCCTTATAATCCAAACATTTCCTGAAATCCCACCTCTGAACATTGCTGCTTTGGAGACCAAGCCTTCAAATGAGACTTCAGGGACATTTCAGACCCAAACCATAACATTTACACCATTTTCAGTCAGAAGCTGGTTGAATCTACTGGAATAGAAATCCTGGATATGGAAGGTTGACTGTATTCACATGCTTCTAAAGCCAAATTATAAAACAAATTATATTGGATGTTTACCTTATAACCTTGTCCCCTATATATAATTTCCCCTTTAAATTTTAATGATGATGATGATTTTTTCTTTTTGCCTATAGTTAACCACACAGTATTGTGCACTTAAAAATTTAAGAGGGTAGAGCTCATGTTAAGCATTCTTACCCTGGGGAAAAAAAAAAGGACACAAGGAAACTACTGGAGGTGATGGGTGTGTTTTATCATGTTTATTACCTTGAGCACAGGCTACCATGGGTGTGTGCTTATGTCTGAACTCATCAAATTGTATACCTTAAATGGCTGGTAGTTTTTAATAAGAATTATATATCAATAAAGCTGTTAGGGACTTTTTAACATTACGAGTATCACTCTATAGTAGTATAAAGAGATATTCTTAATTCTTTTTTTTTTTTTTTTTTTTAAAGAGAGAGTGAGAGAGAGGGGGGCACAGAGAGAGAGAGAGAGAGAGAATTTTAACATTTATTTATTTTTTCTTAATTCTCGGCGGACACAACATCATTGTTGGTATGTGGTGCTGCTGGGGATCGAACCCGGGCCGCACGCATGCTAGGCGAGCGCGCTACCGCTTGAGCCACATCCCCAGCCCCCTCTTAATTCTTTTTTATAGCTTACATAGTACTGCATGTATGGTTGTACTGAAGTTTATATAAATAACCTCCTGATGGAAATCAAATTTTTAATGGACTTTCTACACTGAAGAACTCTGTTGTAAGATTAAACAATTCTCTGATTGTTTTTTTCTATCCATAAGTTACCTTTCAATTTTTCATATCTACTCTGAGCAGATGCCTGTCATGGCAGAGACTGGCTCTATCCACGTTAATACTCTGACAAGGCACTAACTAGGGTTTCAACTCCACAGTTACCTCAAAACAGTGTTCGAAAGGGTAAATATGAAGAAAGTGTTTAATGGGGACAGAGTTTCTGTTTCTGATGACAAATTTGTGGGAATGGATGGATGGTGGTGACGGCTGCACATAATGCCCATATGTAGCCAGTGACATTGAGCTGTGGGCTTACAGTGGTTCTGAAAAATTGAAAGACAACTTATGGATGAGAAAAAAACAACCACAGGAAATTTTTTTTTTTGAGAGAGAGTGAGAGAGGAGAGAGAGTGAGAGAGAGAGAGAGAGAATTTTTAATATTTATTTTTTAGTTCTTGGCGGACACAACATCTTTGTTGGTATGTGGTGCTGAGGATCGAACCTGGGCCGCACGCATGCCAGGCGAGCACGCTACCGCTTGAGCCACATCCCCAGCCCAACCACAGGAAATTGTTTCATCATATAACAGAGTTCTTCAGTGTAGAAACTCCATTAAAAATTGATTCCATCAGGAGACCATTTATATAAGCGATCGTACACGGTAGAGTGCTAGGTAGCTATAAAAATATTCAAGAATATAAGTCTTTATATTACTAAAGAGTGATATTCAGAATACAAATTTGGTAATATTTATAAAAATTGTAAATTTCATGTACACTCTTTCAATTACAAAAATAATAGGTAGAGTCTATGTGAAAAACTCCAAAATGTACTGCTAGCCATATTATTTTTTCTAAGAAACTGCCATATTAATGTGTAACTTCATGTGGAAACTAAAATTCTGTGCATGAACTGAGGTTTTTGATTGGTAAATGTGTCTCAGAGCAGGGTGACAGCGGGTGCCTCCCCCCCACTCTCCTCTCTGCATGGCAGCAGCAGAGGAAGGCAGGCACTCCCCAGGCACACACACAGGCCTCACCTTCCCCTCAGCTCTGCTGGGGCTTCCATGTTCACCATCGAGATGGTCCTTTTCTCCACCTTCCAGACCTAATCTTATCTACCATGGACTCTTTCTAGACTGCCATTTAGCTTACTACAAGAAGACTTGAATTTTATGGCTCCTAAATAAGGTGTTTATGACTAGGAAATTCAGTTCAGTGACAGACTCTTAAACCCACTCCTGACAGTGTTTGAGTCAAGGTTTATCACACTGGGCTGGGATGTCAAAGACTCAGCATAAACCTACACTGAGACTTTTCTGAATGAACGAATGAATGGGCTGTGGACTCTGGTCAGGGGCCAGGACCCTTTACCATCTCTTCTTCAAGACCTCTTCCCTGACCACTGATAAATGGAGACTGTTTCAGATGCCACTAGATCCTAGGTTATCAGGTGCTCAGGAAGTATACAGCACCACAGGCTATCTTTCCTCAACTGGTTATATAGAAAGAGTCTTCTTAATCCTTTGGTAGAAAAATGACCATTTCATTCCTTGTAGAAAGTTTCCTTTCCATCACTGGAACTATAGGAGACTAAATAATAATGAATTGATTTGTCTACTGGGGCCACTGGGCACCCCAGAGGCAGGAGCAGCACCTGCAATCTGAGCCACGGATGACCCAGTGCAGTGGGATGATGGGGGGCCTAGTGTGCAGTATGCACATGCAGTTGCTATGATTCACTGGGATAAACAACCACCTCATTCCAGAGCATTTGCCTCAAAAGCAAGTAAGGGAGAGGGTAAGATGGAAGCCTTGCTACAGGTGAAGAGGCAAGGCCACAGTAAAAGGTGTCCATGGTACTTGAGAGTAACTGGTTCAATCTGGAGCCAGATGATGGGTCAACAAAGCATTCACCCAAGTCCTCTGAACCTGCTTCTTGGAATCTGAATCATGAAAACCTCCACAAAAGCAGAGAAAGTGGTGTTTTGATTTTCCATTCACCCAGATTCGGCACCAACAATTACCATCATTTTGTCAATCTTGTTTTATCTACCCATCCTCTAGTAATTTTCCTTAAAAATATTAAAGAAAATTTCAGATACCACGTTATTTCACACCCTGAAATATTTCAATATCCTGCTCCCCTTAGGACTGTCAAACAATAAATACCCAATGTTCATTTTTGGAAAATCAGCAATGTTATTTTTAATACAGATGTGGTACAGAATGTGTAATTACAGCAGGGCAGTGATCCAGTTAAATAAAACTAAAAACCTTTATTTTACCAAATATAAAATTACTAAATTAATGTCTTAAAAGAAAATATAACATGGTGAAAACTTTAAATTATACCCCCATTCACCACAGAATTTATGATTTACCAATCACATATTCCACCATTTTGGCAAAAGGATGACATTTTTAATAGTTTATAAACCTAATATAGCAAAGACTGTGTACATCTCCATATTGCACTTTTTTTATATACAAGAATAAAACAGTAAAGTCAAATGTATTGCATATACTAAGAACAGTACAACTTTGTCACAATTAAACTTAATGCAGAAGCAGATGTATTAAAAATGTAGAAATGTAACACATATATGTACAGAATGCCGAGGCTGTATTAACAAATGTATGTACATAGGGATATGCTGTACTAGTTTTACTTTTTAGCATAGTTATGTTTGTTAGTACAGGCCTTTGGTTCTAAACTGTTTGACTAACTTTAAGCTCACATAGTTTCTTAAGCATTCACATGTTTTAAATGCAAGGAATAGTATAAAAGCACTAAATCTCCTTGTTCACTGGTACAAAAATGACAATGGTCAGTTTCCTTAGTTCATCAAAACTAGTCACAAAAATAGTTCTTGTATTCAACCTGAATGTGCCACAGGAAAAAATAGTATCTTCAAGATTTTCCAGCTCAGCCTAGAGTCAGAAGGCCCCTGCCTCAGTTTCAGTGCTGCTGCCCCTGCCATCCACATTTCAGAACACTGTTTTTCTTTAGGACATTTATTTTAATACTACTCTGTACGGAAGAATAAAATTCAACTCCAGCTTAAGAGTGTCCACCACACATCTCTGTTAAGACAAAAGGAAAATTCTAAATATTGCCAGTGAGATTTAAAAAAATATGTGCACCCTTTTCCCACTCTTTAGAAAATCTGCTATGAAATACCATTCCCTTTCTCTACTGTTCCCCATGGCTTCTCCCTGTGCTCGGTCTTCCCAGTGATTAGCTTTGGAAATCATCCTGAGTTTGCAAATGACAAAGCAAGTCCCCAAATGTGGTCCATGAGCCGAAGTCACACAATTGAGGATGAGCTGGTCAACCCGTGAACCATTGTGCTTGTTGGAGTTCCGCTGATGGCGTTGAAGATGTGAAGGGAATTCGGCAAAACGCTTGTCTTCTCTTCCAGTGGGCAAATCTCAAGGCACAGAAACGACACAATCAAAAGGTGATCCCCGAACATTTCTCAAAACTGCATTTCAGACCAACATGCAGAACTTGCCACCCTACAGTCACTCCACTACTGTTAGTGGCTTTGGCAGTTTGCAGACAGACTGTTTGATCATATCTAGTAAGTGGTCATTTTCAGATCAAGATTTTAAAGAGAAAGACAAGAGCAACATGTTTTATTGTTTTTACCAGTGAGTAAATGAAGAGCACTCTAGACTCATCATATCTTAAGATGACTTGAGGTCTAGCTTACAACTTGATTGGGACATGACCTAACCTTGTTCCTTGACAGAGCCTTTTGAAATGAATTTTGAACCATTTATGCTTCTCTCCTACCTCCTTAAGGTCTTATGGATTTCCCTCTTGGGTAAGAGAGTGGCTGCCCTCTAACCTGAACACACATCTTTTCACAGCCTTTGTCTCCAGGAAGGAAGCTGGGTGTAGGCCTCTAGCCAGGCAGGGACTCAATAACAGGCCCTCAGAGAGGCTCCTCTTGAGGCAACTGAAGCAACTGCTCCAGTCCACAACCCATTTGCTTAAATGTTCCAAGGGTTTAATCTTCACAGTTGTTGACACAACGGGAAGTTCAAGGTACAGTGGAGAGCAATATCACTGCAACTAACGTCCATATGATCTTGGAGTTTAACAGTCTCAGCCTATAATTTCTTCCTATTTCCATCTTTTCTAGTGCTGAAAGCTGGCACCCACTGATTGAGCTCTGCATTTTGTGGGAATCTAGAGGTTCCATGAAAAGTTTTCTCCATAAACAGGTTCCCATTAGACCTTCTCCTTCTATTTAATTATTCACACATCATTTACTTATTTCATTTTTTTCCTTTTTTTGGTGCTGGGCATCTAACCCACAGCCTTGAGCATGCTGGGTAAGACTTCTACCACTGAGCTCCATCCCCTTGCATTTTTTCCACTTTTTAAAGTGCCCAGATGAGGGTGGCTTTCCTTTGCACATGCATTCTACAATGTCTGCAGCTGCTCAAACTCAGCAATAATCTTATGTGAGTCAGGTTAAGTGAGTTAGTTTATCAGAAAAAAAAAATTTAAAAGTGACATTACCATCCCATCTGAGGTGTTAGCATGGAGGAGAAAAAAAGCAAGTGAGTTAAAGTTCAAATCCTGAAATTAGTTTTCTACTAATTGCAGAAAGAGACACTGTTTGAGCATATCTAGTAAGTGGGAAATCATCATGCAATAGGATAACTGACTCAAAGGGCCCTGGCTTCTATTCTGCAAGATCCACAGACAATAAAATAGGGAACAGACAAAACCACCTATGGGGCTCAAGAAGCTAACACTAAGTATAAAGACTAGGACAGTGGCACGTATGAATGTGGATGCTGCTCTCTAATGTTTGCTTGGTACTTGGATCAGATGTCTCCTCTGATGACCATTGGGACCACAAAAATAATTCATATAGGAAGGAGACAGAGCAATACAATCAGGAACGAGGCCCATAATGATAGGAACATACGGGAAGTACCTATGAGGAACCCACTGGGACACCAGGTCAGTGGTCAATAGACAAAAAAGGAATCACTATGTATTTTTAAGCGATGTAAGTAATTTAGTGCAACAGATAATTCCTTAAACCAGGCTGGTAAGTCCTGTTCTTTCAAAAGATTGAGTATGTAAAGATAGTTGTAAGGACAGCATGGATGTGAGTTCTCCAGGCTAGATTACTGTGGGAAGAGGCAAACTTCATGAAATGTGGCATCTCTAAAAACAAGAAGGAGGTGGGTGCTGCTCTCCCTGGTGTTTAGGTAGTAACAGATGAGCAACCTGTTAGCTGTTTCCTAAGTAACCTAGGATCACGGGAGCAGGAGTGTGGTAGGTTACATTTTTCTTCAGATACTAAAACTCTGGGAAGATACTGGAAGGCTTAGCTCTTCACAGGATGCATCTGAGATCTCGTGAATACACATTCCCTCAATGAGAGCTCTGAGCCACTTACCTGCTCATGCATGATTTCAGAAAGCTCCTTTGCCATTTCCCTGTAGTTGGCCTTCATTTCTTCCTGATACTCTAACTGGTCTTCTTTAATCAGACGTTCATTTACTGCTAAGGCTTGGCCGCAAGCTTCCACAAATTGCCTGAAACGGGCAGAGAGGGAGGCAAAGCCATGTAGGGAACATAGGGTGGCAACTCTTTCTTCAGTGAGCACAGAAATGATCAATCCTCGAGAAGAAAAAGACATTTTTAGTATGCTTACCTGAAAACTTCCTTCAGCAACTTCACTTTATTGTCAGGGTATCGTTTTGTGTTTGTGTCATCTAAGAAGGCTCGTGCATATGCTAGTGGACCAGCATTGACCTAGAAAATAAGCAGAGAATTTAACTTATGTTAGGGGAAAAAAAACTTACTATAACCACCTATTTAGCTTCAGGGGGCATGTGATAAAAAATAAGAGAGTTTGAGTGAGTTAATCATGATCCCTGTCTTTTAGGAAGTTATAACCCAGAAGGAAACCAAGAATAAAGTATACTTTCACATGTCACTTGCTTCATTACCTGGGCCATCCCTGGGCACTTGTGATGAAGATTCTTTATGTAAGAAGGAACCAATGCTTGAAATTTAAGGACTTGGTCAAGTCTGAACATCCAACTAGCAAAACACCAGTGCCCAGGCTTCCAATGCAGGCCAGGGATTTTTAAAAATATTTTTAGTTGTAGATGGACAAAATACTTAATTTTATTCATTTATTTTTATGTGGTGATGAGAATTAATTCCAGTGCCTCACACATGCTAGGCAAGTGTTCTACCACTGAGCCATAGCCCCAGCCCCAGGCTAAGGATTTTTGCCACCAAGGCTTGAGCCCTCAGAACTACCTACATCATACTAAAGGCAATTGGGCGAATTCAGGTAAAAATGAAAAAAAAAATACATAAGTTATAAGCTAGTTTTAAAAAATCACCTATTCACTTTGCTGAACTGTATAGGCAGCCATTGGCAAAAGATTTGCTGTTCTCAGATGAAGTAACCACTTGAGGTATGCTGCAAAGGCAACAAGAGTGTCCAGCAACATGGCAAGTGAGTCAGAACTCTGCATCTCTTTTCCAATTAGCTAAGAAGAGCTCTCTGAAGTTGGTAAGTCAGGAAATACAGAAATAAGGAGAAAAAGAAGGCTGGGCAACCTGGGATGGGAAGAATGTTCTAGTACCTCAGAGCTTGGGAAGGAACTGGGCCATGTAATCAATGCATAATTTTTCCAGAAAGGTTTGGCGATTGGAAAAGTGGGAGGTAGGGAGAGCTGTCTGTCTGAGGTTCTGATCCAGGCTATGCAGAACTTGTGTTGTAGTGGCAGGAAAACGGAGCCATGGGAATTCAAACCAGAGGTGGGGAGATAGGAGGAATGAGCCACAGTATCAGGGGTGGGGCCTGAGATGCGACAGCTAGCTCACCTCCTGTGATGACTAAATGTGTAGGGTAAGACTAGGTGTTAGGCTTGTTGGGTGTGTGGGATCATGCTAATGGAGACCACCCTAATTACCAACTATCTAAAGACAGTCAATTTCACAAATACTAAGAGTAAAGCTGATAAGACTTCATAAAACCGAATATAATTAGATCTTGGAGTGCAGGGTCAAGAAGCTGTCCTGTAAAGCAGCAGTCTTGTGAGCCCCATAATGAATCACAGAAATACACAAATAAAATGTATTTTTAATATAAGTGTATATTATAAATAAATGTATTTTTATTGTATAAATAAATGTATTTTTAATATTCTCTGGCCACATGTTTTTGCTACCTGGGTGGGCACAAGTATAAGCTTAATCTCTTCATTTCAACATGGATTTATTTGCTTTATACAACACAGTTAGGTATTATATTATAAAACTTGAAGGTCACTGTCAAATGACAGGGCATATTTTGCGCTGTAGGCAGCTCAACCTGTACAGGCCCACGCGGTACTGATGTCCATACCCCTCCACAGCCTTTTGATACAGGCTGGATGTTCTCAGGTTAGGTTATTGAGTGATTTTATTTCCAACTACAGAAAATCATGGTTTCTGGCCCTGCTTTGTAATCACATTGTTGGAATATTTATATTCATTTGCTAACTGATTTTGGAACATTTCCTTTCAGGACATAAGAGAGAAGGCTGGAAACATGAATAGTTCTGTGGTCAATGACATTTAGAAAAATTTTAGGCAAAAACTCATGTTTCTTTAGTATAGATTAGATGAATCACAGGCAAAAACTTATTTCAGAAAATAAAGCAAAAAACTTTCTTTGTAGAACAATCTACATGTAACTTTCAAAAACACATCTACTTGAAAGAGAAAACAATGAGATATATGAATCTGTATAGAAATAAACATGTGGGAATTACTTATATACACTTTAGCCTACCCAAAAAAGCAAGATGCACAATAGTCACTGGAGGAAGGTGATTGAATTTTCACAAATTGAACATATCTTTTAATCAGTTCCTAGATCAAAGATGAGCTTTTCAATAAATGGTGCACATCACTTGGATGATCATATGGAAAAAAAACATACCTGGACCCTTGCCCTACATATACAAAAATCAATTCCAGATAAGTTGCAAAACTGAACGTAAGTGCTGAAAAAAAGAGGAAAACACAAGAGAACTTCTTTGAAGTCTTGGAAAGGGCATGAGTTTCTTTAAAAGGACACAAAAAAATGCTACCAGTAAAGGAGAAATTGATTGATTGGACTATATTAAAAAAAGAATTTCTGTTAATCACAATATTATCGAGAGAGTGAAACTTCAGATAGTTTTTCAGACACAATTTTCATAGAAACCAAGAAAACCTACTATTATCTGCCCTTCTTATATATAGAAGAGTCTTGGTGCTTCTAATAAGCAACCAAACCCCACAAATTACTGGAAAATCAGGTGCTATAGAGTGATCTCTTGTCCTAGCAGACAGTGGAGTGAGGATGACATGGTGTAGGTGGGTTGGGAGGGGCCACTACCTTTCCCTTTGATATTAGGAGAAGCTACATGGACACTGGGCAAGGTAACAGGGACTAAGCCAGACCCTGCTGGTATGAAGGACTTGACATTCACAAGGTGCAAGGGCTTTTGCCTCTCTGCCCTCAGCTGGCTTGCCTGGCTCACCTGGACGCTCACGCTGCCTTGGAGTTTGAGCTGCAGTTTGATCATGTCCACTTCAGCTGAGGAGCACAGCTGCCGGAGCTCAGCCACCTTCTTACTCATCTCATCAATGGCCACTTCAATGGGATTTAGGTCAGTGTGATGTTGGTACATGACAGGGATCCGCTTCTTTACGTAAGGGAAGCAGTGTATTGCTGCAGAGGAATGAGGCCCAGGATTATTCCACAGTCGGCACCACCTTTACTGTTGTTGAGGTAGAAGTAATTATTATTCCTATTTTATAGACAAGGAATCCAAAGCTTGCCAAAGCTACATGCTAATACTTTAGCATGGAACCAGAATTTTTTTTTTCTTTATAATCTTGTTGTTTAATGGGTCGTATCACATGGAATCAAGAGAGCTGAATCCTTGTTATCCCTTTATGTGAGAAGCCCATTTCTGAAAAAAATCATCTTATCATTCCCTGTTCAATTTTCTTATCCATAACTGTCTTACCTTCCTTGGAGGTGGTGAGATTTGTTATTTATTTATTTTGCTGGGGATCAAACACTTACATAATATGTGAGTGTTCTACCACGGAGCTACATTCTCAGCCAAGTGGTAAGACCTGAATGAGTTGGTAGGTATAGGTGGCTTTGAAAACATAAAAAAGACCAAATGGTTTTGAGATGTTATGTAAAAGATTAAGTCTGAAATAGTTCCATAAGATACCCCTGAGAAAGTTCCTTTTTCTCCAAACAACAACTTTGAATCACATACTAAATTTGCACAAATCTGAGAAATCAATAAAAACTAATAAATAAGAATATATCTCTAAGCAAAGCTATCATGAACCAGAAATTTGAAAACTGTTGTGAAACATACAGCAGCAAAAATATAAATATTTACTGTTTCTTATACTTTTTAGAAATAGAAACATCTGATTAATATTATTTTCACTTGTCATAAGATATCTGAACATATTAACATCAAAGAGTTAACCTAAAAATGAAAAGAGAAACGGCAGATTCTGATTTGGTCTGTTGCTTTCTATAATAATTGTATGAATAATTAATATTCTCATTTAATATATATTTACTAACAGACATGATATGCACTTAAAAGCTTATTTTATTTTTTAATAAGCAAAAGCTGAAGAGTGGTTGTTTTGATTTCTTTACTCTTTAGTAAAGGGCTGAGGAGAGTTTATTCAGGAAGGACATTCCACAAAATGTGTTTCCATTTTGGGAGAATCAGCTCCTATAAGTCAGAGGTTGTTCCAAGGGGCCCACCAATGTCTGAACAAAAATGTGCAGCCCAAGATAACCTCATTGATCACATTTATATGCCTGTTCTACTCTCAAAATGTCTTACCACTTGAAAGCCAAGGGTTCCTGCCTTGGGTTTGTATCGTTGCAGATATACAGTTTTTAGATTGCAGTACTGTGATTGATAAATTCTCTTTGAATGAAGTTCCCTTTACAGTGAATAAGAACTGGGCATTGCTGTTTACCAGCTGGGGAAGTGGTGGTCTGACCAGAGGTATATTTGTATTTGGAAAGACTGATATGCTAGATAGAGGAAAGCTAATATGTTCTCATTTTTACAGAAAAAGCACCTATGACATGTTTCACAAGGCCAATAGTCATGTCACAACGAATGTAATCAGTGTAACAGTATTCTTGAGAGCCATGGTGTGGCAGCACCACTATTTCAGAGAAAAACAAAACAAAACAAAACAAAACAAGAGATGTGCATGGATCACACTGATTTTGATTAGTGAAAATCCTGAGCCACTGCTGCTTGGGTTTGGAACTAGAGACTTGAAGAGAAGGAGAGGTACAGCAACACTACTCAGAGAAAACTTGAGGTCTATGCCCAAGCTATTGGATCTATGTGATCCAGGATAGCCTGCCTTGCTGGCTCATGCCCACTCCTCTCCCTCTGGCTCCATGGACTCCAGTTACACCAGTCCCTCTGTTCCCTGAAAACCCTGGGCACAGGCACCCCAGGTGGTGACCTCTGTCCCAATGGCTTCTTCTCTCTCCATATGTTTGCATGGCCCACTTCTCACCTACCACTTTTTCAATGAGGCCTACCCTGGCCCCTCCATTTAAACTGCAATCCTCCCCCTCAATCTCACAATCCCAATCTCCTTTGCTTTTCTCCAGAAAATGTGTTATGTTGTAACACTGATACATCTGCTCATCTTGTTGACTCTCTACTGTCTGTCTCTTCTTGCTGGGATGGAAGCCGCACAAGGCCACAGAAATTTGTTTTATGAGTTTGAGATGCAACAATGCCAGGGCCAAAGGTACCTTGTTAAATGAATGAAAGTATTACTGTCCTAAAGACTATATGGGAGGGCACACTGGCCCTAGAAGGTGGATAGTCAGGTGACCAACTGAGCAAGCCACTACATTATTGATAAACAATCACTATAGTGATCTGCAGCCCTGCAGGAAGAGGAGGAAGACACAGGGATATGTGTGGTGACTGTATGGATGGCTCACAGTGAACAGAAGTTGGAAGGTGAGTGGATATTTCTGACATGAGTGCAGTATGGGTATGGTGTGGAAGACTTTGGAAAGTGACTGGGCAGAAACCCCTTGGCATAAGACCCAGGAAAGAAGAAAGGCAGGATAATGCTTTGAGGCAGACTCAGATACTTTTGTTGGGGAGTGGTGGAATGCAAACCAATAACAGCAAGGTAACAGGTTTTCTTTAAATTACTTTTAAGGTTTTCTTTAAACTGCTTTTAAGGAAAAAGAATAATTGAATAACAGAAAAATAACTAGTACATAAACCTTGAGAATAAATAGGTGGAAAAGGGAGCCAATTAAGAAATATATCAAAAAAGAATGATTAATGGGACTAACTCCTGACAGGAGTTAGTTAGAATTTATGGTCATAGGTTTCTCAGTATATTTCAGAAGAGAAATTTCTTTAGTAGAGCAGGTGCATCAGGGTAAATTCTATCCAGCTATTGACTCCAATACCCACATCAACATAAGATTAGATGTAAATGAAGCCCCCTAAATAGGATGACCACGACAGTTCAAGAGAGAACCAATCAAGATCAGAAACTTCAATGCTGATGTGAGGGAGCAGTTGAATAACTGATTGGCAACTAGGAAAGATCAATACATTGGAAAAAACAATATTTCCTTTGTTGTTCTCTACTCAGAAATGATACACACTCTCTTGAGAGTGCTTTCGGCTTGAGCCTTACTTTACTTTCACTTATAACAAAGTTCTCTTGCTTTGTTTTTCATGTCTCACTTTAAACTTTCTTTTGTTGGGACACAGAACCCAGGTTTGGAGCTGCAGCTCCCCACTCTCCTGTGAGACTTCCAACTAGGAAGGCTGGGAGAGACCATGAGGCTTTTCCATGATGACAATCGGGTGCTATCCAGGAGGGTAAGCCTTGGCTGGTATGGAGAACAGGGGAGGCCAGGGCTCCTCTACAACTGTCAAGGTCAAATGTCAGGTTTGAAGCAAAACAATGGAAGAGAAATTTAGGGCATCTGGGAGCTGAAGGGGAAACTCTCAAGCTAAAGTCTTCAGAAGGCCCACTGTCCACATCCTTGACTAAGGCCAGCGCAGAGCACATGTGCTTTCTGTTGCATTTGTATGTCCCTTTCTCTACATCTACACTACACCTCAGAACTACCCTTTCCACATTTTGAAATATTTCAGGGCAAAAACCAATTTGTGTGTGTGTATGTGTGCGCGCGCATGTGCCTTTTATTATACTATAATCTCCTCTGTTCATTATCAGCCCCAAAAGAGCAAGGAACTCAGTGGTGGATGAAATTTAGCAAAACAAAGTAAGTTTTTCCCCATCCTGGTTACAATTACATATTTATTTAATGTGAGAAAAATGTCAGAACTCTTCGGGCTGGGGTTGTGGCTCAGTGGTAGAGCACTTGCCTAGCACGTATGAGGCACTGGATTTGATCCTCAGCACCACATAAAAATAAATAAGTAAAACAAAGGTATTATGTCCAACTACAATTGAAAAAAAAATGTTAGGACTCTCACTTTACAGATGAGGAAACTAAGTACAGAGAGGTTTGACAACCTGCTCAAGTTCACACAGGGAGGCTGTGACCAGGGTCTGCAGGAGTCCCAGGTCAGGCTTCCTGCTGCCCTGTCTTCTCAGTCCCACAGGTGTGGGAAGTGGTTAATCCCCGACCAACCAGCTTGTGTGTATTCTGCCCATCTGGGCAGTGCAGTTACTCTTTGTCCCCTCTGTTCTGGCACATACAGAGCTTTGCTTGCTTCTTTTATCTAATCTAAAATAGTTCTGTAACAAATTTAAACTGTAACCCTTAGGGCATTTGCTCTGGGAAAACACCCTATCTTATGAATCAGTATGCTACGTCAATAATAATTATGATTAAAAAAAAAAAAAACCTGACTTGGACTCAGCAGTGAACTAGGTTTTCTGTAAAGCAGCAATTCTCAACTTGAAGATGACTCAGAACACCTGGAGGGCTTGGACATAAACAGCTGGGCCCCACCCCTAGAGTTTTTTGTTTCAGCAAGTTTGGTGTCTGGACATTTGTATTTCTACCAAGTTCCCAGAGGTTGCTGATGTTGCTGGTTCTGGAAAAACCTTTGATAACCTGATTTAAGGAACCAAAGTGACATCATCGTCACTGTATAGATAAACACTGAGTGTGTTGCTAATTCCCATAAATATTCCAACTAGATATAAAGTTATTTAATTTAATGAGAATTTGCCAGGAACATCTACATTAGGAAATTAATGCATTTACATATGGGAGGGACTAACATCTGGGATGGTTTTCCTTTCTAGCAATTCTTTCCCCCTCCATTATCTCCAATCCCCTTGGGTCATGGAGATACCCTGGTGAGCCACCAGCCAAAGTTCTTGGAATGAACAGCCAAGGACCTGTGTAGCATGGAAGGATGGGTTCTGGGGATGATTGGCATCCCCACCCCCTCTATTGTCTCCTACCACCCCACCTCCTTGATACTTCCACCTTGTACATACCCCACTCCATCCTTCCACTATTATCCTAACAGTCTGCAAATGGCCCTTCCTTTCTCCACATCCACTATTTTCTTATGAGTTCCTCAGGAGTGCAGAAGGATCTATAGATTGCTATTAGTATCCATGTGGGCAGCTTGGTGTATATTATCTTCTATTATTTGAATGAAGCCAACTATTAAACGATCACAGAGGACTGGGGAAAGGGAAGTGTGTGGATTCTCTTCCTGTAATACACTGTCTTGAGTTTTTGATGATGACCCTTATTCTTATTTTGGTAACATCTCAACTAAGATATAATTCACAATGTAAAGCAAGAGCTGAGAACCACTTGAAATGAGGCATCTTAATAGTGCTCCTTTCTTTTATAACAATGTATAGTTGTAACTTCCATTATTCTCCAGATGGAATGTCCACCAACATCAACCTTGAGGGAGACAGTGGGTCTTCCTAGTTCTACTTAATTAAGGCAGCTCATTGGAAATTGTGCGCAAATGGTGGCTATGGAGACACCTGGCTTTCTAAATTGGCTTCTTACTGATTTTTTTTCCATCAAGAAAAACATTTTGTTTTTGGTTACCCTAATTATTTCACTGATTCTAACCTAAGAATAAGTGGGTCAAGTGTCCCCTAAATCACCCAAAGAATGTAAAAATCACCCTGAGGGTGACTCTATACTTGTTAGGAACTGAGAAATGATACAAACCATATTTGCAAGAATGGGCTATCAATGGCTGAACAGTGCCAAAGAGTCAAGTAAAACTCCTTGAGCTGAAGAGGTGGCTTCTGAAATCAGCAGGCTTCATGGGACTGGGGACTTTAAGCTGAGGTTCAGCAGCCATTGTCGGCAGGGGTAGGAGAAACCCAGCTTTACCCACCATTTATTCTGTCAGCCTAAAATTAATGAGCAGGTCCATGCAGCAGAAGTTGGTGACATGGACAAGGTCTCAATGTGGTTTCTTGACCAGGTGGCCATGGCCAGGAGGATTCCAGATGGGCTTCGGGGGGCATTCCTGTATCACTTGGAATTGTGTGTGAAAGCCTCTGGGAAGAAACAGGACCACTGTTTTCCTCAGATGCTAAAAAGGGTGTGATCTTACATGGATATGAACTTCTGGTTGGCAGAAGAAAAAATAGAAATAGACAAATGGAAAAATATGAGTGTTCAATGTTGAGCTGAAATGGGCATGGAGGACACTACTAAGGTGACTAAGGATGCGTCCAATTCTCAAGGCCTCTGCATCCCTAATAGAGAGCGGTGCACTTTGACAACATGCAAAACCGTACCTGTTAAGATGGTGCGCCGTTTGCACTGCTCTTCGACACCACCCTGCCTTTTCCCAGCCTGGGTAAAGGGCATCTCAAACATGAAGCGACGAATGTTGTGCGATCTTTCAAACTCTGTTTTCCTTTCTTGCAATTCTTTCTCATCAAAGAACGGGATCACATGAGTCACCTGGATATAGGCGTACTTGGAATCCAGGTCCTTAGGGTTGACCTATGAATGAGCAACATTGAAGACTGGTGCAATCTGGAGGAAGCTCTCAAACTTTGCCTGAGCTGCATTTTCCAACTTTTTATTAGTAAATATTTTGAATAAAAATTCAGAAAAGTTGGAAAATATAGTACAAGGAACATCCACATACCCACTACTTAGATCAGTTTCTAAAATTTTGCTTTACTGTTTCAAACACACACACACACACACACACACACACACACACACACACACACGCGCAGACTCCTTTCATCGGAATCATCTTAAAGTAAGCAATAACACATTTCAGCCAGTTTCTCCTCAAAAATGACATTCTCCGCTATAACTATTATATATTATCATACCTAACAACATTAATAATAATTCCCTAATATCCAAATACTCAGTCCATATTAAAATTTCCTTAAAGTGCCTAGACATCATTTATACCAATGATCACACTTTACATTCAGTTGTCTCTATTTTTTTTTTTTGCAGCAGTGGGGATTGAGCCGGGGGCACTGCGCAAGGTAGGCAAGTGCTCTATTACTGAGCCCCAGCCCCAGCCCTCTTTGTTCTTGATTTATCTAGAATTCCCAACTATTTCTTTTTCATGACATTGAAGTTTTTGGAAGAAACCCTGATAATTTTCTTGTTCAAACTCAGTATAGGTTTCTCTGATTGTTTCCTAAGATGCTTTTTCATATAGTTGGCTTAGAGAGAGAAATTTATTTCAGGAACAACAGCAAAAAGCCCCTGACATTATCATTAATCTGTAGACAGATCAGATGAGATACAAACAGCTGAAGACTATTAAATTTAATATAATCACAGATTAAGAATAATTTAATGGCGAGAGCACAGTATGAGAAGTGGAGTGTTCTCAAACACAGGCATTTTTCATCTAGAAAGAAAAGTTAATTCACTAGGGGGAAAAAACATTTTTCACATTTCAGTTGTATCCAACCTTCTAGAACAATAAAAATGGATAGGAAGAAATTACTATGAAGAGTGTTGGGAAGATGACATTGGTTTAAGGACAGGCAAATGAGTGGGAAAGAGAGTTTCACGGTCTCCTAACAGATGTTTGTAAAGAAAATACAAAACATATATCAAAGTGCCCCAACCTTAGAAGGTGAGAGAATGTGTGAAATTGTCTGTATTTTAGAAAAGCCATCTGACCAGTCATTATCATCATATTTGAACCTATTAAATTTGACTTTCTTTAGCAGAAACAATTTAAGGGTGGGGGGATGGAGCTCTGATGGCTGGTTTTGGGTGGCATTTCCCTATTCTTCCTGTTCCAAGGTACTTGTAGTAAGAATGGAGGATTGGTGCCTAGTGGAGGAGGGAACCCTGTAACTCAGCTGCTGCATCAAGGGGCACACATTAAATGGGGCAAAAGAATAACTGAGAACCAGGAGAAAAGGTTGTGTTGTTAATGTCACCACTTGACCGAGGCAAAAGTTTTAATATTAAGAGAAAAAGGCAAACTGGACCTGGATCATTTGGTCTTTGGAGTAAGTGGGTTTTAGTAAGGTTATATTGAGGTTTCCAGTGATAACATTTGTTGTTTCTTTTTCCTTTGTGCAACTTTGTTAATGACATCAAGAATTAACCCACAAGGAGCCAGGAAGGAGAACAGAAGATAGTAGTGGATACTTTAATGAATTTTGGGAAGACAGGTATATGGAGGTGTGCCACCTGACTCAGCAGAGTGCAGAGTGCAAATCTGTGGGCTAATGTGCATTGGAAAACCCATGGAGGACCAGCCATTAGGATTAGGGTGCCCACATAAGAAGTGAGGAAGAAAACAGGACAAGTGGCCACAAGTCTGCATCCGGGTTTGGGAATTCTGAGTTTCCTTCCCTAGTCCCCTACCCCAGAGACTGCAGAGGTCATTCTCTAAAGAAATTGGTCTAGAAATACTTGGAGTAGAGCTACTAGTCTCAGCAGAAAGTAGGGATAGGTACAGTGTGGAACAAGGGTGAGTAAATGAGAGGCTATTGGACAAACATGGGGCCTTCCCTCTTTCTCCTCTGCTGCATCCAGAATCTAGCAGTCAGATATTCACCCCCTGCCTTCTTTGTTCCCTGCTAGTTCCCTAGTCATACAGGTAGGAGACTGGAAGACTCTTCTTTGAAGAAAATGAAGGACCCCCAGATATAGACTCCAGACTATAGGCACTCCAAAGGAGGGCTCAGGAAAGAAAGGGGATTACAGACCACTCCAAAATGGTGTCTGCAGGAAGAAACAGGGCTTATCACTGATGGAGAGCTGATGAGTGGAGCATTTTTAATGCAAAGAACAGGAAGGAGTGCTATCTCTGCTTGAGGTTCAGGAAGCAGAGGGACACCCAATGTCCTGGAGCAGTTCTGAACAGGGTAGGACATATAACTGCACAGGACAAATATGTAGGTTCAAGAAGAGTCATTGTGAAAGTGGAACACTAGAGGGCACCTACACTAAATAGAAAGATTTCATTAACTCAGCCATGGTAGCTAGAGAGTTCATTCCATGACTTGTTCATCTATTTACCCATTTGTCTGTCCATCCATCTATACATCCAAGCATCAGTGGCAATGAAGTCACATGCACTGTCCCAAGTGCAGCAGAAAAGGGCAGTGAGGAACAAAGCCTTGGCCCTACACTTTTGAAATTCCGGAATACTGAAGTAAAAATAGCATGTTCCTTCACATGTTCATTATTTTGTAAAAGAAGCTTATAATGGAAAGCACAAAAAGGTAATTAGAAAAAAAAGTATTCCTGCACTCAAGGCCAAGTGTCCTTAATTTTCCCAAGTGTTCTTTTCTGTACACATTTATGAATATATAATACATAACCAAATACATGTAGTCAATCAAAACAATACCACATTGTTACAAAACTTATCCAAGCATGGTCATACCTTGCCAGAGTCCTGTATCATTTTGACATTTTCAGAACCAAATTTATCTGAGTAAAGTTTAAGGAGTCTCTGAGAAATTTCTGACAGAGGTGTGAGTTTGGGTTCTTTGTAAATATACTCCTTTCCATCTTCATCTTCAAAGAATCCCTGTGACAGGAAGCATAATTAGTGTTGTCCCAAATATAAGCCCAAGGTTTACTACCAAAGAAGGGTTCTTTTGTTACAAGGGATGAGAGGATGATTCTAAAATAAAATCCTACACAGGCTGTCCAAACAGGGAGAAAAATTATAATAATATGGAATTTAAGTGCAAAGATAAAGGAAAAACACAAAATTGCAAACTTGATTCAAGAACGCTGTCATTAAGTGTGGCGTGAAATGAAAGATCTAGGATTCAAGACTATTCTCTCAGTGAAGTCTAATGATGGGACTTCAAGCCTGTTTCACATTCCCAGGAAGCAGAACTCACGAAAAGTGACCAGCAGCCTCCAAGAGACAGGCCTCAGAAATACAATACATCCCTTCTTCTGACCTCTCCAATTCACAAAGGATTTTTACAGCATGAAGTATGTAGGTCTGGAGTAGGTCTAGCAAAAATTCTGTAAAGTTTGAGTAAATCTGATTTTGCTTTATTGATGAGAAAAAATATTAAAGACCTGTAGCATAATACCAAATATTTTCATTATCACCTGACATAATTTGTTTTAGCACCAATTATGTTTGACTACAAAGTTTAGAATTGCATGGGAAGTGAAAAAGGTTGAAAATTAAAGAGTCCAGATTGGGGTTAATATTTGCAATAAATTTAAAATTTTTTTTCTCATCTAAAATAGAAGAGAGAAAATGGCACAAAATCCACAAAATATGGAGAGAAAAAAAAAGCAGGCTAACATGGAACAAAAAACATCCACATCAAACTGGGAGTTTAGATGCAGTAATTTCACTATATTACTTGCTTTTTAAGCATTTACTGTAATTACCTCCACATCTGTTTCACTGTCTGTAAACTGGTATTGCTATAAAGTTATAAAAGACAATAACAGAATAAAGTGAAGGTTATATAATGCTCACAGAAAATCACATACCCTAAATAAATAGATGACAACTTATACCACTTAATAATGTTAGAGATTTGAAGGTTAAAATTTAAGTTTAATGTAAATAAACCCTCACATTCAGGGTTTCTGAAATATTACAATGATAAATATACTCATGGAGATATTATATTACAAACAATAAAGATGCAAAGGTACAAAGAAAACCAGAAAGTCTTAATTTTGGTTTAAAACATGCAATACAAATGTATAAAGAAATAGATGATTTATTTCTGTGAATGAAAATGTTAATTTTTTTTGAGTTTGTAATGACTAAGACAGATATACATACAGACTTGAAAAGGAAACTTGCAAATCACACGAAGAACCAAAGATGCTGCTAAGAATGCCTTATGGAGGAAGAACTTACCGCTGCCTTAAGAAAGTAATAAAGAAAGGATAGGAAGAAAAAAAAAAAGCAGAAAGTTTACTATAGAGGAAGATCACCATACTAAATGATAAATTTTTCAAATTAGCATTTATAGAACACAGAAAATCTATAGATATAACTTCATAAGAGTTTTCTTTAAAAAAAAATAATAAGAAGAAAAGGACTCAGGACAGTCTACAGAATAAGGGGAGGCTTACCTGTCCAAAGAAGGCCACCCGGAAGTAGGTCCCCAGGAGCCTACGGCCCGAATGCATGACCTCAGTCACTTTGCTGTAGGCCCGGTGAAGTGTGTCATACAGATGAGCTAGCCTCTGGAAAGCAGAACAGAATTCATTTCTTGCAAATAGTAGAAACAATTTAAAAATAACAATTAATATGGTAGTGTAGGTATAAATTCCTATAAAGAATTCCTGCCAAAAAATAAGAATATATTTTGACCATAAAACTCGCAGTATTTGTAAGTCTAAAAAGGGCCAAACTTCTCATGAGGACCCACTGACCTAATAGTAAGAGAAGGTCTTCTCACACCAGTTTTAGTTTCTACTTTTCCTATTTCATTTGATTTGCTAAGTAGTAGACCTCCTGCTTATGGAAGGATGGAAGGGTCACTATTTTCCCAAGCAGATGGGCCCAGGAAGAGTTCTAACGAAAAAGGGACTTGGTGATTAGAAAATTCTGTTTGTGGCAACCTCTAAAAGTGGAGTGCTTGGGTGGAAATCCTGTAGTATAGGACACAGGGATCTGCACAGACTCTTGACTCTTGATTCTTGGGAGGTGGTAACTGATGACAACCTATGGCATAATGTGGAGGGTCAAAGATCACCTGCTCATCAGTGAACCGAAGTCTGCTCTCTTTGTATAGAAGTAGGTCTGAGAATGTGTCACATCACTCTTCTCTCAAATAGGAAAAAACGAAAACAGCCAGATACCTCAAAATCCCTCCGCTTTTCATAAATTGGGATGATGAGTTTATAGATGTCTGCGATCAGCTCGTAGCGTTCTGCCTTCCAGAGTCCATCTGCACACTGCTCTAGAAGCTCCATCAGTACATCCTGATCAAAGAGAATGTCACAGGCCAGAGAAGAGCGTTATGGAGAGTATGAGAATGTATGCCTTCTGAAATGCACAGTCTAAGACTGCTAGAGGGAAATTTCAAAAAAGAAACAAAATTTTTAGATACTAATTCCATGTTTGTCTTGGGAAGCTATTTTTTCCAACCATGTTCACATGCGTAAATAAAAAAGGGTTTCACATTACTTGACTGCTTTATTAGTAACTTGCATGGAAAAACTGACATGGTTTTAAATGGGCTCTCAAATTTTGTTCTTAGTTCTCTTTTTACACATATAATTTAGAAATTTCTTTTTCCTTTTTAAAAGACCAATGACAAGGTTGAAATGTGGAGTTACTAGCATGACTTCAACTCCAACTAAACATCTTGAAGGGGTGTGGTGATGGAGTGTGGGGGTACCATGCCTGTACCATTTCTCTTTGAAATTTCTTTCTAGTCACTGTCTTTGTTAGCATCCTTGGACTTTTGAGGAAGGTAACACTACCCATGGCTCAAGAATCAGAGCATGGGCTCAAATTTATACTAATAAGTGGAACCCGCTTCTTGGCCACAGTCACTGCTTCATCATGGGAGACCAGTGACCAGGCCAATCAGTGTTAGTTTTAGGACCCTAGCTTGGAATGCTTGGACAGATATACTCCCACCAGACAGGATAGAAAGAAGCAGCATAGAGCCTAAATGGGGCTGTCATACACCTCATGGCCACAGAAGGTCTCTCTGCCTTAGTAACAGAGTGAAGAGGCCCCTTCTGCCCTGGCAAAGTTGACTTGTATCAATGATAACTTTGTTAAAGGTTTGGCCTCACTCAACTCAATCTCCATAGAATTTCCCAAAGGGATCCAATACTAAAGTTTTTTCTTTGAATACATCTAAGTGTTGTTTCATTAATAATGTTGAATAAATTTTTACATGCATATATATCATCTGAACAGCTTTGGTAATGTATCTTTTGCTCATTTTTTGTGATGGATTTTTTAATAATGGAATTTGAAAATTCTTTATGTATTCTGGATAAAAGTTCTTTACCGAATTTGTCTCTGAGGCATAGAAAACCTAGTCAGTGAAATAATAACAGAAAATTTCCCAAATGTTTGGAAAAGTATGGACATCCAGGTATGAGAGGCATTTAGAATCTCAAACAGACATGACCAGAAAAGAACCTTTCTATGTCATACTATAGTTAAACTGTCTAAAGTACAGAACAAAGAATATTGAAAGCTGCAAGACAGAAGTGCCAAAACACTTATAAAGTGAAACCCATCAGAATAACATAGATTTCTTAATAGAAACTCTAAAGGCCAAGAGGGTGAGGAATGATGTATTTTCAGCCAAGAAAGAAAATAACTGCCTACTTAGATTACTATAGCCAGCAAAGTTATCTTTCAGAACTGAAGATGAAATTAAAACCTCCCAAGATAAGCATAAACTAAAGGAACTGCTAACCACTAAACCAGCATTTCAAGACATTTAAAGAAATTCTAAGCACAAAAGAGGAAGCAAACACAATCACAAGAGCACAGAAAATAAATCTTACTAGGAGTAGATAAGAAAATGAGACCTAAGGAAAAAAACATGATTGATTCAGTTATTTATGAATTATTAATTAATTCATCTCTATGATAAATAAGAGAAAGATGATCAAAACAACCAGAGGAAAAAACTAAAACCAATAAAATGACTACCACACACCTTTTCATACTACCCGGAATTTTCCAACTAATGGTGTCTTTTGAAGATTGGATGTTTTTAATTTTAAGTCCAATTTAACAAGGTTTAATTTTCTGGATTGTATTTTTGATGTTCTATCTAAGAAGTGCCAAAGCCAATGTCTCAGCTTGGCACCAGAATCACGAGCCACCACACAGCTTCGTAGGTTCAAACAGCAAATCTTTATTCCCGCTCTCACACCGCCTCCATACAGGTCCAGGGGCAATCGCGTTCTGCCGTCTACCCCCACAATTCACCTACTCCACGAGGCTATCTCCAAATCCCATTTTAATCTCACGAGAACTCAACGGGAACAAGCAGCAGGAACACCCTAATCCCAGCAATAATCTTCAACCTCCAACTTCCCTAAAACCCATTGTCTTAAACTGGCAACGCCTTAAACTCAAGGAGCTTCCTCAAACCTGATCAGCTCTAAACCCGGATCCGCCTTGGTCCTTGAGCAAGGTCACCTTATTAAAGCATGCATGCAATGTCCCATCGAATGTCCTCTAAGCAGCATGGGGTATGCTTGGCAAGGAAATTTCGATGTGTCATTCCTACTTGGTAATGGCCCTCAGCAAAGAAGTACTTAATCCAAGCTCATAGATATCTTCTCCTGCTTTCTTCCAAAAGTTTTATAGATTTATATTTTAAGACTCTAATCTACTTTGAGTTATCTTTGAATGAAGTGTGAAGTTCTTTTTCTTTTTTCCCATATATGTATGCCCAATGTTCCAACCCCATTTGATGAAAGTCTATCCTTTTATCCTTTCTCCATTGAATTACCTTTGAATTTTTGTCAAAAATCCACTGACTATGCATGTGGGTCCATTTCTAGGGTTCACGTTTTGTTCCACTGATACCCCTTTGTCAATATAATGCTGTTTTGATTACTGCTATGGCTTTATAAGAAAGTTTCTCCAGTGACACTGCTGACACCTTGGTCAAGTGTCTGTTGCAGGGGCTCTCTTGTGCATTGTAAGATATTGTTATCAGCATTCTTGGCTTCTGCCTACTAGATGCCAGCAGCAGTAGCATCTCCCCTTTCCCCAAAGTCATGACAATAAAAAATGTTTCCAGACACTGTCAAATGTACGCTGGGGGTAGAAGAGGCTGTGTGTGCAAAACTGTCCCCAGTTGAGAACCACTGCTCTATAGTAATCTTGAAGCTGGTTAGCATAAATCTTCCCATCTTTTCAAAATTGTTTTAGATATTCTAGTTCCTTTTGTTTTTATATGGACTTTAGAGTCAATTGTCAATTTCCACCCAAACTCCTAATGGGAATTTGGCACTGCTTTGAATCTATAAATAAATTTAGGAAGAACTGACCTTTTAACAATATTGAGTCTTCTAGAGATTATATAAAATAATTTAATAATATAGTAAAACCATGACATAAATATCTCTAAATGTGAAGGTTAATTGATTAATGTATACTAATCTTACCTCCTATGATTCTGCTAATCTGATTTATCAGTGTAAGTAGCCTCTTTCGTAAATTCTTTTTCTCATGTGAATGTTCAGCATGATGTTGAATACCAGTGGTGAAAAGAGATATTCTTGTTTTGTTTTGAAATTTAGGGGGAATTTCTGTCTCTCATAATCAAATATATTTTTTCCCTAGATAATTAGAGAAGTTCTTTTCTAGTTCTAGTTTTTTTTAAAAATCTTGAATAAATATTAAATTTTGTCAAATGCTTTTTCTGCATCTATTGAGATGTCAAATGGTTTTTATGAATTTATTCCATGGATATGATGAGTAACCTTGATTGATTTTTCCAATTTCAAACCTACCATTCTTCGTGGAATAAACCCCACTTAGTCATAATGCATTTCTCTTTTTTATATTTTGATAGATTAAATTTGCTAATATTTTGTTAAGGGATATATATATATATATATATAATTTTTTAAAGTATGCTTATATCCTCTGTAATATTGTAAATGAAAAGTAAGCTCTATGTTTTCCATAAGTGGTCTAATGTTTCATTAATGGTTTATAGAACCAAATAAAATAAGCATTTTTAAAGCAGTTGTGAATCAACTTACTGGAAAATACTATCTAAGCAAGATCATCTAACTCCTGTCCTATTTGTAATAAACAAATAATAAAATTGTCATCTGTGTGACTGACTTGACACCAATGCTTATAAAAGATATGCCATTTGCTTCAGGCTTTTATTATAGATCTCATTAAAGTCAGATATAGTGACCACTACCACAGCTATAGAAAAAGAAGAAATCAGAGAAGTTTCTAATGTTATCTTTTTGTCCTTTGCTTTTGTATTATGGAGAGGCATGCCTTTCTTACTTTTGTCTCAAATCTTTTCCAATAGACAACCTATGCACACTAAGTATGACAAATTCTGTGTTCTTTTTTTGTTGCTGTTCTTGTCAATGGACCTTTATTTTATTTATGTATATGTGGTGCTGAAAATTGAACCCAGTGCCTCAGACATGCTAGACAAGTGCTCTACCACTGAACCACAACCCCAGCTCAAATTGTGTATTCTTTTTATGCTCTTGCTTATAAAAGTTAGATAAAAGAAAAACCTATGAAGAAAATTGTAATGCATTCTGCTGTCATATATAAGTAAAAAATTAATTGAAAAAGAAAAACATATGAGTATACTTATATAATTTCAGTGATAGTATTCTTACTTCTCCACATTTGTTAAATGTATGAAATATATATAGGTATTACCTTTATTAGTATTTATAAAGACCAATAAAAATTTAACTATTGAAATGCTCTGATAAATAGTAAATTTTCTAAGGTAATTAATAGGTCAAATAAAGAAACCTCTCTTATTTTAATCATTGCTTTCTAGTGTGTTTTAATTTTTTAAATTATCTTATTTCTACTGGGTTATATAATATCCCACAGGGCCACATACATTTGGGTAGTTACATATTTCTGACTTGTTTCTATTTTTCTTAGTAATATTAGCCATATTGCTAGATAGAAATAACTGTCCTTGGCTATAGGGAAATGAGTTGAATAAGATGTCCTTTATTACAGAGTACTTTATTTCTTGCATATATTTGTTCAAACATACTGCTGGTGGCTATTAATTGAGCACTTTCATTCCCAGTGGTGGTACAGAATTGCAGCAGAGGTGGAAGAACTCAGAAAACTCAATCTCATCCCAGGGATGAGAATTGCACAATCAAGGTATTCTGATAACAAAACAATCAAGGTTATAGAATTTTTTCTTACTTTAAAACTATTCTTTTTCAGTGACTTCAATACTTATTAAAGTACTAAAATGAACAAGACCGGTACTTTGAAGTACTGATTGATTAATCACTTGATCCCATGTAAGAACAAAAGAGAATTTTTAAGGTTACTGTGAAATTTCAAAATACTAGAGATCTATCTTAAATTTATATTATTCCCCTCAAGTCTCATTTGAGTGTATCCATTTGTTTTTTAAAGGGGGGGTGTGTCTTTAGATGTTTTTTCCTTACTAAAACAGAATAATTTATTGAAAATATTCTAAGGTGCCAGGCACAGGAGCACAAGCCTGTAATCCCAGTGGCTAGGGAGGCTGAGGCAGGAGGATCACAAGTTCAAAGCCAGTTTAATGAGGTCATAAACAACTTAGCAAGACCCTGCCTCAAAATAAAAAAGGGTTGGAAATGTGACTTAGTGTTTAAGTGCCCCTACGTTCAATTCCTGGTACCCCCCCGCCCCCCCCCCCCGCACCAAAAAAAAAAATTCTAAGGTACAAAAAAGAAAACGGTCATCTGTCACTTCAACAAAATATTTAATTTGTAGGTCCCCAATAATGATCATTTTAGTGGCATTTATACAAGTTCTAAAATAGCAGCTTTTAAAATTAAGGCAGTGTTGTTTTATTCTTATCTATTTTTTTACTGCTACTCTGTTAAAGTTCACAAGAGTAGTTTCAAACTAACAAACCTTCAAAGGCTTTTGTAATGCAATGTAAGAAGAGTTAACTTGAACATTTTTCTCAATGTTTAAAAAAATATAGAAAATGTTATTGTATTCAAAATCAACAAATATCTTGCATTTTGGAGTTCTTAAAAATAATAATGGTGCTTGAAATTATAGATGCTATTATAATTAGAGTCAGTTTTAGACTATTAGCCCAAATTAGAGGGAAACATGAGAACCACAAATCATTTATATTTGATATTTAAGTTTATTTTTATATTTTATCTTGAATATCAGTATGTCTTACATTCTTGGACTTTGTAACACTATTAAGTCACCAAGTGATTTAAATTGAAATGAGCCTAATATAAAAATGTGATTCCAGAGAAGAAAAATTTAATTTCTTCTTAAGTCTCAAAGCTAGTGGAGGGAAATTGGTGGTCTTGGTTTTTTACGTTTATTGTTTCATGATTTTTTTAAAAAAATGATTTATTTTGTATAAAAAGCATATCCAGGTGGTTATTTTAGGATTTAGGACACATCTGCAGTCTCTTTCTTGAATTGTTTTCTTGATGTTCACGGTGTGATGAATGAGCATACTGCTGCCTTCAAGGACCCAACTGGAAACCTGTGGCCTTTTATCTGCTGCTACAAGCTTCCATTTGCTCAGTTTTGAGACAAATGGAAAAATCAAAACTCAAAGTACTATCTTTAGGCAAACACGAGTAATCAAAATGTGCCTTTTGAAGATATATCTAAAAGAAAAAAGTTGTGATGTGGGTCTGACTTTCATAAAACAATTTTTTAAGTATTTTGAGAATTGCTGTAATGGAGAACTTAGTAAATTGCTACTGTTTATATCTTAAAATTAAAATAGTGTGAATATATTTTAAGATGTCTGACCACGCTATAAAAGTAGAGATATTTAAGATAAGATTATAAATTAGGGTACTAGCTATGTTTTGTAAACTTTCATGAACTTAATTCTTATTCAAATATTTTTTTTCCTCAATGAGTATATTTATATTGTCAAACCTGGTAGACTAAAGGCAATAAAATTCATTGTCTTGAGGCTAAAAAAATTTTTTATAAGAAAAAAAATTATTCTTAGGTTTAACTTATACACTAATCATCTGGTCCCTTCTGTTATATTGGGCTTTTTCAAAGAGGAATACAATTTGTGTGTGTATGTGTGAAAAATTACAACTGATCCTGGCATGGCAAGGTCACACTGTAAATATAAACAAATGTTCAATGATCACATCCTATTTACTGACGATGGGATCAAAAAGCCCTAAAGATTCTTAATTCTATGCCATAGCAGAAAGTGAAGTGATTTAAATGCAATTTCATAAAAAACTGAAAATTCTTCTCAGTTATAAAAGTTATAACTATGTACCATTAGTATCACAACACTGATTCATTCATTCATTTATTTGAATGTTTGTTCAAACATTTTACCAAGCATTTACAATGTGCAAGGCACCATGCTTGACTATTGGGTTAACCTTTAAAACTAAATCCATAAGTAAAATTAAGTCTGTGTAATTTATAAAAATTGCTTGATAGATTTTTATCAATTGTTACAGCATATTTTGGAAGGTCTATTCTAAACAAAATAGAAATTTGTTTAGAAAAGAAGCCTTTGAAAACACTCACAGTCATCCTTTCAGAGCAGCCAGAACAGATGTACTAGAGATGCATGAGCAATGGGAAGGATGTGACATGCATGTAAGACATCAAAGAGAGGAAAACAGTGATTTCAAATGTGAACCTGAGCTACAAGTCACAGGGCATAGACTCTGAAATGACTGCAGCAGGGACGGATGGATTTAATAATAGTCAGTGGGTCTCTGGGTACTAAGGAGGCCAAATATCCTTCTCTCACAGAGCTCAGCACTTCCTGCTCTCCCAGCATCCAGAGTCCAGTGTGGAAGATGGAGCCATAAAGAGATTACAAGGATGGTAGTAAGTGCACTGATAAAGAAACTGCAGGGCATCAGTATTTGTCCAGAAATGAGGGAAAGGGGAAGCATGGAAAGCTAGAGAAATGATGACCGAGTCTTAAAAGACAGGAGAGTTTAGTGAGCAGAGGAAGAAAGTGGGAGTGGGGATAGAAGAAAAAGAGGGGACACACTCCATCCAGGTCCAGGGAACTGCCCAGGCAAACGCAAGGGAGTGACAAGTAGTTTGTGGGTTGGAGAATAAAATCTGAATCAGAGTGTGGCAAGAGAAGAGGCTGGGAAGGGGGGAAGGAGTAGACACAATAAACTGGAACAAAGTTTTCAATGCAAAGATACAATTACTAACTATTATAACAATGAAGGGTTATATAAGGAAGACGTTACTTGATTCTCAAAAGAGTCTGTCTATTCACATAAGTTATCAGATACATTTTAAATAGCCCTATATTCTGTCACTTCATAAATATATATCAAGAAGAGAGTATTGGTAGTCTCCTGAGTCAAATGATCCTAATTTGTAAATGAGATTTGAATACTTAGTTTTACTCTTATTTAGTTAAGCTAGAAACAGGTGGAAGGTTTAATAACAATAAACCTGTAGTCAAGCAGTTTATGAGCATTGATATCTGATGTATAAGTGATAAGGATAAATAAGCTCATTATAGAAAAACCTGTAATATTATATTTGATATAGAAAGATGGACTTCAACCAGAGAGACTCACCAAAATGGTTGGGAAAATTCAATAAAGCAAATGGAGCTTAGTAAATATTATGAAATAAATATCACAATTCTTGATGGTATCAAGAATTCTGATTCAGGAAGCACTCAAGGTTTATAATTTATCAATTCAAATATCACTGATTATGCAAAGAAATGGTAATATGTACTATAAAAATGAAGTGAGTACAGATTTTTCTAATAAAAAACTAAAAAATGGTTTTTACTGAAAAAGGTCAGTCCTCTCATAAAATCAGAGTGTAGATTACTGAATGCCAAAGCTTAATTTGGTAAGGTAAATTATTCAAGCTACTGTCAACTCTATATCTAGAAATTTACAGCTGGTGCATGAAGTAACAATTATCTGAATAGAAATAATAGACAGTAATCACAGAATTTGAGAGACCATATGTCAATACAAAATTATAATAAAAACAAGACAAAGTAACCAAACATTGGAGTATATATGAATTATATTCTCAGCACAAGTTCTACTTATTTTAGTTTGCTTTGTTTCTTAGCAATCACAGCACCTGAAAGCCAGAACTGATCCAGAAAATGGTTAGAAAGCTATAACCTTGAGCAGCAGTCATACAAAATGCTTTATGGTTAAATTGCCATGTTTAACATTTAAACACCCAGATTTTTTTTTTGTTGACATATGTAAAGAATTGGTTGAAGGGTGAGCTCAATAAACTCCATGCATACAGAAAGTATGCATTTTACTTTAGACTAGACTTAAAAAGATCTAAGTGCACGAAGTTCATAAGCCATTGAAGAAACTTTTAAAAATGTAGTTAGTTCCTTTTATTAAGTGTGACTTAGTGAAGGAGCTGAAGAAACAAACATCTATCTGTGGAAGTAGCATTTCTAGTGATGTGTGTGTATGTGTGTGTGTGTGTGTGTGTGTGTGTGCGCGCGCGCGCGCGTGCGCATGCACAAAAATACTCCTATGAACCTATATCTGTGCAGGGTATTTAATTTTTTTAAAAAACTTAAATGCTATTTGCTCCATCCTAGGATTGATTAATTCAATTTGAACCTTACCTATAAAGCTAGATGCTGTCTCAGAATCTACCATTTACAAGTATTTATAAACCTGTGAGCTGGCTTAGGCGATGGCTTAATGGCTTATATTATTCTTAATGGCTATTCTCATAGTATAACTCTAAATAGTAGAACAGTGTAACTTCTATTACATCCTTTCTCAAGATACAGTTGAGGACCACTTGCATCACTTTTTTCCAACTAGGATCCTGGTGCTGTATCAGACAAGAAGAGAGGAATCTCAGAACTGCATGGACCAAGTAGAACTCTGGGACCACAGGGAACTCAGAATCCTTTGATCTATACAGGTCCAGACTGTGAAACAAAACTGTAATTAAGAACTGGAGGGGCTGTGGCTATGGATCAGCAGTAGGGTGCTCGCATAGCATGTGTGAGGCACTGGGTTCGATCCTCAGCACCACATTAAAATAAATAAATATTGGGCTGGGGATGTGGCTCAAGTGGTAGCGCGCTCGCCTAGCATGTGTGTGGCCCGGGTTCGATCCTCAGCACCACATACCAACAAAGATGTGTCCGCCGAGAACTAAAAAATAAATATTAAAAATTCTCTCTTTAAAAATAAATAAATAAATAAATAAATAAATAAATAAATAAATAAAATAAAGGCATTGTGTCCAACAACAACAACAAAAAAAACCTGGATGTTTTACCTTAGAAAACTTGGAATGGATCCACCATTTGACCCAGCTATCCCACTCCTCAGTTTATACCCAAAGGACTTAAAACCAGCCTAGTATAGTGATGCAGACATTAATGTTCACAGCAGCTCAATTCACAATAGCCAAACTATGGAACCAATCTAGGTGCTCTTCAACAGATGAATGGATAAGAAAATGTGGTATATATACACAATGGAATATCACTCAGCCTTAAAGAAGAATGAAATTATGGCATTTTCAGGTAAATGGATTGAACTAGAGAATATCATGCTAAGTGAAATAAGCCAATCCCCAAAACCAAAAGTTGAATGTTCTCTCTGACAAGCGGATGCTGATCCATAAGCAAATGCTGATCCATAAGCGGGTGGGGCCATCGGGGTAGGGAAGAATGAAGGAACATTAGTTTGTGCAGAGGAGAGTGGGGGGGCTGTGGGGATGAGAAGGACGGTAGAATGAGACGGACATTATTATCCTATATACATGTATGATTACATGATTACACTATTGCAGTGACTCTGCTCCACCAGTGACTCTGTACAACCAGAGGAATGAGAAGTTGTGTTCCATTTGTGTACAATGTGTCAAAATGCATCCTATTGTAAAATGAAAAATAAATAAATAAATAAGGGTGGGGGAAGAACTGGATGTTTCTCTTTATCTAACCAAAAGCATATGGGAGGGAGTCCACTCTTGGGATCAGAGTCAGGGAAGGTAGACTTGGTACTAATAAAAACTCATCTGAGGCCTGCTACTAAGACGACGGTGCAGTTTTAGGTATCTCCCCTAAAAACATTACTTTAGGGGGCTGAGGATGTGGCTCCAGTGGTAGCGTGCTTGCCTGTCATGCGCTGGGCGCTGGGTTTGATCCTCAGCACCACATAAAAATAAAATATAAAGATGTGCCCTCTGAAAACTAAAAAATAAATATTTAAAAATTCTCTCTCTCTTAAAATAACAACAAAAAAAGCAACAACATTTCTTTAGGAGAGCATCAGAGACATTTAATTATACTCACTAATGCAGATTAAAAAGGCAATGATTTTTTTTTTTTTTTTACATTATGTTAGACACTCATTTTATTAGCTTTTCTCAAAACTTTGTTCTCCTGGCAGAGGACTTTGTCCTTGCTCTTTTTCTGAGTATCTAAGTAGCCAATAATGAACATGTACCTGGTAATCTGTTTTTTCATCTTTTAGAACACATTCTTCTTTCCCCTTCCTGTCAGTTTCAATTTTGATGACTTTATAACCCTGCTATGTCATATCCTAACTATACAGATTGTCATGTACTATGGACCTTGTTAAAGGTTTACCATCTTTATGCTTCAAGGACAGGGTGGCAAATTCATATTCTGAAACAGCTGATAAAGTGGTCCCTGTCACATGTTTAGCTCTTACTCAGACAGGGTGCCATTCATAAATCTTCCCATTAGACTCTTATGATTACTTCAACCCATTAGTCAGGTGAGCACATACAGGGCTCACTTTATTGTCTCTCAAGGATAGTTTACAGAAACTGTTTACCTTCAAATTTGTGATTGTTCTTGGCATAACTGCTCTCCTTATCTAATTCAAAATAAAATGCTGAACTTGAGAGGTCTGACTTGGCACTGGGTGCAAGGGTGATTTCTCCAAGAAGACAATACAGTCATGCCAATTTCAAAGAAAAATTCAGTCAAAATTTGCCTTGAAATGAGGTGCTCAAGCCAAGAACACAAGAGCCTGTTCCTTTGGTGAAAGGTTTCACACTTGAGAGTAAAAAGTAAAATAAGTGAAAAAAATCACCATATGTCTGGGCATTTCAGGATGGAGACAGTGGAATGGTTAATGCCATGCAATAACCAACTTAATCACCTTCCCCAGGATAATCAGAGAACTTTGTATATTGTATCTATCTCTTGTAGTTTCTTTAAACTTCATGAAGTAGCCAGGCATGGTGGCACATGCCTATAATCCCAGCTACTTGGGAGGTTGAGGCAAGAGGAGAATAAACTCAAGGCTATTGGGCAACTTAGTGAGACCCTGTCTCAAATTAAAAAAAAAAAAAAAAGGTTGGGATGTAGCTTAGTGGCAGAGTGTCCCTGGGTTCAATCCCTAGTACCACCTATTATTTATGCATTTATTTCAATCCCTAGTAGCACTTCATGAAGTACACTCAATATATTATACTTTTTTTCCATATATAGTTTTTAATTTTGAGGATTAAGACTAGACAATTTACAACAGTGGTTCTTATACTTTTTGAGCTTAAGAGCTCTTTATATATCTCAAATTTACTGAGAACTTCAAATAATTTTTTGTTTATGTTGATTTTTTCTTTCAAATTTTACAACAGTAGAACCAAAACTGAAAAGGTGTAAAGTGTACAGATGAAAACTATAAACTAGAATATATTAACAAAAATAGCACTGTGAACATAAAAAGGTATTTTAAAAAAGAAAAGTAGTATCCTTGTTTTATATTTTTTACAAATCTCTTTGATATTTGACTTTGTAGGAGAAACCTGGAGTCTCAAGCCTTCTACATTCAATTGTCTAATGTATAGCTTGGGTTGATGTCAACAAAGAAAATCCAGCCTCACACTGAGTTGGAAAAGTAAGGGCCTCAAAGACTGAAAGGGTTCCAGGACTACCTTTGATAACCAAGTGACTTTTGGACTAGCTCATGTCATGGGAGAGGTTTGCTCAGGGGCCCTCCTTACTGGCATGAAAATGGTTAAAAGCTGTAGTATTAACTGTGCACTGCCACACTGTGGACCCCATGTCAAGAAAGAACATGAAAAACACAGGCAAGGTAAGTACTCCTTTCTCCATTGGTTCTTTCTTGCCACGTGAAGAACTGGAAAACTTTATTTTGCCTGGAAAGATGGGCAGGATTAAAAGCTTTCCCCTGAATGTTTCATTCTTCCCTGGGTGGGGAGAGGCAGATATGCCTGGAAAGGAGAATTCAGTGAATGCAAGCAGAAAATCAGCTCTTAGGAAAATTCCTAGCTTTATTTCAGAGCTCTCTGGTTATAGATAAGTGGTTACATGGATATGCTATTCTGTTTTGGCAAGAAGCTTCAGAATTGCTACTTTTATAATGTCAAACCTTCTGGTCTGCATGGGGTTGGGAGAGAGTGGTCCTGTTTCCTATCAATCCTCGGAACCTGGGCTATAGCACCCAAGTAGAGACAGGAACTGGTCCCTACTTGGTGTCTCATGGTTTTGAGTGTCTGGGCCTGAAGAAAATGTCTACAGGTATATACAATAATTGAAATAGTAATAAACTTCATGTGACACAGGAAAGACTGAGAAACTTTGTGACCAACACACTGGGCCTCTGGGAGAAGTGCTCCAGCGCTCAGCCCCACTTCACTATGAACCAGACCTCAAGCCTCCAGAGAGGAGGAGGCATTTCACGGAAGGGACAACAGAGCAGTGGTCGCTGTTCAGCTGCCTGGGAGAATCACCTCAGTTAGGGCTTGGTGTGCAGGCAGCAGCTGTGGGAGGAGAGCTGGGGGTGATGCACTGGCAGGGGATTAGCAGGCTCCAGGTACCCAAGAATAGTCACCCATCACTCAACTAATGGGGAGTGTCCTGAGAAGTGCATGGCTAGGGCTCTCACCACCATGAACATCGCAGTCAGTGCTAAGATGGCTATGATGTCACTAGGTATAATAAGCTTACAGGACCATCGCTGCACATGGAGTCTGTCTGCTGACTGAGGTCATTGTTGGGTGGTGCATGATTATACTGGCTCCCCCACTGGAGCCGCAGCACTCACCTCATTGAAATGGACATCCTGCATTCCGACGTCTTCCATCATGGAGGCCTCCTCGTCAATGTTGGGGGTGATGACCCTGAAGGCAGTGCATCCCTGCCTAAACATGCCTGGGGTTGAGAAAGCAGAGAAAGAGCGACAGCAGTTAACCTGGATGTGGCTAGACTCCAGCATTCTTCCTGCCCTGTTTCTGTTACTCTGGAAGCTTTCATGTGTCAGACCAGCACTCGCATGGGAGGCTGGGACCACTGGGTGCTTTTCTTCTCCCTTTCCTCACATTTACCCCTTACCTCCCGTACTTCATTTCTCATCCTGTTTATTCCCTCCACCCACTGTTTTAAAAAATGCATTCGACCTTCAAATAAACTATAAATAAACTGAGAAATAGTTACTGAGTCAAATTAACGGTGGAAAAATATCAAGCAAATGAAAATTTGATTTGGTAAGATGACCCCTGCTCAGATATTGAGAAAAGTTAAGAAGCTGAAACCAAAGCCAATGAAAGAAACAGATGACTTCAAGGGTAGCTTTTCTTCAAGTAGTCAATCATCTTGCCCCTCTGGCTGGGAATAATCCATAACTCATAACTCAGATTACAACTGCCCCTTCCTCTCCCTGGGGCTGTCTATAACATGCAGATGGAACAGCTGCAGCTATGCACCAAGGGCTGCCTTAGCAGGCTCCCCACCAGCTGCCTGCGAAGAGGAGGGGCCTTCTCCAGGAAATGGACAGCAGGAATACTTCTGGGGCCTCAGCATCTGCTCCCCTAAGGGGAGAAGGTTAAGGTTGAGGGGGGAATCAAGGTCTCAGATAAGGATAAACTCTGAGCAAGAACAGCCCATCTGTGGTCCTTCCTCATCTTAAGACTTGCTGGGAAACATTTTAGTCAGCTGGACAATATGGACTGTGTAAAACACTCATGGGAAGAAGGACTTGAAATGTTCTGATAGGCTGTTTTCAGGTGTCTATTCACAATAAAACAAAAGTCAAAACTTTAACTGACCATCTCCTCTGTTTTGGGAAAAAGGAACACAGAGTATTTTGGAATCAAATCTTGAAAATGTAGAACCTAAAACCAGAGATTTTTCTGCTACATATTAGTCCAGGTTTCTATCCCCTCCCAGGTTATCTAGCATCTCTATCAGGGTCCTAGGGTAGCCTTGCTTTGATTTGGTTACATGGAAAAAGCCCCCAGTGAAAAGATTAATCTAGGAGTTTGAGGTTACATTAATATACACAAAATAAAGTAAAAGTTAACCACCCATGTTTAGACTACAGGATACATAGAAAGTATGTATGTAACTCTACTCCACAGGAACAACAAAAATGATAGCCAAAGTGCTTTCCTTTCATTGCCCATAAGAATAGACTGCCAGCAACCTGGAGAGCCCAGGAAAAGGGAAGGAAGGAGAGCAAAGACTGTCCATGCAGAGTTGAAACAGAAAATCCCCACACCACTGGATGGCACATGAACAGAGCAGCTGGGGCCCCTGGGGAGCGGGGCAACCGTTAGGCTCACCTCCCCGGCTCCTCCTCTGGCAGGTGCTATGGCTGTAGGGGAAGAGAGGTGGCTCCCGCTGGAGTGCTAGTTCCGCTTCTAAACATGAGGAAATGTATCACCTGATCAAAGGCCTCAGCAGGAAACACTAAGTGAACATGGAACCTTCTTTAATTTCCTTCTCATTCAGGTTCTCATGTGTGACAAACCCAGACTCCCTTAAATCCCATTCCACATCACCGGCCTTATCAGAAACATTCCATAGCCTTGGCATCTGTGCCTTTTCAATGCTTCTCACTTTGTCAGTATACTCATTAGCCCAGATCTTGCATTGCTGTTCTCCAGTGTTACATGAGCAGGCCACCAGCTTTTCTAAGAACCTCATTATCTCCAAAACAAATGCCACCCTGAGGCTGTGCTGATTTGGAAATGCTGTTTAGCCATTTATTCTGGAAAAACCCATGGCCTGCTCATTTGGGAACAAATGCCTGATGCATAAATGAAGTCTCACTTGCCCCACTTCTTCCCCTGGGAAGCCTGGCTGCCTTCAACACAATAAAGCCAACTGGGCTGCATTCCAGAAAATCTGTCTGATAATCCATTACAACTGCTTTTTGATTGATACATAGCTCCAGTGAGAACTATCTTCAGCTCAGGATGGTCTCTCAGGGACAGCTAGATGCAAAGCCCATTAACTTTTTGCAGAATGGAGACACTAGTAAGATATGATATGATAACATGCCATCTAATTTTCTTAACACTGCCATTCCTGCTGTGCCCACTAAGTCAAGCAAATGTCCTGTCAGGGAATAAAATAGTGAGCATGCTTTCTATACACACAAACTTGCCACCTCCAGATCTGCCTGAACTGCTCTCACTGGTCTCTGCTACTTTGTACTGTTTTATTCTTTTAACAATTCAGGAATCATTCCTTACCCTTCCGTGTGAGATATTCTGCCACCAATGCTGTTACATGGACATAGCACATTGCTGCCTGTAATAAAGACATATTTCAGAATCACTGTTTATAACAGGATGTCTAATGAACCTATGTACTTATACTAGGCACTAAACAGGGTTTCTTTCTTTTACTCAGGGCACTCAATCACCGAGCCACATCCCCAGCCCTATTATGTATTTTATTTAGAGACAGGGTCTCACCAAGTTGCTTAATGCCTCACTTTTCCTGAGGCTGGCTTTAAACTCGCTATCTTCTTGCCTCAGTCTCCTATGTGCCACTGCTTCTGGCCCAAACAGGGTTTCTAATAGCCAAACTTTTACCATGAAAAAGAGATAGCACTCACATTAATTAAAACTTTGAAATTAATTGGGATTTGAGACAAACAGCAATAAATTTACTAAGCTTTATTTTTATTTAGAATTATTACATTTTACTACAAAAGATAAAAATGGCATTCCCTCTGACACTTAAGGTTTCTGCATCTTTTCTTTTAAAGCAAAAAGAGGACTGTTAAAAGAAAAGCATGCTTCTAATGGCATTCTGAATGTAGTAAGTTCAGTGTAGCTCAGTAGCACAGGACATACTCAGCATGCCTAGGTTCAATACTCAGCATCAAGAAAGAAAAATCTAATTCAACACAATAATTACTATAAAAGAGGGGGAAAAATTCTTTCACTGAATTGCCATGTTGTTATAAAAATCAAAGATTTTTAATGGGACTGGTTTTGTGCTTCAGGGGTAGAGTGCTTGCCTAGCAAGTGTGAGACACTGGGGTTGATCCTCAGCACCACATAAAAATAAATAAATAAAATAAAGGAATTGTGTCTATCTACAACTAACTATTTGTTAAAAATCAAAGATAGCTGTTGAGAGTGAAGCCACAGACAGGTTCTAATGCATGGGGCCCTGTTCTTGTCAATCACTATGTGGTGCCTTAGTCCGGGATCTCAATCTATGATGGCCAACCCAGCCCTGCACAGACTCTATGTGAGCATGTGTGCAAATATCCATCATCAGTATCACAGGCACTCTTATCTGTGCCTATTATGTGTGGAGGAAAGTCTGTTATACAGTTAAGAGTCATGACTCTGTCTAATCATGAGATACACCTCACATGGTGTATCCCTTCCTACACTGCACAGCAAGAGAGTGCACACAACAGGTGTGCAAATATGTGATGACTTACAGAACAAGTACACAACACTAGACATGGTAGGAGCCACAAGAAATCCTGTGTATTAGCTGCATTAGTCCCTTATTACAGAATGCAGTGGGTTGGATAGTTTCTTCCCCAAATTCATGACCTTCCTGGAGCCTCAGAAAGTGTTGTCTTTTTTTAAAAAATATAATTATTGCAAATGTAACTAATTAAAATGAGGTCACACTTTTACTTGGGTGGGCCCTAAATTCCATGACTGTGTCTGTCATTAAAAGAAATACAAGAAAACAGATGTGTGAGGGAGGATGCCACCTGACAGTAGAGGCAGAGTGAATGGCTGTGGGTCCAAGAGCATCAAGAAATCCAGCAACACAAGAGCCAGGAGAAAGGTAAGGAACAAGTTCTCCCCTGGCATGCTCAGAGAGCAGTTCCCTAACTTCTTGCCTCTAGAACTTTGAGTGTGAACTTCGTTTGTTTTTAGTGACCCAGTTTGTGGTACTTTGTTATAGCAGCAAGAGAAAAGTAATGCACAGAGGAACAACTCCAGCTCAGAGAATTGTTTTAAGAAGAGACTTGGGCCATACAAACCATTTTAAAAGTCTAAAATTCTGAAAATGGAATAAAAATTACTACTAATACCAATTTCCTTATATTATGGCTAACAGGTTAGGTCAATTTTATGGTCATATAGAACTGTCATGTTATATGTACATTTAGGACAATGGACTCCTTGAATAAATACACAAAAATAGGTATATAAATTTTTCAGTCTTCAAATCTAATTGAAATAGTTACAGAAATGTCAAGGTTAAAGCAAGTTATTTTGTAATACTGCTGACATGCCCAATGTCACAGGCACAGACTTGGGAATGCAGAACTTGTGTAGAGTCTTGTTTTTCTTAATTTCCCATTTTATAAATGATGTTGTTGAGGAATAGAGGGGTTTAAAAACTGGCTCAATGTCACTGAATTAGGCAACATCTTTTCTTAGATTAAAAGTCTGTTTCTCTCAGTAATGCTGTCTAAATGCTGAAATACGTCAACTCTGCACAGCAGGAACCCTTAAACATCTACTGCATCCAAAAGAGAAGAGTAATGCCCCATCATCACCTCACAACAAGAAGTTAGTTTTATCGTCAAATAGCTGAAACTTACAACTATGGAGGAGTTCTGATGCAGAGAAATTGGTTGTATTCTTTAATTAGCAAGCAACTATATGAATATGTATAATTCTAAAGCTTTCAACATTCTTTTGTGATAGAAATAGCCCTTACAAATCTAGGGGTTTTTAAAATACTTTTTTTTTAGTTGTAGATGGACATAATATCTTTGTTTTTTTTTTAAATTTTATTTTTTTTTAATTTAGTACTGAGGATCAAACTCAGTGCCTCACACATGGTAAGCAAGCGCTCTACCACTGAGCTACAATCCCGGCCTAACAATCTGTTTTAAATTATCAATGTGCTCAGGTAAATATTAAGTCATCTTACTCTAATAAAGTATATATTTAAATTATTACAGTTTTAATTGGATTCTTTGAATGAACAGGGCACAACTAGAAAACCACGTCAAGAGGCTTGCAGGGCTACTTACCTCAGAGAGGTCCCCATTTTTGACGTGGATCCTAGCCATGCTGTCAAGCCACGTCTTCCTGAGCTCAGGGGTGCTGGCGTAGGACTTGGCTAGGCTGTACTGGAGGTCCACCAGCATCTCCGGATCATTCTCATGCTCCTTCATCTGGGCTGTGGCCATCAGGACAGTGCGGATCCTCTTGGTCAAGTCTTTCACGTCAGAGGAGAAGCTGGTGTGCTGAAACAAGGTGGGCCAAGGAAGGGCACATAGCTTTCATCCACTTTCTGCCTATTGGCATGTATGTCAGACAAGGAGGCAATGTTCTGGGGCTGAAAGGTAAAAACTGGCCAGGCCACTCACCTTGATGAGCCGGTCACTGTTGGCACAGTTGTTGATGATGGACAAGGACTGCTGGAACCTGGTTCCGCCGATGCCAACCACATCTGCAATCAGCTGGCTAACAGAAATGATGACCTTAAGGACATGGAAACATGAGCAAATCAATTTTCCTTCAGACGATTGTCCAGGATAGGTTTTTATGTTCAGTTAGGATGAACATGAGGCCAGGGCAAGGGGTAGGTGTCACTCCAGTGAGGGAAATGAAGCGAGTCTTTTTTCCCCACTGGATAAACTTAAGAATTTCATTTGCAAAACAAAATGCTAATCAGAGGAGCACAGAAGAATGAGAAACAACCCCCTATCACTTGGATAGCTGCTTACCTATAAACTTTCTGGCAAAAAGGGAGAACTTATGATAATTCTTCTTAAAATTGGGAGCCATTTCATAACAAAGACATGAAAAGCTAATTTTGGCTTTACTATAAATTACTGCAAATTCTGAACTTGCTTGGAATGCCTGCCCGTGCCTTGAACTCACCCATGCCTGGGCTCTCTCTGAGCAGATAGCAGCCTTCTTTGAAACTTTAGTGACACCTCATAAATCTTGGCCTTGCCTGGCCAGATAACGACCCTCTCTGAGGCTCTAATGACCTTCATAAATTTTGATGTTGGGACCAGCAAAAATGTAAACTAGCCTTTGTGTTATGCTCATCAGAGTTTTGTTATCTGTAACCCCCACTTCCCCGGCTTTGTGTAACTTTCTGGGCTATAAAGCTGGGCTGCAAGAAAGCTGCAGCGCTGTCTTGTTCCCATGATTTTTGGTGGGAGAGGCAGCCCGGCCAGTCGAAATAATAAGCTTGTTTTAATTTGATTTTAATTGGAGTTAGTGGTCTTTTCTTTGCGTCCTGGTCTAATACTTGTAATTTACCTCCCTGGGCTTTGGTTTGAGTTTATATGTATTCAAGAGGTGACCTGTCCCTTGCAATGTTTTTATTAGAACAGGTACACATTAACAGTGAAATGGTGGCCCTGCCTTTTTGTGGTTTATGAACAGTGCTGCCATGCCTCAGTTGCTTGAGCTCAAGCATATTTTCTCCTTTTTCTTCACCATACCAGGTATAACTAATCACTAAGTATTGTCAACTCAATCCATTCTTCCTTCCAATTTTACCTTCCCTCCTCCAGAATACCATCCTCTCCCTCCTAGATTTAACAATGGTTTCCCTAGCTGAGATCTAAATCCTCATGATTTGTTCTGAATGCTAGGGTCCAGAATATTCCTCCAAATATGCAAAGATTTGGATATGTAACAATGTATCCTTCTCAACCCATATTCTAAGCTCCATACAGAGGAACTTCTCCAGTTCCCCAGATAGGTGAGAAATTCCTATGGTACACCCATGGCTGGAACATGCTCCCTGTTCTTCAACTACCACTCCCATATATCCTTTACATCCTCTGGGAAGCTTCACCCTAGTTCTCAGGGTCCCCAGACAGATGCTCCTCCAGTGCACTCAAGCTTCTTCATAGCAGCATTGGCCACACTGCACTATAAGGTCTCAGTTTGCCTAGGTCCTCCACCCAACTGAAGGCTCCCTGAAGGCCAGGAGAGGGTTCTGTTTTGTTTGTAATTATATCTATAAATTCTAGCATGCAGTATGTATACAAAAAAGGAATAACTGAGAAATGGAGAAGGGACTCCTGCTCTGCTTATAGAAAAAGTATATAAAATACTTAAGACTGATCTCAGTATCTTGCCTGGTTTTCAGAGAAATGTGTGCTTAATACTGGAGAGATAGCAGATGTTTTAGTAGATGGAAGACCGAAAAGAACCACCCTGGGCCAGGATCTTACTGCACAGTATGAAATAAACAATCCAGTAAATGTTACTTCCCAGTTTTCCACTTTGGGGCCAGATGAAGTAAATAGTTCAATACGATACTCAAAGTTTTCTTGCTAAAATAGAATCAACTGGGTAATTAAACCACACGCACTTGCAAGTGTGTCCGGACAAAGGACTTCTTTCCAGTGTAGTCGAAGTTGTTTCTCATTAAGAAGTAGAGCAGCTGGGAGGCCTCTGTCCGGATGGAGCTGAGTTTGGAGTTACAGCACTTGAGGATCTCATAGCACAGAGCAGCACACATATCTGCCCTCCCCTCATAGAACGTTGAGGGAAACTAGATGGAACATAAGGAGCAGGCAGAGCACAGCACGGTTAGTCCTTGGGGAATGGTCCCTTCAACTCCTGGTCAAAGGAGGAAAACTTTGACCCTCAATTATGAGTATTTAGATTTATCTTACCTTATAAATTAATGACCTTAAGGCAGTGAAGACATTTTTTAAAGCTGTTTCAGACTGATGTTTTTGAAGAAAACACAGGTAGACGTCAAAAACTTTTTTCATGAGAGGATTATGTCCGTGATCTGCCAAGAGCTGGTTCTTAAAACACACATTGACAACGGTATCAGTGAGACATACTGACACCTCCAAGAGGTTTCATATAATTTTCAGGTTCAAAGACCCATTGTCCAAGAATCAAGACAACTTACTTATAATTTAAATTATCTCTATTATGGGTCTCCTAGGAAAGCATAGAATGCTCTTATGGGACAAATAACTCTATCAATAAATTTATGCTTTGAGGATAAACTTCCCAGCAAACTGTAATAAACTGTTGCTTAGTACTGATTTGGCTTCTATTTATTTATTTATTTATTTTTATTGTACTGGCAACTGAAACAAAGGCAATGTTTGTGATGTCTTAATTCCAACAGAGGAGTGTTACTACAGGTGCTAGCTAATGAGTGGGGGAAAGAATGCTAAAGTAAGAAATATGAAGAAGGTCTTCTAAAAGTGAGGCCCCCTTCCAGCCAGGCTTCCCAGGCATTCTGTTGGGAAGAATCAGACAGTTTGGTAGGTGGAAAATGTACAGGCTTGGGGTCAGGTTCCACTTATCATGGGCATGGATTGCTCAGGTACACTGAATCCCAGCATTCCCATCTGTAAAACAGTGACTCTAAGATTGACCTTGCCCGGCTACTGTGAAAAGTAAATGTCAAAGGTGGAAAATATCTGACACATCCTTGCTCTAATTTAGTAAGAGGTAGCTGGGAGGATTTCAACACTTCACAGATTTTATCAAACAAAAAAAGAGGACCACAAGTAATCGTTGCCAATCATTCTTTAAAATTTCCTCCCCTCAGTCAAAAATTCACACTAATTTAATACTCTGGACAACTGGTTAGCTAAATCTTCTATTGGCTGCTGAATACACACAGCAGCAAGGTATAGCTCAGCAAGAAGCCAGCATGGAGTTTTAAATAAGACAAACCTGTATGTGTCTGGGTGCAATACATGTATACATTCTGCACACGTAAGTAAACATGGTAGTAAACAAAAAAATTCAAGAGACTGCTATCTCAAACCAACTACCATTTGGCAAAATGAATAGAAGTAACTTTTATCTAAATAATTTTACTGCATAGCAAATTATGGGTGGAGTCTTACTTTCAAATCAAGATCAACCTTATTTATTGTTGGAGGGAAATTTTGACTCAAAAAATCTGACTCAAGGAAAACAATAGTTTTTTTTAAGGTAGGTCCAGTAGGTACAGATATATCACAATTGGTAAGATACTTGGCATTCACAGTGATCTTCATATCATAAAATTCTGAGGCATCATACTGAATTCTATCATGTGAAAGAGGAGCAATTTGCGTGCACGTGAGAGCGTGCACACGTGTGCACACACACATACATATACACACACAAATTATTCCAGTCCTTGGGGTATGCTTACGTGTTGTGTCATCTATAAACACTATTTTCCCTGGGAGCCCTAGTTTGGAAATATTGCTTTTCCCATTGAGATTAGTTTCCTAATTATGGGTGTATTAAAGTTTGGGTGAATCTGGAAGTAAGTTTTCATTTTTCTCAGTAATCTTTGTTTGCAGCTTGGCTTTTTGAATTGGTTCTTGTCACCAAGTTCTTACTACTTCAATTAAATTTCTCCCCCATCCACTCTCTGGTCAAGGTCTTTGCTTTCCATTTTCAGGATTTAATCCTTTTGGTTTCAAGAATGGCAAGAATGAAATTAGGGGGTTGGGGTTGTAGCTCAGCAGCTGAGTGCTCGCCTAGCACATTCGAGGCCCTGGGTTCAATTCTCAGCACCACATAAAAATAAATGAATAAAATAAAGATATTGTGTCAAACTAAAAAGTAAATATTTTAAAAAAGAATGAAATTAAAATTAATCTACATTAAGATGCAAATAATCCCTCATATAAGGTAAAGAATCTTCATCCTCCCCAGTTTACCAGCTACCTTCCTTTATTTTCCAATCATCATCTTACCTCTTTTTCTCTCTATTGCTGTTCCCTTCATTAGAAAGTAATATACACTAAATGCAAACAAATCTTTGAACATTTGGAAAGGTCCACAGGGGGAAATGGAAAAACAAATGTCCCCATTAACTTCCCAATTCAGAAATTATCACAGACACCAATGTAGGGAGTATCACATTTTGACTCTTACTGAGGATGGAAAATTTCCATTTAGGATATTAAATGAGACAACAGGACAATAATGCCAAGACTTATTTCTAGCAATAAGGTAGAGACAAAATTCTCCAGGAATTGTCTGGTGGGTTCAGGTCTGACTTTTGTAACATAGTCCCTTATGGTGTTTGACCCAGGAAATGGCATTTTCAGGGAATAAATGCTCAATATCAGTAATTCTCAAGATCCAGGAACACAGAGAAAAACAAACTTAAGTCTTGGTTACCAAATTGAGATATGTGAAACAAAGTTAATTTAGACAAGCTCTTCCTAGGCATAGGGCATTACTGTTATTTAAACATTGATTTTTAAAATAAGAAATTCAGTTTGGAGAAGAGCTGTTTCAGTTGCAGAGGTCCCACAGTCACTGTGAAAACCTAAGCTAGTCCATCTTTGTAGGTCAAGTTCAGGTTGTCTCAATCAGACTACTAACAACCCAGCAAGACTCCAAATATTTACATGGGCCTTGCTCTTAAGTTTCTATTGCTCCTTATGCATATGTATTAGCTCTCACTATGCAGTTCAAACTAAGAAAAGGTGCTAAATGGGATAACTAAAATACATTTTTTATATTAAATCTGTGAAAACACTAAAAATATTGTAAAATACTTAAAGATCTACATTAGTTTGGGATTATGTTAATAATAGACATTCTAAGACAGTCACAGAAGAACCATTTTTCTACATGTGACTACCTCAGTTTACAAAATGCACCCTTTTAGGATTAAATAAGATAACCTATGTGTAAGTGTCCCGTACTATACCTGGCACCTGGTAAATACTTGGTACTTTTCTTCTTCTTTTCTCTGTATGAGAGATCCTTCAAACACTTTGATAGTCACTCTTCTCAATGCCCCCTCCCTCCCCCCCACATCTGGGTTGGTTGAGAATAAGGTCTTTGGACAGGCCAGCTGTGTAGTGGTCTTGGGTAAACTTCCTAACCTGTCTTAGGCTTAATTTCTTCACTATAAAATGAGGGATAATGACATCTACTAGGCAGGGCTATTGTGAAGATGATGTCTGAGGTGCAGGAGGCATTCAACAATTAGCAGGAAGCTAATATAATAATAACAACCAGAATTCAGAACTTAAATCTTTTAAAGCATTTAATCTTATTAAAAAATTTATTTCTGGGTTGTCTTTGGAAGTTCATTAGATGTGGTCAATTAAGAGAGACAGTTTAACAGGGCTTAATCTGTAGAAGATGATTTTCTTGCACATACTTATGTCAGCCAATTCAATGTTAAAATATGTTAAGGTTCTCCTCAAAAAACCAACGATATGACCCAACTATACCATTTCTTGGTATTTATCCTGAAGAATTAAATTTATCTTACTAACATGCATACCCATGTTTACAGCAACACAATTCACAATAGCCAAACTATGGAATCAGTCTAGGTGTCCACCAACGAATGAATGGATAAATGAAATGTGATATGTATTCACAATGGAGTTTTATTCAACCATAAAGAAAAATGAAATAATGTCATTTGCAGGAAAATGGGTGGAACTTGAGACCAATATGTTAAACAAAATAAGTTGAACTCAGAAGGTTAAGGGTTGTATGTTTTCACTCATGTGCAAAAGTTAGAGAGGAAAAAGGAAAACAAAAGTGGGGTGTATCTCCTAAAAATCAAAGGGAGATCAGTAGAGAAAAAGGATCAAGGAGTGGGAGGCAGGAAGCGGGGGGAGGGCTGGGGAGTGATACTGGCTAAATTATATTGTTTTACTGTGTGCTGCATATAGATAAATCCCATCATTATGTACAACTATGATGCAACAAAAAAATGTGAGAAGAAAATCTGTTAAGGTTTGGATATAAGATATCCCTCAAAAGCTCCTGTGTAATGCAACAGTCGAAATGATTAGATTATAAAAGCTATAACCTAAGCAGGGAATTAATCCATTTGATGAACTAATAATTTGAAAGGACTACTGGCTGTATAGTAACCGTGGGTAGAAGGGGTGTAGCTGGGGGATGTGGATCACTGGGGGTGTGCTCTTGGGACTGTATCTTGTCCCCTGGGCTCTTCCTTTTCTCTCTGCTTCTAGTTGTCATGAACTGAGCAGGTTCCCCCTGCTAGGACTTCCTCTGTGATGCTCTGACTTACCTCAGGCCCAGAGCAAAGAAGTCTGTGACCATGTACTGAACCACTTAAATCATGAGCCAAACTAAACTTTCCTTTCTCTAAGTTGTTTTTGTGAGGTGTTTTGGTCACAGTAATGAAAACCTAACTAATACATGATCTTTCTGAGATGCTGCGACATGTGCCTCAGCTGAGCAAATATGTGCCAAGGAAGATCCCAGTGGTTGCTGCATGTGGGCTTCACATTCCTGTGAGTTTGAGCCATGTGAGCTCAAAAGCCAAGGCCAGACTGCACCAGACACTTGCTCATCTTCCCACTCTTGATGGGCATGCTGAGCTTCAGAGAGCACACATTTTTGCACATAGGCACATAAATGCTGGCAGAGATCCCCTCAGTTCTATATCTTAACCTTTCTGGGGCCTCTTAGGAATCAGGTCCATCACCATAGGGCAGGGAGGAGTGAAGCCACATGAGACTAGTGCTTACTGCCCAGCTAGAGCAAACACTTGCACTCCTGCTATGTTCTGGCCCCAGGATGGATGTTTTTGTAAACTTCACATTTGAACCTCAACCTTACAAAGTAGGTATAACTGCCATATTTCAGCTAATGAAATCAGGACTGAGATATCAAGTAGACCTAGCTCAAGGCTGAAAAACTGGGAGTGGCTGGGACTTAAGAACCCATGGTGTCTTTGTATCCATGCTCAAGTCAGCTGGACCTGGTATGTAGCAGTAATGTGAAAGGCTCTTTCAAGGGTCATCTCACTCAAAACTCACAACAGCTCTGTGAGGTAGATGCTATTTTTCAATCTTACACATGAGGAATTTTAGGTCCAGAGACATCAAGTATTTTTCTCAAAGACTGTTCAGTCAGGTAACAAATGTCATGACCAGCTTTCATCAGAAACTGTCAGATGCCATTTTTTTCTTGGGAGTCAGAACCTACCTGGTGACCAGACATTTGGAAATCTGGGAACCCTGGCAAATACCTTCCTAAATATTAAGCAGGCAACAGAAAAGAAGCTGGATAAGAATTACAGGCAGTCCATGAAGAAACTGTCACCACTTTCATGGGTATCATGCACAATGCACTTGTGCTGCATGTGCCCTTCCTGCCTGTGTGCCCACTCCACCCCAGCCCTGACCTCCAAGGCTTCCTGCTTGTTGCAAGGTGGGCCAGGCAGAGGGTGCAATGACACACATGTGCATGGCTGAACATTCACATGTAGACCCTCTACTGTCTATATGACTAAGGCTTTTAAATTAAAACTATCCAAAAGAAAATAGAAGTTTCAAAACCTCTTCAATGGTTCTATTATGGTGGTAGTCCTTAAGCTGAGGGGTTTGGGTCTCATGCTCAGAGTTTCTGATACTGTAGGTCTGGGCTGGGGCCTGAGAATTTATATTTCCAACAATTTCTCAGGAGCTCAAGTTGCTGCCATCCTGGAGACCACATTTTGAGAGTTACTATAGCAGAGACTCCATGTAAGAAGACACTGATCCCCCACATTCTCAATTCCACAGTGCTCTGCGTTTGCTCATTTCTCAACTGGGTTCCCAGTAATGACATTTCATAGGGGACAGGAGTGAGAATAAAGAATAAGGGTATATAATAATGAAGTGACATGTCATCAAAAAAAAGTAGTTTTACTTTTCTTAGTATAGAAATGTGCTTTATAAGTAGAAAAGATAAGTAAAGCATGATAAAGAACAACTTTGGTTATATTTCTCAAATACCCTTGTAATGAAATATACCGTTTTGGTATTCATAGGATATTAACACTAACTCAATTTCCTCTTCCTATGCTGGAAATGAAGTAATCAATTAGCAAGAATGGGAAGTGTTAGGTTCCTAAATATAAGAGAGTGGGTGAAAAGTCTATCTCCAACTACTTGAATATTATTTGCTAAAACTGAAAAACAAGAAAAAAAAAGATTTTCTATTCCTGAAATACTTTTAGCATTTAATTTAGAAATTAATAAAATATTTTAAAAAGATGAGTTTATATTTATTGTTCCTCTCTATAAACATCTGATTTTAATTGCTATAACACTTGGATATATTGTGAAGACATGATAGTAATGCCTACTGGGTTCTGTATTTATCATCCTGAGGGGCTAGGAGAGCCCAGTTTCCTTGGGTAAATACTTGTTTCTGGCCAAGAATGAACTGCTTCAGCCTCTCCAAGCACTTGGCACATGTGGACCAGTTAAGCTTTATTCCATTTCAGGTATTTCAAGCCATCCACCATGGAATACTTTCATTAAAGGTAATTAAGGATTAAATGGCTGCCTTATAGCAGCAAAAGCTGAAGAATACAAAGCTGTAAAGTTTGCACTGGTTGAGTTTAGGAAGCTGAATGGATTAAACAGGTAAAACTCTAACCTGGAATGCTGTTTAATACTAACCTTAAATGCCAGTGTAAAGAGAGAGAGTGTGTCCAGAGCTGTAAGGCAAACCTCAGTTGCAATGTTGGCTTCCAGCAGCGACTGATGGAGAACATCTGCATCCGAGTGGCCATAGCCTGCATGAATTACAACACAGGATTACTGCCCAGTGGTTAGACAGCAAGGCTGGCAGGAGGGCAGAGTCAGTCAACTTTTGATTATTTACAGAAGGTTCCTTGAAGGTGTTATTAATACCCCTTTAGGGAGTATTAACAATGTTTCTATTTAATTATAAGTCTTTTTTGATTCTGGAAGGGCAACAACATTCATTGTTTGCTTGCTATGTGCCAGCCACGAGTCAAGGAACTTTACACATATTATCCCATCTAATCCTTCAATAGCTATATAAAGTAAGTATATTATTAAACCCTTTTTGCAGGTAAGGAAATAGAGGCACAGAAAGGCTAAAGAACTTGTCTAAAGTCAAGCAGGTAGTAAAGAGTGGAGGCAGGATTTCCACCAGGACAGATGATGGTCATTTTGACTAAGCTGTCAGAATGGTGAAATTATTGATAGAGAGTGAGGTTTCCTGAGCTTCCTGTATAGACAGAGGCAGCAGCACAGAAAATGAATATGAATATGAATATGAGCCCGGGATCGGGCTGCTGGTCAGAACCCATCTCCACCATTTACTAGCTGTGTAACCTTGGGCAAGTTATTTGACCTCTTTATACTTCAGTTTTCTCATCTGTAGATTGGGATAATAAGCGCATCTACCTCAACAGGTTGTGGAAAGGATTAAACTTGTTAATATTTGTGCAGCTCTTAAAATAGTGCCTGGTACATAGTGAGGGCTATAAAAAAAGTACTAAATCAATAACATCAAGGTCTGTATTATCTAGATAATGATAATGCATGATAATCAAGAGTTGACTGTACAGAGAACTGTTTTCTACTTGCTTTAATAAAAAGCATAAAAGCCAATGTCTGAAAGAAATGTTTAAGAAAAGGAAAGAACTTGAAGAATTTATCATGTGAATTTAGCTTAATCATATATAAACACAAACTAGTGGCTGCAAAATCAATTTAGTACTGATATAAATGCAGTTGACATACAATTTGAGATATTAAATTATGAAATGGTATGCATTAGCAGAAATATATGTAGGGATACAAAGATGTTACAGTATTGACCTAGATTATAAAGAAAGATGGCAGTATAATAAAACACAATGTAATGTCTTCCTCCAAGGAGTGAAAATAAATCCACACTTATTAATTGGCGATTTTCTTAAGACTCCAGAAAGGAGGACATTTTGTATATACAGATCAGGAAATGAATACAGAAAACCTAGGCAATGTCCTTGAGACCAGTAATGGGGATAAAACAACTCACACTCTGAATTCCTTATTAAGGTCACCATATCATAGTACATATTATTAGCAGGAAAAAAATAGCATGATGTCATTTTAACTTAAACAAATGTTAGAATTATAGAATTATTTTTAAAAGCCTAAAAAAAAGTTTCTTTTAAAGCCACAGATGTGCTTTGTATCATATAATAAGAGCCTTTGACAGCCCGTGTTTTTCCTGGTGAGGATATGTAATACACTTGGCACCTTGCCAGTTCTGTTTCTTTTTCTTTTTGCTTTATGGGCATGAAATCTTTGGGCAAGAAAGGATAAAAAGATATTGGGGTGTGAATATTAACTGTACAGCCTTTATATAAACCAAGGCATTAGTTCATTCAGGGAAGTTTTTTTTTTTTTTTTTTTTTGGTAAGATACAGAGACAATGAAAACAAACAGATTGATGATTATTCTTAAAGTGATAATTAACCATAGTAAGAGGGACCAAAACCAAAACCAAAACCAAAAACACAACACCTGTTATTAGACCAACCAAAATTTCACAGAGATAAAAGGGACCCTTTATAGAGGGCTGCCATTTATCCCAAATGAGTTTTAGTTTGGGTTTAATTTTAACAAGGAACTTGCTTTAACAAGGAACTTGCTTTGATGACTGTTAAAATTTCTTTTTTTCTCTGCATAGAACTGTCTTTTTCTTTTTCTAGAATCTATTGGTTAGGTTTATCTAGGTGACCATTATAAATGAGACAGTACATACACTAAGGAATTTTCCTGCCTTTGTCTAAAAGCCTAAGAACAATTTAAAAATTAGAATTTGACAATGTGCAGGCTTTTTTTTTTTTTTTTTAAGTATAGGAATTTAACCCAGAAGGGTACTCTAAAACTGAGCTATATCCCTGGCTCTTTTTATTTTGTTTTAGAGACAGAGTCTCAGAAGCTGTCCAGGCTAGCTTCAAACTTGCAATCCTCCTGCCTCAGCCTCCCTCATCTGACCAGTGACAATGTGCTGTTTTAAAAACATATGTAACTAATGTGCCATGCTAATTAAATCTACAACCATGTATATACATAGGGAAATGTAATGACAAATTTCTCTAAGCTATCACAATACCCATAAGCCAAAATACCATTTATCTAATCTCTTTTAGAATAAGAGATTCACATGGAAATCTATTGGTTTTATTTGACTCTGTCGGAGTCATACAGAAATCTAAAATAACTAGTCCCTTTAGCCACAACATGTCATAACTTGATTTCCTTAAACTGTTCCATCTCAAAAATCAGCAGGATTCCTGAGCTAGCACTATTTATAAAACTCTGTAAAAATAAATGGCAGCATGGACTGCCTCAATCACTGAGACTGAAAACAGCATGCCCTAAGGTCCAGGTTAAAGTTACACACGAAGGAAGACATTCAACAGTCACCGTGTTAAAGATCAACACAGTAAAATGAAATGAATTAGGAAATCCAGGAAAGTGGTCTTAAGAGACAGAAATTTCTTAAATCAGGGGTGAGCAACTTTTTGAAAGCGGATTCTTGCCAGGGGAAGTAAGGAGTGTGGCGTGAAAGATACTGATTTCCACTAGGGGGCAGTGGTGCCTTGGAGCGCTGGTCAGGGCAGAAGGGCAGAGCTTCTCTACAGATAAGACATCTTGGGTAAGAGTGCCACAGCTCCTTCTGAGTCTTTAGAATTCACTGCTTAAATTCACACAGTATTTATTCTGTTGTCACTGACAAAAGACTTATTCTAAAATTTTTTACCCCCTTTTGTCATTTGCTATGCTTAGATTTAATTAACCTTGTTCAACTTTATACATTCATCTTACCCAAATAGATCTACTTACTAATGGTGACTACATATGGAAACTTTTCCTTATTCCTCACCCTGACATCAGAGGTGATGTGGTGACCTGGGCAGAGGCCCATTCCATAATCAAAGGCCTATTCTGATAGTGAGAGGACGTTTGGGATAGCAGACTAAGGACAGATCCAGAGTCTTACAGAATGTGCTTCCTTCCTGATAGCTGCCTTTCCTTTAAGAAATTTTGGACCAAAATACAAATCCAGAAAAAGTAAGAAGTTTTATGAGAAAACAAAATTAATGAATGATGAGAAATCTTGCTAAAAGAATTCCCCAAATGTGGAAGATCTACTGTCTTAGATATATTAATTCATGGCATATGGCTTTATTGAATATAAACATTTTTGCCAAATATTGGTAAGGTTTTCTTCAGCAATTGATAGGAAAGGAGTAGAATGTAGAATAAGGAATGATACTCCAAGGCAAAAATTATATGACTTGCTTTCTGCTCGATTCACACACAAGAAAACAAATATGCTCAGAATGATCTGCAGACAGTCTGCAATCTAGGAGTCTGTAGTTTAGAAGTAGGTGTCATGCCATCAGCTTTCTCTTTGCTATAGAACATTGTACCTAAAGCTCAGCTGTGTCTAAAATGGTGCCTAGCATGAATATAGACAGAAAACTGTAAGAACAGTTGGTTTAGACATATGATACTTTTAAATTTAAAGTGCTCTTTAAGGACACTAAGATGACTGACTTTAAACAAGCACTGTATCAGACTTTCTCAATTCTAAGACCCCTATCAACTACAAAAGACACCAATTAATGATAGACAACTTCTTAGATGTAAAATGAAGATACAGCTCAATTTCAGAAATGCTACAAAATGTGCAAAAACATGTCTCAGAATCAAGGAAATATGGCTTTACAAACAAACATTTAATTTGCTATCTCACATATATAAGTAAAAAGCATCTGAGTACACTTAACCAAATTTTAAAGATGTATTATATACACTTAAAAACTTTGGAAAGATTAATTTTAATTCAGAGATGCACACATTCTCTGTATTTTTCATATTAATCCACACCTAAATTCATTTTTTATACAGTAAATGAATTTAATTATCACCTATATTCATTTTCTTACTTGTGCTTCACAGATATCAAAGAACTTCAGAGCTAAATAAGGCCTCAGAAGCCATGTCCTCTCATTCCTCACACAATACTTAAATGACCAGGACAATGTCCCCATAGGGTCTCATTCCCTCTGTTTTCACACCCCAGCTTCAAGTGTTCACTCCAGCTTTATAGCTTTACAGGTAGCTCAGTACACACCACTCACCGGCAGTTTAGTTATAAAATGCTTTCTCATCCTGACCTGAAATCAAATTCTCTGTAATTCAACCCAGTGATTTTAAACGCCTCTTGTACTGGGTTACATGAAACACAAGTTTTCTTTACATGTCACTACCTCTTGGCTGCTTTCCCTCCTATCCTACCAGCAGGAAAAATGAATTATCATGCAAGTGAATTTTGTGGGGTAAATATATCACTTACTTACAAACACCTTTTCACCTAGTTTTCCCTTTCTTTGGGCGGTTACATATTTACAGGTAGCTATCACTCTCAATTTTTTCTTTGATACAAATTTCTTTTCTATTGCCAAACAATGAGTGCAAGTTACACTAAAATAGGTCAATAGTTAATTGGTTAATAGCTCATATACCCGGGCAAAGACCCAAACATTCTTTAAGAATGGTTTTCTAAATAATTAAGACTATTTGGCCATTGTGGGGTTTTTGCCATTTTCATGATTTCCTACCTATATTGAAAAATAAATTTAAGTTCCTGTGAGAATTACATGTGCAGCACATATGGTGTCTTCCCTGGTCCTACTCTCAATAGGAGTTGGGGATGGCAAGGGATGCTGCAAATGGCCAAACCTACAGATGACTAAGTTTTTCACAGGCCTCTGCTGCTCCCTGCTGGTCTAACTAAAGTCTAACAAACATTTCCTACTCAGAGAGGACACAATGATGTACAGGGGTTCTTACTATTTTTAGTCTTTTTAGACTCTGAGATACCCCTGGCAGGTCTCTCACATAATGGATCTGTGTCATATGGTTGGCCCAACAGAAGGTATTGTATTTATTGGTAATAGGATTTTTAAAAAGATATCTCTACAAATTCCCCATAGGATACTTAGGTGAAGATGTAAATGAACTAGTATGAACATCTCCATACACATGTTCACACCCATACACATGTATACATACATACAGTATACACTCCCTTTTCTGTGGCTGTGGCTGAATTGATCATTCAGAGCTCAAAGAACTACTGGAGGGAAAGGCTGAGGTCACTCAAGCACATACTCAGAATTAGAGATGGAAGGGAAGACTGAGTCCTAGGAGTAGATGAAATGCCTAAGGGGGCATCAGACCAACTCAGGGTGAGGAGGAACTGTGAAAACTCAGACAAAGGCTAAGAGTCAGTGATACACTGTTTCCTGCCAAAGCAGAAGAAAACGTGATTGATGACAGGGTGCCACTGAAAACTGATGAAAGTGAAAACGTGAGACAGAGAGAAGGGAGCAGGGGAGACGAGGTTCTCTATGGGTGGCAGGAAGAGAGAATGGAAGTTGACCATGTTAACAACATGGCTCTTGGCAGCAGCACAATACCAGCTGTCTCTCTCCTCCAATTCAAGCTACCACCACAAAAATCCATTTGCAGCAAAAGGAGCTTCTGCATACTGGAGTAGATTAAGACCATTTCTTCGTGGGTTGATCATTAATTAAATTTTTGCTTGTTTTTTGTGTTTCATAAATGATTATCACTGGAAGTGGATCCTTGATCTGCTTTTGATTAAAAAAAAGGCTTTAAAATTAAAGCACTAATTTCAACTGACAGTGAATTAGTCTCTGTGTTATGTAAATTATCTGGGCAGAGGGAGTCTAGCAGGTCCAGCATATCACCAGGGACTGAAATGCTATTGCTAAATAGGAAATGAAAGTTACAAATAAAAAACTTCAGGTTTTGTTTGTTTCATCTCCTTGTCCAAAGTTTTAAAAAATCAAATATTGTAGCCTTAATTCTGTCAATAAATGTGCATTCTACAGCTAAGTGTAGAACTTAGAACTAGCATTTTAAGGCTCTCAATTCACTGTGTGGTAGATTGACACAATATTGATTTAAATGAAGCCTAGAATTTTACACAGAGAGACTATACCTACCTACATTTAATTTTGTTGGGATGGAAGTGTGAGAAGTTACTGGATTTCCATTCCTCACTTGTTTTACTTTGAACTATTATCAATACTAGACAATGAGAATATTGTCTTTACTCTTAGCATGTATTAGAGAGAGGTATGAAAATCACAGTGAATGGACATTTGTAATTAGAAATGATGAAAAGATATTAACAATCACGTATTAAAGACAGTACTTGGAATGAGAACAAACAATACAAATACAAATAGTCCAGGTAAAACAGCAGATAGCTAGGTCATGCTTGGAGAAGAAATGGAACAATTCAGAGAACACAACACTAACAGAAATGGAACTTATAGTAGATGGTCACATTAATTTTTCATGTGCTGGACGGTTTGTTTTCTGCTTTGAGAAACCCTTAAGCAGATGAAATAGGAAATTTCTAGAAACAGCACATGATGCCACGACTCTTCTGTTGACTGATAAAAGTAAATTTAAAATAAGCTCCCATGTTTTGGCAGAATCTCTATTGTGAAGTTAGAAAAGCCCCAAAGTTAGGAAGGCAAGATGAATAAAAAGATCTTGGTTTGCAAGTGAAGCGGCCTCATAAGCAGACTTCAACCTGATTAAATCTTACCATTGTCTACAGAAATTCCAAGCACACTTGATATCTTTCTCACACTGAAAACACAGAAAAAGTCACTTTGTTATTGGATGTTTTTCCACACCCTCACAAATCGATTCATGGACTTTATGTTTTCATAGCAGTTGAAAGAATTAATAAACATTCAGAGCCAGAATGTCAGAATGTGGACGCTTGATCAATTACATGCACGAGATCAGGAGGGCAAAGGAGTCTGTTCCAGATGCTCTTGGGAGGTGCAGGGGAAAATCAATGATAAGCTGGCTACAGGCAACGAATCCAAGCATTATGTTTAAACTACTGGGAATATTAGGCTATTGGGCCTACCAAATTTTGCTTTGGGGATGGGGCAAAGGGTCTAGCTTTTAGGACTGGTGCTGTAGTTGATCATGTGCCACATTTTGTCACTCCCCAGGGCTCAGGATTCTCCTCCAATGAAGGGAACTGTGCCAAGAGCTCTTCATCCTATTTGCTTCGAGCTGGAATAAAAATCAAGTCGGTGATGTGGTACGGTGTGGCTGGGGATCTCCCCTCTGAGATGGCAGAGAGATGGCTGGCTGTTACGATGGTATGTCATGGGACTTACTGTGGTTAAAAGTGACAGAGTTATCCAGGCTGCCCAGCTGCTGCAATCTGGCATGCATCATTCCTGTTCTGTTACGGGAAACAGGCAATGTCTGAGATTTTCGATCATGAACTATGGGTCCCAACCCCTCCTGGTTCCTGCAACATGAGTGAAATGGGATAGAAGCAAAAGTTAGATGTGTTACACTGCAGCGAGAGGGGAGCATTAGTGAAGCCAGGACATGGCAGAGAGGGGACGAGCCATGCACTGACAGTGCAGTTGAACAGCCACAGACACACAGGCAGCAGCTCTTACAGTGTTCACAGCAAAGCACCTGATGACAAAGAAGCAAAAATCAAGCCAAAGCAGAGAATTTCTCATTTTTAGGAAGTACTACAGAGACACAACTTTCAAAACGTGAGCAGCACTCCAATGTGGTCCTAAAGGTCAGTGTTCTGACAACTGTCAAAACGCTGTGAACCTTTTGGGATAAGATGTTATGAAAGAGCAAAAAAACCTTGTTTCTAATTTAAAAAATGAACTGGAAGAAACAGAGAACATACATGCAATGGGAGGGTTATATGAGACTAAAAGTTTTAACACCTTTATTCTTACCCAAGCAGGAGGGAGAAGAGCCACATACTTTGTTAAACTTGTCAGCAGTCAAGTAGAGAAAACAGAAAAGTGATCTGGGTTAGCAGTCAAATAGCTGACTTCCTACTGTGTACCATCACCAGAGCAGATGGAAATGGGACCTGTCCCCCGTCCCAGAGCCAACCGTGCCCCTCACTGTGTTACTGTGTGTAGGAGAACAGGGACATGCATGGACTATCATCGACGGCATGCTGCTGGGTGATTTCCAAGTGACAGAAGAAGGCACAATGTTCATTCAACTGGACCATCGAGGATGGCAAACACTGACAATGTTCACATTATGGTTCAGGATCTTTATTGCATGCAGCAGAAACCATGGCAATTTTATATAAAGCAGGACATATCTTTCCACAGTGCATGGAACAAAGTAACAACACCTCCACTTCTATCTTCCTCTGATCAGCTAATGTTAAGGCAGTCCATATCATATGCAAATATGTACAGGGGCTTATGAAATCAGATTTTCTTTAAAAAAGTTAAATTTATGTCCACTGGTTGCACTGGAAAAAAGTAGCCTCTTTGCAAAACCCAATTCTAAAATATTTTGTCAGGACAAAAATCTTCAGCTTTCCATATTTGCCATTTTAAGCTCTGAGGCATTTTAGTCTACTTGATAGAACATTCATTAAATGCCATCTTGTGATGTAAGTGACAGTATCTGCAAAGAGGGTGTGAAGATCACCCAGCACAGTGTTTTCTGGTTATAAAATACATTCCTTGCCCATATTTGTGGGACAAAGTCAAAGAGAATAAAAGTCAAGGTAAGAAATTATTGGTATTGAGACACCTTGCATATATTTGCATTTGGTACACAAAAACTCAAATATAAAAATTATTTGTGAATAAAAAATGAAAGTAAGATTAAAGTACTTTAAATGCTACATTTCAATTAAAAATAGAAAACATCCATAGAAGAAAAGTACAAAATAATCTAAAATTTTCTTCTTTTAAAAAGAAAACACATGCTTTTATTTCTTAACATAAAACATAATATCTGAATATTTCTCAAGCATCCCTAAATGAGGACAATGCTAACATAAAAAGCACCACAGAATGAAGGCCAAGGACTAATACTTTATACTCCAATAGAAAGTCTATTAATGTCTGTTAAAGTTTATTGCTATAAAATAGAATTAGGAAAAACAGGTCTCCATTACAACTAAACTTTAAAGCTTTTCTTAAAACATAAATGTAATCTTACTTTAAATGGTTAAAAACAACAATAGAAAAATGTGCTAGGTAGAATAAGATCCCAGACCTGCACTAAGAGAATGGCCCACCACACAGACACTCCAAACGGCTACCGGCAGAGTAAGAGCCTGGAAGGACAAGACGTGCTGTGGGGAAATGCTGTGTGGACACCTCAGCAAGAGCCTCCAGCTCTCCTGGGGTCTAGGAGTATGGCACCCCAGGGCACTAGGGAGCTAGGACACTGAAGAAGAGTTCCATCAGACACAACACAGGCACTAACTGCTGAGTCAGAATAGGAGGAGGGAAGGCTCCATTTTAGAGAAGAATTGTGGCAATCCACACAATCTGACAGGCTAAAAAAATTCTTTCATTAAGAAAGGAGGGTGGTTACATGAGAACATAAGTTGGGAGAAAGAACAATAAAAATGACCTTTGAATGTGAAACAGGAAGAGAAATCATTGAGAAAATAAACTACATGAAGAATGGGAGAAAAGTAAGAGAAGGAGACCTAACAGAGCATGAGGGAGAATCTGGAATGAGGTGTAGAAGTTAGCAGTAGGCCACTGAAGACAATCCTTCCAAGAGAGGAGCACGAGACAAAACAAGACAGAAGGAATGTAGGAACACCAACAAAAGATGCTAACAGATTCTATGGTGCCAATCCAAGGCCTGCCACCTGTCTCCATGGCTGTTTATGTGAATCCCACCTGCCAATCACCACAGATGACCATTCCCACACATTCAGATCCAAGTAATATAGAAAGTGATGGGACATTTCAAACTAGAATGCCCCACAGTACCTGGCTATGTATCGCTTCCCCATGTACTGGAACTGGTGCAAGCAGACCCTGCAGATGGGATGAAAAATTATCAGGCAATGGGAAGATAAAAGACTATTATCAACACAATGTTTTATTTAAGCCCATTAATAATAATAAATTAAATATGTCTACCACTAATCCTGTACTTCTGGTTTTTAGAGATTCTCTGGAAGGTCCCTCTAAACCCAGAGAAATTATTACATTGTAAGAGGAGTCCACAGTTTAATAATTAGTACTGTGGTAGCTGGTGGAGCACCACAGAATGAAGGCCAAGGACTAATGGGACTTCCTATCCACTTGGGGCTGGCAGATTTACTCCAAGGCAGTTTGCCTTAAGATTATGTTGGAGGGGCTAGGGTTGTGGCTCAGTGGTTGCACGTGTGAGGCACTGGGTGTGATCCTCAGCACCACGTTGAAAAAAAATAAACAACTACAATAAAGGTATTGTGTCTATCTATAATTAAAAATAATAATAATAAAAAAAAGAGGGGCTGGAGCTCAGTGGCAGATTGCTCGAGTAGCACATGTGAGGCACTGGGTTCGGGCCTCAGCACCACATAGAAATGAAAAAAAGATATTGTGTCCACCAACAACTAAAAAATAAATATTAAAAAAAAAGAGTATGTTGGATACCCTAAACACTAAGTTGCTTATCCATCCTCATTCATAGTACTCATTCACATCTGTGAAAGGAACTCTGTTTTGGCTCAAGCGTATGGAGTAATAATACCTTACAGATATCAAGTATGTAGTTTTTTGTTTTATTTTACTGCACCTACAACACTTGACTCTTTTAAAAATCATGCAATAAGATAGTTAAAACAACAAATCCTTTGGAGCTGATTTTTCCCTACATGACAGGTCCCCTGTTTTACTCAGCAGAGGGAGTAGTCATGAGGCTTTGAAGGAAGCCCCTGCTAGCAGGTCAAGCCCACGGCCCTTTACTTATAATCCCCAAATACACAAAAGCTCTTGAAAATTGGGTTTCTGCTTGTTTTCATGCAAATACATTTGCCACCAAAATATGATTAAACTAACAGACATCAAGAGTTATGATTTATCCAATTATTGTGAATAATAATAGAACTTCAGTTTTTTTAACTGCAGATATTTATGTGTTTGTGGAGTGCTGAGATGCTGCCACTCTCTATATAAATACACTCTCTATATAAACTTTTCAAAAAAATTTTAAAAATTCTAAATTTGAAAAATTATCTGCCCCTGGCAGTTTTAGAAGGCATTGTGAACTTGTGTTTCTAAAAAGAAAGAGCTTAAAAGTAATCAGAAACTCATATTAAGGAGATAAAATGAGACAATATAGTTATTAGATTCAACTTAGAGAAGCAGCATCAGCCCAATCCAGTGAGTAAATTTTGTATTATTTTATGAAAATGACTTAAATAGTCACTTTTTATCTAGAACAATCACATATCTGCAATAATTTAAAGTTGGCTACTGTTTACTAGCTCATAAGCTCTGAAAATAAGTGCTGGGGTCAGGTCCAGGAGAAAGAGCTTAAGGAATAAGAGTATGTGACATAAAATTCATTCCTGGCTCAACTACACAGTGCTCTTCAGACCTCTTCTTCCTCTGGGAAGAATTATGAGGTAAAGCTTGAGAGTATATAGCTGAGGTGGAGCATATGTCTAGCATATGCAAGGCCCTGGGTTTGATCCCCAGCACCATGGGGGCGGGGTAGAATTATGAGGCAACAAAGACAAAATTACTCACTCAGATATTGTAAAAAAATCCATAAGTTCAGATGTTGAAGCCTTGTTCCAATATGTAAACAAAGCATCTAGAAAACAAATATTTATTTTGTCAGAATTACAATATATTTCATTTACATTATGGAAAATCACCTACTGTGATAATGGAAAGAGATGTCAGATTGTAGGTCTCCAAACCCTTCCTGTGCCCCAAGTCATAGATAATCAAAGGACAAAAAAAAAAAAAAAAAAAAAAAAAAAAAAAGTGGGTAACATACATAACAGGCTTAATTTATTTATGACAGCAAATTAACAGTATTTATTAAAGTAACAGAAAGAAAACAGAGTTCCTGTAGTGGGAGGGGCCCCAAGAGAGGGTTACTCCAGACTTATTCAATTTAAAGAAGCTACACTTGAAAACCTGAATTTGAATCTTATCATAAATCACCTGGTACTATATTATAGCATAAGGATTATTTAATTTATACAGATTGTGCTCTTGAATTGTCAAGAAAATTAAAAACAAAACAAAACAAGTGGGCACACAATCCAAAGTTAGGTTTTCATTATTTCCTACTACAGAATCCCTCCCCAGCAGGGAATCTGCAGAAACTTTCTACGTGATATACATACTATTTTGTCTTTTGAGTTTTAACTGAACAACATAGCTTCATCTACCTCAAACTTTTCCAAGATGCACAACATTCCTCTTTATGGATGCACCATAATTGGGTTAACCAATCTCCTTACTGACAGACATTTACTGATCTTTTCCTATAACATTTTCTACTATAACTATGTCTTTATGAATGTGAGTTTTTGCATATACATCCAACTACATCTTATAGGGAAAATTCCCAGAAGTGAAATAGTTTATTGCATGGTATGTATTTTTAAATTTATGTATGAACCCTTATCAATCTGGTATTACACAAAGGTGCTATCAGTTCATAGTTAAGCATTTTTTGCCCTCTTAAATTTTAAAATGTTGGAAAACAGATGAAGAGATTTGGAACCTTTGGAACCTGAAATGAATGGAAAAGATGGCTGCAAACAGGCTGATGGCTGCATGCCCACATGCTTCACACTTATGAGAAGCAGTGACTCAGGGAAGACATGGGAGCTATAGCAAGAATTTGTGCCAGGCACTATGTTAGTGCTGTCCCAATTCTCCATATATTGTGTCATCTAATCCTCACTCTCACTCCTATGCAGAAGAGTGCTGCCATTTACAGATGTACCAACACAGCCCTCAGACATTAAGTAATTCTCCTATTTACCTGCCTAAAAATATATATCTGAATGGAGATGTAAATCAATTGTTCCTAATTCTAAAGGCATTTGGCTCATTAGACCAGTAATGAGGGTGGGTCAAGGTAGTTTCTATTTTGGGGAGATCTTGTGCACAGAATTCAAATGGAGAGACTGTTTACTTGTGGCTGGTCATCCTGGCGAGCCCTTGAGGAGGCAAGGAGAACCTGGCAGGTCCTCCGTAGGCACCGTAGCTGCCCCCAGCATGCAGACACAGTAACTAGCAGCACACTTACTCCTCGCTCTGGACACTAGCTATTGAGCCCTACAGCTCTAAAAAGAGGAAGCAGGCACAAGAAGACACAAATAGTGTGGGGCCCAGCATTCAAGTACTCATTAAACATGGAATAGATAGAAGGAACACACAGCTACAGAAATACACAATTGACTTTGGTTGTCTCATAAACTATCTCTGGAGTTAATTTCTCCTTCAACCTATACCACATACAAATATCGATTCTAGGTAGATTTTTAGATTTAAATGTAAAAATTGAAAAAAAGAATCTTCAAAGAAAATATAGGAGAAAACCTTTATGGCCCTGGGGATAAGAGATTTTTAAAGTGGGACACATACAAACTTTAATTATAAGGGGGAAAATAATAATTTGAAGGCAATTGAGGGATAAAAAGATATTCTAAAATTGATTTTAAGGAGGGGCCCAGCATTGGTATCATACACATATTTTTCAAATGGCTGCATTTTAAAAATATGTGTATGACTTTCCAAAGGGTTGAATTTAAAGGATAACTTTTACTTGGATGCAAAAGTACTGGTATATTTGTCTTCAAAAAGAAGTTATGTTCTAATTATTTATCATATTCAATAGTTGAAGTTTAAAATATTTTAAAGAAAACTTTAAACCAAGAGGAAAAAGGATATAACCAAAACTACTAAAAAGTAGAATTTAGAACTTTTGACTTAAATTTCAATTTTATAACCCAAATATCAGAATAAGTACCCCATGCTGGTGTATTTGGTCATCAATCAAGAAAAATCTTGCTCATTTTGTCTTTGTTTTTTAAATTGCTATTTTAAAGTAACAAAATCACCCACTCCTTAAGCACTTTAAGGACGAGTGGGTCATTCCTACCGCTTGTGTTATAGTCAGGCCACTAATGCTGCTGAAATGAAAGCTCAATAAATAAAAACAAAAACATGACGTTCAGGCAGAAAGACCTTCTTACCAGATTTGTAGCACTCATAACTATGGCCACCAGATACACATAGCACGAGTTCTCAAAAAATGGCATTTTGTTTTCAGAGAGTTTATCTTAATCCAGTGACTTTAAGGAAGCTCCTAACACATCTTCTAGTTTGTTGTTGGAAAAATAAGACCAGATTTTTGACTAGGATAAGAATTATGACATTGAATTCTGACATAATTTCCTGGGATTGGTTATATCACACCACCAGAGCTCAAACTGTGCTGTCACACATTTATAAGCTTTACACAATATAGGTAAAACAGGAATAGTTCTGCCTATTTCTATTTAAAAAATGTGGCTGTCACACTTTTAATCAGAAACATAATCTATGATAATACTATTAGAAAATAAGAACAACTTATCTCTCTTCCAGTTAAAGCCAGAAATATTATACAGATATTTCTAAATGGAAGGAATGCTTAGATCCATGAGCAACATATTTTTTAATTCAAAGACTGATCAATCAATACATTATGCAAGTTGCCAATGTTTGTTTAGACAGATGAAATTTAAAAAAATCAAAAGCTATTTCATTTATCTGCTTTTGTCTCCTTTAGTTAAGATAATAAGCCAAAGTTTAACATAAATGTTTAAAAAACAGGTCAATTCGAATTTTAGAATTCATTTTCTAGAATAAGATAATTAACAAAATTTTTTTCAAATTAAAGCTTTTATTTCTACTGCATTTAGTAAATTAACAAACATTTTAAGTAAAGAAGAAATCCTTTTATATCCTTGAGTTTTTAAAAACTGATTACAAGTTTAAAAAATTAAATAGTGAAACAAGGAAAGCAAAACAGGAATCTTCATTTTTTTAACCTACCATCAGACATGCTTTTTAAGATGTACAGGAAACACATCAGCAGGCTCTTAATCTCCAACTGGTCAAGTTTGTCACAGCGAACCACAGAATTTCCCAAAGTGCTACCTTGTTGGTGCTAAAAAAGGAAATATTGGTAATATTTTTAAATTAATTTCATTATAGGAAAAATTCATTTACCTTTTCTTTCTTGAAAGACAAATATTCTTAGAACTAAGTTAAATCATAGAAACTGGAAAGTACAAGCAAACTACAGGCAGAATTAAAAGACAGGCATACTTTCACCCAAATATAATGCACACAAATGCTGTTTCTTAGAGTTCTGGCTTGTCTCCTTTGCACACTTGCCTAAGGCACAAGCCAGAAGGCACAAACCTGTCACAATGGATAGCCAGTCTAGAAATGCCAAATAAAACCTCAAGCAAAAAGTGTGTACACTGGGATCCTATGCAGAAGTGAGGCCTCAGAAGACACCACCCAGTCACCCAGCTCCTTCAGAGAACGGCATGGCTGCAATAGTAAGGAGAGCCTGAGGGGCTGCTGTGCGCCAGCCACCAAAGCCTGCAGCTGAGCTGCTGTCATTCAGGGTCACTGTGGGGCAGTCAGTGGGCACCACTAAAACACCTGGCAGGCTCCAAGGGGACAAACAGGACACCTCAGTACAGCACTGCCAAAGACCTAAACCGATGTGGTTCCTCCATCATCAGCTTAGCAGAACACAGCACACGTGAGGAAGGTTGGGGCAGAGGGAAAGGCAGTTTTACCACTAGATAGCAGGTTCCCATTTAAACAAAACACAACAACAATCTCATCTCATGATTAAAAACAAAGGAGATTTACAAAAATTCCAAGTTATATTTCCAATTAAAATCAGGAACATTTTTTTTGGCCAAATACCAAAGTAAAATCCAAAAACAGTGAAAGATGTTTCATTGAAGGTGTTGGTGGCCAATTGAAAATATATATATATCTATATAATAAACAGCCTTAATTACTAAGATATATAAATATTTTTATTTAAGGAAGAAATAAAGATGCTATTAGTGGCAAAACAGGTATGGATGCATCATCTTGCCCATTTGCTTAATCAGAGCCACTAGAAATCAGTACTTCTCGCAGAGGGAGGGAGGGAACAGCATGCATCATTTCCTCTGGCAAAGGTGGAATGGTTAGAAGGGAAAAATCCACAGTGACCCGGTTTCTCCTGGCTGACTGGCAGCTCTCCTGCTCCTCTCCAGCACTGCGTATGACATAAGTAGAGTGCCTTCTAAGCAGCTTTTCCCTCTACACATGGAGGCAAGTTGGGATCAAAGAGAAAGTTCCACATGTCACAAGTGAGATATCAAGCCTTGACACGCTGTACTTAAAAACAATCACATCAATGCCATCCATATGACCAGATTACAAACCTGATGCTGTGGAATATGTTGGGGTCTGGACATTTTCTGATAATTAGGAATACATCCTTAAATGGTTCACCTGTGTATTGGTAGAAGCACTTCCCTATTGTAACTTTAAAGAGCTTAGGAACAAACAGTGCCCAGGGTGATACCAGTCTACCATGGTTCTGGATTTAAATTCAATCTCTATCCTTTCCCACAAAGTTCCAAATAGTCTGAGCCTTTAGTAACTTTAGGAAAAATGGTTACCTATATGGAGGAAGTGTTGTTTTGGGGGTGGGCACAATGTGAATCAAGAGTGATTTCAAATCTCACCTGATTCCTGAATTGCTGATATAAACAATTAATCTTTTCTGGAGCTGGCTTGGATCTAATAAACACGTGTGTGGGTAGTTGTGTTATAAATGGTGTACTCCAGTGTAAAGACTGTGGGGATTCTAAAGAGGGCATTTTTTTTTTTTTATTTGGTAGTGGGGACTAAATCCTGGGGTGTTTTATCACTCAGCTCCATCCCCAGTCCTTTTTGTTTTTTATTTTGAGACAAGGTCTCATTAAATTGGTTAGGACCTCACTAAGTTGCTGAGACTTGCCTCGAATTTGTGATCCCCCTGCCTCGGCCTTCTGAGTTGCTGCAATTACAGACATGTGCCACCATGCCCAGCTAAAGAGGGCATTTTAATTTAATTTTCTACCTGAACCACCTGCCAGAATTACCCAAGGCGCTCTATTGAAAGCATTGTCCTGATCTGAGATCCTGAAACAGAAATCAGAGTTTCAGGAGGCTAAGGATGTAGCTCAGTGGTAGAGTACTTGCTTAAGGTCCTAGATCCCCAGCACCACAAAAAAAAAAAAAAAAAAAAAAAAAAAAGGTGGGGGGGAATGAATCCCAACTTTAGACAAAAGCATCATCTGCTTCAGGTTTAATGAACTGTTTGAAAAAACAAAAGGTCACATCTAACAGACAGTAGAATATAAAGCATGTTTACTGTAGGAAAAGAAATCACCTTATCCAGGGAATTACTCTTCTCACTATTTCTTTCTGGAAGGCTGTTGCCCGAATCTGTGCTTATGAGAGATCCTCTTGAGTCAGCATTTCTCACACTGTTGATGTTTGGAGTTGATGCTGTATATGGAGAAGCTATATAGAAATTGACGAAGACCAACATTTTGGTAAAAGAGAACAAAATAAAGTATTACACTTTAAAAGAAACTGCTTTTTTGGCATTTTCCCCTCCATTTGGAGGTTGGCTCACTTTTAAAGAGCCAGGTCATATAAAATGAGATAAAAAATAAACTTTTAATCAGAATAAATGTCAACTCACTTATTGTCAACTCATTTATTTGGTTCTAAGTACCAAATAAACAGAACTGCTAGTTATTTGATTGCTCAGACTACAGGGGCATACATTATTCAGAATGGAATAGAACAAATATTAGAAAATAAATCCATCAACAACCATCCAAATAAGCCTCACAATAAGCCTATAATATGTAAGCTTTGTACTAAGGGACCCTACTCTGCATGGTTTCATGGTATATTTTAAATTTTCAGGAAAACACAATGATACTTGATACTGGCTGGAAACTGTGGTTTCAATACTGGATCATGCTATATTGAATCTTGTTGAAGCTGAAGCTGAGTATTTGGTAGTTGCTATGACAAGTACTAGAAAAAAAATCAATCAAAACAGGAAGTGAGAATGGTGGTAGAAAATCTGAGTCTGAAGTATGAGAAGCTATGAGCATCTATTAGGCAAACAAAACCCACTAGTAACATTATGGTTATTAAAAATGAAATACAAGCTTTATTTTCTTTAAAATTTTAGGTGTATTGTTATTTTTACAAATGCCTATTAAGTTGTTAGATCATAAGTATTTATTAGTTTATTTGGTCCTAAGTACCAATAAACAGAATTGCTAGTTATTAATAAACAGAACTGCTAACAGATAAGTTCTAATAAACAGAACTATTAGTTTTGGCCTAGGGATATCACAAAAAAATTACTGACAATAAGATCCACCCTTATTCTCTGTGAACTGAGAATATTTGGGAATCTCTGTTATAAACATTTACGGGTAGAAAGAAAGCTCAAATTTGAAATAAAATCTGTGATGGCCCTTACACATACATTGACTTCCTGCTTAGATAAGCTTTAAATGAATTATGTAATTTTAAAAAGACTCTTTGGACTTGTACATTCTGTGCTGAACCAAAAGCATGCCACCAGTAGAAAGGCCTGGCTGGTTTTGCAGATAGCATGAGGGGCATTCTGGCACTGTGCTCAGCAGCTGTAAGCAGGCCTCACAGACCCGAACCAAAGATGCCATTATTGGCACCTCACAAAGGCAAGTTATTTTTCAGATTCAGCAGGCAAATTCACTGGAACGGAGTGAGATGCTTCTAAGTTAAAAAATAAAAATTAAATAATAGCCAGCTTGAGTTGCACCAAAAATATTTTTTCACTTTTAAATTTGGTAGCTAATGGCATAAATTTATGTCTTAGGTAATGTCATGATGTGCCCCTGCCCAAGTGCTGTGGATGGAACCCAGGGCCTCACAAATGCTAGACCAGTACCCTACCTATGAGCTACCTCCCAGCCCCCAAGATAGTCTTTAATGTTAGAAGGAAGACCCATGACACAGAGGTTGTAAGTCCTTTCCCCTCCCAAACACTCAGATTTACCCACTACTATCCCTGAAAATGATCCAATGTATTAAGGTCAAGAAAAGAAAATCCAGGGGAATTTGGAAAAATGAAGGCTGAAACAGAGGCCTCATTGTAAGCCCACAGGCTGCATTTCTCTAGCAGAGAACTGTGTGATCAACTGTCACAGGAACAGAAAAAACCCTATGAAAACACAAAAACCATTTTTCTATAAGAAAAAAGAAACATATACAATGACCAATTAAAATTATCCAAATATAACTGTACTTCATGATTAAGGTAGAATATATAACTCAGGATAAAGACCCTCAATAAAGTAAAATTAGGCCTTAAATTCTCGGATTTTTAGGCTTGATTCCAAAACCAGAGTTCTAATTTAAGACAAACAGATGCAAGTGCAATAAATAAAAATCATCATGCTTAGTTTGTCGTGTGTGTGTGTGTGTGTGTGTGTGTGTGTGTTTGTTTAGTATCCTGGCCCAGGAAATGACCTTAAACATGTGAGCAAATAAAACATTTTATTCATCCTTCTCTGCTTTGTACCAACAGCCCAATGTACTGTGTGTGGAAAATGGGACCCTCAACCCAAGAAGCCTTGCTTTTTTAAAAAATATTTTTTGTTGTAGATGGACACAAAACCTTTATTTTATTTATGTGATGCTAAGAGTTGAACCCAGTGCCTCACACATGCTAGGCAAGTGCTCTACCACCAAACTATAACCCCATCCCCGGAAGTCTTACTTTCTAAAATGAATGAATCTCGGAGTATTTTTTACCCAGGCAATAAATCTAATTTATAAATTATCATGCACCACATTCCAGAAACATTTAAAAAATTGGTGAATGGGCTGGGATTGTAGCTCAGTGGTAGGGCACTTGCCTCACACACATGAGGCCCTGGATTTGATCCTCAGCACTACATATAAATAAATAAATGAATGAATAAAGAAAGAAAGAAAGATACTGTGTTCATCTACAACTTAAAAAAAAAAGGTGAATGAACATTCTTAATATGTGTGGAAATGGAATTTCTTTTAGACAAAGATGCAGGATAAAAGTCTGCTCTAAAAGATAAGCACCAGGACTAAAGTCAACTGGAAGCTGACAAACAAAAAAGGAATTGCTGACAAACAAAAAAGGAAAAAACTAGCAAACCCAGGTCAAGGTGGGGATTCTCTAGAAGGTACTCCTAAAAGAGAATAAGAATTTAATCTTCAAGATGAAAGGAAACACAGACAAAGTCTGACGATAAATAAGATTGTTGTGTGGCAAATTCCTATAAAAAGTAGATTTGGGTCTTGAGATTCCATGAAGTGTGAAGAGGGAGTGCATCAGTCTCAAGCTCTTTTCATAGCTACACCGTGAGTGCAGAGCAACCAAAGGCCATCACCACTGTTCAGGCCACGCTGAGGTTGTCTGATGACTCATCTCCACGTGCTCAAGGAATCTCAAGTCCTAATAACGTGAATTCTTCACTGGACAGAGTCCACTGAGTTAGAACACTCCCTTACTGTGGTCTGATCATTTCCACAAAGTTTGGAATGCTTCTCTTATGGTATTACAGAGTACTGGTCACAGAGAACACAGCATTAAGATTTTCAACACATTTCTGAGCTTGTGGACTCATCTAGTTGGCTACTAAGCGTGTATCAAAAAACATGAGTAACATAATTGTGCTTGTTATACTGACAAAGAAGATACTGAGTGTTTACCATGCCAAGTACTGTGCACACTGACAATGATTTTGTGTGGAAGTATGGATATGGAGGGTGCAGAGGGTGGACACCCTGCCCATGACACTAGTCAGCAGTCCAGATCCAAAGCCATGTGTCTGACATAAGCTAGTGCTATTAACTACTGCACATGAAACCCTCTAAAAAAAGATTACCTCCTCACTACAGAGTGGCAGCTTGACATGTGGGTAGAGCAGGACAGAATGAAGGCCTCAGAAGAAAGGTAAATGGAAACTCGACAAGAGCAGCCAACATTTGCTGAGCATTTATTGTGCACTAGACTCTGCTCCAAACATTTTTCATACATTAACTCTTGTTACAAGGGAAATCTAACTATGAAAACCATACATGACTATAAGGAAATTAAGGATTGGTATTGGTAATGTAGGAAAAATTGAGGCATTCAAGTGAGTTTTCTAATCTTATATTCTACCCTGTTTCGTCATCTACCATGAAAAATGGCATTAACCATACAAAAGGTAAGAACATATACTCAAAGTGACGACAGTCTGTAAGTTAGCTGAATAAATGGAATACACTTTTTTCTGCCATGAATTCATACCATTAATGGATAGTCTAACCACTAGCCATAGTAGGACATTTTATTTATTTAAAATGTGGTAAAGAGAGGAAGAAATAAAGACAGAAAAAGACTAAGCATCTATGACAATCCCTTGAAGACAGATTACATAATATATATAATATATATATATTATGTAGATACATATATTGATATCCATTATCTTCATGAAGCTATGACTTAGTCATCAGAATATAAATAGGTACATTTTTCTCCGGCACTTTCTTATGAAAAAACTAAATGAAACTTGATTTATACCATCTGTTTCCCTCCCCATGGGGGATACTCCTTTTCATTGTTTCATATAGAAAAATATTGTAGACAGAAGATTTTTGAAAGCTGATTTTAGGATTGAATCCCAGCCACAAAATGTGACAGAATAATCCCTTCAGGAATCACTCTCACATTTCCTCTAAATTGCCAATACTACAACTTTTATCCCCTGCCAACACCTGCAAAGATATTCCTTTTCTAAAAGCATGAACAATCTAAGATTTAAAATACTTCACAAGAATTTTACAAAAAGCAAACAGCACAAGCAAGTGATTAAATATACTATGTTTGGAATTCACAAGAATTCTGAAATCTTTATTACAGTGTATGGCTGAAGAATTTCAGTTGTGAAGTATCATACCATGAAAGAATACTCAAGGCAGAAACCCAGTCCTAATTCGTGAGTGTAATATGTTAAGAAACTGCTAAATCAATGACACCCAAGTGACATTGGAGAGAGATTGACAAGTGCATAGAGCATTACCAATGCCAGAGATGGCGCCTAAGAGGTCTTTGTGCAGGCTGTGGTCCAGTGTGTTTCCCTTCTGTGGTGTCACCAGCGGGTTCCCAGCTGGCAAAGCAAGGGGTTCCTCCTTCACAGTCTGTCAAAGAGGGAAGAGAAGAAGCAATCAGATAATAGAGTGAGTTACCAACTGTTCTCAACATGTGAAGGCACATGTAGGAATAAGCAGAGCAGCCTGATATGGTCAAGGGCCTAAGGGGGAGAAGCAACCACAGGGGCTGTTCTTCCCAAGTGAGCTGGAGTTTTAGCAGTAATGACAACAGACTCTGGGTGGTTGGAGCTCCATGTGAACTTATCAGAGGAGAAATGACATCATATTTAAAGTTAAATCTTGGGCTGGGGATGTGGCTCAAGTGGTAGTGCGCTCGCCTGGCATGCGTGTGGCCCGGGTTCGATTCCCAGCACCACATACCAACAAAGATGTTGTGTCCGCCGAGAACTAAAAAATAAAATATTAAAAAAATATTCTCTCTCTCTCACTCTCTGTTTAAAAAAAAAATAAAGTTAAATCTCTTTTTAAGGGGATTTTACTTCAGTGAAATTCAAAGAAAGACCTCGAATTTGTGTTTTTCAAGGTTGAAACAGGACAGAGTGTCACATTCTGATCTGCATTACCTATTCTGCTTAGAAAAGCAGTTAGAGAATACACATATGGAAGGCAAAGTTGTAGAGGTGAGATCAGCAAGGGGCATTTAGGAAAGAAAGTTTATAAGAAAAAAAATCTATAAACATGGATCACTTCAGGTAACAGTATTTAGAAAATATATGTGGAGGGGTAAAGAGGTAGTGTAATAAATGGGACCATGCATTGCTCTTAGGAAAGAAACATGCATGGAAATTTCCCAAGTATGTGTTACAATGATGAAATGGCAAGATTAATTCTTCATCAGTTCATGGTATGAATAAAAGGGAAAGGGAACTGGTAATATCTGTTCATATTATTAGCAGATAAGCCCTGAGGCCAAGGAAAGAACTTTAGGAAGACAACAAATACAAGTTTTAGTTTGTAGAATTTTATAAACTTTAATAATTAAAAATCATTTTGGGTGAATAATTTAAAAGCCTTTTGCAACTGAAATGTGATAAGGAATTTGATCGTGTTAATGCTGAATTGTAAGATGCTACCAAGAATCGTTTTTTAAAATAAAAAGACAAATTGCCATGTATCAAAGACAGAGTACATAAACAAACCAATCTCTAGTCAAAAAGTTTTAAAATAATTTCTGGGATCATTCTTCAGTCTACTTAATTTCCCATGCCTCTTTAATTAGTTACAAATACAAACACAAATACAATATAAATTAAGATGGAAGGGGCTGGGATTGTAGCTCAATGGTAGAGCACTTGCCTTGCATGTATGAGGCACTGGGTTTGATCCCCAGCACCACATAAACATAAATAAACAAAATAAAGAGATATTATATATATATATATATATACACAAACACACACACACACACACACACACACACACACACACACACACACACAGAGAGAGAGAGAGAGAGAGAGAGAGAGAGAGAGAGAGAGAGAGAGAGTATGTGTGTGTGACTTCTTGAAGGCAGGGGCTTCTGGTCCCTCACCTTGGCATCCCTGGCATTCAGTCTAAAGAAGAGAAATTATAGCCTAGAGAGATGGCTTTTCCAAGACTACAGCATATTAATATCAGAACTGGGGCAGGTCTGGGCTCTAAGGAACATGGGTTAAAATCATGCCCTTTAATTTTGCTGCTCCTCCCACCAGAAATTTGTGTTGAATATACAAATGAAAATCCCAAAGGCTTACAAGATATTAGGCCATTAGGAGAGCAAGAATTGAAGGTTTACTGATTGACCCCATCTTAGCCAGAAATGTAATTTACCAAGAGTTATTACAAAGCAACTGCCAACTGTGGTGTTATTGCCAAAATAGAGGAGAGGGTGTGTACAGGTTTGAACTGTATCCCTTAAAACTCGCCTAGAACCTCCGGATGTAATATTATTTAGAAATATAATTTTTCCAGATGTAATTAAAACATAAGTTAAGAATAAATCCCACCAATGGCGTTCTTATAAGAAAGGAGAGGACACACAAAGACTCAGACACACATCAGGGAAAAATACCATGTGAAGACAAAGGCAGAGATGGCAGTGATGCCACCATAGCCAAAGAAAAACTCCAAGGACTGCCAGCAACCACCAGAAGCTCAGAGAGAAGCACAGAACAGCCTCTTCCCCTGATGCCTTGATGCACCTTGATTTTGGACTTCTGGCCTCTCAAATTTCTGCTGTTCTACACCCCATTCGTGGCATTGTTACAGCAGCCTTAAGACAATATGGGCTATGTCCAGTAACTATGTTTACGTACAGTGCCTGGGTTCACAGGGAAAGGTGACACATCCCTCACATTGATCCGCTGGACATTTTCAATGAGCAAACCAAACAGAGGCAGATAGAGTGTGGCTATTCTTGCCTGATGACTCTGAAACAAAGACACAAATAAGTTTGTTCCATAGCTCTGAGAACAAATGACAGAGTAATTTGACACAGACTATCTTCTTTACTTAGATCCACCCTATAAGGACAAATATTAGATTTTATTCCGAAAACAGAGGAAAGTCTTGTACTAGTATCACGAATTTTCTAATTAGTGCTCTCTTCATATCACTTAAAGGACATTTATCACTGCGTATTTGCTTCCTTTGAGGGCCACTCACCCTTGAAGCATATCTGTCATCAAAAGAATGCTTTATCAGCAGGTTCTTGAGCACACTGATGGCGATCACACGGACCTCCCGAAATTCCTGGAGGGCAGTGCCCACTTCTCTTAGTAATAGTCCTACCAAGAAGTGGTTTCTGCAGAATTCATCTGTTAATGAGTAGTCAAGCTGGAGATCTGAAAGGAGGATAGAGACTACTTTAGTCAGGGAGGGTCCAATGCTCTCTGAACAAAATAAAAACTGAATCCATCCTCTGCTTTCAGCCTGCCCTGCATCTGCCAATGTATGATCAGACCTGTCTTCAAATAGAAAAGGGTTGAATCTAAAATGCTGCTCTACTTCTTTACACATCAAACTCCTATGTGAAAACCAAATTTAAATACAAATAAGTGCCCTGGATTTTGGAACACATAGCATCCTTCATGATTGAATATAAGTTTTAATACCAATTTTTAGAATATAGAACAGCATGTTACATTATAATTTTGTTACTGAAAAAGTTAAAAATAAGCTATTGTATTAATTAATATAAGCATAGGAGTAATTTGTGCATAAAATTATGTAATTATAGAATAAATAAATATATATGCCTTATTAAAATGATTTACTTCCTTAGTTCAATATTTATTTCCTGATCATCAATGCCTGCAGAGTCCTAATAAAACCCAATGTGTTCAAAATGAATAAATTTTCACATAATCTATTTATTCTGCTATCACTAAAAGAAGAACTTATTTATTATAGTATTTTCTAAAATATCCGTTTAATACTTCCACACCTCTAAAAGCAAATAAATATAAACTAAAATTGGAAGGGACAAGCACCAAACCAAACTAGTAACTCACCAGCAAGCTAAATGAAAAAGTTGAAAGTTCTTCTGGAAAAGAGCTAGAAGTAAACATGGACCTTCCTGAGGGAGGTAAAAGCAGCTGAACATCACTCCAAAGCTGCAACATTCCCTCTCGGGAAGCTTAAGACAGCACTTGATTTCTTACACTGACTCCATTATTAAAGGATGATCTACAGATACAGATCCCTCCTTCGACTTCAATCCATATCTGTTATTTATATTTAAATTTGCCCCAAATATTGACTTAGGTCCAGTAAAACCCTTTAGTAAAAGAGGAAGAATATTCATTTTCCCAGAATAATCTGTTCACTGTTTACGATTACTAACCCCAGTCTACCCAAACTGTAGTTCACAGTTTGAATTCACATAAATCTCTTTATGTGAAAAGAAAATTATTATGGCTTAACTGTGTGTGCTCTTTTTACATACCTGTGCTTGTGGCATATGCATGTTCATACACGCGCAGCTATGAGTTCATATGGGTAGGTGTGCATGGGAGAGAAGGTGAGGTGGGGCAAGTGAGAAGAAGGTAGAGAAGAAGAATGCTAAAAGAGATTAATTCCTAACGGTGAGACAAGGCAAAAGATCCATATCTTAAAGATGCCCACTTGCCTAGGGAAGCCCCTCTTGCACCAAATACCCTAGAAACACTCTGAAGGTGTGAGTCTGCCAGACACCTGACAGATTTCCGTTGGCTCAATTCTACAGGACAAACAACAGAGTCCTGCAGGCTTAAAGGGCAATATGGGCAGTAATACATTCCCTGCCCAACCACCAGACATAAACAGCTACCCTTAGCATTCTGACAAGGGAAATGAAGAAAAGAGGCCAGTGCCCAAGAACAGGTGACTGTGAGGTGAGGGAGGGCATGAATGAGGGTAGGGAGAGGAACTAACCCCACGAGGAGCTGGGAGAGAGTGAGGACCCTGCAAGGCCCCACCGGGACCTGTGGTATGGCTTCTGGGGAAGATGAGGACTTCTGCGGGAGGGACTATTTAAGAGGTGTTGGGGTAAGCATGCCATGTTTGGAAAGCTGGGAGTAAGCAGGGGTACATGGAATGTAGGGGACAGTTGGTGTGAAACAGAGGTTAGCCAGCCTGGGATAGACTGCATAGCTAAATTCCTTTTGCTCCTTGGCCAGGAAGCTCCATCTCAGATCTGCGGGTACTGGGCTCAACCCCTCACTTTTTCCCAAAACTCTTATCTAGCCACCCTATCTCCACTGTCACCGCTTTTCATATCCTCCTTTCCAAGCTTTATTATTCCCCCTTAGCATTTATCAGTTTCCAACATTCTGTGTATTTCACATATATAAAACAGCCAAGGATTTTTATCCAGGTTGTCCACAACTGTATCCCAAAACTAGACTAGTTGGTGCAACATAGTTGGCTCAACCATTTGTTGAACAAATGATTGCCAACTCCAGGGCCACAATCTCCCTTCTTGTTCTTTATAAAGTGTTACAAATCTGTTTGGGGTGGGGGGAAAATATTTGTCTCTGCATGTTTCTCCAAATTTCAATGTGTCATTAATAGTTTGCTGGCTTCTTCCCACTTTTTCTGCTTTAGCACAAACAAACCTAAGCACATTATAAGGCACTAAACTTAATGAATATTGCTTGATAGACCTGTCATTCTACTTTATTCAAGTTGATTTACTTGATGAAGATAAGAAACCTTTTGACCTCATTCCCTTCAACCTTAAAGACGATACAGAACAGTTAATAAAAACTCAACATGCAAACATAAAAAGCATGTGAAAAAGCCATGTTGTTTGTGATTCAAGCTACTGCCACCACTGTGGATGAAGGCTATGGAAGTAGTGGAATGCAATTTTGGGGTGAAGTAGGACTTTTTTGTTTGTTTGTTCTATTTGAAGAAACATCCCAGAAAATCTAGTAACCTTAGGAGCAAGATGCCTCCCTGGGATGTTACTGCAATGTCTTAGCTACAGTGAAAACAAATTCACCACTTCATCATGAGTTTAAAAATGATCGAATGCCTAAACAAATAGTATAGGTAAACATTTGAATAGTCACTTGCATTCTTTTTCTTTTAAAGGAGGAAAATGCAAGAAAGCAGGCATCACATCCCACACCTACCTACAGGAGTGTCATTTGACTCCACAGTTGGTGAAAGAAAAGCTAATTCATAAGAAAAAAAGAAAAGTGAAACAAAAACTACAGTAAATAAAATGGATTTCTATTTTTTTAAGCAAAGGAATTTTTCAATGAAAATGAGTCACATTGGCATGATCTGCAAGCTAATAAGTTTTATCAAAAAGTAAGTTTCCATGTTACACTTTATCAATACAATTGAAATGCAAATTTAACAAGAAAAAAGTTAATTCTTCAATGAAAATCAGAAAATACTAGTATCATATTTGAATCAATTCTCTTTTCTTATTAGAAAATGAATGGCTATCTCTGAAAAAATTAATGCATGTAAAGATAGGTTACCTTGGTATCTTTGAATCCTGCCTTTTCCAAATGGCATTGGTAAGTTCAAGGGAATATAATGTTCATGATTGCACACCACACGGAGAAATTCAAACTTGTATTCAAAGAGGGTCTGCAAGAAAAAATGTTTTGTCATTGCACTTTTTTTTTTTTTTTTAGAGAGAGAGAGAGAGAGAGAGAGAACTTTTAATATTTTATTTTTTAGTTTTCGGTGGACACAACATCTTTGTTTGTATGTGGTGCTGAGGATCGAACCCGGGCTGCACGCATGCCAGGCGAGCACGCTACCGCTTGAGCCACATCCCCAGCCCAATGTTTTGTCATAAATTCAATGTTTCACTAGATATTTTACATGGGACACTAAAAAAGCTTATCAGAAACAACACACCCAGGCATCAGCAACATGGACCTGTGGGAAATGCACGTTCCAATCCAGTTTACAGATTTTAAAATGGCTGCAGGGACTTCTTTGACAACTGAAAACACATTTCATTAAACAATGTCCTCAGGTGATGTTTAGAGCATTTATTATTTATGTTCCTACTTCCATAGAGGATTTCACCTTCCTTACAATTATAGACACAGATTCAATACAATAAAAAAGACTAGTATGCCAGAGCTTTTAAAAAAAAAGAAAAGAATGAGAACAGTCATAATTCCAGCAGATAAAGGTTACATGGTTACTTTTTTTCTTTTCCTTAAGTAAACTGTGACTCATAACATTTATACTTTTCATTTTGTGGTTGAAATGTCATTGCGGTATTATAAGAGCAAAATCTATGGGTATGTTTATCTCTCATTCTGAATTACTATGTCCCTAATATCTCATATTAGTATAAGCAAGTGACAGTATTTTCAAGAGGGAAGTGAGTTGTCCCTCTGGGACTGAAAGATTCATATGAGAACTGAGAGGATAGGTGGATTTTCAGATGCATGCAATAGTCACACTACCTTTGGGTCTCCAGGAGCAAAGCAGCTGATATAGTTGTTGATCTGTTTAAAGACAAAGCCCCTGTCCATGAAGGTGAAACATCTCTGTGGAGAAAAACAACCCACAAAGGTCAGTATTTCAGGCCTATACTTTTTGGAAACTTAGGCTAAAAATCAACACTTGTTAAGGATAAAAATCAGTGCTTGTTTAATAAGTTATAAACTTGTTTAGTAAGTTTATTTTTCAGCATAAAACACATCACTGACATTGTCAGAGCACCTGCTCTATGCACTCTGCTCAGGAAAAACTTAAAAAGCACATCTTAGTTGCAGCTGACGCCCTCTACCCTGGAGGTTCCCACCTTGATGAAGACCGCTAGGCTATGATTTGCGTTCTTGGATGCCTCCGGGTTATCTCGAAACTTCTGTGTGATGTGTGGCATCAGCATATTCACAACAGTTTCCACTGCATGATGGTAAGATGCAGGAAATCTCTGGTTTCGTAATAACTAAAAGGAATTTAAAGCAAACATTTACAATTTTTTTAGTTGCAATCCTTTAGGGGAAAATATCTTAACTTGCAGTCCATTTTTTAAAACCCAGAGTTCTAATCTTATTTGTCTGAAATATTAGATAAAATGAATTTCTCTTCTTTCTCTCAAAGTACTATACAAGTGTTCAAATATTTCAAATAAGTGCCATGGATACACTTCAGCATGATAAAGACCATCTATAAATGTGGAGCTACAGTTTCTATTCCCAGAGATTCTGACATAAGAGCTTGGCAGGGAGAAGGTATAGGAACCTGCATTTTTAGTTAACATCTTTGGGGATTCTAGTGTCTGCACCTCTTTTAGAAAACACTGGTCTAGGCTTATGCTCCAAGTACTCAAAATAAAAATACAAAGATTGATGACTGTACATGACCAGTTTAAACTGCTTAAGAGGCAGCAGTCTGCTTCTAGTTAAATTTACATAATAATCTTTATCATTAATATTTACCTAAAAAATTATATTGACTACTTAGCAATTAACTACCATTTGTCATTGAGTATCTTTTACATTAGGTATGTTTTTATGCACTTTTTCATTCGAATTTTATGAGATCCCCATGAATTTAGTCCTATTTTACAGAGGAACAGAGAGGTTAAGGAAATGTGTCCTCAGTCACACAACTAAAATGCTTCAGACCCAGCTCTACCATGAGTTTAAAGCCTGTGCTCCTGCTAAGGGAGACCACACTGACTCCTCCCCTGGACACATAAATAGAACCATTTGCTGAGAATCTGAAACAGCGTGGTGGAGTGGTATGAAATTACTTAAATGCTCCACTATATCCATCCATTGATTCGTTCAAAGAATTCTAACTGCCATGTAGGGGAGTCTCATCATCCTCATTTTACAGATGAGAAAATTGAGGGTTAGAGTTCAGTAAACAGTACTAACCTCTAGTTTTAAAATTTCAAAGGGATTGTGTTCCAGTGTGTAACCAATAATTCTATATCCTGAGGTGTTAGCATTAATAAATGAGTGACTTCCAGGACTCTGGAAAGGACAACTAACCACAAGGCATGACTACTAGTCATCCAAGATGGCTACTCCCAAAAAAGTGGTATCCCTATGGACTTTGGGAGGGGGCTGAGTCAATGACTGCTAAGGCCATGAAAAATGGATGAAGAACTCTATCATGTATACATTAAGTGAACAGCAGGCCAACCTATTAGCTAATGTTGTTACTATCACTGAAGGTAGGACAACCAGACATAGAGGCCTCCTGAGACCATGCAGTAATACCAGCTATGAAGTATCGTTACCAGAAAGAAAATAAAACCTAAATCAAATCAGGCTCCAGACATAACCACAAATTTATAGGAAATTCAGGGATTAGAGAACCATGTCATGTAACACTATGAGATTCTAATCAGCCAAATCTAAAATGTGAGAAATTCTTTTTTTTTTTTTTAAAGAGAGAGTGAGAGAGGAGAGAGAGAGAGAGAGAGAGAATTTTTAATGTTTTATTGTTTAGTTCTCGGCGGACACAACATCTTTGTTGGTATGTGGTGCTGAGGATCGAACCCGGGCCGCACGCATGTCAGGCGAGCGCGCTACCGCTTGAGCCACATCCCCAGCCCCTAAATGTGAGAAATTCTGATGGACCAATGACCCACTTTCTTTAACAAATATGTTCAGTCAAAAAGTGAAGAGGGAACAATTTGAGAATCAAAAAAATCTCAGATTCACATCAATAATATGCAATATGTGGACCTTATTTAGATCCTGATTCAGCCAAACCAAATGTAACACGACATTTTGGGGACACCTGGGGAGAACCGAATACAGACTGGGTGTGAGACTATGATAAAGAAATATTGCTAGTTTTAAAATGTAATGCTATAAGAGTTATATCTTTTTCAAAATCTGTTAGAAATGACACACTAAACATTTCAGAGATAAGATGCTGGTAAGCTGCTTTTAAAATGCTGTAGGCAAAAAAAGTGTAGCTATGTAAAGCAAGAATGGCAGAAGGTTGCTAACTGCTGAAGCTGAACTACTGGATCATGTGAGAATCATTACACTACTCCCTAAACTTCTAGACTCCCTAAACTTCTCCACTCTTAGTTTTTATTTTAAAATATATGAAGAATGATGGGTAATTTACATAATAGCCCATAATTAATGCTGCTCAGTGATTAGAAAATGATAACTTAGGGCTGTAAAGGCTGAAAAGAAGTTTCCCAGCAGTGAAAAACAGCTATGGTAGTGGTAGAGCTCTTGCCTAGTATGCTTAAAGCCCTGGGTTTTATCTACACACACACACACACAAAAAAAAAAAAAAAAAAAAAATCCTAATTTAGCAATAAAACAAATTAAAGTCTTTTTACAAGGCAAGACATACACATCCAAAGATAATAAAGACTTAGGTAATTAAATATTTTTTTATAAAGATTACCAAGATTATTACAAGCTGAAATGGAAAGAAAACCTCTGGGACAATGGGCTGGTGCCCAGGGTGGTAAATATATAAGAGCAATCAAAGGAGAGGACCCAACTTCTGGCCATGGTTGCTGGAGGGTCTCTTGTCAGTGCCACTGCAGTGTCCCCATTGAGCCAGCACCACCATCTGCTCCTCCAATGGAAACTGCCAGTGCGGGGTCTGCAGCCCAGCCTATTCTCACAGGACCAGCCCCCTCCAGCCTACCTGCTGTGGAGCACTATGTCTATCCTGCTGGCTGTGACTCCACTACATGGGATCTCCCTGAAGACCCCCATCCAATCTGGCTGCTGAGGCCCCTGTGAGCACTGCTGTTAAAGCCAGGGTTTGCAGAGACTCAGCAATGGGCTCCCCTGCATCCTACAGGTCTCTGCTCCTCCAATCACTGCTGTGCTGGTGAGCACTTGGGAACAGTCATCTAATGTTCACTTCTGTGTTCCTTACTGAGTCCTTCCACTCTCTAGTGGGGTTCAGAGACTTCTTTTCTATGAATTGTTTTACTACTCTGTGAGACACAATAAATAAGACTTAATAGGTAAACATTTTGTTTAGGCTTTGTAAACAACAACAAAAGTAACAGGGCTAAGAACTTCATCAATGACTTTTGTCAGCAATTTGAGTTAACCTCTCCTTATCACAGTCCCTACATAACTACCTCTCCTTCCTAATTTTTCTACAACTTATTTTCTTCCACTTATCTCCTTATAATTTTCTGCCACAATAATCATTCTCTGTAGATTCTCCATGTTCATGTCCCTCTCTACCCAGATGGTGCCATGAGAACTATGCTTCAGATCTCCAATTGCAGTGAACAGAGGTGCCTGATGGACCCCTCTACTGTGCTCTGAAAGCTACTGCAGTGTCTGTGCCATCCATACCTTGTACTGTCTGCTCCCAGCCAATAACTGAGGGGGCAGAGATGCAAAGGCAGGCTTGTTACTGGGGGATGTAGACTCTGGCAACTGGCTTTGGTTCCAGGACTCTCTTTCTTAAGAGTCACACTGTGCTTTCAGAAGTTCCCTTCCCTTTCGCTCTCCTTAACCTGGAACAGACTGAACCCTCCTTTGATGGCTCTCCCACCATCTCTTGGGCTACTTCCTCACAGTCATTGCCTTAATAAATCTCCTTCATGGCTAAACTGATCTGTCAACTGAGACTAACACAATTCATTTTTCTCAGAGAAAAACTTAGGCTTATGATTTCAAGCAGACTAGCACTCACAAATCTATTTCCCTAGTTCTAAGCCTGAGTCTCCACCTGTGAACTAGAAAATGGTTCTCTGTGCCATTACCCCTTTTGACAGCTGCTGGCTGTCACCCAATATTGTTCCTCCCTCCCTCCCTTCTTCTCTCCCTCTCTCTCTCTCTCTAAAAAAGCAGTGCTAGAAACCAAACCCAGCACAACAAAACTGGATACATGGATATCCAGACTAAAGACTTCCATCCCTTGCTGCTAGGTGTGGCCATGTGACCAAGTCTGGACAATAGGGTAGCAGTGGCAGCAATGTTTTCAAGTTTAATCATATCCTAAAAGGAAAAGGTGTGTCTTTCCCTTCCTACTGGCTGCAATGTGGATGTGGTGGCAACAATATTAAATCAGCACTCCAGCGGGGCAAAGCAATGAGAGGGAAGGAGCTATATGCTCCTCCTATAAGTGCAAGCTATAAGTTTACACTTGAACACTCTTGCTCCTTGTTTAACTTACTGTTATGTCTTCATCACAGCACCTGAACCTACAGCCCCAGGGTTTAAGTTATTCTAAGCAGAACTCATCACTGCCCATCTCCCCAGTAAGTCATATCCCCTGCTCCACTCAACTTTGACTTTACTATGTTCTGTGTGTTTTAGGTTAGGGTAATGATATATAATTTATATACAATAAAATCCAGACTCTTAAAGTATGAAGCTGGGCAAGTCTTGACAAATGAATACAGTGTGTAATCACCACAGACAGTAAGACAGTCTGCTTCTGTCACGTCCACTCACCCATGCTGTTTTCTATCCCCATAGATCTTCCTTTCCTAGAATGTCACATCAATGAACTTACTCAGTGTGTAGTCATTTGTGTCTGACTTTTCTCACTTAACATAGCACTTCTGAGATTCATTCATTTTGTTGCAAGAATGAGTATTCTGCTCCTTTTTATTTCTAAGGGTATTCCATTATACAGGATTGCCACATTTGCTTATAAATCCAGCTGATGGGCATTTGGGTTGTTTCTGGTTTTTGACTACTATGAATAAAACTTCTATGAAATTTGCATATGAGCCTTTGTGTGGATACAGTCTTTCATTTCTCATTAATATATACCCAGCAGGGAACTTCTGGATTGAATTCATAATTCTGTCTTAATACTGTCTCTTGTTCACTCATGATGCTATTCATTCTCAAATGGAATCCCACCTCATCTTTCCTAATGCTAGATTTTCATCAGCATCATCATAAAATGTCATTTCATGTTATTGCAGTTAATTAAAGAAAAGAGAGAGAGAAAATATACATATATATATGATATATATATATATGGATATATATATGAATATGTACATATGTGTGTCCCACATAGGACACAACTCTAGATAGAAACTTGTGTATCAGTGAGTCTAAGTTACTTTGTTAACATTTATATCTTTTTTAACTTCATCATTCCTACTGAAGAACCTACTCTACCTCTCTCTGATCTCTCCACCAAACCGTCTGCTGCTTGGTTTCAAAGCTCCAGATAATCTAATCCTTATTTTTGAGTTAATCCTGTTTTTCACTCTCCACCCTCTAATCTCAATCTAGCCATCCTGAGCTCTGCCCCAGAGGCTTATAGCTGTCTAAGACTCATTCTTCTTTCCCTGAGTTGTGGCATCTTTCAAGGCCCAGGTTTCACACTAATCTCTTATCACTCCTGGAACTCACACATACACACACCTTCCTGAATTATGCTCTGTGTGTCTAAAGCTGAATGTCTTCTTTTTCCAGTAATCATGTCAGCTTCAAGGTTGAGGCTGTGTCCTCTACTCCATTTGCATTTCTCCTCTGTGCTCTGTGCCTATCAACTGTTCAAAATACTCATAGATGGAAATGTGCATATTAACACTCTGTCACACAGGTACAGGTGTGCATAAATGTTGGTTTAGGGAAAGTCAAAACAATCCATTTAGGAGAAGAACCATATCATCCTTCTTGCACTTTACAAATAAAAGTTCTTTTCTTGTGCAATTAAGCTAGAGATTAGTTGCAGGATAAACAAGTAACTAACTTAGGGGTATATATGCACCCTTTTCCTATGCCAGTTTCTCAGCCTCCTTTCCTGAAGGACACTTGTGGAATGCTGGTACTTAGCTGGATTCAGTGTGGGAGGAAAGGACATCAAGTCTAATTAAAATATAGCTACTAAATATAAATGGTATAAAGAAACACCTAAAAAATGTTGACCTTAGTAGCAGAGAGTTGGGGGAGAATTTCTCAGCAGCCTTGATGACATCTGTTTTATATTTTTTTCAAGAACTGTTAAGTTCAAGTACCCGTCAACTATAAAGTTCTAGACTGGCTTAGTCATACATAACCAATCCAAACCTTGCAGGTCTATTGTTATAGTAAGGAAATTGCTTATATCAGATATTGGTTCAAAGAGAGGCTCTGATTTATATCCTTTTTCAGTGAATATAACCAAGTGTGGTTTGACTGATTGGGGATGAAAAGTTGGACACTGGTAGTCACCTCCACCTTTTGCCACAATGCAGCATTAGAAGCAAGCATAACAGTGTGCACATTTATTCTTCCATATAAGTTTGCAATGGATGGAGTTACCCCACTACCACTGGGAAGGTACATGAATGTATACTGAAGCCATCAGCTCAATATACACAACATCCCCAAATGCCAATGAATGTTAAAGTATCCCTGGGTAGGGTACTTGAAATAACAATGAAAGCTTTATCTGGTTCCTACTCCAATCTAGGGTATAGGTTTATACTTGGTCATGGCACTTTGAGAAAGACTCACTGATAAGAAGAAAAATAAGACCAGATCTGTGTTACAAATCAGAATAAAATAATCATCTTCAGTCTAAAAATAGACAGGCTTTGAGGGGATATGATCTAAGTTTTGGAAATCCTAAATGATTTACAAAATTATTCTCTAAATTCAGAACAATGGAGTAGGGGACAAGGACACACAATTCTTAATGGAGTAGAGGACAAGGACATACAATCCTAACTTCCATGTGTAAATTCTCAATAACTATAAGACAAACATATAAACAAGTAACTTGAACATATAAAGCTCATATCTCCTAAGATATGAGGCAAACTGCATGAAGGCTTTAAAAATATTAGAGGAGTCCCTGTATCAATCACGTGTGGGAAGAGCAGCTGGCATCTTCAGTGACAGAGGCAGAAGCCAAAGAAGTGGCCTAAAGTGAAAACATGAAGTACTCCAAGGGGAAAGGAGGTGTTTTAAAATTTTTTTTCAGAGTAAATTATGTTTTGGTTAAAGCTTTCTCCTTTTGGATGCCAGAGCTCTCTTTCAGACACAACTGGATAATAATTTTTTTTTTTAAAGTGACTTCTAAAAACACTCTGAATATTATTTTAGGACCAAAATATAATTAAGTTACGGAAAAGGCTGTTCATGGTAGCATTCAAGTGGTTTGGAGAAAGTTCCAAGGAAAAATAAGCCACTTCCCACAGCAGAGGTGCTAGGGAATCAGTCATAAGGCTGGAAATGGCAGGACATGTGGGAGGGGTTGACCACGACCAGTCAGGTGATCCTGGGCAAGTCACTTTGTAGGTCTGCACTTTCTCCTCTGAGAAAGGAGTGGGGGTTGGATCAGAAGATACGCTTCAGGTCCCACCACTCCTAGAGGGCTGTGGTTTAATCTGGCATTTTGACAATAAAAACATGCAATTAAATCCCTTTACTAATCTCTTAACATAGTTCTAGGAAAAATAGCACCGAGGCTTGGGTTATTTTTTGGGGGGGAGGCACCAGGGATTAAACGCAGGGGCACTTGACCACTGAGGCACATCCCCAGCCCTGTGTTGTATTTTATTTAGAGACAGACTCTCACTAAGTTGCTTAGTGCCTCGCTTTTGCTGAGGCTGGCTTTGAATGATGATCCTCCTGCCTCAGCCTCCCAAGCCACTGAGATTATAGGCATGTGCCACTGCGGCTAAGAATTCAGGAAGTGTCCATTCCCTCCTGGACAATCATTGCCATCATAAGAAGGGAGCAGGAAGCTGTAGTGCTCTGATGGACTTGGTTCCCAGCTCTTTACCACCACAGTTATTTTTCTCAGCCCAGTATTCATTCTCCTCCTTCAGACCTAGCCAACTCCTACCTATTGGTCAGAACTCTCTAGTTTCTATCCCAGGCAGCTTCTTTGTATTTGCACTCCATGCCCATCTCTCATAGTTTCACCATGAGACCACTGAGGTATTTATATATGCTTTCTCACTAACTTCCTCAATGGCACAAACCATGCCACATTTAATTTTTTAACACTTGAGCCTTGCACAAATGAATGTTTGCTGAATGAATCAGTTATATTTTTAAATACAGTCAAGTCACCACTTGCTCTGATCACATTAATTTAGAAACAAAAATAACAAAAAATCCCCTGGGGCCTTGATACAGGCTGAATTGTCCCCCTACCCTTAAATTCATATGCTGAAGTTCTAACTCCTGAAATATCTCAGTAGGTGACTGTATTTGGAGATAGGATCCTTAAAGGAGTGATTAAGGTAAAGCAAGACCATTAGGGTGGCCTCAATCCAGAAGGACTCTTATCTTCAAGAGAAGAGAATATGACATAGACCTGCACAGGAGAAGGCAGCCATCCAAAAACAGAGGAGAGGCCTCCGAAGAACCCACGCATGCAGACATCTTTACCTAGGACTCCTCAGCATCTTGATTGCAAGAAAATAAATTTCTATTGTCTAAGTCACCTATTCCTTGGTTCTCTATTATAGCAACCCTAGAAAACTAATGCAGGTTATAATCTCATTCTGTACATGACAACATTTTTAACAGAAAAGTCATATATTCAAATATTTGCGCGCGCACGTGCGCGCGCGCACACACACACACACACACACACACACACACACACACACACACACACAGGCATGTATACTGCCAAGGAGACAATCTGCTAGATTTTTTTCCTTGGCAGGATGTTCTGGCATGATTTAGATGGTGCATTTCTCTGTGGAAGCAGGGCCCACTTCCATCTGGCATCTCCCTGTGCATTAAAAATCAGAATCTTTAAATTGGATTTAAAAGAAACATCTTCCTCCCACAAAATAACAACAACAACAACAACAACAACAACTACCCCACAATGGAGAGCCACCTGGTCAGACACCAGTGCCTGTTCTACTGGAACAAAGTACGGCTTTGGGTTCTGAATCACCAACCTTCTGTCCAATACAATATAGTAGCCTTTCCAAAGGCTTCCTTTGAGTCCAGACTTCTTGGGCAGAAGGCCTCAATCTGGACTTTCTGAATGTCCCTCCCTGTGAGTTTCCTCTCCTGCCTGTGAGAATCACAGCCCAGGAATTCACTGTGAGAGAGTGTGTGTGCCACTACACCCTCACCTCCACTCTCCGCACTGTTCCTCCTACTCCTAATCAGACCCCACATCCAGCTATCCTATGGCACAGTTCACTGTCCTGTCTCATAAGGAATTCTTCTAAAACTGAGAAAGTGACATTGCCAGCTGTATTTATGCATTGGAACATTATACAGATTTAACTCCCTTAAGCCTCAGATAGCCAGTGGGCCAATCACAGATATATATCAAGAGGCACCAGCCTAGAGACCAGGTCCATCATTCAGGGATGAACCCTATAGGAACAAAGGGGCAGCATGAGATGGTGGGAATCAGGGGACAGTGTCACAGGCACACACATTCAGACACCACCAATCAAAGGTATTAAGGGACAAGGCAAATTTGAGATTGTACATTTGTGCAGAGATGGATTCTCTAAAAAAGTTCATTAATTGGTTCTAGAGGACACAAGATCTATTAGATACTCCCATCTAAGCCCTATAGAAATGCCTACAAAGGACAAGACACTTAATACAACTACAGAATTAAATTAAAATTAACACTTTAACTACTATTCTCATTTCAATAAACCTCAAGCCTTCTATGCTTGTCAAAGGAAAGACATATTTTTCTCTGGATTTAACCACACAGTGGTCAGAAATGAAGGCTGTGGAGCTGGACTATTTTCAAAACCTAGATTCCTCCACTCACTAGCAGCATGACCTTGGGCCTGTAACTCAAAAGTTCTAGCATCAGTTTTGTCATCTATAAAATGGGTAAGAACAGTACTTCTCTCACAGGGCTGTTTATGAAGCTAAAATAGTTTTTTATAAGATACTTAAAACAGTCCCATAACTGGCACATATAAAGCATTAATCATTGTCAGCTACAAACATATCCTTAGGGACTTTTCCCTAAGAATACAAACTTACACATGGAATAACATACCTTCACTTTGGAGTTTTCTATCAAATGCTGAGCCATGGATTTTATCAGCACGTCAAAGAAAAACCAAGAATACTAAAAGAAAAAAAAAAAAATAGCACCCGAGTAAGAAAAACAACAAATTAGCAGATAGGAGGTGAGCGCTCTTAGGCTGACAGTGTTATTAACCAGAAGCAGGTGTCACCCTGAAACACAGTTAACAAGTTATCATGAGATCCAAGAGGTGAGCAGAGATGTCCTCTGCCTCCAAGGCCACAATATGTAACTCTATTCCACCAGGAAGTTGGATACCTACCCAATAAGGGGTACTGCTGGATTATTTGTGGAGTCTTTCCTCTTTACTGGTCTCCTAACTAGTGACAACTGCCTATTCAGTAGGTAAATCAGCATCCCTCCACTGATTTGAGCATAATGACTTATACTCAAGAGCCAATGAGATTTTGAATGTGGTAATTCTTTGCAGCTCTGATCTCAAGACACAATTAGCATAGCTGGAATGGAGAACTAATTCTGTTCTCTTTTTTAAGGGGTGGTGATTATATCTAAAATCATACAAAAAGGGTAAACTGATCAGGCTGTGAAATCTGAATTTTTGTTCATTAGTTTTTAAAAATTAACTAATTAATTTTTATTTATTTATTTTTTTGAGATGAGGGTCTTGCTGTGTTGCCCAGGCTAGTCTCAAACTTGTAAGCTCAAGCGGTCCTCCTCCCTCAGGCTCCTAAGAAGTAACAAAATCCTGGCCCTTAACTTATTTTTTAACTGATGAATTGTACATATGAATAGGGTACACCATGTAATGTTTCAATAAAGGCACATATTGTATAATATTTTAAAAAGGTTAATATATGTCTCTTCACTTTAAATCCCTTTGGAATACCTTTAAACCTTTTCTTCTAGTTTTTTGAAATGTACAGTTGTTTTCTGCCACCTTACTGTGCAACAGCACACCAGAATTTCTTGCTCTTAACTGTACTAAGCACCCACCAATCAATCTTTCTCTATTCCCTGCCCTCGTTACTGAAGAGAGCTAAACTGGTGATCCTGACATACCTTAAGTAGTTTGTTGCTGGTGAGGAAATCAGCAGAAGGCTTGAGAATGGTGGTCATGGATTTGGTCAGTTCTTCATGCACTGTCTTATATTCAGAAGCAATGTACGGCTCAGCCTTATAAGCATACTTTGAAGAAATGGGAAAGAGACATTAATGCATTGGTTTTCCAAGTTGGTTTGAAGGTTTGGGAGGCTCCATAGAATGGATATTAGGAACTGAGGTACAATTTCATGGGAAGAAGAGGAAGGAATGAAAAAGAAGGTGGGAAGGGTGATTGTTATGTGACAGAAAGAGGGAGCCCAGGATGTCTTCGGGGAACCCATCAAATACACAAATCATCTGACTTAGTCAGACCAGTGACCATCTATCCCATTACTCCATGAATAACAGGGACTGCAAGGAATGTACCACATGACACTGATAACTAATATCCTAAAGAATCCAATGTTATTTTTTAAACTATCACATAGCTCTAATTAATTCACAAAAGGGATCTTAAACTAAATAGAACATATGTAATTTTTTATAACAGTAACTGCCATCATATTTATCTAATGTTGTATTTACATAAAGCATCTGTTGATGTTTGTCCTAATGATATCTTTTGTTGTCCCACATAGTCATCTCATTTGATTGTGGCCAGAACTATCCTTCCTACCTTGGGAGAAGCCCTTTTAGATGAAAATTTTTCATGGAAAAAGATAAAATGAAGGTGACTAACTCTACCAGAGGCCTAGCCAAGAGCAACTTAAAATTCTTCAAACTTCTACACCATTTGAGTTACATACGTAGTTCAAAGGATGAAGTTAAAGGAGTGGTGCCTCTCCTCATACCTCCCCTTGCTTGGGTTTAAGTATTGAGGATAGAGACAGGAGAAAAGCATAGGCATAAATTTCAAGTACATCTGTAAGTAACCAGGCTTGTAAAAAGTAAGTCCTTAGAAGGAAAATTGGAGAGCCACAGATGTAAACAATTGGAACAGTTTGTTTTACATACCTTAACATATGACCTCAAGTGGCTCTCCAATCCTTCCTCATGGCACTGGGCAACCACATGAATAATGACCCTACACATCACAGGAATGAATAAAGCAATGAATAGTAATGTGAAAAATGGAAACATTTCATTTTTATCACAGTAGTAGTAGAACAATGATGATGCCATTGGCACTTAAGAAACAAGAAGATGAGGATTTAGATGGGGTCCCTACATAGGGATCAAAAGACATTTCTTCAATAATGTTCAGCACATACTAGCATCCCAGATATGCATGATTGTGCTCCAGATGTGGACAGACTAGAAGGGAAGAAGCGTATCCGTCCATCCATCTCCCTTACCGAGTCACATTAACTGCCACTTCCTCCTGGGTGGCTCTGGTGAGGACTCGAAATAGCTGGTTCAGGATAGTGGGCAGGAAGGCAATCATCACGTGGCCTTCCATGGCATGCAGACTCTACACACAGGAAACGGCAGAGTTTATGTTAGTTTTTCAATGTAAATCGACCCCAGGTAATTTCCACTTAGCTTCAAATAAATTAGAAGAACTCCTTTTGGAAAGCCAAGTGGGAGGCACAGAATGGCCCCTCAAACATGTCCACGTCCCAATTCTCAGAACCTATGAATATGTCACATGGCAAAGGGGAATTAAGGTTGCCAATCAGTTGGCTCTAAACTGAGGATTATTTAGGTGGGCCTTATAAGGTAAAAAGATCCTTGAAACTGGAAGAGGGAGGCAGGAGAGAAATGGGGCAGTGGGTAGGAGGAGAACTGTGACCAAGGAAGAATGTCAGAGATGTTGCACTGTTGCCTTTGGGGTGGATGAGTAGCCGTGAGTCATCACATTTAAAAACAAAAACTTTAGTGACACTTATTTATATATCCCCCCTTGCTTAAACCAAAGAAATCTCTATCCTATTACTTACATTTCTTATTTTGTCCCCTGCCTGGAATGTTTTAGCTACTCTCTCTCATCAAACTGCTTTGCCCCAATCATTCTAGATGACAGTCCCCTAGTGCTCTTGCTGCCCAGCCACACTAGAAACCTCCCTAACTCCTGCACAAAGCTAGGACCAGTTATATGTGTTATTTCCTTGTTTAATTTATCTTCCTAGCACACTGTCACCAAGTTTGCATTACCTCCTGCAATGCAACAGAAATTGCTTAAAGGTGAGGATTGCTTGGTTTGAGCATTTCCTGAAAAGCATGCATTGGAAACTTAATCACCAAGGCAACAGTGTTGGGAGGTGGGGTCCAAGAAGAGGTGATCAGGCCACAAGGGCTCTGCCTTTATGAGTGGATTAGTGTTCTTATTTATGGAGTGGATTCATTATGGTGGGACTGGGTCCCTTACAAAAGAATGAGCTTTTGTGCTCTCTCTCCCCTCTACTGGCCACTCTTGCTTTTGCTACAAAATGACACAGCAAGAAGGCCTCACCAGATGTTGGCACCTTGGCCTTAGAATTCCCAATCTCCAGTTCTGTGGGAAATAAATTTGTTCTTTATAAATTACCTAGGCTTAGGTATTCTGTTAAAGCAGCACAGTATGAACTAAGACAAGGACTGCTTCTTCTGTGCCCACCACTGTGCTCAGTATCCAGTGAGCACTCACAGAGGCCTGGTCAAATGGGTAGTTTTACATATATGAGAATAATACGCTTTAAGATCCAGTTTTGAGAAAACATGGGACTGGCACAAAGGCAAGAGTGGTGCTATTTCCAAGTCCACTTATCACCACTATTAAAAACCTCATGGAGACCACTGAGGTGATAGCATCCAGGTAACAGCATTCTTACAGAAGTGTAAGGACAAGAACAACAGTCACCACCAGAAAGAAGACCCTACTTACTTCAGACTCATTACAAGGGGCTACTAAGAAAATCATCTGATACCTTAAGGTATTTTACAAGTTCATTCCCTAAGGCTTGGGCTCCAGATTCAGTTTTCTGACAGTACTGGAAAAAATTATGCAAATGTTGATCCTAGGGTGAGGGGAAAAGAAAAGGAAAGTCTATTAATATATATACTATATAAATAGGAATATTTGCTTCTTACAAGCAAGCATGCATGGTTTTTACGATTATGAAACTGACCACATAAAAATGAGAACATCAAAAAGATCCTCCAGCATAAGAGGAAAACTGTTGAAAATATTACTTGTACTAGTCATTTATATCAGTACATATGAGTAGCTTCTATGTACTTTCTTTAAACAAAGATCCATAGAGTAAAAGAATATCTGTATAACATACTGCTGTTCTGTTTTACAAAAAAAAAAAAAAAAGAAGTACAAACTCAATCACAGAGCAATTACTGCTAATTTTAATGGACCAGCACATACCTGAGTATACACTGTAGAAACCAAATGAGTTGAAACTTTCAGTAATGGCTTGCCTCCATCTACCCATTTAATTTCTGGACCATAATGCTGAAAAAATATGCAGGGGAAAAAATTACCAAACATTAACTTTCTGAGCTTCCAATATGATCATCAGTGAGGATACTGATGAGGAAGTGAGGACTCAAATAGCTATGCCTGGCCAAAGCAAAAATGCAGCAGATACTAATTTCTGTCCTTTCCTAAGAACAACACTTTTCTTACTGGAAGAGTCAAGTATCTGTTTTGATTTTAACTTCTGAAACCTCCTTTTTTGGTCACGTTTCGGTTTAAAATTATAACTGAAAGTTATATGATTTACCCTTCTTTTGGCAGACCTTAACTATTTGTCCATAACTTATACTGAAATTTGGTATTATTTAAGTGTTGAGAAACACTGCTTTCATGAATCAGAAAAATTTCAGAATGGGCTTCTATGTGGAAAGAGATTTGCTTTTTGGATTCATAGTAAGCTGGAAGAAAATTCCTAATAATTTTCATGACCCTAAGAACTTCTCCTCGTTTGAGCATGACTGACTACTTTTCAGAGTCTGACTTCTACCTTCACCAATGTCTTCAAGTTTCTATTTCCCCACTGAGGCATTGCCAGTTCAAGGCTTATAAGATGGCCACACTATAATTCTGACATTGGGGTAAATATAAACTGAAATGGCTTCTAACTGCCAATATTTACATGATAATGAATAACAATAATCAAAACGCTGGAAATGGTAAAAAGTTTGTGTGCTACTTTGTGTTGTTGTTTTAGATGTTCTTTAATTTTTTTTTAAGGAACTGAGATAAATCAGTCTTCAAATCCCGTACCCTGCCCATCCCAAGCTCCTGGTAGCCAAGGTAGCCTGATGGAAGGTTAGCAGAAACAGGGATGTGCTGCTCATTGGTCACCACTCTTCCATCCTTCAAGAGAGGCAGCCAGGAATAGCCCACTGTTGAAAACAAAGAATAAAAATCCACTCTCAGTATGCAAAACCTTGTGAAAGAAAGCCAAAATAATTGATTTTTTTCAGAACTGTTAATATCAATCAAAATAAGAAATTTAAAAGACTATGATTGCAGAATATTTTCTAAAATGTACTTTGGCCTCAGAATTGTAAAATTCCTTTTATTCTGGCCACAGCAAAAATGCAGCCAATACTAGTTCTGCCCACTGCCCTTTTCTAAGTACAATACTTTATTGGCTGGGTTTTCTAAGTCATCTTTCGGTTTAGTTGCAGTTATATTTAGTTGCATAAATTTATATATGCAACCCAGGAATGCTATTTTTGTGTTACCTACAAATCTCATACAAAACAATGCAAGTTCAGAATAAAAATCAATTTAAGAATCTAGTGTGGAAATGATTAAACATCAACCTTGTGTTTCAACAACATCCTTCTTCTTTGTGCTTCCTTTACTTGAGTTATCACAGCTGACATGGAAGAATGTGAACAACAAGTGGTGCTTTTCATGTAGTTGGGTGGGCAATTCTATTTTAATCTGCAAGGAAGACAAAATAACATTCTTTCCAACATTATAAAGCATCAAAAATTCTCTGCAAAAGTGGAGAAATGTGTACAATGTACATTTTGTTCTCCAAACTGTTATTAGTGATTGTATTCAAAGACAGCTGAGCTGTAAGCAGTGCCAAGACAGAAATGGATCCTGGATCCACTGCCCAGAAAAAGAAGAGATAGATGATGGACATTTCAAATCTACAAGAACCGGAAAGCACAGGACTCTGACCATTATGCTAACTTAATACAACCAAAGCATATGAAAGACCAGGTTAGAACATTTCAAAGTAGATTTGAATAGCAGCTTTAATGAACTACTGTTGATCCTTGAATAACATGGATTTGAACTACGTGGGGCTATACTATAATTACATGTATAATTTTGTTTTCATTTTATAGTGCTAGAGGTTGAATTCAGGGCCAAGCACGTGCTCCACCAGTGAGCTACCCTCACCCCCCCGCAAAGCCCTATGCAGAATTTTTCTGGAGATTCTCAACAATTTGAAAAAACTTACAGACAAACCATATAGCCTAGAAATATTTTTAAAATTAAGGAAAACATTAGATATGTCGTGAATGCAAAAAATATATATAATAGTTCATCTTATCCTTTACTACCATAAGATATACATTTATAAATCTCTTACAAACATAAAGATGCAGTAAATCATAACTTCATAAAATTAACTGTGGTACATGGGTAGGTAATCTCATAGCCACTTCCTGTTGCTATTGCAGTGAGCTCAAATGTTGTATGTTATCTGCTTAAAACACTATGTGACACTCAACTCTGTAAGAGGTTTGTCTCTCCAGTAAATTGTGTAAGGTAGTAAAAAGTGGTTCTCATGCATTTTCCCAATGATAAAAAAGGAAGACTCTCAGGTCCAACAAATGTAATTATACTCAAATATGAATTTGAAAGGAACTAAGCCAGGATATTAACTGTGGTAGTAATGGTAGGACTATGATTTTTTTCTTTTCTATGTTACTTGCATTTTCTAAGTATATATACATATGTAGGCATTTATGTATTTACTTATTTATTTGTTTGTTACTGTGATGCTAGGGTTCAAACCCACGGCCTCATGCATGCTAGGTAAGTGCTGTTCCACTGAGCTACATTCCCAACTCTAAATTTTTATTGTTTAACAGAGAAGACCTTAATTATTAGGAAAAATATTTAAAACAAATATTTCAATATTCAGTTCTATTGCTATAATTTCATTATGGCATGTGGCTTCTCTTTACTTTTGCTATAGCAAGCAAATAAGTTGAAATACCCTTTAAAACTGTTGAATTGGGTTTTCCCCTTGAAAACATCACTTACCTCATCATAAAATTCTGGGTTCTGGTGATGGTGTAAAACCGCAGCAAAGGCGCTTCTTGTGAACACTGGGCCACCAGGTCTGCCATAAATGCACTGAAATAAGAGTTAGCAAGGGCAAACACCAGGGTTCAATTAGAGGAGTAAAAAATTAAACTCAGATGCATTGTTAAGAAAATGGTGTCCTACAGCAAAAACAACACAACTTCCTCAGATAGATTTCTTCTGTCTAGGAGACTACTGGCTTGCAGGCTCTCCCAGACCACCTACCCGGGCATCTCCAGGACTATTTGCCTGCTCCCATTCCCACTGCACCCCATAGGTTAAGGACTTGCTCACAGTTCCCTTTTATACCTCCACACCTTTCTTTAAACAATCTCCCTGCCCAAAAGACCTTTGCCCTTGTGTTGCACCAAGCAAACTCATGCATCCTTCGAAATCTGGTAACTCCTTCTTCTGTGTCCTCTCAGCATTTTTCCTCACTAATTATTCAGTTTTGTATAAAAATCTATTTCCATACCTTCTGTGTGCCCGGAGCTTTTTCTTCATGTTTGAGTTTCTCACTAAGCTGTAAATTTCTTGCAGGTAGATATTACATTCCTTTTTTTTGTTTCCTTCCCTTTTTGGAAGGTCATTTTAACACAGTAAAAAATTTGAGCTCTGTAGCTAGACTTCCTGGATTTAAATCTCATTTCTACTAATGTATGATATGAGCAATTTATTCATATTCTGTGCATTACTCATCTAAAAAATATGAATCTGAATAATACCTAACTCAAAACACTGTTAGGAGAATTTAGGTACACATAAGAGCAGTGCCCTAAGTACAAACAGTATTCAATAAATGTTATCTAAAATCCACTCCTATTGTACTGCTGTCCCATGATATGCATTTAATTAAAATCATTTGTTGATTATTAATTCCATATCAATATTACTAATATCATAATTCTTAATACCCGTATAATGCCTGCCTCATGACATGTACACAATATGGATTTACTGAATTGTTAAGAAAGTGGTGTCCTACAGCATAAAGAACATACGTGTAAGAAATTTCATCCCTAAAGAGAATAACAAAATAGTTAATTAGGAGCAAGCATGTGTGTATTCCATATTCTACAAGGTTCAGCATATGTAGTTATATAATGTAACACCATATATTTTTGATTTATGTCAATTAAAATTGCTAAATTTGTTTAGTTATACAACAGCATGCAAATGCACTTTTAAAACAGAAAAATCAGAATATGCAGGTGAATATGCATAAAAAAATCAAACCTTTAGAGGCTGAGAGTCTTCCTCATCTGAATCTTTGAATTCAATGCAAATAGCAATATTTCTGGCCTGTGGCAATATTAAAAGAAAATAACAAAAAATAACAACAAAAAGTTAGAATACGTAAATATAAAAGTACAAGGGAAGCCAAATCCTAAAGAAGAGTTTGATATCAAGAATGAAACTGCAATCTTCGCACTCACCTTGGCAAAAGACTTTTGACTATCATATTTCAAGTATTTAGGATAAACATAAAGATGATTGTTGTAGACAGTGTAAGGCTGAGTGTGTTTTGGTATGCAGGGCACAAATTCCTCTACTTCAAATGTGATTGGAGTTTTAGTACAGGCTTCAAATTGCTTCATGGGTATGTATGATGAATTCACATAATCTGAAAAGATATTCAGAACAATTCAACTAAAGTAAAAACCAATCAAACAAAAAACTTGTCTGTTTACTATATAGAACTTATACTTACTAGGGAAATCCGAGGAAACATTATCAATTGTAATGTCTAGATTGCCTAAAATCACTGGGAGTTTTGCCATCTTCTCAGGTCTACAAACAAAAGAAGAGCACATCAAACACTTATAGCTTACTAACTATGAAACCTAAATTCGAGAGCAGCACTTCCAAGAGAAGTGCATTTATGAAGCAAGCCACAAAAGCAGTTATATTTTCTAGTAGCCACATAAAGAAACTGTAAAAAGAAACCAGCAAAATATTATTATTATTATTATTTTGCAGTATGGGGGTCGGACCCAGGTCCTTGGGTGTGCTGAGCAAGTGGTCTACCACCGAGCCACATCCCCAACCTTTGGTAAAATTAATTTTAATACTATATTTTATTTAATCTGACAGATCCAAAATATTACAATTTCAGTATATAATCAGTATAATAATGTGCAAAGTCTTCAAAACCAGGTGTGTGCTTCTCAGTTCATACTATCTATATTTCAAGTGCTCAACAACCAAATGTGTCATAAGCTATGGTGTTCAACAGCATGGGTCTAGATAAAGAACACCAACAAAACAGAAAGTATTATTTAGAACACTTATTTAGAACCATCAATATTCAGAATTAGAAATCATCAGGCCCCAATGACTAAAAAAATGCTGGGTAGAAAGTAGACACTACTCAATGAAAAAGTTGTTTGTCTTTGATCTGACTCAATCCAATACAGGCATTTCCTCTGCTGTTCCTGACAAGGACTGCTGCTCTCCAACCCTTCCCAGTGGCAAGGACACTTTCCATACAGCCATTCCCGTGGTAGGCTGCTCTTCCTCTTAGTATAGTGAAATTCACTTTCCCCAAGCATCTGTTCCTCAAGGGGGCTGGTTCTGTCCCTCTATCTGTCAACCACCTAGAGCCCCACATTCTCAAGTCCTCCATTCTTAGCACTTCAGTGCCTTCTTTAAATGCCACTTCTCTCCCTGAAGAACATGCTATTAAATCATGGTGCAGAACTTCACAGATTAGGAACTGTGTGGTCTGACCAGCTGGAGTAGAGCAATTGTCTGGTTTGAGCAATAATTCATTTACTAATGTAGCCCCAATGTCATTACTTTTGATAACCACATCACCCTAGTGACCCACATTAAATTATAAATCACCTAAAATCCCAACATCTGTTTTCACATGCTTTATTATCATGCTCATCTCTGTGCCCTGTATATATACAATTATGATTTTGGACTTCAGAATAGGATTTTATTTTACCTAATGAAATTTCATCTTTTTACATTTGAGCCATTTCTAATTGATCTGAATCCAGAGTCTAAGATCTAATGTATTAGATATTCCTAAGAGCTTTAAGTAATGAAGACATTTAATCAGTACATTATATCCTCATAAACATTATTGATGAAGATACTGCACAGAATATTGCTAAGAACAGGCTCCTTCTCAAATCTCCAGAGGCCCCTTTCTAGATGAACACTAGTCTGTTAAACACCCTTCCTGGTGTCTGATTATTCCAGTAACTGAACAACGCCTACTCACAAGTGTAACACTTTTCTGATTTGTTCAAAGGATATAAACATGATAAATTCATTCTGCCAGGGCCTTGCATTTCTCTACTTCACCAGCTTAGCAACCTTTAAAATAGGGAAGAAATGAGGGAGGTAGGATAACTAGCTCAATATGACATGACCTATTCCTAGAAGACAGAATGCCACCACATGGCTCTTCATAAGCCACCTGTTTAACAATTTCTTTCAGAGTGTTGCCAAGGAACGTAAGAGCTTAGTGGCCAACAGACTCAGCATTTGGTTTTGATCCCATGTTTTAAAAGTTCCTACTTCTTATTTTTAAAGAATCCTCTGACATTACTGCTGTCCATTAAGCAGTCTAACATGAAAATTCTCAGTATATCTTGGAATCTTATTTATCTGAATTAGGACCTATAAAAATTTGAAATTCTTGCTTTCTTACAACCAGAGGCCATGTTGACTCGTTCCTTCTCAGCCCAACCCTTCCTGGTGCTAAGATGCAGAATTTCTTTCTCTGAAGGTCTCTTATTTCCACTTGTCTTTTATTTGCACATGAGTTTAAATGTGCAATTCACTGAAATCCCAAGAGATACAATAATCAGGAAGGGAAGTCAATAATTTCTCATAAGTCAATAAATTCTTTCTTTGTTTAAAAAGAGTTCTAGCTAAGAGATCTCCAGGTACAGTGCAACATCTCCCTGCATTTTGCCTCTATGGCCACTGTGAGAGATGTTTCACACAAACACATCGTCTGTCTTTTCCAGCAGGAGAAGGGTTAGTGTTTCCTCTACAGTCACTTCCTGAGAGCTTCCAACTACATCCCAAGCGCTATGTATTACCACAATGGTATACATCACACAAAGTTCTTTAGCGGAATTGACCCTCAGATGCATGGGATTTTATGCAGGTGTAAATTTTCCTGGCACATATTGCCCCACTCCACCTCTTTATTTGAGCAATTTAGCATTGCAACATCCCAGAAAACATTGCAATCCACAAAATCTTATAAAAACCTATGACATTGTATCTGCCTCCCTGAGTTAGAAATATTCCATTTATTTTTTTAAAATATTTTTTTAGTTGTATATGTATACAACATCTTTATTGTTATGTGGTGCTGAGGATCAAACCCAGTGCCTCACACATATGAGGCAAGCACTCTACCATTGAGCTACAGCCCCAGCCCAAAATATTCCATTTATTATAAACAACAGTTTTAAAACTAAGTATCCAAGAGTAGTGTTTTTTCACTTGCTCCTTGTTATTTCCATCTAGGAATGATTAGGCATCTTCTTTATTTTAAAAAAATCACTCCAATATCATCCACATTTAAATTTTTGAGAGAGCTAGACTTCTAAGCAAACAAATTTTAAATAAACAATCTTCACTGGAAATATTTCTACAACATATTATATACTTCATACCGAAATACATCTATTTCTTACTGTTTCCTCTCTGCTGAGATCTTTTACTTGCAGTGCTGCTTCTACGCAGGCAGTATTTCCAAATGTTTCCAGCACAGATCTGAGCTCAGTCTATACCACAAGGCTTTGTGAAAGCTGTTTACCAGCTTTAAGTTTTTAAAAACATGATCTTAAACCTATTTCAAAAGTTTATGGGTGTTGTTGAACCTGGCTTACTAAAAATCAAAATCTCTGTTGCCATTTTTTTATGTATTTCCAAGTGGTGCTGTGAATGTGTGTGTGCTACATGTGGTGAATTCTCTCATTACTGGAATCAGATTTTTTTTTTGTTTTTAGTGCTAAAAAGTCTATATTTTATGTAAAAATTTATAAAATAATGCTTGAACATGAATACCCATTTTAAAACTGAATCAATCAAGTAAATGTGTGATATAGATGTACTTAAGATATCTGGCACCTGGAAACTGCTCCTGTCTGTGTGTAGACCTAGGTGCTAGGATCAACCTTTTTCTTAGGAAAAGCTCTTTCTTCCAACAGCAAGAACATTCCTGCTGACTCAACAATTTTCACAGAGGGAAGGGGAATAGAATCACAAACTAGCAGTCATTCTGTGTCCCTGGACTTAGGGTCCTTCCCTATGTATTTCTGCAGCTTGGATCTCTCTTTTCTACTTTCTGGATTGTTCCATTACAATGGTTAATTGGCTACACAGCCATGCTTGCTGATGGTGAATTTAATCTAATAGCATTTTGTAAAAGGAAATAATCCCTAAAAGCTGTGGTATCATAAAACAACAACAACAACAAAAAAAAAAAAAACCCTTCTATTTCTGGTTGCTCTGGCTGGAAGGTTGAATATTGAGTGTCTGGAGAGGTCAGACTGCTGTCAGGGAAAGTATACCAGCACTTTTCCTGAGTAGGAGCCACCCCCTTCAGTGGAGGTTGATCTCCACCAAATTTAAGATTCACTTCAAATATAGAAAAAGTTCATGTGATCATATGTATTCAAAAGCATTAATTCAAAAGCATTTTAAAAGAATCATCTTAAAAAAGCATAATGGCCCCTTGGACATGGATGTGTACCTGAATATATTCATGGAAAACTGGAACTTCCAATTATAGACCATGGGGGATAGAAAGGACAACATTCGAAGTTTCACATTATATCAACATTCCAGGAGAAGCTGGCTGCAAAAGGGTGCAGGGGTGCAGGGGTCCAGGGGACTGCAGTGAAGCTTGTAGACAAATGTTTGGCTTTGCACATAATGTTTCCTTTGTTGGTGCATTACTCACAGGACTCAAATGGGGATTTGCTGCTTTTGTGGTAGCTGTAGGGGCCAAATATTATCTGGAGTCCCAGAAAAAAGGATAAGAAGCCATCAATGATGATAGTGCCTGGAAACATCTTCGTGATTTCTTAACTCTTATAAAAATAAAATTTTTTCACTGTTGTCTGAGTGTTTGTTCTAAGTAAGAATGAGACTAAGCTTTTTAGATGTATGTTTATTTGTATATACTAGTAAGGTTTAATAAAGTTAGAAAAACATAAAAAATAAAAAGAAACATATGATTGAAAGAAATGACATGTTTTTGTTTAAACAAAAATCATTTATAAAGTTATATCTACGAGAAAATCCAATAAGCATTTATCAAGTGCTCAAGATGTGTTACAATGGACACTATACTCAGTACTATGAGCAGAGTACAAGTGAGATATACTTCCAGTCCTCAAAAGCCCAAAACCTCTTGATATTGTCAACTCCTTATGACAAAGGAGGATAATTACTCTCATGCAGCATGTACAAATCTCTACCAGAAGGTTTAGTGACTAGCTCTACTTAGAAGCAACAAAGGAGATGAGACCAGCAGAGAAATACCACTCTAACATGGCCTTTTTTATTCATTATCACCACTGCTCTAGGTGGCAGGGTTATTATGATCCACCCTTAAAAAGCAGACAAGACTTGGGCAAAGAAGCCAAGAAACTTGCCCCAGGTCTCCTCAAAAGGATATGAGCTATGGACTGAGTACTGAAAAATGAGGAGAGTTCTCTCAAAGAGACACAGATTGATGAGGGACATGCATGCTGTGTTTGTAATCTGTGTGCTACCAATGGGAAAGGATGGGGACACAATTTGGACAGAGGAAGAGTATGGTAAAGTCAAGGTCCACAGTTGAGAAAATCAAGTAGTCCTACCTAGCTTGAGTACAGTGTCAACAGAGTGAAGCAGGGGTGAGAATGTAAAATGGGGATGCAAAGAAAATAAATGTCTGAATACAGACACCTAAAAACCCTAGTCACATTCTTACCTAAATGACCTGAGGTAGTAGCATTTAAAAAGGTCTACATTTTAATGAAAATACTCCATTTTAATACTTATGCCTTTGGATTTCCAACAGAAGTTAAAGATAGCACGAGGATCAAATAAAAATGTAAAATTTAAAACCCCAAGTCTTTCTTCTAGATACAAATATTTTCAGGGCACATATGTCAGCTTTACTATCTGTCTGATAGAACTGTTTTGTTACTAATTTGGAACATATCCAGGGGTAATTACTTCAAGGGAAAAGGGAAGAAAGGCTTAGGAACGTTGGCAGCAATTCTGTAAAAACTGGGGCAATTTAAGAATTTTTTCTCATTTATATTATTAAATCACAGGAGCAGAAACAATAGCTTGGATTTAAGCTGGTACTCAAGCTACTGACATGAGATATTTCCCACAAAGAAATAAAGTGGAAAGAAAAAGACCAATGCTAAAATTTTGGTATATATCCTATATGACTATTTTTATGCTTGTTCATCTTTCCTAGCTGTTTGCCTGTTCATTTCTCTATTTATATACAAAAATATATATTTTCTTCTAAAAAATAAGGACATATACGTACAATTTCTTCTTCTTAATCAATTATGTTTACCTTCTTAAGTGAATTCATGTAGACCTACATCATGTTTATTAAGAGTTGCATGAGGGTCTAGGGTTGTAGCTCAGTGGTAGAGCGCTTGCCTAGAATGTGTGAGGCGCTGGGTTCGATCTTCAGCATCACATAAAAATAAATGAATAAAATAAAGGCAGTATGTCCATCCACAACTAAAAATCTTTTTAAAAAAGAAAAGAGATTTTCATAAAATCTAGTGAGATAAGATACTGTGATCTATTTAACTATAAGTAACTAGCTTTTCAAAAAATTAATTTATTATTTATAAGGAAGGTTAAAAACTTCCAGAAAAAAGTAAAAAAAAAAAACAACCCAAAATGACAATAATAATTACTATATGACAATAAGGTATATATAATACATTTCCCATGATCATTATGATACTTTTTTTTTAAAGATGCTAACTGTGGTTCATGTTTATAAACCTGAAAAGTCAGAAATATTCTATCAAAAATTGAGGTAAAGATCTAGTCTACGGTTCACCTGCTCAATAGGTTATTATAATATTCATTAATAGGCATTAAAATTATATTTATAAAAATTTATTAACCTTCAGGAAATGCTTGTTATTACAGAGAAAAACATATGCTTAAAACTATATAAATATATGTATCTAGCATGACTATAACTCCATAAAGTACATATAAAGAAAATACTCCTTTCAAAGTTCAGCATGGAGGCTGGGGCTGTAGCTCAGCAGTAGAGCACTTGCCTAGCATGTAGGAGGCACTGGGTTTGATCCTCAGGACCACATACAAATAAATAAATAAAATAAAGGTATTGTGTCCATCTACAACTAAAAATAAATATTTTTTAAAAATTCAGCATGGTCCTCTGTGAAAGGTAAAATTAGGAGTAAACCATTTCTCCTCCTCTTACTCTTTTGCATTTCCCCAAATTTCTATGATGATCATGTATAATATATGTTTATAAATGAAAGAACATCTTTTAGGTATAAAAATAAAGTGCTGTTCTTTCATTTCATCTTCTAAGAATGGTAGCAGATTCATAGAAATCTAGAAGCACTCTCTGACTAAGCCTTATGTCCTTACCAGGGCACACTGCTGTTGGATGGTGACAGCAGCAAGGGCCACCCTGTGGCCCAGGAATCCTGGGAGGCTAACCTAGCAGTCTTCATTCTTTACCTACCTCCTTATGGACCCCTGCTTCAGTGACCTAAATGTGGGGGTAAAGGTTCATTTAGAAGCAACCCAATGGGTGTGCACTGTACTACTGAACTGGAAAATCTTATAGATACAGCAGAGATAACTACCTTAGTGATAGCAAACTGAGGTTTTATTTCTCATTAAAGTCCCAAATAAACAGAAAGGCAATCAAAAACTGTAGAATCACATAATCAAAGGGCTTTAAGAATCCTTCATCAGTTTCAAAGAGACCTACCTGGATCCATCTAAGATTTCTACCTTTTGAATTCTCTGACAGAGATTGCACATCATGGAAGGCTGAAGCCACCTGCTGACATGGGTGTGCTTAAATTCTCATTATTAGTACATCTCTATGGTTTTGGAACTTACTGAGCCTCTTTCTAATATCTATGTCTCTTCTATTCTTCCACTGAAGAAAGAGAAGAAAAAAGTTTAACTGAAGTTACAGAAAACTAAACAGCCATTCTTGATTTTCAGGCAAACTGATAATATTGGTATTTTGATATTTTATTTTAAAATAAAAATACGAGAGTCATTATTATTTATCTATGGCTATTATTTACCTATGAGTACACACTCTAGGCCATTCCTTTCATTTTATTTCATTGTTATTCTGAGAGCTCAGCTAGAACAACTCTAAAATCAATCTCCCCAGAAAAGAAATCAGTTTCATAGGTTCAGAAATGAACTTATTAGGATGGAGCTACAAAAGAGCACAGGTTAAAAATACAGACCCTCATGTCAGATGCAGTGGTGCACACCTGTAATGTTAGCTACTTGAGAGGCTGAAGCAAGAGGATTACAAATTTGAGGCTGATGTCAGCAACTTAGCAAGATATTGTCTCAAAGTTAAAAAATAAAAAGGCCTGGGTATACAATCAATCAACAAATATATGGAAAAATGTACATCATCTCTAGCAATTAGAGAAATACAAATCAAAACTACTCTAAGATATCATCTTACTCCAGTCAGAATGGCAGTGTTGTCGAGGATATGGAGAAAAGGTACACTCATACATTGCTGGTGGGACTGCAAATTGGTGCAGCCAATATGGAAAGCAGTATGGAAATTCCTTGGAAAACTGGGAATGAAACCACCATTTGACCCAGCTATCCCTCTCCTCGGTCTATACCCAAAAGGACTTAAAAACAGCATTCTACAGGAACATAGCCACATCAATGTTTATAGCAGCACAATTCATAATAGCTAAACTGTAGAACCAATCTAGATGCCTTTCAGTAGATGAATGATTAAAAAAATGTGGCATATATTCACAATGGAATATTACTCAGCAATAAAAGAGAATAAAATCATGGCATTTGCAGGTAAATGGATGGCATTGGAAAAGATAATATTAATCCCCCAAAAAACAAATGCTGAATGTTTTCTCTGATATAAGGAGACTGACTCATAGTGGGGCAGGGAGGGGAAGCATGGGAGGAATAAATGAACTCTAGATAGGGCAGAGGGGTGGGAGGGGAAGGGAGGGGGCAGGGAGTTAGCAATGATGGTGGAATGTGATGGACAAGTACATGTATGAAGACATGAATTGGTGTGAACCTACTTTATATACAGAGATATGAAAAATTGTGCTCTATATGTGTAATAAGAATTGTAATGTATTCCGCTGTCATGTATTTAAAAAATAAAATCGATTTAAAAAAAAAGGCCCAGGGATGTAGCTCAGCGGCAGAGCATCCCTCAGTTCAATCCCAAGTACTGCCAAAAAAAAAAAAAAAAAAAAGAGAGAGAGAGAGAGAGAGAGAGAGAGAACGCCCCTCAGGCACACTGACTTCCACCTACTACCAGCTGTGTGATGTGGTAATAATACTGCTTAATCTCTTCATAAATCACTGCTATAGATTGAAATGTATCCTCCAAAAAGATCTGGCAAATTCCTAATCCCTAAATGAATGTGGCCATATAAGGAAACAGGGTCTTTGCAGATGTAATCTGTTAACACAAGGTCTCTCTAGTTAGCCTGCTCCAATGTGGCTAGTATTCCTCCTAAGAAGGAAATCCAGAGATAGGAACACAGTCACATGAAGACAGAAGCAGAGACTGGAGGGCATTTGGCCATGAGCCAAAGAATGCCAGAGGCCATCAGAAGCTAGAAGGGACAAGGAAGGATCTTCCTCTAAAGACTTTTGAGGGTGTGGCCCTGCCAACATCTTGATTTCAGGCTGTAAGCCCTCAGCACTATGAATAAATATCTGTTTCTTGAAGTCATGCAGTTCACAGCATTATTGTTATAGAAATTCTATACGGAAAATGATACTCTCATTATTATTAAAAGAGCATTTAGAATAATTCGTGCAAAAAAGTAAATACTATGTAAGTTGTTATCTTTCCCCCAATTCCCCATCCCTTAATGGTACCATGTATCAATTCATTTCAAAAATCAGAAACCTAGGGATTGTTTATCTCAGACTACCCACCTCTCTCCGGCTCCTTCCACCCTAACACCCAATCAGGAAATCAAACCCAGTAATTGTGTCTTTCTGATGTCACTTGAATTAGCTCTCTTCTTCCTATTTCCTCTTTCGAGGGCTTTGCTGTGCCCCTTCTCAATTCTTGATAGAGCCCCTCAACAGATTCCTTTTTTAGGCACAACTCTACCCCCTAACCTATCCCTCTCAGCACCACCCCAAACATCCCATACAGAATTAAAATTAATCAGGTTACTCTGCTGGTTCCCAATCTTTTCTTCCTTCAGAAGGACTTGGGGAGATGTTCTGTGCCCACTCCCCATTCCCTCTGAAGTCTGAGGTGAGCAATTTATGTGACTGTTCCCATCTCTCTCTCCACACCATGCAACCTCTGTTTCTCAGGCGTGGAAACAAGTAAGAATTGAAACTCACTTCCGAAAGTCTGCAAGTAACTTGAGCATGTCATCATTCGATAGCTTATTACTGTCTTGCCTGTAGACTGCAGAAAATCTGGCATTTTTATCAAGGTTTCCAGATGCATCTTTAAACAATGTCCTGAAATAGAAAACAAGATTCCTAAACTGGGTTTCTAAAACATCAAAATAAATTCATCATTTAACTCTGGTCCTCTGCAAAGCCTAATAACTATTCCATTGGCTGTAGTTAACAGAAACCTCATTATCTAAAAATATGGAAAATACTAATGAGGATGAATGTAACTAATTCAATTTACACAGAAAACAGTTCCAGCAGACAGGCTTGTGCATAAGAAACAGCACACACATTCAAATGCATAAGAAGTAAAGTCCACAGACAGAGGCCACTGCAGTCCTCCCCAACTGCCCCCAGCTGCCTCCTACTCCTAGCTGGAAGCATGTGGCAGGGACCTGGAATCCCTCTTGAGCTGACCTCCTGCGCACCCTTTCAGTGCTAGATGGCTACGCTTTGTCCAACACCTTTCTTCTGTGTAAGTCTGCTACATGATTTTTCAGACTTAGGCTTGCTTACTCTCAGCTTTACACATTCAGATCCTCTTTGACTTGGATAACAAACCAAATAGGTCTATCTTCTTATCTACCTGTCTATCTATTTATGTTATAAAAGTTGTTCTCCTTACCTTGCTGCCCAAGCAAATGGCATTCTGTACTGTCCTAGTCTTTGGCATGCCTGCTTGGCATTCTTGAGCACCTTCTGGGCAACCTTGAAGACATCAGAATAAAGCCATGAGATGCTGAATCCTACTGACAAGAGAATTACGATCTAAAGAGCCATCATCACACATTCCTTAAATCAGCTCTCACTGTAGCATCAGATGCATGGAAAAGCACATCCTGTAGGAATGAATATGGCTTACCCACACTCAGCACAGACTTCTTTTTTTAATATACTCTATGATTTTCAAACATTGTTGAATGATTACTGTTTCCAAAATGCATGTCTTTGGTCTTTGGCAACAAACATGTTATTTCACAGACTTTCATTTGTATTTTTAACTAAGGGCTACTTTATAAGTCCCATGAGTTATTAATAACTACTAAAATATTTGGATTCATGCTGAAATATAATGCATTACCAGAATTAAAGGAGAACATCAACAAACACACTAAACTTTCTCAGATCCTAATGTCCACCAGTTGGAGCAGATTCTCACAATTTAGGGGTTATTTATTAGTAAGACATTTTTAGGTACAGACTTAGGCTATGGTTTTCAATTGCTGTGTCTTTGCTTCCTACATTTAAATAACTGCTACTTTTACTTCCTAATGATCGATTTTGGTTTGTTGTGAATTGACTGATTAACCCTTGAGTACACAACAGGAATATTTGATTTTCGCCAAAGACATTCATGTCATATATATGGCAGGTCTATAAATGAGATGTTTGATTGATTCAGATAGGGTGGTGAGTTAAAAGAGTCCTTAACATTACTGAGGACATTAAAGTCAAACCAATTTTAGGAAATGTATTCTAGCATCTATGAACCAAAGTGGGTATGTCAAACTGCAGAGTCAGTATCGTTGTTAGAAATGCAATCTCAGGTCCTGCCCCAACCATCCTGGATTAGAACCTCATCCTGAAGAAACCTGCAGTGACCTGTGTGCACCATCAGGTGTGAGAATCACTTGTTAGAACGCTTAGTAATAGAACAATAGAGTTAAGTCACCCTGAACCCAGCTGTATGTCTCCATAGGCCATTAAACCTGTCTGAGCTCACCTGAAAAATAAAGGGCTTGCATGATACTTTCATGATCCCTTCCAGTTACAAAACTTAATGATCCTCCCACAATCATGCTATGGGAAGAACTGCCTGCTTGAGTGAACTGGACTCAAGTCCAGTTAGTTAGTGAGCTCTGAGGCATATGCAGACCATGGATAAAAAAAAAAGTCTAACATTCCTGGAGAGTCAGTTTTACTTAAACATTTTAAGATTCAAGATTTTTAGATTCTAATAGTAACATATATTTACATTTATATAGTAAAACAGTGTTTGCATAAAATTTAAAGCTAGAATAAAGCTTTGATAAATTTCACTCTTCCCTGAAGCAAATAAGGCCATCTCCAAACTCCATCTCATTCAAACTCATTCAAACTAACCAAGGGTGCAAAGATTAAAAAAAAAAAAAAAAACATATGAAAGAGAGAAAAATAAGATTTTGCTGCTTTGGCTTTCCCCCTACTCCTATCTTTTTTTAAACGGTAGATACTACAAAGACTTTTCATATAAACAAAAATTTATTCTAAGTGACATTCTAGACCATCTAGATGAAAAACAGGAAGAGACAAATTTGATAGAAGAAAATAATCTTCTCACTGTATCATCCCCACCAAAACTTCTATGCTGATGTGAGATGGCTGAGTCTTAATTTCTGCTTTAATTTAAGGTAGGAAATGAATCCCTAGACAGGCTTTACATGGCATAAGTAATGAAAAAGCAGACTTCAACAGATGCTCAATGGACACTGGGGAGTGTGCAGAGTAAGGTTTAGCCCAGTGATACTGAATTTTTCACCAACATGCCAAATTTCAAATTGTGCACATGGCAAGCAGTAGTAACAAGGCTGATGTGTATGGGCTTTGCAAGTATACTGCAACCACAGTTGGAAAGTAGATCTTAACTGAGCCTTCATTGATTATTATTCAAAACATAGAAGAGCTGAAAGAGGTTCTTATCCAAGGTTTAACAGCCTTGTTTTTAAAAAAATAAAATGGCTTCTCTCCAGGGACCAAACTTTACTCAGCTTTTATCAGCCAAAAAGGCTTAATGTTTGAAGCAATGAGCCTGGTAAATGAGCTTTTAGTTGACTGGGGCCATTATAAATCACGATGCCTTGCATGCTTTCTGTGATTCATGGTGTCTACAGCAATGGCTCATACATTATCTTTTTGATCCTTACCCAGTCCCTGAGAGGAAGGCAGGGGCAAATATTAACATCATCCTGCACCCACAGATGGGATATCTGGGTGCTAAAGAGGTGATCTGACCAAAGTATGCAGGATAGTTAGGCACTCTGCACCCACCCAGGTCTTCTGACACTTGGAGCCTATTCTTTAATGACCATCCTGCATCTCGGTGGACACAAGTGACGTATGATGGCCACAGTGATGAACAGAAGAACTGAATCAACTCGGTAAACCTCAGCTGGACTCCCTAGTGTGTTCATTCTTATTGCAGACCAGTCCTTGTCAGTGTATCTAGGCTCTCTCTCAGATGACTACTTACAGCATTAAAAAATAGAGCTGGGAACAGAGGCACGTGCCCATAACCCCAGCCACTCAGGAGACTGAGGCAGGAGGATCATTAGTTCAAGGTGAGCCTGGACAACATGGTGAGGCATCATTTCAAAAAATAAAGTAACTAAAAGTATTGTAAAACTAGTAAGGGCAGCAATACTCAACAGCTTATTTTAACCTGGTGGCACAATGTGCTACAAAGTGATAGGAACACATTAGCCACTATAGCTGTGGGACATTAAACAGGTAACCACAGCTTTGCAGGCCTTAGTTTTCTGAAAAATGAAAGGAGATCTTATATAAGATGGTTTCTAACATTTAACAATGCTGTGGATGTCCATTCATAGGCACTTCCCAAGTAACAAACATCTCTTTGAAAATACAACAAATATATATATCTTTGATGTTTCCCTAAGGTCCTATCACTTCTGTCACAATGACCTTGATCCTCTAACAAAAAACAAGTGAACCTGAACCACTGGCACCACTGGCCAGACCATCTGAGCCAAGCCAACTCCAAACTCCAGTCTCATTCAAGTATAACTGGACTAATACAATTCCAGAACCCACAAGACATATCAACAAGTGGAATGAACTCTGTTTGGCTATTATACAAAGACATCTCAACAAATGAAATGAACTCTGTTTGGCTA